>NC_046625.1:1518316-2228316 GCF_900324465.2 Anabas testudineus
TATTCACCTCAGCGGCGTACTCTCTGCAGAAAGTAGCCGTGAAACCCACGAGGTCACTGAAGTAGCTGTGACGGAGTCGAAGGCTTCAGCCTGGACCGTCTCACCACGTTGCAACTGCTCCCGCTACTGAACTGAGAGCAGAGGGCGAGAGAGGTTCAGAACCAGAGAGAGAGAGAGAGGGGTTTTTCAGAACCACGAGAGAGAGAAGAGAGGTTCAAACCGCACAGAGAGAGAAGAGAGAGGTTCAGAACCACAGAGAGAGAGAGAGAGGTTCTGCCAGAACACACAGAGAGAGAGAGAAGAAGAGAAGAGGAGGTTCAGAACCACGAGAGAGAAAGAGAGGTTTCGAACTCACAGAGAGAGAGAGAGAGAAGGTTCACAGAACCAACAGAGAGAGAGAGAGAGGGTTTTCAGAAACCGAGAGAGAGAGAGAGAGTTCAGACCCACAGAAGAGAGAGAGAAATAAAGTTCAGGAACACAGAGAGAGAGAGAGGAGAGAGGTTCAGACTCAAGAAGAGAGAGAGAGAGGTTCAGACCAAGAGAGAAGAGAGAGGGTCAGACCACAGAGAAGAGAGAGAGAGGTTCAACCACAGAGAGAGAGAGAGAGGTTTAGACCAGAGAGAGAGAGAGAGAGTTCAAACCAGAGAGAGAGAGAGAGAGGTCAGAACCACAGAGAGAGAGAGAGGAGAAGGTTGAACCACAGAGAGATAGAGAGAGAGAGAGGTCGAACCACACAACAGAGAGAGAGAGAGAGAGAGAGGTTCCAGACCACAGAGAGAGAAGAGAGGTTGTCAGAAGCCACAGAGAGAGAGAGGAGAGGTTCAGAACCAGAGAGAAAGAGAGAGAGGTGCAGAAAAGAACCACAGAGAGAGAGAGAGAGAGGTTCAAGAACCACCGAGAGAGAAGAGAGAGAGAGGTTCAGACCACAGAGAGAGAGAGAGAGAGGAGAGGTTCAAGAACCAGACAAGAGAGAGAGAGAGAGAGAGAGGTTCAGAAAAGAACCCACAGAGAGAGAGAGAGAGGTCGAACCAAGAGAGGGGCGAGGAGAGGGTCAGAAACGACAGAGAGAGAGAGAGAGAGAGGTTCAGAACCACAGAGAGGGAGAGAGAGAGGTTCAAGAACCAACAGAGAGGGGGGGGGGCGAGAGAGTTCAGAACCACAGAGAAGGAGGGCGAGAGAGGTGCAGAACCACAGAGAGGAGAGAGAGGTGTTTCAGAACCACAAGAGGGCGAGAGAGGTTCAGAACCAAAAGAGGGGGCGAGAGAGAGGTTCAGAACCACAGAGAGAGAGAGAGAGGTTTCAGAACCAAGAGAGGGCGAGAGAGGTTCAGACCACAGAAAAAAAAAGAAGGGCGAGAGAGGTTCCAGAACCAAGAGAAGGAGAGAGAGAGGTTTCAGACCTACGTGGGTACGTGACAGTATACTGCGGTACGGAAAGTTGGATAAGTATCTGGTACAGCAGTATACTGCGGTACTGAAACGGTGGTAAGTATCTGGTCGTGCAGTATACTGCGGTACTGACTGGGGTATAGCTGGTACAGCAGTATACTGTCGGTACTGACTGTGGTAGTATCTGGTACGTGCAGTACACTGCGGACTCTGACAGTGGTAGTATCTGGTACAGCAAGTATACGGCGGTAACTGACTGTGGTAGTATCTGGTACGCAGATACTGCGGTACTGACTGTGGGAGTATCTGGTACGTGCAGTACAACTGCGGTACTGACTGTGGTAAGTACTGGTAGAGCAGTAAGACTGCGGGACTGACTGTGGGTAGTAATCTGGTACAGCAGTATACTGGGTACTGACTGTGGTAGTATCTGGGGTACGTGCAGTATACTTGCGGTACTCTGACTGTGGTAGTAACTGGTACAGCAGTATACTGCGGTACTGAATGTTGGTAGATATCTGGTACGTGGCAGGATACTGCGGTACGACTGTGGTATATATGGTACTGCAGTATAATGGCGGTACTGACTGGGTAGTATTCTGGTACGTGCAGTAAGAACTGCGGTATCTGACTGTGGAGTATCTGGTACAGCAGCGCCTCGCCTTGCGCTCTCTCCTCGTGAATAAGCCCTGAGTCGTTCCTCCAGACCACCAGCTCCTCCCAAGTTGGTTGGCGTACTGCTCCATACGGGACAGCAGGTTGTCCAGGATGTTGGATCCTCGACTCCCCCCTGAACACACACACACAGTAACATGAGTAAAACACGAAGTACACACACAAGTGGTTTTTTTGTTGCGTGGTTGAAAGGAACGGGGAGAAGAACTAAAAGACAAAGGTTCAGTTTCCTCCAATGTACAGAAATATTCTATCCCCTCCTCCTCGTGCTGATTCGTACTTGTGCGGGTTGCGCAGCAGCAGTCATCGGATGTGGGTTGAACTCTGGTCTCCTCTCGGTCGGTTCTCTTCTTTCATCTCTTCCTTTCCTCTTCTCCCGCACAGCAGCGCTGCATCATCAGCTGACCCAACTCGGGACTGTGACTCTTGGGGTCGCATGGAGCCTCAGACAGGGCCACTCGCCCAGGAGCATCACCACCCGGTCTAAAACGACTCCTGGCAGGTCAGTAACAGAAACATGATTCAAAGTATTGTCCCTGGTTACTCGAACGGTTGAAAGGCGCCCAGCCTCGTATTAAGAGAACCAATCCATCAGACTTCTACGGGGGTCACGGAGGGTTGAGTCTACTTTAAAACCAATGAGAAGTGGAAACCCGTCAACACGTCGCGGTTTGTGGAGACTGAGTGGAGTGAGTCGTCCACCTGCTTCAAGTCATCAGACCGACGGCAACACGTCACCACAAATACAAAACTAAAGCCACACGACTCCTCCTCCCCGCATACGCTTCTTTCCGCCTCCTCATCCTCTTTCTTCCTCCTCCTCCCTCCTCCTCCTCCCCCCTTCAGCCTCTCAGTCGCGCTCTTCTGTCCTCGTCCTCCATCAGGGAATATTGCTGGTTGCACTCGTGTCATGCGTTGTATCTAATTGTTTTTGCCCCCCGTGCATTCAGTCGTCGTCACGACTCGTTCGTCCTACAAGCCACCTTTGACTCGCCGTTTGTTACTGCTCCAGCCGTACAGCAGCAGTTTTCTCCAATCAGGTAAATAACACATTTCAGCAAAAGAAGAGGCTCACAAAACATCAATGACAAATAATCTGAACTAAGAATTACATGTTGCCAGTGTTCTTCTTCAGTGTTGGAGTTAGAAAGAATAATTTTCCTGCGCTAATATTTGGATCTTACGTGACGTCAGAGGCCAGACGAGGACGGATAACGTCCATTCTTCGCCACACAGACTGACGTTACCTCAGATCTTCGACCTCAGCTGAGGGTCAGTGGTCGGTGAAATCTAATCTGTCAGCTTGTGTTTCATTTTTCATTTTCTTCTCTATTTTAAATTCCTGAAGAGACCTGTTTTCTCTCCAACAAAAATGAATGTTGGCTAACAAAAGCCTGACATTAATCCCGAAACATCTCTTGCGGACTTTTGTTTGTCCAGCTCAATTGTTTTCCCGGTGCACAAGGCGTATTTATTCTGCCATTCAGCCGACCCACCAGGCTGCTATGTAGTCGGATGTTGCTTATTATTGTTTATTATTGAACTGTACTGTATTATTGACATTTTCACTAAGTTTCAAAGTCTCAACGCGGCGGCAGTGAGTACCAGGGAAAGTGTCTTTTTAGCAAACAGTGTGAAAATGCAATCTCAGGTTAGGAGTCCTCTTGTCGAGAAGCAATCACATAGAAAATTAAAAGAAGAGAAATGATTAAGACTACGCAGCTAACGCCTGTTCCGATTATCTGGGTCCATATGTAGTGTCTGTCATGATGTGTCCACAGCACATTCCTTTCTCAAAGTGACAGAACGATTCAATCTGTACAGATGCGTTGATCGCCGCCCCCCGGTACTCTGTGTCCACCTTTAGGGCTCGTGGGTCCCCTCCCTCCAGGTAAAGGCTGCTCGTCGTAGCGCCACACCTCCTGGAGGATGATGCCAAAGCTGTAGACGTCTCCTTTCTGAGTTCCCTGAGGAGGAGGACACTCCATCCGAGCAGCTCTGGAGCCCATCCACAGCCTCTCTGCAGGGGAGAGGAGATGCATTAGGAATGAGGTGTAAGACAGGTTTATTGTTTTCTTATTAACATCATCAGCAGAGTAAAACTAACCTGGACTGTACATTAATCTGGACTTTAACCAGCACTGTTTGAGCACCAGGTAGCAAAAAACATTTCAAGTACTGAAGGTTGACGGGGAATGTCCTGGTGTTATTGGTCCATGTCAGAGAGACACCACGAGCGTAGTAGGCATGGAGCCATCCGTCCCTGTGTCGCTCTCAGATCGAAGCTGGACAAACCGTAGTCTGTGATCTTCAGGACGAAGCGATTGTCCAACGACACAGTTGGACGCTCAGTTATACCGTGAAGAAGATGAACGCTGTTGTGCAGGAACAACATTCCCTGAAGGCAGACAGAGAAGAACCAAAGGTAACTCAGCAATGTACAGGCAAGGAGTCACGTGAATACGATTGGTGCCACTGCAGTTTACTGTACACAGTGTGGATGTTAAAGACTAAGTACAGGTATGGAACATTGACGTGTCGTTGAATGAGAGGAATATTTGACATCACAGTACAGAGTGATGCGTCGTTCTCAAGATGGTCCTGAAAGACAAAGGATGTGCCTCAATACAACCAACAGTTCAAATAGATGAGATGGACTTTATTTGGATGAATGGAGTCCGTTTTCGGACACATCTCATTTATTCTTATATTGAATTCATTGTTTTCTTATAGTTGTAGTAAACTTATACAGTGACACGTGGTTTCTGTCTTGTCCTGATCCTGCAGGTGGTGACTCTGCTCAATGACCTCTACACCTGTTTTGACGCCATCATCGACAATTTGATGTTTACAAGGTCACAACATCAACACGAACTATGATCATTTCCTGTTTTAACAAGTTTGTTCAACAACTAATCAAATAATTAATTATTATTATTAATTATTATTATTATTATTATTATTATTATTTTAAGCTCGAAAGACTCAACATTAGCTGAGATTAGATTAAACTTCCTTCACTGGAGAGTAAATACGTGATTCTCAGGTATAAATATTATATCTTCAAATGAAAACGCAGCCTCTCAGATTTGAAAATCGGACCTTCAGCCTGAACAGATTATGTTTCAGTATCATTACTCTCAGCAGGCACTAACCAGGTGTTTGTGGTCCTGTGGCGCCCCCAGGTGGAGACCATTGGTGACGCCTACATGGTGGTGTCGGGGCTGCCGGTGAGGAACGGGAAGCCTGCACGGCAGAGAGATCGCCCGCATGGCCCTCGCCCTGCTGGACGCCGTCCGACCTTCACGATCCGCCACCGACCAGAACAGCAGCTGAAACTGAGGATAGGAATCCACAGCGGTGAGAGACAGGATGTCGACTCGTACATTTTAAAAACACATCATATTTGAACCTTTATTAAGTGAAGCTCAGACCATGATTTAGAATGGCTGCTGATCGTCTCGCTGTAGATTATTACAGGTAGTCTTACTGTCTCTGCAGGTCCGGTGTGTGCAGGTGTGGTGGGTCTGAAGATGCCTCGTTATGGTCTGTTTGGTGACACCGTCACACGTCGTCCCGTATGGAGTCCAGTGGAGAGGTCAGAACTGCAGAGATGATTAACTACTAGGGGACTAAATACATTACTTTAGCACAATGTCAACCTTTCAGATATTTCACTTTGCTTATTTATGTGGTACCTGTGTTTGTGCAGCGCTGAAGATCCACGTGTCGGCGGCGACTCGCGACGTCCTGCTGGAGTTTAACTGCTTCCAGCTGGAGCTCAGAGGAGAGATCGACGTCAAGGGCAAAGGGAAGATGACCACCTACTGGCTTCTGGAGAGAGCAACAGCCAATGACAAAACATTTCAGACAAGGGGTAAAAAAAACAAGGAGTCAGAGGAAAGGAAGCAAGAAGGAAGCACATGAAGAAATGAGGAGTAACCTACGGTACAAACGAAGGAAGACGAGGTGCTGTAAAAGGAACAGAAGATGAAATGTGAAGCCGATGAAGGATGTCCCCAGATGTCTCAGGCTGCCTTTGTCCTGCAGGAGACTCCCACACCTCCAGGTTTGTTTATTTGAGAACAAAGGACCTCGATAGATACTTCACAACAGAAGGGAAGTAGCGGTACATTCCTCATGCACGAGTGGACAACCTGCAAAAAGAAACCACAGATGTTTGTGACATTGACGAGAAGAAGCTGGTGTGAAGGCTGCAGAATCCGAATCAAACTGTTCTTAAGAAGGGCTGAAACCTGATGTAAATAAAAGAGCAGAGAGCTGCAAAGAGTTTTAAACAGACTGTGTCCGTTTGGATGGACAGAAAATGGAAACTGTGTTGGTTCAGAGATTATTAGAATACACATAAGGCCAGACGTTCAGACCGTTTCTAAACGTGTAAAATGTGTTGAACAACCCAGAACGAGGTGTTATGCAGCCTCATTCAGGACTCTGATCTGATTCTGAATGGTCGCACAGAAAAACTAAGCAGTAGCTGCAGCTTGTGCCTCCTGGAGTCAGAGAGACTTTCCAACTAATAACCACAAATCACTTCATGTCAAACTAATTTCTAAATCCAGACAGACTCGCCTGAATTCTGAAGGTATTTCCTAAACCCTTGTAGCCTCTGTCTGCTGCACAAAAACTACTCTAATTTCTCAGGTAGAGCAACTTCTGATCTTGTCTGGCTCATTTGAAGAATAGACAGCACTACCGGTGGTCATTTACACCCAGGACGAGGGAGGTAACGTTTTCTTATCACTTACTGTCAACACTCAAACACTGGAACCTTAAACGCCTTTGACGGAGCTGCATCAAGAAAAATGATTTAAAACAGTGAACTAGACAACAGGTGTTTCTGTGAGGATTCAGGAAATACCTTTAGAACTTGGAGGAGTAATGTCAAACATCTGTTTTACCTTCTGATGAATCGCCCTTATGACTTAAACATGTGGTAATAATACATGAGGCTCTAGCTGTGGCTGTAGGGAAGTGACAGTGCTGCTCTTTAACGAGGTGAGGAAGTTGATTGGCGAACATTTGCCAAACCAGCCTGTTAGTATTTATCACTGGAGTCATGTCTACTGTGTAACCAGACTTGATAAACAACTTGATAAAGAATAAACCTCATTTCTGTGCGATTTGTCAGTATTGGGCTCATTAAAAGTACATCTGACGAACTCCTCGTCTGTTACAGAGCAGCAGCTGTTTGTCAGTTAGTTTGGAAAATGATTTTGACTTTAAATTAAAAAGTTGTCATTTTGTTTTTGATTTTCAATTAGGGAAGTGTCACACGGCTTTAAACATTATCATTAGATCTAACGCTGGAAGCTCAGCCACACAGCGGTGAAACAATACAAGGAGGTGAGAACGTCTGCAGGATGGAGAGTCGGGGATCAAATGTTCTCGATTCACTGATGGAACTGAAGGTCTCAACACGTCAAATGTGATATTTTTATATAGTGCCATTACATGTGGACAACAAATCAAAGTTTGAGACTGATCACAACACATTTTTAGAACATACTTCTAATTTTGGAAAAATCTCATTGTGCATAAAGACTCTGTCTGTGCAGTGTCAGACTCACTCTGTTTTCTGCTTTGGAGCTGTGTTTTTTGTTTTTTTTTTAATCTGTGTTGCACTTGTACTCTGGTGCCATTTTGCATCCCTGCATTAGGATGAAGGGCAGCTTTAGTTCAAGAACTTCACTTTCTGAATAGAAAGTGAAAATGAGCCATTTGTTTGTGCTGGGGATCAAACGAGCAGCGTGTGTTTGTACTGACCTGTAGTGGCCTCAATAAAGTGCTGTAGAGATGTTTGTTCTGGGTTTCAGGCTGAAACTGTTCAAAAAGACAGATAGCTCAGCTTATATCATAATTACACATACATTACAGAAGCAAGTAAGGATGTGCATTACTCTGACACCTTTACAATACTTACATAGTGTTTCGGGTTCGTAGCGGAAATCAGTGTTGGCAGGCGGCCACAGCATGAAGTGAAGTAAATCAACAACACGGGGCAACATTGGAATTAGAGCAGAGTTTTAAGAACATACAGACCATAACGTGCAGTTCCTTATCAAACCTTGGAGTGTTCCAGTTTAAGGAAAACTACAATCACACCGATAAACCTAAAAGGGGGCGACGTCTGAAAATAGCAAATCAACAGTAAGTTGATGTTCAGAACCACAACACAGTTCTTCAAATTCACAGTAAGAAGTTCTAATTGAAAACAAACGACGAAGAATACATTAAGTTAATGTTAAACTGTGAAAAACTAAAACCTCAGACAATAAGAGTGACATTTAATTTGATTTAATGTGGTTATGTTGCACATGAAAAGCGAAAAATGTCTCACAAAGCATAACAAACAGTTCATCTGTAAATCATCTCGACTCAGAAAGTTCTGTAAATGTTTCTTAAACACAAAACACATTAACCTGTTTCAGAGTAACAACAAAAAGAAATGCAGAATGTCACATGAAAGCTAAGGTCTAAATTATTCTGGTAAATGTTCTCTAATTCTATCAGATACTTCTCACTCAACACCGTTTTCTTTACCACTGGCAGTTTTCATACAGCAGGTAACAGTAAACAAATCCAATAAACAAGCACAGAACATATTAACGTTTCATTTCAAACTCATACATGTTGACACTGACTATGTCCTGGGTGCTCATTTCTCTGTACACTCCGATTTTCAGTCGTACCAAACTATTCCATCACTGCATAAAGAGGTTATGTTGTGCACTGATACGTAAAAAGAAAGATAATTAATGAAGATGTAGCACGCTGAGTCTTTCTGCAGCTGTATGAAGAATGAAGTTAAAGCGGCGACAGCTCCCTCTTCTGGATATTTACAGGCAAAACTGATCAATGAAAGACATAGATTACATAGATTCAGCAAATTCCCCGTTTTAAATCACGTCATTGTTTTCTACATAAAAAATATTATTTACATTGTTTTTAGTCTTGATATATCTGCATTATTTTAAGAATGATAAACCTTACACGTGAACTCTGTAACCTCTCTGCACTATATTCTAAACTCCATCATATGAGATATGAACACATTAGCTACCGATTTAAAAATACCAGGTGATCACTGAATGAACAATTAGTCAGAAAACAATTCTAGAGGCTGGCACAATTTAAACTCCTTTGAAAGCTTTCTACTTCTATTTATTCTTACTTATAAACTTCGTCTTTGTGGATTATATGGTGTATATGTACATAAAGTATTAGTATCTTTATATCGTTAATTTATGAAATAGTTTTTCATTTCCTATCCATAAGGAGCACTTTATGTAGCTTTATATGAAATTCATACAGTGACATGAGTTAACATCGCATGTCTAACTGATGATTGGATTCTCATCCATCTCTTATTCAGCCTTTCACTCTGACAAATCACTTCACCTTACACAGACTCACCGAGGAGCCTTTACCCCACACTCTGCAAATTGGGTAAAGAGGCTCAGTGAAGTTGTTGTAGAAGGTGTGAATGTGTGTCAGTGACCCTCCAGAAGAAACTCTGTAGAAGGACAGGATACCAGCCTCCCAGTCCAGATACACTGCCAGTGTACGAGAGTCGCCCAGAGGGACCTGATGGACGATGCTCTTGAAGTCATGATATGCACGATAGCCATGAACAGAACAGTGCAGACTCCAAGATATCGCATTGTATCCCATCACACAGTCATTGTCGGGCCCTTTTCGAAGGATTCCCTTGTAGGTCACTCCAATCCCTGCCCAGTTTCCCTCCCACTCCACCTCCCAGTAACAGCGGCCGGTCAGACCCTGCTCGAACAGGACTTGTGCCCAGTAGTCAAACCTGTCAGTGTGGTTGGGATATGGCTGCTCCTTTGTCGCCTGGCTAACTTTTCGGTTGTCTTCAGAGAGAACGACAAGTTTGTGAGCTGTGTTAGGATCCATTGTAAGATCACATGTGTCTGGTGGCAGAAGAAAACATGTTAGAAACAAATAATGGTAGATGTTCATGTCAGGAATCTTCAAAGCACACAACTTACATCGTCTCAGTCCTGGTTTGAACCAGTGTTCTGCATTGTGGTCGACTCTGTGAGCAGTCAAAATCAGATGTCAATGATTGGACCAGTGCATCTCTACTTAAATAACAAAACCCCTAACTAACACGTTTTCCTGCCTAAAACCAACCGTACCGTATATAGGTCCTGCAAAGTATTGTAGTACTTCTACACATAAATACACATAGGGACTACCCACTAGCCCACTATATTGATATTGTGGGCTTATCAGGTGGTAGGTGATGGTAGCAGCTTGTTAGAAAAGTCTCCTTCTAGAGATTTGCTGAACATTTTATGTAGTAGATTTAAAAGGAATCATTGGAATCACACAGTTGTACAATGTATTTTAACACATTTAACAACGTATGGTTAACATTCAGAGACTGCACCCATCACCTTTTGCCAACTCCTTTTTCAGACATCAACACCCGGACCGACTGACTCCCTCCTTTCTCCCCCTTTTAACCCTTTGCCTTCTTTAGTGGCATTTTTCTGAATTATGCAGTGGGTGTAGTTGGGTTAAGACCCAGGGTTTAGTACCTCTTTAAGCTTGAGACTTCCCAGCAATTTAAGGCTGCTGCTTAGATCATCCTCATAGAAAATCAGGTTCCCTTTCTCCAGCTGCTGGAAGGCCAACTTCCCAAGTGACATAATGACCTTGTTGTTCCCGTGGGAGTCCAGCTGTTCCTCTTTACAGTACTTCACATGCATCTGTGCAGTCTGATGTGCCAGAAAGTGGATGTACATCTGAGTCAAAGTCTTGGGCATTTTCCCTCCTCCTTGTTTGGCACACGTTTCCCAGGACAATGGAGGAAATCCAGCAAAACACAGGAACGTGACACATGATGTAGAGACTTCTGGTTGACTTTAAGTTTGCAATTACTCGTTTAGCTAAGGTTTCATCAGCAATTCTCTTGTAGAAGTACTGTTCCTTCTGGAGGTTGTTGAAGCCTCGGATCTCAGTGACTCGGTCAACATACTGTGAGGGGATGCAGCTGGCTGCAGCAGGTCGCGTGGTAATCCACAGATGAGCTTCTGGTAGCAGGTTGCCCATAATGAGGTTTGTCAGCAGCACATCCACTGAGGCAGAGTGTGTAGCATCACAACATCTCTCACCTCCCCTGAAATTTAGAGAGAGTCTGCATTCATCGAGACCATCCAGAACAAACACAACTTTGTACATCGCCAGGTGTTTGATTCCAGATTCTTTCAGGTCTGGATAGAATTCATACAGGAGCTCCATCAAACTTCCTCTTTTACTTCTAAGCAGATTTAACTCCCTAAAAGGAAGTGAAAACAGGAGCTGGATGTCTTCATTAGCTTTGTCCTCTGACCAGTCCAGCATGAACTTCTGTGCCAACACAGTTTTACCGATACCCGCTATCCCCTTAGTGAGCACTGTTCTGATTGGGTTGTCTTGTTTGGGTAAGGGCTTGAAGATGTCAGCACACCTAATTAAAGTTTCCAAAGTCTTCTGTCTGTTGGACGCTGTCTCAACTAGTCTCACTTCATGTTCACTGTTGATCTCGCTACTGTCCCCTTCTATCAGATAGAGCTTTGTATATATCTTTTTGAGAGGGACAGGCCTTTGCTGGGTCTTTATCTCTTCCAACAAATACTCATTTTCCTCATCAGGGAAGATTTTAGTTTCCCGTTGGTACATGACAAGTTCCCCGTAATGATCTAGCAGCACAGAAATCTGAAATGTCAATAATGAGCTTTATTAATTGTGTTTCTATCCTTAAGTCAAGTGATTTTATCTGAATTGGTAATAAACGCGTCATATTTTTTTAAGAATCAGCTTAAAAAGGCAGCTACACAGAGCTTCCCTAACTAACAGAAACCATTAGCACAAAATGCTGTCTTACTTTGCTCAAGTGTGCGAGCGTGTCCATCCTTTTTCATGGTTCTCAAGATATGGAGGGCAATCTTCAGAGCTGCTTCACTGGTTTCATCATCAAACTCAACTGGCTGATCATTAAATGCATCCTCCCGCTCGTCTTCGTCCAACCGTTCTTTGTGTGTTCCAGAAAGAACCTTCTTATGTGTCCTCAGAGCTTGCTTTACAAAAGCAATGGTTTTGGACTCAAACGCCTAACAAATGAAATGTTTGATTAAATGATCAACTATTTTTAAATATTGGTACACTATTCTTTTGAGGTGAAGGGGCACATTATAAAGTTTTATTTTACAGTTACATGCTGTGATATGGGCTCAAAGGCTCTATGCATAAACATATTCACATTCTTCATTAACTTAATCACAGCAACACGCTTGCTAGCAATTTCCCACTTCTATTAGAAATTTAAACCACTATGTGGAGAAGAATAAGTAATGTCTGTCAATGAAAGAAACTGTAACAATGACATAGAAATAATTCATCCTTCAGATTAGTTGTATTTTATAACTAAAAATAACCACTTACCTTCAGGGTGTTCCTAAATGTAGTCTGGCTCCTAACAATTTTTAAAGATAAAAGTGAAAAACATAATTATAATAATAAACTTAAACTTAATAACTGATTAATTACTGTGTGTGACAGAGGAGATTTCCAACTAAAAAAAGATTATCAGGGTTTGACATGAACTTTCTCAACACCAGCGAATGTGGCTAGTATTTTTTTTATTATATAGCTACAGTCTTCTAAAATGTACTTGAACTAGATTTACAATCAATTTTCTTAACCACTTGTCACAACCATCCACAATCACATTCAGATTTACAATTCAGTTCAATTTAATAATTTAAGAACAAAAGATGTTACATGAGCTTTTACATTGGAGGCGGTTTCTCTCCTCCCTTCAGAAACAGAGTTTTCCTTAATTCACTCGGTGATGAGCATGATTGATGACCACTGTCAGCTCGGATTGCATAACACATGAATACACATGGGTTGGCAGGTGTTAATGTCCAACCCGGGTTAAAATCTTTATATTTTTGGTTTCACTGCTCTGTAAAGTCTTGTCCTTGGTGGCTCTGAATCTAAGATAGTATCGATCATCTTACCTCTCTCCAGGTTCAGAGCTGAAGACTGGAGGATAATCTCTGGAGCGCCGACTCTCAGCAGACATAAGACTGACAACTGAAGATGCAGATCTTGTCTTAGATTTACTCATCTTCTTCACTTCAGTGGGTCTGCAGTTGATCAGTGTAGACAAGTTTTTTGCACAGTTACAGTCTGATAGTTAAAATGGAAATGGTGTGTCCTGCTGAATGCAGCTACTAATGTTAACAAATCGGTGTAAATTACTGTAATGATCTTAATGAATGTCGAAGAATGTACCAGAAAACATGTATTGTAGGCAAAATGACACTGCTCAATGGAAATTTAAGGAACACCTTAAAAACACGTCAGATAAGATCAGGGTGATGTGTTAAGAACAAATGATGCCACATCGTTTGATGGAAATGAAAATTATCCACCTACAGAGGGCTGAATTTAAAGACACCCTGAAAACCCTAAAAGGCCCCACATGCTTGTATGCATGCTCCTAACGAGACCACGGATGGTGTTCAAAACAAAATGTTTTGGTCCTTTTGGATTTAGGTCAGGTGAGGGTGGGGGCCAGTCAATGGTATTAATTCCTTCATCCTACAGAAAATGCCTGCATACTACATGAGATTGTTTGGTTAGCTCATCCTGTTACTCCTTGCACAAAGTATCAGATACTGGTTCTGCTGATGGGCTAAGGACCTTCTACCAACCTGTGCAGCTTCAATTAAAAAGTATTCCTTTTTTTGTGCAGTGTATTATTAAGTTCAGGTTTTACCTCCAAAATGTAGCAAAGAATAATCTGATGTAAGTCAACTACATAACTGCAGATAAGTCGATTTCAAGTCAAAACTATTAGAATTGTTAGAATCTTTTCATGCTGGTATCAATATGATAACCTGAACAATGCATCTTGCCTTTTGTGGTTGTGAATGTATTGATCGTCTTACCTTAATCCAGGTTCAGAGCTAAAGACTGGTCTCTGGGAAGAATACTGAAGACGCTCAGATCTTCTTGACCTTAGTGAGTCTGGAGTCAATGAATAATAATTTAGTATTTTGAGAACATTTAACAAAATGACTTTAATTTGTGCTGATGAATGCAGCCGTTGTTGTCAGCCAATCAAACGGTGATACCAATTTCAAGGACCATCAGTCCTTGTGAGTTGAAGATTGTAGGAGAAAACAAACACATCACAGAAAAGTCAAAGTAAATAGGTAATATACAACAGTCCCAATCTCTCTAATGGAAATGGAAGGTGTTTAAGTGGTGATGAGTTAGTGTCATTTAAAATGGGAGGTGGGGCACATCTTAATACAATGATATGCACCACGTCTGCAATGTGCATCAACTCATAAAACAGTTGTTACAGGTGTTTTGAAAGGTGCGTGACCTGTGGCTTAATCTTCTCATTTAAGTTTAAACTTACTATTAAGACCTTTAGCCAATGACATCTCAGCCACCTCTCTTAGTAGCCACTGGCACAAAGTGGAACAACATGGAACAGTGAATTTTTCTTACATTCATGACAATGATGGGAACAAAACGTTGATGTTCTGCGGACCGTTTAAGTAGTCACTGTTTTGAAAAGTGCTGCAGAACTGTGCCAATTTAATTGCTGGTGATTTTCTGTCCTCTTGTCTGGTTCCCTCGGCTTGGCTGCATTCCACCCCTGCAAATATGCATTCAATTTTGTTATTGTGTGGCTTTTACCATTACATATTAATGACTTATTAAAGGCAAATTAACCCATAATCCCAAACAGAGGGAATGTACCACACAGTGATAATTTTCAAATTTAAAATTTTGACTAAATAGAGCAATAGAGAGTTACATCTGACAGTGTTGTTCATTATTCACATGCAAAGCAGTCTTTAGGAGGTATGGTACTTCAATAGCATGAGCAAACAATTGAGTAAAAAAAGAAACTTACCTTAATGCAGACTGCTAAGAGCTGAGACACAGCCATACAATAAGCAGCACAAGTTCAAGTGGCAGGCGGAAAGCGGGCACAGTGGTAGACTCTCCTTTCTAGGTTACCACTGTCCTTTTGGAAGAAAAAAAAGGAAAGTTTAGTTTTATTGTACCTTGTAGTTGTGTTGATTTTGTTCTGCTGTATTGTTGAAATGAACAAAAAGGGTAATTTAGTCCCAGTAAAAGGTATTAGAAATAATTTATGCCATTAAATCTCACACTCACAGATGAAAAACAAGATACCATCTTAACTTATATATTACCAATTTAGTCAAATGATTTCTACTGGGCTGTTTTTAATTACTGATATCATAAATTAACATTTTCACAATAAAATGAAAGAGGAGGATTTGGAAAATTACTTGGAGAACTATCATCTCTGTGTAACATAGACACATCATAGCACATTTACACATCTTGGTGTATATTGTATAGTGTTATTAAATAAAACAGCCTAATTATATATATTTGACAAAAACCTTATTTCAGCCCAAGTCTAATTGGTTCTGACTACTAGAGGGAGACCACGGTCCGTTTCCTAAAAAACATATGTTCGTCACAGTTCGAGTCCGATTCATGATTCCTAATTATGATTCCTAATTAAGTGGTTTTGGGCTCGTTTTTAATTGGTTTATAAATACTGAGACTCACAGCTTGCTGCTTTTTGTTTCCCCAAATTGCATTTTCGTATTTGGTTGTTTGCTTCTAGTCTCTCTCCTATAAACCCAGCGCAGATCAACACATTAAACCCCAGTTAAAGTGGTTTATTACGAGCTCCAGTCTTTTCTCTGAGAAGCAATGTCTAGCCAGAGATTAAACCTACTTTAAAACACATTTGATCCAACACTGAAACATGCAAAATACAGGAAAGTAATTCATACAAATAACGCATTTATTTATTTTGTGATGCAAACCTGAAGAATTCATGTAAAACGCACCTAGATGAAATTCTGTTCTTTGCAGTTCAAGTAAATAGATGATACTCACCACTGAGCACTGTGCAGTCACCTCTTCACACAACCAGGAAGTGCTTTTACATTCAACAGTCAGTGTGCGCATGCGTGGTAAAGACACGCTCAAACACCAGTGCTGCTCTACAAACTACTGACTGTACAAATATCCTGTTATCTAACGTTTCTACGACTTTATTCAAGCTCCTGCTTGGTTTTTTTATTTTTTATTTTATTTAATCCTCAACAGAAGAACATTTGTCAACCCCCCACACACATTTATTTAAATTCATTAGTAGTTTGAATAATTTAAACTATTACAATCTTTGAACTGAACTGAAAGCAGAATGTGGTGGAACTAACAGGAACACAACAAACCAAACAAACCACTCCTACCTGAAGCATGTCGGACATGAGGGGCGTCCTCTGATCAGGACGTCTGAGGGGGTTTAAAGTTGTCATCTTCAGAGCTTAGTCCAATACTTTAGAGAGAACAAATCATCCTTAAGAGGATTCAACTGAAATCCTTAAAAACAGGAGAATGATCAAAGTTACAGCTTAAACTAAACCAATTTACATAAAGTTAATTAATATTCAAAGCTACATTATACAATATGTACAGTATAGTTAATATATTCCCTGAAAAACAAGAGACCGCCTACAAATGTGCACAGCTCACCAAAAGAAGCAGCAGTTCTACAGAGGTGGTAGATCCTCATGTCAAACATCAGTCGCACATTTCAAATCGAGTGAAAACAAATAAACTCACGACTCCAGAACAGGACAGAAAATCAAACCCACATTTCACAGCACATGGAGAAGACTTTGTTGAAAAAGGTAGAATTTTAATCAGTAAGTAAATTATTCAGCTCAGTTCATGAGGATTTTAAAAAGTAAATTAATGAAAACAACCAAAAGACAAAATCTATCAAAAACCATTTGAAAATGAACTAAATGAGTCAAAATGAGTATTAATCAGAAACAGCTTCACATAATTAGAAACATATGTACAAATTTATATCCAGAAATAAACATGAAAAGTCTGTGAGTCAAAAGCAAAGATCTGATGTATCTGAAACTGTGTTTTAAACTTACAAAATGCCATTGATTTAACATCCAAATCGCTGCTCTTCATTTTGACCTGCAAAACATTTTCCCCCTTTCACCTGAAATCACTCGTTTCCGAGGTTTTTTTCTGACATAAACAACGTTTTCTTAGCTTGACGAGGCTCAATCTAAACTGAATTTAGAGTGATTTCAAACAACAAGCATTGTTTAATTATGAAACAACAAAGACTCTCTTCTGTAACATGACTTAAATATTTCAGAGGAAAACGACACGTTCCTTCAAATGTGTTTAAATATAAAAATGTCTAAATCACTACTTTGCTTTGGACTCGACTGAAGACGCCCACTGCTCCACTGAGCTTTTAAGAAGCTGATAATGATGAACACTGCTGAGTTAATCTGAAAACCTATAAGTGAACCACACATCAATAAAAAACACAATCATGTATAAAACAGCTGCTTATGAAAACAAACATATGAAACTACTGAAAAGGAGCTTTTCAGTCTTTTCCACTGATGTTTTTCCCCTCGTAACATTTTGCAGGGATCACGTCGACTTTACTCCTGAGATCTTCATGTGATGAGCTGCGAGAAAACATTTGAAGAAACAAACAAAAGAGGAAAAAAATCTGGTTTTAGAACTGTTCATAAAACAAATATCTGGAACAATGTTCTTAAGTACAGTGTATTATAGATATTTAAACTGACAAATCAGAAAAATCATTTCAATTTTAGGAAGATTTATCACTAAACTCATCAAAATCATTTCACCAGACAATGTTTATAAATGCTGCTCCTCGCATCACACGTGTGCCGTCACTGCACCAGTATTTAGATCCATAACTCGGTACTTGTTGGATAAATGTCCACTAGCTTCTAACACCTGAAACACCACCATGCTAGGGAAGTGTAATGGTAACATCGCCACCCTCATGCAGGAGACTGGGATTTGAATCACAGCTGTGCTCTACCTCCAGTAGGGGTCCTCCTTACATATACCTGCCTTTGTCTTGTATCTTGTAAGTCGTTTTGGTTTATAACTAAATATAAATGTAAATCTCCAGGTTTCTTCACTGATGTTCTACATATGAGTTTAAATCTTTGGTTGAGTTACTCAAGGACAGTCTAGATCTGAAGTCACTCCAGTGTCGTCTTTGTCTTGTCTTCGTCTGCCTCTGGTCATAATGATGTTGATAGCAGAAACATCACTCATGCTACAGTAGGAGTTCTGAAATGAAGTTCTGCCTTTGACAGTTTGACCAGATGGCTAACTCTATGAAGAGTCCTGGTGATTTCAGAATTAGTCCATCACTGAGGATGTGGAAGCAGGATGGAACAGATGGAGAAAAGTGTTAGGAGTGTTGTGTTTGACTTGTATACAGGTCTCTGCCTTTCACCATTACAGGTAAATTCTATTCAGGGTGTGAGTACATTTTAACAGGAGAGATTTCAACTTTTTTATTTTTAAATCAAAAATGAAAAGGCTAAAGCTCAGTCTGTTACATGTCATTACACAGCTGCAGCATTAGATAAATAATGCAACTCTGCAGTCAGAGAGTTGTATGTAATACTGTTTATTTTCTAAATGTAATCAATTAATAGTTTAAACCTATGAGATGTAAAACAGTAGAGAAAATAAAACCTAAGTTCCCAGTCTACAATAATCTATAAAATAAAAAAGTGGAAATGAGAGAATTGTTGAATGGTTTTGTGTTGACAGACAGCCCATAAATAATAAAGTAGTAAGAAAAACCTGAGAATGTTTGCTATTTTAACTCGATAAATGAGTTATAAAATCAAAGAGCAGTACGGGTGTAACGGTTCTGAAACTGAGACGAAAACTGCTAAACAAACACCCAAACAGAAGTCTGATGTTTATTGCTGTCAAAGGCTTCTCAGTGCAGCCTGAATGTTGAGGAGACACTTTCTCCCCTAATAAGCAAACCGTCTGTGACTGATTCTAAAACCTTATCTGATGGTGCTTCAGCTTCGTGTGTGTTCAGAAACTCACAGATTTGACTGTCTGTTTGATGTAGTCCTTTTTGCTGGTCAGGTCATGATCTGGGAAGGTGTCATACACCTAAAACACAGGAAGGAAGGTTATGTTCTATGAGAGACAAATCTACTTTAATTACAATATACACTTTAGTAGAATATTCAATACAGTGTGAGTATCTCCTGTCTCGGGCTGGTATGTATGTATGTATGTATCAACAGTAAGAAGCTTCTTACCCTCTGGCAGATCTGTTTCATGGTCATCTCCTCCAGATTTGCCTTCTTCAACAGATTCTGCACCGTCTCCTTCAGCTGTTCATCAGTCGGTGCTTTCTTTATCATCTTAATGAGCGGCTCGTCATCATCTGAACTGTCGTCTGCTGCAGGTAGGAAAAAATGAGATGATGCTATAAAAAGGTTGCTCCACTCCTCTTCTGATTTTGGAAGTTGTTAATCACAGAAACACATGCAGCTGATAGATTCCACTTTGCCTTCATACAACCTAATTACCTTTTTGGTTTATAGGACTGGCGATCAGCGACCTCACCTGTGTTTGTGTTGTTTTTGCTATTGCTGCTGCTGTCAGCTTTCTTTGTTTTGGCAGCTGGTTTAGCAGGAGCTGATTTCTTCTTTTTGGGCTACAAGAAGAACAAACATTAACTCAGCAATCTGAGAGACAAAGACACCAAACAAGACTTATACATTGAAATCATGTAGTAAAAACTCAGTTGCCGCAGTGGTAGATAATCAGACATTGAACATTTTAATTAACACCTGGCTAACCGTTACTAAAATGAGTGATGGTTTGTTCTTAGTAGACACAACACAGAATTGTTGCAAAATCCAAGTAGAGTAAAATTTAAGCAGTAAATTAAATAGAAATAATTCACATAACTGTCACAATGGAAAATACACATCTCAGGTTGGATATTACTAGGATTAAATTTGATATGCTTGGTCGCATTAGACTTCACCTTCTCATCCATTTCACTGTTGACTTCAGACTCGTCTGAAGTGCCCTTCTTTACTCTCTTTTTAGGTGGACCTGTCTTCTTCGCTGGTGTCCTCTGTCTTTTTACTGGTGCCGATTTCTTGGACACAGATTTCCCTTTGCCAGACTTTGATTTGGGAGACTGCAACAAAATGTTTGTCGTGGTGAATAAAAAAACGGAATAAAAAGTTATGTATTATAGTTATTATGAGTCCAGGTTATCTTTTAATGAAACAAGTCTCTGGAATGGTGAAAATCTGTGCTGTGCACCTGCTATGTAACAGGAGAACTAAGAGTTGTTAGCATCACAGATTCATCTGCTGGTTACTCACTTTAGTCTTTTTTTAGTCTCAACTTTGTCAGAAAACATCAACAAAAAAACAAACAAACACAAAGACGTTCAGTTTACTGCCACCTAAACAAAGGAACTCAAATAACTTTGATATTTCTGATCACTTATCTACCAATCCTTTAATTTCTGTTTAGCATCCAGACAACCTCACCTCCTTGCCTTCTTCATCATCATCATCATCATCATCATCATCATCATCTTCATCTTCCTCCTCCTCCTCCTCATCTTCATCTTCCTCCTCTGCAGACTGCTCTGACTTGTCAGACTGCTCCTCCTCTTTTTTTGATGGTTTCTCTTCTGCATCTGATCCGTCAGCCTCAGCTGAAGCACCGGCTCTCTCATCTTCCTCATCCTCGTCGTCGCTGCTGGAGTCCATGACGATTGCTTTGGACTTGCTTCCCGTTTTGGACTTTTTAGGACTAGACGATGAGCTGCTGGGTTTAGATTTGCTGTTCTTTTTTGTCTTTGTCTTTGAGTCATCACCTGACAATTTCTTCTTTGATTTCCTCTTTTTCTTCACAGGCACACGCTGCCAAAAGACAAACAAGGGCTTCAGTCCACAATGGAGCTATGGTTTCACAACATTCAGACACTAGAGACAAACTACTCTAATGAGAATGTGATTCAGTGATAAACTGCTGATTGGTCAGTCATGGACCTTACAGCTCACCTTTCCGCTGTTTTTTGGAGCAGTGAGGAAATTCAGGATTCTGTCAACCAGATCTGAGTGAGTTCCTTTTTTCTCCACATCCAAAACTCCACAGACAACTTTCAGCTTAGTGTTGGTAAAATGTGAATTTCTGCATCAAAACACAAATTATACATATGAACAGAATTCTTAACCACATCAAACTACTGTGAATGTTCCTGTAAAACTGAGCTGCACAACAAGAGCCTCTTTTCACATGTGATTCCTGATGCCTGAAAAGGTAAAGTGACTTCCCAGAAACTTACTTGAGAAGTTTTTCTCGTTTTTTGCTGTACTGTTCACTGTCAGCGTCAAAAGAAAAGCCATTAAAGAGTCGCAAGTTCTTCTTTAATGTGGCCACCTGTTAAAAGAGTAAAGTAAAAATTTGGTATGATTTGATAAATATTGTTTACTACTTAAATACACATATATATTCTGTATTACAGAACCAAAATTCATCATTTGTATCACCAAACATAACCTTAAAAAAAGGTGACCCCCACCAAAAAAATATCAAACAGATCAAAACAAATCAGATTTAAAAATTCAACTTCACCCCCACTGAATGATGCCTGTATGAGTTGCGTGGAAATTTCAGTGTGAGAATCATATTTTACACACAAAGAAAAGAAGAACTTAGCTGCCTAAAAATATTTGGGAGCACAAGCACTCCGGGGTCCAAATGTTAGTCTGGAGTGTTGTAGATGTTGTACCTTTCCTGGTCTGTCAAACAGGATGGCGTGCAGAGGTTTTAAATCAGCTGGCTTCATCTTGGTGATCTGGAAGTTGATGCGTGGAATGTCTCCTAATTTATCTCCACTTCCTGAAAACATAAAATTATAGATGAAATCAGATTTCATACAGATATCAGCTTATGCCTGGATGGCTCATCTTTAAATGCCACATATTCACATCCAGTAATCTCATGCTTAAAATTAATATTTGTCATAATTTAATATTTACCATCTCCAATTCTCAGCTTCTCCTTTTGCTTTGGTGCCTGGAAATCGAGTCTTTCAACTGTTTTCTTTGCCCGCTTTCCCTCAATGATTTCACCTACAGCTGCAACAGTGACAATAAAAAAATAAGTAAAACAGACCTTTATAAAATCAGGAACTGATGAACAGTACAAACCCTTTTCCTACAAGCACTACTAGTGTAACTGCAACCATTCGCTTTTCAAGAAGTCAACAACTGAGTAAGTATAACTTTACTGAACCACAGCCATTTCTGTAAAGTACATTAAGCAAGATGTAAAGAGTGACGGTATCCCTGTATGAGTGGTATTATTGAAGTATTACCTCTGTCAAACACATGATGTAACTATGTCAAAATCTTATTAAATGTTGGATTTGATTTCATCAGTGTCAGAGGACTAAACAGACATAAGAAATCCCAGTTTCCTGTTACCTGATATTTTGGAGCTGCTCTTGTTTGGACTTGACTGGTCTTCCTGTGATGTCTCCTGCTGGTCCTCCACTTCTTCCTCTGACACTGCAGAGCTGTCCATCGCTTCCTCCGCCACGTCACTCATATCTGCACTCCCACAGCCTGTCTGAGTAGCAATTTATCATAACAGAAGATAACCATGTTTGCATGAGACAGTTTTAGTCTGGTATTGACTGTACACAGTGTGCACACAATAGTCACATACTACAATCCTTATCTACACATATCCAGATATTATTCATCTGCTGAAACTTGAGCTCAGAAACATGCGGAGACACTATTCATAATGTGCCCTTTATCAGCGTCACCTGCCACACAAGCTGCAGCGAGCAAAACAGTATGCAAAACTTTCTACTTCTATTTAATATTAAGTATCATTTTATTATTGGGTAACCATTGTGGGGGAGATAAAGCTAAAGAACCAAGTCCATTTAATAGCATTTCCAGGTTTTTGAGCAGCATCTCATGGCTACTGACTTCATATGAGGTTGTCAAAGTAATATTTTGTCATAAGTAGTCTATGCATGACGTTGTAAGTTAATGATCATTCCCACTCACTGCTTTGTGTAACTGTACTACTTGTTACCACACGTTCTCCGCGAATAGGAGAAATAACGTTAATGTCAATGAAACACAGGAAACACAAAAACGAATATACGACATTAATTCTAGTTTAACAAACATCACCTGGTCTGTTGGAGGTAACATTATGCCGAAATGTAGTTTGCAATCTAGTAATTCGTTACGTCTTGAAACTCTCTCCTATGTGTTCTTGTTTTCACCGGGTGAAGTTATTAGTCTGTAAAAACGACAAAACTTTCAATGGTGTCTGGCAGACAAATCAGCACGAACGTATGGACGATGTTAACTTTACACGATTCCACTTAAAAGAATTCTTCTGTTAATTTCAGTCTTGCAGGCTGCACCCAGCTCGTCCCTGCTGTCTCCTCCACACTGAGGCTGGTTTGTGTTCGTACCTTCACAATAAACGTCGGTGAGCGTTGGCGCGCTGCAACTTTACGGTGCGCATTTCAAACATGTTAGCTACTGCGCTTGAGCCGGACTCAGACATAAACTACACGGCTTTACATTCAGTTCCGTGCCACCTGGCGTTTGCAGGTTTTTAGCCGTTTTAAGCTGTTTGCTAGTGAGTTTAAAAACCAAAACGAGCGTTACTGTTTCCAGTAAACAGCTTTCCATGCAGCTAGCCACTGCTTGCTAACACTGACGTTAGCTACAATAACGTTAGTGACGTTCACTCACAGCTGTGCGGTAATAAGACAGAAATAGCGCTATGGATGCTTTACAACCTGCTCAAGCACTGCAACAAACTCCAAACACATGTCCCCAAATATGCAGCGTGTCCATATATCCGTTATCCAAGAGAATAACCAAAGATTACCTGACTAAGAAGCAGAGACTGCGGCTCATCTGTCACTTTCTTGTTTTTGACTTCATGATGGCGGTTTCTTTGGGGGGCGGGGATTAATGCGGCGGCCAATACACTGATTGGACCGAGCACTGATGACGTTACACTTCTTCGTCTTGTTAATGGTGGATTGAACCACGTCAGTGTTGCTTCAGCGCCCCCTACTGTTGATAGAGGAGGAAGAAAAAACGAAATAATAATTATTCTAATAATAATTAGAAATAAATCAATAATTTTATTTAACCTGTTTGTTGGAGTCATATGTTCATAATCTTTGATCCACTAATTGTCATTATTTTGCTGTATTGTATATCCCTATGCATCTTTTAACACATTGTAGCTGGTGTACCAACATATGTATTTGCACAGTGTGTAATGTATTTCATATTAATGATTCATGTAAACACATTAATCTATGGGTGCATTACAAGAAAGGGCATTAAACCAATCCCATTTATAAACATGTAGTCAGAGGACTAAACGTTATCTTACATTTACATCTAGTCATTTAGCAGACGCTTTTTATCCAAAGCAACTTACAAGTAGGATACAATGGTAGGCAGGGCAGCGTGAGGACCCCTACTGGAGGTAGGCCACAGCTGGGATTTGAACCCCAGTCTCCCACATGGGAGGCATATCTTGAGTGAGGCAACACCTTGAATCAACACAAAGTTCAAGCTGAAGGCAACTTTTGTATTTTTTGCATTACTTCAAAACAGACAAACAAACAACAACAAAACAAAACAAAAAAAAAAAAACACTGAAAACTGACCACAGCAGCTGGAGCGTTAATATTGACATTGAGGAAATGATTTCTACATATTATTTGCAAATGTATATTTACACAATGTTGATGATACATGATGTTTATTAGTCACAATCTACATGTCACCATCCAGCTGACAGGTAGATGCCTGCATGCGGCTGTAAATGCTTCTGCTGGTGGTACGGAGGCTGCAGGACACATGGTGGTGCTGTGGGAGCAGCTGTATGCTTAGGAAAATTAGAGCAGCTCTTTTATTTCCATATATTTATTTCATTCAGAAAACCAGTTTGTTGCCTAGCAGCAGCATCTCCAACTGAATGGAGCAGAGTGTATGGAGGGTGGTTAATGCCACAGTGTGTGAACACTTATTTTAATTTTAATGGTTGACATTATGTATATTATATATATTTCTTACTGTCAAACCATTACTATAAACAACTAAACACTTTGTGTATCCAATAATTTGTCTTGTTCAGAAACAATTTGACTGGGTGTCATGTTCCTTCACTGGCTTGAGGACATACACTGTAATTTATTGACACTCATCCTGCTGCTGATATCATAAAAAAAAAACCTACATACTTGTGAGGTGTTTATTTAAAGATTAGCATCTTCAGTAAAGAATAAAAAAGTGGGCTTGGACCTGTGACACATGGAAGACAAAGTGATGAAAGATGGACCAACACACTTTGGGTCTATAAATGGATGGTACAAACCTATGTTCAGGTCTTGTTCAGCGTTTCAACATCCATCCAACAGCTGACATGTACGGTATGTAATTCAGACAGAATAGTGAGAAACATACAGTATATATTATTGAGACAGTTGTGCTCACACAATATATATTATTGAGCAGCAGAACAGCAGAATGCAAGAGATCAACAGCCCCTGAGCAGTTTGCACTTTGGTCAGATGCTGATAGAGAGAGCAGGAGGCGATGGAAAGGGTGAGTGGGATGGTGCAGGATGGTGCAGGTGATCACATCACATCATTTGATCTTGGTGTAGATCTACATCACCAAGATCAAATGATGTGATCTACATCATTTTAAAAGTATTACATTTACAACCTGATTTGTTTTTTGCTTCCTTTTGTCATTTGGTTCAAATCACCACAGCCACATTTTTAGAGTCTTAATTCTTTATGGCTCCATCAGAAAATGCTAATGATGAGATTTTCCCAGATAATCCCATCTTCATGGTTAAGTAAGTCTGACTATTCTGCAATAGCTGAGGATGTGAAAGACAAGCTGTTATTGCCCCTCCTACTTCAGTGTGTCATTAATCACCCCCCATACCTTCCACTACTCTATTTTAAAAGCACACCGCGAATCCCACAGAGCAGACAGCTGAGGCTTCAGCAGATGCTACATTACGCTGTCTTTATGCATGGATAAGGAGAATTTCACGTGTTTTAGAAAACATAAAACTCTACTTGTCGTCATGTAATTGTTTCCAGAAAAACAACCTGATTTGCTCTGGATTTAATTCTGTACAAAGATTTCTTGCAAATGTGGAGTTACTGTTCAAGATCCTCTTTATTTAGACCGGGTAAGATGTCTTTGCCTTTTAAGACTTGATGTTTAGGGGTTTGGGAAGTAATAATATGTGACAGTATATAATTAGTTTTTTTCTTTGTCTTTCTGCTAATGATACAAAGTTTTTTGAACAGAGTTTGGTTGCAAAGTGAACGTAACCTCTGCTGATTACAGGTAATTGCAAATATACTCTTCCGTTTTTGTTCTGTGTTTTTTACACACAACTTTTTTACTACAAAAAGTAAATACAAGCCAAAGTCGATCAGAACATTACACATCTCTTAGTTAAATATTCACTAGATGATTAAGTCTGTTAGCGATGTCTCAGGCGTTCTCTCTCAAGTCATTAAAGTTTCACATTTCCAGGTTTTAGTAGAACATTTAATAGTTCCTCCTGCACACATGTATAATACTTTAGCTTTAAACTACTCCAGAACTTCTTCAGGGGTTGCCACAGCGAATCATCAGCCTCCATTTAATCCATCCTCTGCATCCTCTTCTTTATCCAGTGTGATTCACAGTGTGTGTTATGGTTCACATGCTTCAGATGTTATTGTGCCATATTGTCCTCTGTTGTTATCAGCATTTTACACTGCAGATATGTTCTGGTAGATCCCTGCTGTAGCTGCCAGTAGGTACTGTAGGTTGATGTCATGCAACATCTTGTACGGGACCTTTATTGTCATCATTACATATATAATAATAGTGACTGGACAGTCAGTATGTCGCATGAACCAAATCTGTGGGCCTGATGTTGAGGGCTCCTAAATAACCTTCAACGTTCCAGAGCAGCATTCGCATCAGTGACTTCAGTTCCACATGGCGGCTGCAGAAGTCCGACCACTAGGACCTCAGCAGCAGCTTGTTTGTTTTCACTGTGCCTTCTTTCATTGACTCAGTTATCTCACCTCAGTCTGCTCAAATAGTCTCATGTAATATTCAGAGTGTGAGATTTAGTGAGATGACAGCGTTAGACAGAGGCACCTAGCAAAAGGGAGTGAATGATCACAGAAATAGAAGCATTAGATCTATTAATTAGGTAAGCCAGATAAAATATTTAAATATGGCAGCAGCCAGAGATACAAGTAGGACACTGCTGTCTCCTTCATTTCGACATCTCGTTCTCCTGTTGTTGATCTGTCTCAGCTCGCTCCGCTTTCACTTTTCCTCCTCTCTCTCGATGTTTTTCCATCTTTGTCTTTTTCGATCCTTCTTTATTCTCTTTGATTTTCTCTTCATGTGATGTTTTAACTGTGTCCAACAGCAGTGCTGCAAAACCACTGCTACTACTCTTCTACTAAAACTGCAGAGATGGTAGTCATGTGGCCTTTTGGGGTTTACGTGCACATTTGTCCAGACTCACATTCGAATAAGTTCATGTTCCTGATGTTTCTGTCAGTCATTGTCCAGCATTGAGGAGGAAAACCCTGAAAACATCTGGTCATGGCCATCGCAGAGGGTTAATTCAAACATTCAAGTTAATGTGTAAACTTTAAAACAGCAGTTTCTTGTCCACATGCTGAATCCAAACCAGAACTCACCAGTCTTTTTCGACAATGACAGATTTAAATGTTTCTGTCTGAAATCAGGGTTTCCTGAATCGAAGTGAAGCTGGAAGCTGACACTTGTCACTCTTCACCTCTCCACCAGTGCTTCCTCCCTCCCTCCACCATGAGCCTCCCCTCCAGCTCAGAACCCCACAGCCACAGTTCCTCTCCGGCGTCTCTGGACTCCAGCGTTTTCTTTAGTGAGACAACGACATCCTGTGTCAGAGACCCGCTGAACCTGTTCATCATCAATGTTGGGGGAAGTCGTTATGTTCTGTCACAGGAGCTACTGGCGTCCTACCCTGAGACCCGACTGGGTAAACTGGCCTCCTGCAGCCGTGACTCGGCGCTCGAGCTCTGCGACGACGCTGACTTCCTGGAAAACGAGTTCTTCTTTGACAGAAATTCACAAACGTTCCAGTAAGTGGTGTCTGTTTCTCCTTACTGTAACCTGTAGTCAAAACTCAAAGGTCAAAGGTCAAGTCTAATCCTAATATGTGACTGAGTGAATGAACATGAACATTTTTACCCCAGTACAACATTTACATTTAGCTGATGCTTTAATCCAAGGTAACTTTAGAAGGTACAAAGGCAGGGCAAGTGTGAGGAGATCTCATCTAATCCACAACCAGGATTCAAACCCTTGGCCCCCGCATGGAGGGCGGCGATCCGACCACTACACCATCCAGTCACTAGTTCTTGCATTTTGTTGGAAAGAAGAACAACAGGTTCATAGTTGTTTAAGACGGACACACAGAGAACAGGTGAAACTCCAGTCTCCATAAAGAGGGAGAGACAGTTCCTCAGATGACTTCTTGGGGTTTTCACATTTCTAACACAGTGTCTGTCTGTTGGTATTTCTGCCGACAGGTATGTGATGAACTACTACCGGACCGGTCACCTGCACGTCATGGAGGAGCTGTGTGAGATCTCCTTCCTGCAGGAGATAGAGTACTGGGGCATAGACGAACTTCGCATCAACCCTTGTTGCCGGGAGCGTTACTACCGCCGCAAGGACCATAAGGAGACCCTCGATGTACGGAGAGAGTTTCAGGCTGACACCGGTGAAGAGGACTTTGTGGGTGCTGCCTGCCCAGCTCTTCGCCGGCATCTGTGGGACCTGCTGGAGAAGCCGGACTCATCGCGGGCTGCTCGCACCTTTGGCTCACTCTCAGTCTTCTTTGTGGTTGTGTCAGTGGTCAACATGGTGCTCATCTCACTGGACTTGGGGGAGGACGTCGGTGTGAGCGTTGTTGGTATGGGTGCGCCCTTGCTGTTTGACACCCTGGAGTATGTTTGTGTGGTGTGGTTCACCGGCGAGCTGGCACTTCGCTTTCTCTGTGTGAGAGACAAGTGCCGATTCAGCCGGAGCATTCCCAACGTGATCGACCTGCTGGCCATTCTGCCCTTCTATATAACCCTGGCAGTGGAGAGTCTCCATGGGGGAAGCACCGAGTTGGAGAACATGGGCCGCGTGGTGCAGGTTCTGCGACTCCTCCGGTCCCTACGCATGCTGAAGCTGGGCCGACACTCAACAGGTAAACGGCACCAAAACATGACATTTAAATGGTGGAACTGATGAGAAAACTGTGAACAAGACTGTGAGTGGGTCGGGAACAGAAAACGAGACAGTCCTCGCAAAACTCATAGCATCTCATCAGGTGGAGGTAGGAGGAGGAGCAGGGTCTGACTGGAAAACTGGGCGGGTGGAGCATTAAACCAATGAGGTCAAGGAAGGAAGCACGATGCTAGATGTACCAGTGTCACATGTCAGCATGCTAATTAAGATGAAATGCTTAGAAGCCCAACTCGGTCACGAGGAGAAGTGATCTTTGAATGTTGCTCAAACCTTTCTTGCAGTCTACTATAAACAGTATGTTCTTCTAAAACATGACCCACTCTCTCAGATTTTTTAATAATTAATGTGACTTTAAAATGGAGAGAACATGTTTAAGTTCATCATCCCGGATGAATTGTGAAAAACTGCAGCTGATTTTCTTTTCTTTTAATTCCTCAAAGGTTGGTTTGAGTTAATAAACAGAATAATTG
The DNA here is from genome assembly GCF_900324465.2 of Anabas testudineus. Classification (NCBI taxonomy): domain Eukaryota; kingdom Metazoa; phylum Chordata; class Actinopteri; order Anabantiformes; family Anabantidae; genus Anabas; species Anabas testudineus. The sequence goes on from NC_046625.1 coordinate 1,548,212, forward strand.
AAAAAATAAAAATCATAAATGTAATAAAAATTCCAACGTGGACAACACGACCTCCAGGTGTAGATGCAGCCGGAGTCTGACCAGGTGAAGTGTTTTACTTCAGGGCGGCTGCTGAAGGAGATGTTCTCTTAAAATTCGACTCAGTGAGAAGCTGCTGCTGTGAGATTAGAGATTAGAGCCCGGAGGTTTCCTGAGGTCGCCGAAGAAAAAAAACAAACATCTTGATTCATATTTTGACAAAAATACATAAATAAAAAACCCTCGAGGAAACAGAGGAGTGTGTGTGTGTGTGTGTGTGTGTGTGTGATTGTACTATACTGTTATGTGTCAGACTGGGACGCGTGAGTTCTTTGATCTTTGGGATTCTGGGACGGATGAACATCCCTGGACTGATGAATAATGGAGGAGGACGTGGAGAGAGGAAGAAAAAGGAGAGAGTGGAGCAGCGTGATGGAAAATGAGGTCATGAATATCGTTCATTCATAGAAGCTACAACATTGTAGAATTCAGTTCATTTTTTGAATTAATATTTAGGACAGGTTTTCTTTCAGCACCTTTTAACTCCATCATATGGTCCCTAATTAAATCATTATCTATTTCCTACATATAATCATCACTGTTGCATCACTACTGATTCAGTTCTGACATACTAACGAACGGTTCCTGCTCTTTATTTATTCATCTTTTAGTCTGTAGTGACTGAAGAATATTTGCATTTACATTGGCTCTTTTTTTTGCTTTTGAGGAGCTAATTAAAACCAGTCCTTTGAATTTTGACTAAGAACCTTGTTCTTTTGTAATTGGGTCACTTTATCACATCAAACCAGATCTTTTACAGATTTTTGGTCTGAAATATGTGGACACACTGCTCAACATCTGTTAGAGGACAGCAGATTGTTCGGTTCTGGTAATTTGTGCATCTGAATTATTAATTAGAGGGAAATCATAATTTATCAGCAGCTCAACAAGCAGTAGTAGAACAATATAAACCTTTAACCTGCACATGTGTTCTTATCTTATGTTAAATAACTCTTTGTATTTTAGTTCTTATCTTATGTTAAATAACTGTGTGTAGGACCAGACTCAGGCTGCACACAACAAAAACATGACAAATAAGAAGACAGAGCAGAATCCGGTGTCTGGCCTTTCTTCTGTGCAGGTGTATTGAAGTTCATTAACCTGTCACAGAGGTAAAAGCTGTTTTCTGTTCATTAGACGAAGTTGAAAAACGTCACATTGACTTTTCCTGCTTGAGTCTGTTGTGAAGACTGAGCGACAGCAAACAGCCACACAGTAATCTCAGGTGATTTGCTCGGATTCAGTTTCCTAAAGACGCCGCTGCAAGAAACTCTGCCTTCAACATTTTATGAGCTCATTTCACATCTTTCTTAAACTCGGCACCGAAGCTCATTTCTTTTCTCTCAGAGGAGAACACGGCAATGACAAGTCATTCTGGGGTGTGAACGTCGGCCGTGCACGCGACTCACATGAGTGTGTATTTATAAATTTGCAGTTTCTTTTTCTGCCACTTGTTATTTCCTCCTCACAGAGCAGCTCGTTGTCACACTGCCTGGTTTCTGGGTTTGGAGGAAATAATGGGGATGAAAATGAGTGTGACGATCACACTCAGACAACTGGAGACAAACAGACTTTTTCTAATGATAGGAACATTTTAGGATTTGAAATTAGAAACTTGCTCGTTCACTGTTTTATCACATAACAGCTCAGTTTAACATTGTGACTCTTGCAGCTTGGTCATTTAGTGATCTGTGGACAATCAGCATCATTTCTTTTATGCTGAAGCAGTCGAGATATGAATTTAGTATAGAAATATATAAAATGACAATATTTATTTTGTACCTTTAGGTGTAATGCAGCACTGTTTGTCAGTCTGTCGTCACCTGTTGTTGTTGTCTGTCCTTGTTCTGTCCAGGCCTGAGGTCTCTGGGTATGACCATCGCTCAGTGCTACGAAGAAGTCGGCCTCCTGCTCCTCTTCCTCGGTGTTGGCATCTCCATCTTTGCCACGTTGGTCTTCGCTCTGGAGCGCGACATTCCCTCCACCACCTTCACCAGTGTTCCAGCAGCTTGGTGGTGGGCCACCACCTCCATGACCACAGTCGGCTACGGGGACATAAGACCCGACACGGCAATCGGGAAGATGCTGGCCTTCCTCTGCATCCTGTCTGGGATCCTGATCCTGGCGCTCCCCATCGCCATCATCAACGACCGCTTCTCTGCCTGCTACTTCACCCTGAAGGTCAAGGAGGCGGCCATGCGGCACGGAGAGATGCTGAAGAGGCTGGCCCGAGGCTCGGTGGGGGAGACGGGTGAGGGAAGAGTCGGGGGAGGCGTGAACCTGAGGGACGTCTACGCCCGGAGCGTCTTGGAGATGGTGAGGCTGCAGGGACGAGAGAGGGCGAGCACCCGGAGCAGCGGGGGGGAGGAACTGTGGTGGTAGAACCTGGACATGATACTGGGACGAGTCCGGACCTGTGTGAGAGCTGATGTTCTGGTCTGACCTCTGACCCCTGTGGTCATAAACTGATGAGTGGAAGAAAATCAGAAACTATAAATAAGTAAATAATGTAAAACTCACGTCAGAATAATTTATGGTCCTGACACCTGTAGATGATCCCTGTTTGTTTTACATGCTGAGGAACACGTTCAACTCGTTTTCCCTCATCAGGAAAATGTTTCCTTTCCAGTGCAGTGACCTCGTTAGACTGGATTTAACTCTTACACAGCTGATTAACACTAAAACATTCATTAGAAATAGACTCACTACACACGTTTCTACACAGCTCGCTCCTTTTTTAAATTCTCTTTTCTAACTTCTGGGCAGTCGATGCATAAAGAAACAACATCTGATTAACTGATGATGTAAATCATGATGGTTAGTAGCAGCCAGTCCAACACTTCAGTCAGTAACCAGCCAGCGTTCAGACGTATGTAGAGAGTTCAAATATTCAGTAGGGAACATGTGGACTCTGCAGACGTGTCGTCTTCTTCTGTGGATTTAAGCAGAACTTGTGTCATTTGTTGTGTATCGATAGTTTGACCGTAGAGTTTCTGTTCTTCGTCTGTGCCACTAATAAAGTTCAGACAGCAGCATGTTCAACACGTCAACAGTTCAACACTGTGAGCGTCTCTGTGAGCTTTTCCATGCATGTTAGGAGTTTAGTTGCAGCCCTGCAGGACGTTCACACTCACAAACACATGTGACTGCCACATATTTACTGTCAGTGAGAAGCTTTGCTGTCTGACGTGGATTCAACAGGAGTGCAGCTTCACTACAGGGAAAAGTTGAAAAGAAAAAGACAAATATCCTCTTCTGCAGTTACATGAATACAGAGAAAGGAAATGGACAGAAACCACTGTAAACATATTCATGAGGTAAAAGGAGAGTTTCCCACAGTTTGCTGCACTATCAAGAAACAAATGTTGGTTCAGTGGAAGTATTCTTAGTTTCTTTGTTCCTGACCTCGTCTCCGCGCCACCTTTAAAAGTCCTCAGAGACATCTCAGACATTAGTGACTTTAAACCCCACAGGCTGCTTTCGGCCGTTGTATCTTGGTGTTTGTGTCCTTTTACTTAGTGTTCTCTTAGTGTGACTCAGTCATAATATAAAGAACGTTCTCCTGCGGCTCAGAGGAGCATTTTCAAATATCACAGTGACGGCCTGAAGTTCTGAATTATAACACTGGACAAGTCGTGTTTGTGGAGCAGCTGCTGCTGGAAACACGTTTTCATGTCAAGTTGGTCACATGTACACGTCTTTAGTCATTGTATTATATTATATTATATCTATTATATAGATGTAATGGTTAGCTTCTATTTGATAACCATTATATTATTCACTCTAGTTAATATATTTCCTTTAAGTCTTATATTATATGTCAACGTTCCTCCAGAACTGGGTCAGAGCCCTCCTTTAACACCTGCTTGATCAGAAACGTCTGAGCTGTATTTCTCTCAGCATTTGAGTCTTTGTGTTTGTCAAACTTCAGCATTTGAATTTTTTTCCCCAAACCTCTGAGCACATCTCCAACAGCTCGAGAACGACAAATATGGGTCAGAGATTTTGAGTTTCTGGACTTTAGTGCAGCACCAGAGGACTGAACCCGAGCCTCCTCCCACATTGTGGACTGATTGACCAGAGACAGTCTTTGAGTGCTTCTGACTCCTTTGGGCACTGACCTTCACAACTGAATGAACAACACACTCTTGAAACCTTTAGCTCTCGAACTCCATGAGCCAGAACCAGTGAAAACCGAGCGGCTCACGTGTTGCTGTCTAATCTGTGCAGTGTGACGTTTATTCTCAGAGATATTTGTGTGAAATAGTACATCTCTAATGTGCTCACTGTGTGTCCGGGCCTCGCTGCCACTGGTGCAGGCTGAGCCTCTGTTTTTCTTTGTAAACGAGTAAAATGCAAATGCGATGTTCCAATTTTCTTCTTGCTGTGCAGCCAGAGGCATCAAACTGTGAATCCAGGTCAGTTATGAAGGCAGTCAGACAGGAAGCCATCTGATGTACCTGTGCTCATGATACTGATGAGAAATACAGAAAGAGGGAGTTTAAACAAAACGTGTGTTCTGACAAGAATAGAATGAGTTATTTTAATGTGAATGGAGAAATCAACAGAGGTGTGACTGATTCAAAATGAGACGTGCTGTTGGTAGAGCGCATGTGAACACACTGCAGCAGACTTCATCAGTCAACATCCATTTACCAACAGATTCAACATTTGGAAAAAATAAAGACGCTGAAAACGCACAGAACAAACAGCCAGATGGCAAAAAGCAAATAGACACAACAAGATATGAATCACTGTTAAAAGTTAAAATGAACAACTGGTTCATATGTCGCCAGAGCATCAACAAGCGGTGTCCTCCTCTTTCTAGTTTTACTGACTGAATACTGCCACACGTTTGTACTTCATGACATCAGTACAGACATAATACTACAGTGAAGTTCTGTAGTATTTTAGACCCTTTGTAAATTTTCATAGATTATTTTAATGTTGTATCCACTGGAAATGTCAAAGAAAACCATCAGAACAACCTCTGTTACTGTGACTTTCAATAAGAAATGGGAAAAAGACGGTTACTGTCCCAGCTCTGTCAGAGGAGAACACGTACTACTACTACTAGTACTACTAATACTTGAAGTATCTGAGATGAGTAGCATGTGTTTTTGTGTCTAAGAACCATCAGATGAACAGAACAGGTTTACTGCCTGAAGGAAGAGAAGAGCGGTCGCTGCACGTGTTTCCCTTCTGTTACCTAAGACATGGAGCTCAGAGGAACAGAGAACAGTTAAAACAACCTGTTCTCAAGCTGGTACCAAGCAACAGAACATGTCTGAACCATGAAGGTCACTGTTCCTTAACTTTATTTACATATTTACTATAGGAGGCAGCAGGTCACAACCTCTGATCAGATGATTTTACCTCTTGTATCTTTGTCTCACACTAAACCTTCAACATGATTTTGTCCAATCTAACATCCAACAATCAGTTTATTTTACTTTGAGCTTCACAGAAAAATCCTCCGTCCTATTTACAGCTGTCACTGTCGACTCGGGCTGGTTATCCCCTCAAGTCTGCTGCGGTTCCCCAGAGAAGTTACGGCTCGACTCACTGCTCCGTCTCTTCATCCTCTCTTTTTATTTGACAGATGCAGCAGAGGCGCAGGACAACTCGTTTAAAGCAGCCGCACAGAGCAGTAAAGATAACTGTATAACACTCAACAGAAGTAAAAATGGATTTGATGTATTTAACTCACACAGAGAATCTTTATATTCAGGTGTTAAAACAGACAGATCACTGAGGTTTAAGGAGGTTCCTGGTTCATTTTAAAATTGCTAAATAATCATCAAAGACTGCAGAGAGGTTAAAACACGTTGTGCGTTCGAGACACTTGAACAGACTGTTAATCCTCCTGAGTCTCTGTGTGTCAGAACAGTTCACTTCAAGCTGTTTCCAAAACACAGATCCTTCAGCTGAAGTGACCTCAAACCTGTGCTCACATTTACGAGCTCGACACAGTTATGTTAAACTGTATTAAACTGTATTGACTGAATATGATGGTTGACCTTTCTGCATTGGCCAACACAACACTGGAGCAGTTTCAGGTCACGTCTGTTCAGACTCTTCCCATTCAGTGAGTTTGGATCCTGTCAAGACTTCTGACAGGAAGTCTGAGAAAAACTCAGAGACAAATCCAAAAGGCCGGGAGCTGAAACATCAAACACCAAATCACTTTCAGTTTAACAAACCATTTCAAACTATTATTGATTGATTGAATTTACTGCTGACGGATGTGTTGGCTCGATGTTAGCACATCACAGGCTTCCTCCACCTTCCTGTTGGTCCTTGAGTTTCCTTGCTGCCTCAGAGCTCAGTCGTCCTCATGCGATGACTTTGGGGTTTGTCTCTTCTCGTCTCCTCTCGTCCTCCCTGCTGGGACTACCTGCTTATAAAACAAACTTCTACAATACATTTAAATCCTGCGAGGATTTCTCTAGATCTCTGAGGATATTTCTTGAACATGTTTCTTTAAATCTGAGTTTTGTCTTTTGACCTGAGACCTGCACAGATGTGGAGAGATTGAAATCAAACTGAAATGAAAAGGTCTAGACCAGAGGATCAGATCTGGTCTACAGAGGACAGATGCAGATACATACAGTGGCAAGAAAAAGTATGTGAACCTTTTGGAATTTCATGGTTTACTGCATCGATCTGTAATAAAATGTGATCTGATCTTCATTTAGAGTATTAAAAAATATAATGTGTCTAAAAAAAGAAAAACTATTTATTTACTTTTTCTTCTAATCAGCACTCACTGCAGACAAAAGAGATATTAGCTTCAAAAACATATAAAAGAATTGATACAGCTACGGTTTGGTCTGTGTAGACTTTAAAACTACTTAATTAAAGATCAGGATGCTGAAAAGCCGATGATTTTGACTGTTGACACCAACATCACCTGATTTCGTCCCAGTCAGGTTTCGTGCTGCTGATCACATCGTCATGTTTCTTATACGTTTGCTGTGGCTTCTTTCAGACAATCAAATTTGAGAGTGGAAACGTTTTTGCACATCAGCTGCACAGAAATAACAACTGCACCAGAGAGCGAGCCGAGGGAACTACACAACCCACATCCACTCCCTCCGCTCGATCTTTCCAGCATTCCCAGAATTCCCAGTGTGGGACGACTCATTAGCCCAGTTCTGCTGAGGGAGAAGACGCTGGACGTTCCAAGGACGACGCTGCAGGTATTTCCATCTGTGACGGAAGGTGAAAGGAGACAAAATGAGGCCAGACTTGCATCCTTCTCTTCAAAGTGTCCTTGTCTCCACAGGAGACACAAAGTGGGTCAGTTCCCACACATCAAGTGTGTAAGTGAACATGCTGAAGTGAAGCTCTACATAAATATCACCTCAGTTAACAAACACTACGATCAATCCATTTTCAGCTTGGAATAAAAATAGTCTGTACTATATATAAATAATCTGTTACATCATGTTTCAATGAGAGGCTGCTTCATCGTTGAATGAGTGGTGGAAACATCAGAACGTTCTGCTGCTGTAGTTCTGTTGTTGTAGATCATCAGTCAGCTGGAACATGTACAAATGGGAAAAAACAAATTAACTAGAAATAATTAGAAATGAAAGTTCAATAAAAGTTGAACATTGAATTATGAATTCATCACTCCTCACCTTCCATTTGTCCTTTTTTCTGTTCTGGATACTTTTGTTTTGCAGCTGTTTACAGAAATATCAGTTTTGTAAAATCTGAGTCAAATCCAATTTCTTGATGTTTTTTACAAAGACGTAAATAGATTCAGTTTCCTGTCCACACAGTTTGAAACTGGCTGCTCACTGACCTGCATGTTTTCTAATTTAATAATAAAATAATCTGTGGCTCTAAACCAGTTCCACTGCAGCGTTCAAAGACCATCGGGCGCGGCATTATTCTTCTGCAAGGTTTGTTTCAACCTGCAGTGTGTTACTTCAGTCGTGAGGTGGAGGGGATGATGTCTCCACCACCGTCCGTGGGGTTTCCAGACTGTTTCAAAGCTGTTTTTCATGTATTAGCATCATTTGTTTTGCAGTATGTGTCCTGACTCATGTCCACGCCTTGTTGCCCTTCACTGAGTCACACAGTTCACAGTTAACGAGCAGGAACGCTGCAGCAGGTTCCAGCTCCATTATGAACTCACTAAAGAAGAGGAAGCTCTGAGTTCAGAGCTCATGTGGACACGCACCAAATCGTGATTATCTTCTCGTTCTGTGTTCAGTATTTATCAGAGTGAGGAATGTGAAAACATGCATGTAGCTGTGAATACAGTGAGGTTGTCTCCTTTAATGAAATGACCAAATATTAATATATAAGTGTCAAATCCTGTTTAAGTGTGACAGCTTAAATCCCATGGCACTGAAGTGCAGTAAGACGGTACTCACACAAGCGGAGGATGATCAGGAGAACCCAGATGGAGGAACAGATGTCTTTTGATTGTCATTGGACAACGTGTTGACAGGTGTCGATCTGACGGAGACATGAACTGTACTTCCTGTTTAGACACTGACTGTGTTGTTTGTTCTTCAGCTCTGCAGGAGTTTGGACAAGTTGTTTTTAGATGAGCTAAATTTGATGAAGTGACATGTTTTCTGTGTTCGATCTACGTCCACGCTGGGACCAGTGAGACGGGGCCATTAGATTCTGTCTTCATGCACATTCAGAGGATGAGACGGAATGAGGTCAACAAAAGATAAATATGTGAAGCTTCTGCCTTTCAGACGGACGACGATGTTCAGGTTCTCTCCTTTTATCGTTTTTATTCTTTCTTATCGGACTTTTTATTCAGCACTAAATTAAAAATAATGGCAGTAGAAACTTTCTTTTTTAATTTCTCTCATGATAAAGTTCCATTTTCTTTCTTTATGTTGTTCATGTGAGGGACCTCGTTTGGAAATGTGAATTTCAATTTGTTTTGCCTACAGCGAATTCACATGCAGGATGTAGGTCGCTGCTACAGTTCTCCTCACGTCCAGTCTGAATAAACAAAGTCCAGTCTCCTTCCTGTGGTCCCTGTGAATCTGTGATGTGACTTTGACAATAAACTCCAGATGATGGATTTTCCTCTTTCAATGTGTTTTTACAGCCAGTTTCTGTTTTTAGATGATGTTGTTATGTTTTGTGATGATCTGACACCATGAAGACATCAGCCGTGAAAATCTGTCCCTCAGACGGACACGAGTGGAGCCTGCAGTCAAAAACAACGTGTCTCACTCTCTGTCTCCCTCTCTGTCTCACTCTCTGTCTCCCTGTCTATCTCACTCTCTGTCTCACTCTCTGTCTCCCTGTCTATATTCCTGTCTGTCTCCCTCTCTGTCTCCCTCTCTGTCTCACTCTCTGTCTCACTCTCTGTCTCACTCTCTGTCTCACTCTCTGTCTCACTCTCTGTCTCCCTGTCTATCTCACTCTCTGTCTCACTCTCTGTCTCTCTCTGTCTCACTCTCTGTCTCTCTCTCTGTCTCACTCTCTGTCTCACTCTCTGTCTCCCTGTCTATCTTCCTGTCTGTCTCACAGGAAGATAGACAGACAGGAAGATAGACAGTGATTTATTTTATTTCTTATAATGATTTAAAATTGTTGCTTTAAATTACACAGTTACAAATGTAATAAGATTATTTTGTTTGTATTTCTATTTTATTAATGATATTAATTGTTACCACTTCATCATATCTTAAATAATTCAGGTTTATTTTGAAAAAACTGCAGTGGAACTTAAAGCATATATTTAATTATATCATGATTCTTCTTTGTTTGAATTATGACGGTTTCTTCTAATATAACATCTCGTTAATAAACAGTAAAAGTGAAACAGTCAATGTAGTCGACTCAAATCAACGACCAAACTTGTGAGTGATGATGACATGATGGGTTAAAATAAAAAACCCACAGTTCTTCTAGACTTTCCAAATGATACTGGACTGAATTCTGATAGAAATGTGCAGAATAAGCTAAAATAATCCCAGTTTTCCAGCTGCTTCCTCTTCAGTGATTGCACTAGGTTGTATAGGATGCACTTTATGTGTTTTGCTAGGACAACTTAGCAGTCCTCAGCTCCATGTTCTGTCTTGTTAATGTCTTATGTAGCACCATGGTTCTGGAGAAACGTTGTCTCATTTCACTATGTACTGCTTCAGCTATATGTGGTTGGAATGACCAAAAAGCTTCTTGACTTGACTCTGGGATTTTGGGGCCCTTGTGCCTCATTTAGCTGCAGCAGTTGACGTCTTACACAAAGCTGTTGATTTGTCTTGGTGTTTATAATGAAAGCAGTCAGACACAGGAACAGTTCCATCTAGTGAAAAGCACTTTAATTCATCTCTGTGATTCTCATCAGAAGAGGTTTCAATGAGATCTTTACTCACCTGTTCTCTGCTGCTGTGGGCTGCAGGTGTCCTCTGTGTCGTGCTGCCATCTAGTGGAGACACACATCATCACTGTCACATCATAAAGCTGCTCGTTCATCACCAGCTGCACAAACTCACTCTTATGGCATTCAGTTCATTTGTTGAGGAATTACAGCTGCCAGAGAATTACATGAAGTATTTCCAGGCTGAAACACACTTTAAACACCTCAGCTGTTTATTCATACCACAGTTCAAATTACTGATCAGTGCCACTCAAAGTTATATTAATTTATTCTATATTCACTGCTGAGTGCTCATGAAGATACGAAGCTGCATGTTGTTGAATCTTCTGCACTAACTATATATTTGAACACATGCCAGTGAATGAACAGAAAACACTTTTCATATTTTATACGATATATAATAGATATTTTATTATCATGTAACATTCATAAATAATTCATTTGCAAAGATTTGATGGATGCGTTCATCAAAGTAACCTGGTCTTTTTCTTTTTCCATCTGTTCCCTGTTGTTTGTGAAATCCGGACACGTTCCAGCTGTTTCATACAGAAACCTGCAAAGTGCAGCTTTAATTTAGGAAAGTGAGGTTCATAAATTCCAGCTCTGTGTATTTGTGCACCTTGATTTCAGAGAAGCAGAACAGCTCATTTAAAAACACATTCATAAATTCATTTCTGCAGAAAAACCCGAACACTTTGACCTCGTTGTTCGTCAGCCCACTTCACTGCTGAGCTGAGTGTAAACTGTGACGACAGCTCAGTGGAAGAAACTCAAACCTCCTCACAGGTTCAGTTTTCACTCAGGGAAACAAAGAACTTTTTACACCTTTAAGAAACAGGAAGCTGTGTGTAGATTCTTCATGCCCCCAGCGTGGTTTCATATCTCACCTCGGGCTCGTGACAGGGTCAGTACAAAGAGTGTGAGTAGGGGAGAGGTGCTGAACCTATAAGATAATACTACAGGAGAAGAAGTGTTTCAGTCTCTTTTTAATTTAAGTGCATATGAAGAGATCTGTTGACTTTTGACTTTCACCCAGTGACTAAACCTCCTCTGACCTTGATGATCCATAATCAGGTCCAAATCTGTGTTTATGACCAAATGCCTGATGAGAATCCCGTCAGCCTCGGCTGCACGTCAGGATCAGAGCAAATGTGCTGAACACAGATGACGACTGTTCTGATCAGTAAACATTATGCTGCTGAGCTCTTTCACTGTGAAGCTGGTTCATCACACACATCAGTCTCGACCTGTGACTGACGGCAGCTTTAATTTAGTGTGTGAGCTCGGTGATAAATGAAACTGTTTATCAGAAGCTAATTCTCCAGTGAAGTCTTCCAATGAGACGCAGTGATGTGTTTTCAGTGCAGCAGCTACATTAAAATGAGTTGAAATCAGTTGTTGGCACAGATGACACCATGGCTGGAGGCTGCAGGAGCCAGGACGTGTAAGGTTGACAAGTTTCTTCTCTGCTGCTTCTCGAACAGACACAATAAGCAGAAGAATTCAGCAACAACTGAGGGCGACACAAAGAGGCCACCGGGCCTCTGTCCTCTCAGAGACACCTCTGCACATAAGGTGAAGTTCAGGTGATTTCCGTAGATTCTTCTTCCTGCATTAACTGGAAAAATGAAAAGGTGACGTAACTCCATTCGGCAGCGGACACAGAGAGTGTTATCACCTTTTTATAAGCGAGAGAGCTCACGAACACATCCGCAGCTTTGCTAATTTTATCTCTCATTTGTGTTGCTGTTGCGTCAGGGATGCAGCTGAGCTGTGTGGGAGGCCGACCTGAAGAATGAAGCTGCCGCCCACGGAGACGAGCTCATTCACACTGAAAGTCTTTCAGCCTCAGATTCACGCTGCAGTGAGATAACAGCAACTCTTCACAGCTTCTCTCCTGGCTTTCTGTACGAGGACGAGCATCATTTCAAACAGGCAGAACTGAAACAGATGAGTTACCATCTGCAAAATGAGCTCTACTTTACACAATGTATTGGAATGAATGGGTAAAATGAAGGTATTTGAAGTAACAACTATGTTAAAAACACACAATGATCTGCTGGTTATTCTAGTTTTATCATGTGAAAGGTGAATTTCTTTGGGTTTGAACCATTTTTTCAGACAAAACAAACAACAGGGATTTGATCTGATGAAGTCATTAGCAATAATCCAACAATAAGATGATTCATCAACAACAGAACAATGTAATCAAACAGTTGGTTCATTGATCAATCAACAGACGTTTAGAGTCACAGCAGCTCTGATAATCTGTTAATGATTTAAGTTATTCATCAGGAAAACGAGCAGAACACTGATACGTCAGTAAGATTTAAACTGGATGTTTGAGTTCAGAGCTGTGAACATGTCAACATGAGTTCAGGCTTCAAGATTCAGTTTTAGTTCAAATTAATGAGGTTCTTCTTTTTTTAACCTTTCTTACCCCTATGTTCATGAAATGATCTGTTTTCACCTGTGATAGGTCAGTGTGTGTGTGTGTGTGTGTGCAGGTCAAACATCCTCCCAGACACCTGAAACACGACGTCAGCTCCATGTGCTGCTGTGACAGATGACGACACTCTCAGTAACCGAGCAGCGACAGCAGAGGGAGCCGCCATAAACAATGTGTAGGACCTGCAGAGAGCAGCAGCAAAACATGTTTGTCCACCGTTGGTGTCATGCCTGCATGCTGTGATCCACCGGGGGGGGGGGGGGGGGTATTTATAGGCTGATAACGAGCATGTGGCCTTCACCATCACGTTGGCCACACTGGCCCAAAGGAAGCAGTGGAGGGGGGGACACAGTTTCAGAAATATGTAGGACAAGTTAAAGCAGTGAGGTACAAGCCACAAATAAGACTCTACAAAGAGTTTGGAAAAACAAAAATGTGTTTATTAAGACAACAAAAAGACCCTGAGAACTCAGGAACAGTATCAGAGACTTCGTTACGAAGCAGTCGCCGTGATTTTTCTTTACACACATAAGAAAAACAGAACTCCTGCAGGAATTCCAAAAAGGTGAAAGCACCACAGAAGTGTTGTCATGTGACGTTCGACCCCCTCCCTCCACAGCCAGGCATTACAAACAGTCACACACACACTCACACACACTCATCACCCAAAGCCCTGTGGGAAGAGGCCGTTGTCCTTCCCTCCCATGCCCCCACTCCGAGCAGCGTGTCGTCCTGGGAACAATTCATGAGCCTCTCCTGCTAAAATCAGAGCTTTTTCACACTGAGTCTGGTTCATTTCATCGCTGTTTGACCAACAGGGTGAAAGCAGCAGCTCTGGGGGCAGAATGAGGCCAACACACTGGACTAAAGGAGGGGGGGGCACTTCCCTTCTCATTAGTCTGTAAACAAAAAGACCCAGTAGACCCCCCCCACCCCCATCATGATGGTCTGCCACAGCAGGGAACAGCTAGTCTACACCTCAGCCGTGAGCAGACCCCCCCACCCCACCCCACATGAACATCCTCCGGGATGCGGTGGTAAATAAACCAAACATCCAGTCAAACAAAACCCATTGTTCACAGATCGCAGGACTCAGCGTGACGTGAGCGTCACTTTACAGTTTAACACGATTTAAAAAGGTGAAAACTCCCTTTCGAGCTAATCAAGATGTTTTGGGGGGGTTGAAGCTCCACTAGCCCCCCCAGTCTGACCCGCAACGACACTTTCAAACATAAACAACACGGCTCGTTAGCCGGGTGGCTAGCGGCTAGCTAGGCTACGGGCTGTTAGCCACGTAGCGTAACAAACGTTACAGACACATCGAGGATCTGAGAATTAGAACCGGCTCCAGGTTCTCGTCTTAAAGTCCAAACAGTCTCCGCTGGGAGCTCGTACAGGGGGGAGGCTGCGGTGGAGACCCCGTCCCCGGGTCGTCCGCTGCGTTAGGAGCACGGCACATTGTCCACCGCCTTGGGGAAATCTCCACAGTCTGCGGCGGAGAACTGCAGCCTCCTCACGGCCTCTTTGATGAGATTCCCCGATAAAATGAGCTCCTGGAGCAGCCGGTGTGGATCGTCGTCCTCCCCTCTGAGCCTCTTTTTGTTCCACGGTTTGATTTGGTCCCAGTCCTGGTCGCCGTTGGAGCCGGGGATGCTGTACGGGCTTGCCCTGCTGCTGCCCCGGTGGTTCCGGAGCCGCATACAGCAGCCGGTTCGCTTCTGCACCGTCGCTCCCGTGCTTCTGCCGATGAGGGCCGCCGGTTTGACCCCGCCGGCGCTGCTGCCGGTGAGCCCGTGCAGGCAGGACATGGACACGGACACCGTCTTCTGGTGTCCGCCGCTATTGTTGTGGAGCTGCAGCGCTTCTCCGATCTTCGTCACCAGCGCGTCCACCTCTTTGGAGCCCACGGTGACGGACTGCTCCAGAAAGATGTAGTTCTCCTTCCGACAGGGCATCGTGGCCGTGCTGCTGTGGCCGGCTGGGGGACCTCTCCGTGCGGCTGGGGGACCTCTCCGTGCGGCTGTGGCCGGCTGGGGGACCTCTCCGTGCTGCTGTGCCCGGCTGGGGGACCTCTCCGTGCTGCTGTGCCCGGCTGGGGGACCTCTCCGTGCTGCTGTGCCCGGCTGGGGGACCTCTCCGTGCTGCTGTGCCCGGCTGGGGGACCTCTCCGTGCGGCTGGGGGACCTCTCCGTGCTGCTGTGCCCGGCTGGGGGACCTCTCCGTGCTGCTGTGCCCGGCTGGGGGACCTCTCCGTGCTGCTGTGCCCGGCTGGGGGACCTCTCCGTGCTGCTGTGCCCGGCTGGGGGACCTCTCCGTGCTGCTGTGGCCGGCTGGGGGACCTCTCCGTGCTGCTGTGCCCGGCTGGGGGACCTCTCCGTGCTGCTGTGCCCGGCTGGGGGACCTCTCCGTGCGGCTGGGGGACCTCTCCGTGCGGCTGGGGGACCTCTCCGTGCTGCTGTGCCCGGCTGGGGGACCTCTCCGTGCTGCTGTGCCCGGCTGGGGGACCTCTCCGTGCTGCTGTGCCCGGCTGGGGGACCTCTCCGTGCGGCTGGGGGACCTCTCCGTGCGGCTGGGGGACCTCTCCGTGCGGCTGGGGGACCTCTCCGTGCGGCTGGGGGACCTCTCCGTGCTGCTGTGCCCGGCTGGGGGACCTCTCCGTGCTGCTGTGCCCGGCTGGGGGACCTCTCCGTGCGGCTGGGGGACCTCTCCGTGCCGCTCGACACTGAGCAACAACCACCGTTGATTTGTAAACAATGGATGACGCGTCGTGGACTGTACCATCTTTCCAGCGAGGGGGTGTTGGGCTTTTATACATCAAAATAAATCGCACGGGTAGGCCTTATTAGTCAACCACCCTCCAGTATAAAACTTCATGAATTTAACACTTTATTTACGACTTCTTAATCTAACACAGGATGTTTGACGGCGGTCTACGGTGTTTTGCCGGTGCTCTTCTTTCCGCATCCACCTGAGCACGTCTCCGCTTTGGACTGCTCCCTCCAAATGGACATTACATAACACAGCTGTCTGTCGTAAAACAAACAAAGCACGATTCATTTATTCATCTCAACGATACAATCACGTTAAATCTCCAAGAAATTCGCTCTCATTTAACTTGTTGAAGCGTCCTGACGTGTTCATATATGAACTAGCACACTGTAACCAGAATATATGATGAAAAGCATCCTAACATGTTGTGTAACATCTGTTCAGTGTTGCACCAAAATCTGTGACCTATTATCAGATATTGTGACCCAAGAACAATTGCAGCTAAATTGCCACATATACACTTATCACATCCCTCTTTTCTTAGCAGCACATACTTTCTCCATTGTATTTGTGCAGGGTCACATGTTTTTACATATGAATATGAGAATGTGGTCCCACATTTTGTTCTGTGTCCTAATAAACACGTGTCCATATGTCCACGTTTGTTTGATGTCTTTTAACTCTTATTGCATGTAAATGCTTTAAATGTTCACAGAAACAGGCCAGATATAGAGTTTAGAGCAAGGCTGTTCAATACCTATTAAATGTCTGAGAAAATACAAAATATGATGTTTAGGTGCCTAATAAACTCAACTAGGTGTAACATCTGTATGAAAGTACTGATTGATGATTCACGTATTGTTTTGCTGGAGGTTTCTTCCTATAAAGGGAGTTTTTCCTAAAGGGGATTGCTGGGTTTTCTACGTAATTTTTATACAATTACATTCTGTAAGGTCTTAAACACTGTAAAGTGCCTTGAGACGACTTCTGTTGTGATTTTTTTATACAAATAAAATTGAATTGAATATCGTTCTTGCCACCGTGCATCGTTGCAGATAAATAGCTGGTTGGCTGTGAGCATGATGAGTAAACGTGTGGAGCAAGCCCCGGCATCCAGCATGTGCATAGTGACAATAGGCGAAGAGGGAGGGTGTGCGTCTGTGGGAGAACACGGTGTACATTTCTGTTTCTGAGAAATAGCAGCGGGGCTAAACCTGATGCTCCTCTCAAAGGGAGAGCCATCATGACCATAAAAGGAGCTACTATCACTGCTACCACATGGGGCCTGAGCCAATCAGAGGCCCGGCTGAGGCTTCCTGTGTGTGTCAATGGCAGCAGCAGCAGGAGTCCAGTCATACTGAGAAGGCAGCGAGGTTACAAGGAGCTGGAGGCAGTTACGAGTTAAGAGAGACCAAAAAGTGAAACCAAGATAAACTGTTATCACTTCCTGGAGCAGATTATCTTAAACCTACTGCAAGTCAACCTGTTGACACTGTGCTGTACATGCAGCACTGTGCTAAAGCAGTTTTTATTCTAGATTACCATCATGCAAGTTACAATTAACATTAAATGCTCACGTCTTAGAGAACTTGCCCCAGGTGTTGTGTGGATTTGGTGCCTTGTGAGTCTACATGTAATCTCATTGTGTTGAGATCATGCCTCTGTTGAGAGCACAGCATCTGTTGCAGGATTCCTTGTTCATCTATATGATTCTGGCTTTATGTTTGGAGTTGTTGTTATGTCAAATTATCAATTTAGGTCAGATCAAATTCCTCCCTGATGGCTTTGTATGATGGATAAACATCAGGATAAAGAGTCTTTGCACAGCACTGCACATTCTGTTCCATACTGTTTATTCACTGCGTGTCTGTTTCTAATAATAAGGTAAATATGATATTTCACACAGTCCATGTCTGTGAATTATGCTTTCCTTTTGCTATGTGGAATTTTCATTTCATATTAGTACTAAATAAAAATACGTGCTGGAGCAGCAGTGAAAGGAAAACAAGTGTACACTGAGAACTGAAAGGAAATATAATTTACATAGAGCCGTTATGGGGACAGAAGCTGATTTTAACACTTCTGTTCCACGACCAGGTCACAGGGAACTCGCTGTTTGTTCCACCTTTCTACCATCAGTCAGTGTTTTCCCTGATCTTAACTGAGCATAAACCAAACTAAATATTAACCAGAACAGTGTCAGACCCTGAAGTGGCCAGGTATGTTGTTACTATTTGAATGTTTGACCTTCACTGTGCTTCACTGATCACAACAACTGTAGAGGCTAAGGAGCGAACCCATGAATGTCACCTGTGACATGGGTCTGGACGTCAAATAAGCAATTTACAGTACACAACGTGATGTGGAAACCTGAAGCCTCCGGGTCACAGAGGAGACATCATGTGAGCAGGATCTGAATGTTTGAGATGAATAATGTTTACAGTACATATTCCAGAAATCTCAAGCAGTGAGGAAGTGTATGTGGTCTTGTAGGATGATGTAATTGAAGGACGGGGCCTATACGCTGTTTCCTCATAGCTGGGGTTTGTAGTAATAACTGCCAATGGTCAGTTAGGTGTTACAGAGACTTGTGAAGTGCTTCTTCTCTTACAGAGACAAAACTATTACAGAAACAACAGAAACCACAATCTTAGAGTCAAACCTATAGTTTGCTGACAGAAGCTCAAAATGGAAAATGTACGGATGTAATGGAAAAAGACTGTAAACGTTTGTTGTGCACTGACAATGTGGAGATGTACTCAGGGTTTCTCCTAAAATAAACAGAACCCTGTGTGTAATTAAAGTATGTGATGGAAATGGAAGCAGGAAATCCATTTCTCACTCTTCATGTAAACAAGACTTTCTGGATGAGTCCATGAGTCAGTTAAGTCATCTTTTAAACTCCCTCCTTCCCTAAGGTCCAACCTCCATGAACTCAGTGCACAACATGAGGAAGCGAGCTGGCAGAGAACTGGGTCACACACTTCCTCATTCTTTGGTGTCTTCCTGGATGTGAGTCATTGGGGTGGTAAACAGCACGGCAAAGACAATTCCTGTTTGTGTGCTACAGCAGCTGCTGCTCGCTCACACATTCCCTAAACCGACCACCACAACAGGAACAGAGTGTGTGACCTCATCCTCAGTCTTATTGTCCAGTGTGTGAGAGACAGAAACGAAAGGAGATGAATAAACCTTAGAAACAGCAACACATTCAGCAGACACAGACACTGTAGTCTGGAAGAGACACCGAGCAGCTCCAGATGTCATGTTGTGTCTTCTTTGGTGCTTTTCATCTGTTACTCATCATGTTCTGTCTGTTATTGTGTGTTCTTAGTTGTTTTTGTGTTTATTTTTTGTGCATCACGTCTCTTTTTGGTCATTTATCATCTGTCTGTGGTCATTTTGTGACCATCTTTGGTTTGTTAAATGTCTGTTTGGCTTCACTTATGGTCATTATGTTTTTCATTTGTGTCATTTTTAATCTGTTCATGGTCTATTTTTTGAAATTGTTATTGTTTTTTGTCTCTGGGATCATTTTGTGTTCATATTTTTGGCATCATCTCTCTCTTTGAGGTCATTTTGTCCATTTTTAGTGTCTCTTTCTGGTCATTTTCCATCCGTTTGTGGTCATTTTGTATCTTTAAACTGAGCTTTGTGGCATTCAAACAGGAGATATTACCGTTTACTTCATACACAGGTGCTCTGGACCAGAGTCCACCTGATCTCGCTGGTTCCTGGGCCTGTACCTAGTAGACTCCTTCAGTAATCCAGCCATGCCTCAAGTCAGCCTGCGTTGACTTAGTGCTCGGGACCTGTTCCCCCTCTACAGACTGTTGTGCTTCATGAAATCAGATTCATTTGCTCTGTATTTAAGGGCAGGGTCTAAATAAAGAGATCGACTGTGCAACTCACATTCATGGCAACATCAGATCAACAACAGCCACCCAGCTGATCTTAAAATACAAACTGGGAAGTCCAGTTTAAAAGCTCACAGGGCCGGTTGTTAAGTGAAATTAGAGGATAAATGAGGAAATAATATTTTCTTCTGATGGTCAATAAATCCTATAAAAACACCCAAACCAACAATGGACATCTTTTACTACTGGGTGTGCATCAAAGCCTCCTGACATATCTTATTCCTCTGTTTCATAGAGCTCTATTGTCCAGAAGCTGTTGAAAGCACAATGATCCACAGTGTGTGACACGTTCCTTCGTTACCCTAAACTCAATCCCACATCCTGCACCGTCCTGCTGCCACAAATACTCACTAGAGACCAAATGTGGATTCATCTGCTGCTGAAAACAGTCCCTAACAAATTCTTCCTCCTGTTTGACTAAAGTTTGAGAGACACGTGTTGTTGGAATGAATCACAAAAAGAAAAAGATAGAAAAGTGGAGCAACAACAACAGACTAGACACAGCTTTGAGGTGCTATTAGGCTCCTGCACTAGTTTAGACGGTACTAGTCTAAACTAGACTGTGTATGTATAACTTTGAATCCCTCCTGGTTGCTGTAAATCTTTGAAACTAATTATTTGACTGTACTTAAGAACAGGCTGCTGTGCCACTGAAACGGGCTGAGCTGAATGGAGAGTGAGCAGAAAAGAAAACAGGCCTTTCAGCCAGAGGATCAACTTTGCTAGCAGTTGGAGGGCAGCCAGCCCCCGAGCGGGTTCACAGAGTTTGTCTCCTCCATTCAAGCACAGAGAGACGCCTTTTTTAAAATCTCCTCCCACCCTCTCCCTCCCTCTCTCTCTCTCTCTAAGAGGAATGTGAGGTAGTTGCACATGGCAGGAAGCAATAGCAAAGGATTTATTTGTTGCTGTGCTGTGTGCCTGCAGGCTGTGTTATAAACATACACAGAAACATAATCACAGCCTCAATTGTTAATAGAGAATTGATTCGAAAAGAAACTGAATCAGACTCAGCTGATGTGAATCAAACAGCCCAGAGCAGAGGAAACCTGTCTCTGTTTCTTTGTCCAGCTGGTTTCTTCTACGTTTACTCAAACTTATTTTAACTTTTAGTATTATTATTATTATTATTACTGTACTTAGTTAACTTATTTTAACTTTATTATTTTTATTATTATTATACTTATATTTTATATATATTTAACTTACAGAGAGCTTCTTCACCAACATACAAAATAAAGACACACACACACTCAGGTGGTTGTAATCTATCTATTTAAATGACTGGAGGTCGACTCACAGTGTGTATCAGTCGGAGAGGAGCTGATAACACTGAGAGTGTTTTAATGGACAAACATATTAGTTAATATGGTGACCTGAAGTTATGACGCTCGCATGGTGGAGTAGGTTGGTTATAATATATCTGTGGGGAAAATATATCACTGTTGTTGATGTTTCTTTACTTCACGGGTAATTTCTGTTCATCAGCTTTTGTTCAATGTTTCCCTGACAGCGGGGTTTAGTTCAGACTTCAGTGCATTTCAGAATGGAAACAATAATTTACATCACGAAGAAAAGACATTGGGAGATGATGCATTCATGTGTCATCTGACCTATCACGTGCTACTTGCTTACAGCTCTGCCTAGTACTTGTTAAACAGGACACTGCCTCCATGCACAAATCCAGATCCATAAACAAATGATGCTCCTCATTTGATCTGGAAGATGCCGTCTGCCCTACACTGAGCTCTGACTTTCATCATGAACGCTCAGTATGAGCCAGAGCTTCAAACAAAAAGTGTTGGACTCCCTGCAGCAGGTTCCACATCTGGTGGAACGAATGAAGCCAGAAGGATGGAGGCTGTTAGAGAAGCACATGAAAGCCCATAGTGTCATTAAATGGGACTAGATTGCATGGGTGTCCACATAATTTTGGCAACGACCAGATAATGAGAACAATAAGTTTCAGTAACACTTATTTCTGCCCTAAACAGTCTGAAATGTCAGAATACAACTGTACAAACCAAATACTTTAGTTGGGATTAGACACAAAGACATTTGGTTAGGGTTAGTAAAATGTTTGACTTCTTCCTGAACTTCACATGATGCCGCAAACTTCAGTCTCCTGTGGTGATGTCCTGTGTTTTTCTGTCCAGTAAAATGCTAGAATGGTTTCCAGGAAGGATGTTTGCAGTTAGATCTTATTCTGCTCGAGCTGCTCACACATTTCCTAATGTTTACATGATTATAATGAGCAACTAGAAGAAATAATGGGAAACATAAGAACCACAGTTACACGAGGTCAGTGAGGCACAAAGCTCTGACAACTTCTATTTAGAAGTTTTGGGGATCACTGGTATCGATCTACTTTTACCTGTGTCTAGGTCTGAAGACTCTCAAACAAGGAAAACAACAGTCAGAAACCCGACGGGTTGGAAACCAACTTCCTCTAACTTGGAATAGAAACACAGACAAACAGTAAAAGATGAACAGTTCACTGTAAATATTCATCACAGTCGACTTCCTGCTCCAACTTCGATTGTTCTCATCACTATCGTCACTGGACTCCTTCATTGTTAATGACTTTAGAAGTAATCTTGAAACATGTGACCTTGAATGGTGGAGATTTCAAAGTTCAAGAAGTAATGTCAGAGTAAAACTCTGTGGTTAAGAATGCAGCATCAAACAACAGAAAGTTCTCTAATTTATACCAGATGGTTTTGATTCTTTTGATTTTGAACCCACTTTCTTTTCCCATGTGGTTGAATTGAGTCCAACAAAACACAGAAACACAACAGATCAAGAGAGTTACGACTAATGTGGTAATGGTTCACACTGAGGCTCCTGCATATGAAATCTTCAGGATTACATAACCCAACGTGTCTTCAAGGCATACCGAGTGTAATCGACGCCATGCGCTTTGTGTGTGAACACGAGCTGAGGCGCAGTTGTACATGAATGTGGGGGTGAAAAGGCACATTTGTCTCCACCCCTGTGCTACGGCGGGATTGATAAACAGAGATTATGTGGTGACAGCTTGTAAAACTGCTGCTGGAGCTCAGCAACCTGATGTTACTGATTCTGTGAATGTACAGAGGAGCTGGAACGTTGACTGCTGTTACATAACTGAGGCACGTATGCCTGACTGAGTGTGTGTGTGTGTGTGTGTGTGTGTGTGTTTACATTCTTGCTGACTGAGGTGTTCCGTGTTCATGGAGAGCTAGCTCCACTCCCACCCACCCAGATTGGCCAGTTTCCTTAATCTGAGCAATTTATCAAGTAACTGGATCCCAGGTGGAGTTTCACCCTGTCACCTCTGTGGGAACTGTGGGAACTGTGTGGGCATGCAGACAAATAACTGCCTCAACATTTGAAATGTGCTAAACGTGACTGGCCTTCAAGTGGAGGAAGTGAAAGATAAAAAACTGAGTCTGTTTCATTTCTTGTTTGCTTCACTTCACATGTTTCAGGTGTAAACACTGCTTTACTCCACATACACTGAATAATTACAGAATATTCCAGAGGGTTGGGGTTAGTTATTACATTATTACAGCCACTGCTGTCTGTGCTGAGCTCCGAACACGTTCCACTTATTCTGCTCTCGTGAAATTGTACTTCCTGTCTCACAGTGTCCTCACACTCACACAAAGATTCCATGAGCTCTGTCAGAATCTGCATTTCTTTTTCAACCAGTCTTTATATGAAATGTTGTGAAATTAGAATTTGCGGATTCATCAGTTATCAGCGTATTAAATCTTCAATCAACACCAACAGACCTCAACAAGCTCTTTCCCTGTGGAATTGTTAGTTCCTAGCACTGGCGTCCCTCCAGGGACCCGTTTGATTGTTGCACCACAGAGCAACAACATGACCAGACAAACTCCTTCCTCCTCTAAGGAGGATGTTCGTAATCAGTGACTCACACCTTTCTGTTGTGTTGGATGCAACATCTGATGCAACTGCAATTATCAAACTGTGGTTGTTCGTAGTAGTTGAGGTGAGGACGGATGTTGGACTGGATCCTGTGCTTTTACTGACATAAACACACGTCAGATGAAATGTGATGTAAACAGTCAGGTCCACGTTTCACTGGTTGTTTTAAAGCTCTTTCTTTAACTGAACAACTCAGACTGAGACCTCGTTAAAGTAAAAAAAATGCACATTAAACAGCCAGAGAGGCCGTTTCTGCAGATGAACGTTAAACATAATGTCAGGTGTGTTGACAACGTAATGTTCGGCTCATTATCTTGTTCAGGTAACAGGTTTCAGTTTGCTGCACTCTGTGAGGATCTGTCAACACATGAAGGTGGAACACAGTAAGAAAATGTGACCATTGCAACTTCAGGTAAAGTTGAGTCAAGTCCCTGCTGCATCACACGAGGTTATGAAGTGAGCTGCAATCAATCGGACTAAATTAGCTGCATTAACCACAGCAGGAGAGACAGTGGCTGTTTCACATCACAAATTCCTAAATAGCAAACTCACACAGTGAGGTGATGAGGGGACGCTGGCATGATGTAACAGCCAGAATCCATCGTTCCTCCTGAAACCCTGCTAATATTTGAGGTGAGCTGCACACACACATGCAGTACACACATGCAGTACACACACGAAGAGTTTGATGAACTCGAGGGAAAGTTCATATTTCAGTGAACTTGACAGTTACAGACAAATCTGATAGAACAAACATCAGTTGCTTCATGTCCTGTTCATGTGCAGCGGTAAAACACCAGTGGTTCGACTTTATCTAACACATCCAGGACGTGGAGACACGCCCGCCGCTGTAGCCGCTCATTAGCCCTCTGATGGATTTATTGTTAAAACTATGCAGCATTGTCAGAGCTTTATTGCAATCAGACATTTTATTACATTGTGTTATGACGGGGTAAAATTAGACAACACACACACACACACACACACACACACACACACACACACACACACACACACACACACACACACAGTAAAGTGATTATGGCAGGTACAACGTGTTCTGCTGAGCTGTTCAATGTCCCTTCTCTCTGTTTCTCTTGTTAATTGGAGTTTGAACACTCACAGAGTCTCTCTCACATTAACAAAACAACAGTGAGAACGAGTCAAGTAACTTAAATGAATATGTTAAAGAGCTGATTTAATTCAAGCTGCAGTGACTTTAACACATGAAAGAAACAGTTGAGGGTCATGAAAAGTCTATTTTCCATTAGATGCGTGTGAGGATTTCAACCTGTATGAAGCATGAAGCAGTGAAACATGTTCACACACATAAATCTGTGTTTTGTTATTTTCCATCCAGGTTATTTCATCCCTCTTTCTCCTTTAGAGTTGTCTGTTGTCAAAACACAGAGCAAAAAGCTGCCAAGTAACCTGGGAGATAATCCTGCACACACACAGACAACATGTTGTGTTCACGTTCAGCTCCTTCTGGTTTTATAATCTCTGCAGGAGGTCGAGCTCCTAAAGATTAAACAGCAGCTTTTTCCTGAAAAACACCACAAAGACAGAACTACTTATCTACTGTAGCTGTAACGAAACAGATTCCAGAGGATCTCTGGTGCTTTTTGGCTTTAATGAGTTAATTAGTTTGAATTAATGATGACAGAAAAGCACCTGGCCGACTTGTAGATTCGAACCCCTGTCCTTCTTGGTGGGAGGCGACAGAAGTACATTTATAGAGATGCTTGGAATCAAATAACCACACTAATATTAAAACAAATAACTTGACGCCATCAATAAGTTAAAATAAAGATAATGACGTCGACATTAAATTTCCAACAACTCACCGACGTTATGTTGCTTTATTTGACAAAGATCATTTTTAGCAAATGCAAAATAAAAAACTAAACTTAACACTAAACACAGTCATTTAAAATGGAGCTAATTTAGGATTCGGTTATGTTGTGAGCTCAGTATCTAATAAGATGCTGCTGAGGCTCCACATACAGTTTTCTTCTGTTCTGTTAAACTGAAACGAGCTCTGAGTGGTTTCAGTATTTTCCAGGGATCCACTGATCCCTGTGTGGTTTGGTGTGTGTGTGTGTGTGTGTGTGTGTGTGTGTGTGATACCGTGGATCAGGGTCACAGCAGGGTGGGGTTTGTTGCTATGAAATAACAACAGAGACCCTGGAGATTAACCAACGACTATTACAGCCAATGAGACGTCTGAGTCTTTGTTTATGTGTGTGTGTGTGTGTGAGTGTGTGTGTGAATGTCTGTGAGTGTGTGTGTGTGTGTGTGTTTTTCTACAGAGAGTGAAGGCAAGAATCAAAGGCAGCAGATAATAAGAGGAGACACAGCTCCAGCTCCATTTTTATTTGTGTGAATAAATCTGTGAGTGATTGTGTTTTGTTGTCTTCCTCTACACAGTTTAACCAGCAGTCTGCATGTGATGTACTGTAAGTACAGTAAATACTGTAAGTACAGTAAATACTGTAAGTACAGTAAATACTGTACGTACTGATAACAGGTTCCTCCTGCAGGAACCAAACGTGGTCTCTGGACGTACAACTGAACCAGTTCAACTGCACAAACCAAGACTGCAAGAAAACTCTTAACAAATAAAATACATTTAATATTTCTTGTTGACAAAGGAAACAAGTAACAAACATCTAAATGACGTTGTGTTGGTCGATCATTGTTCACGGTAACACTGAAAAACCCGGTCCAAGTGAACGCTGGGACGTGGGAAACCTGAAGCCATCAGAGCAGCTCCCTGCTGAATCACTGTGCACAGGTCTGACTGCCGTCTGGAGGTCAGCGCCGCTGCTGCTCTTTGTTCATAGCTGCTTCAAAACAAAACCCAGGAGCATCATGGGAAATCCTCCCAGAAGAGGAGGGGTTAGATATGATTAGATATGACCCACTGCAGATGCTGTGTGTGTGTGTGTGTGTGTGTGTGTGTGTGTGTGTGTGTGTGTGTGTTACTGTACTCGTCTCAGTCCCTGAGGGAGCGGCTGGTCAACATTCACAGCCTGCAGCTTCTAATAAAACCAATAGAACAGTAACGTGTGCAGGAGCTGCTGGTCCCCTCAGTGTGATCATTTAACTTTTACAGTTTGTGATAGGTCTCATTTACATTTAGCAGATAGGATCCAGATCAAGTAAAACTGCAGGGTCCAGTTTGAGTTGAAACCATGTGTCTGAGGACGTAAACAGAAAGAAAAAGGGTTTGAACTGAATGCTAGAAGGCAGCTGACACACTACTAAATCTAAATCGTCCATCTCGTCACCATTTAAACTGATTTCTGTAACATTTTCTGTACTCTGTGGTTTAGTTCAGTCCTGAGAAACTGCAGCAGCTTTTATTCCGTTTGTTTCAGATTCACTTATAAATGTTCAGTTGGTCATCGTTCACACAGGAAGGAGTTCTGGGCTCAGTTGATAATTCATCTGAGAAACTCCAAACACCAAATAATGTGGAACATGTGACACCACAAGACAAACACTGTGCATTTAGACATTTGAGATGTTATTGCGACACACTCGGCTGCTGAGGATCATGTCACTGCTCAATGTGAAAGATCTGTGGTTATTATTTACTACTCAGGCTCAGACTGGTCTGAGTTTAACTGGTTTAAGCTAAACCAGTTAAACTCAAACTGGTCTGAGTTTAACTGGTTTAAACTAAACCAGTTAAACTCAGACTGGTCTGAGTTTAACTGGTTTAAGCTAAACCACCCTCTTAAAACAATGATCATATATCTGCTCCTTCTGTATTTTATACTCTGTCCAGTCTCTACATGAGTTTCACTGACAGAAACCGAATAGTTAGGTTGGATCTATTTTTAATTCTCTTATCTTACAGAGTAGTCATTAAATTCTCATCTCTATTAGAAGTGCACATACAGTATGTTCTAGATCAATATATATAATTACTTTATATATTACAGAACAAGGTCTGTGGCACCTGGACTGTTAAATACACAGACACACCTTATATCATATTATCTTACAGATATTATTCATTAACACTATGATGTTTAATAGAAGTAACTTCTTCAATTTAATTAAGAAAATTTCAAAACAGTTTTCACATTTTTCTTTCTCAGGTTTGTTTCAGTGAACTTCTCACAGTCTCCACATTCCTCTGACTCGTCGTTTCTGCAGGTCAGTTGTTCGGGACATTTTACGTGTTGATATTGCAAAGTCAGCTTTATCAGCAGCTCCTGTCTGTCCTGCCGTCCGTTCGCCTGCTGCTGGAACAACACACTTGTGGCAGTCAGTTACTAATTCTGAGAATCCCCCCCCCTCCCCTCGTCCCGCTCTCTCTCTCTCAATGACGAAGCCTTAATGTTGTTGTTGTTGAGTCTGGAACCAGAGAGTGAAAGAGAGGGGACGACAGAATAAAGACGGGAGCTGCTAAATGAGTTTATTAAGACACTGTTACAGTCCAGCTGGGAGATTTCTACCACACAGAACCACAGCAGGTGAACAGTCACTGATGATCAGCCTGTGCAGATCTGGGATGTCTTTTAGAACTGATCTGGTTTGACCTCAGTGAAAAACAAAAATGAACGAGCCAAACACAGAGACAGACCTGCATCTGATATTTGTCACTGCAGGAGCCAGTTGGCTTTCATTCCTGACTCGCCTCCTCACTCCACTAGTCCCCGTGGTGTCCCTCCCCAAAGCTGAGACCAAGTTCAAGAATAAACTGACTGAACGCAGGTTTTCACTGGGACATGTTTCTGTAGTGAGACTGTCTTTACCTGAATGCCACAGGTCACCTGTGCAGGCAGCTTGTTATGACTGACAGTTACACTTCATAGCAAAATTAGGTTCCTACACAAGTTCCTTCACTGTGGGAAAGTTAATCAGCCGCTGGATTCTGTTCACAGGTGAGATAAACCAAAAGGTTTAAATAAAATAAATCCTCCTGTGGGTCGTATTAATCTAGTGTCGTTCACGTTGGTGGACTTGATAAAGCATGGATCCAGATTCTCCTTAAAGAAAATGTAAACACAGCAAACACAGTAAAAATGCACTGTCATCAATCTGCAACAGAGAAAAACACGTTTCATCACATATGACAGATGATACTGAAGCTTCAGTGCACACGTGTACAAGAGGGACGGAGTTACTTATTAGGGAAACAGACGTCTGCAGAGGTGGATCCAAATATGTTGGCTGTGTCATATGGAATAAAGTGGTAAGAGTTCACTCAGTAACATCTCCTGAGATGTAAAGAGATGTTACTGAGGTCTAACTTGGTCTGGATATGATTCACCTGCCCTTATTGTACTGGGCTCTAGAAAAGGTCAGAAAACCCTCAGTCAGCACTTCTGGACCAGCTCTGGGCACATTTGAATATTGTGAATCAGCCTCTGCAGCTGTGTTTCCACACAGACCAGGCTCCTGTGTCCCTGCTGGGAGTAAAGATTTCAAACAGACTGAGGCCAAACCACACAGAGCAAACAGTGAGTGAGCGGCAGCCCGATCGACCCGTCTCGTTTCCACGCAGCCGAGCTGATCTGATGCTATTTCTGTCCCACTGACTGTCTGCGTTCCTTCTAGGAAGCTGGCAGCTCGTCCCTGCTGAAACCTCACGCTCTGACTGTTTGGACTCTGAATATAGA
Source organism: Anabas testudineus (assembly GCF_900324465.2). NCBI lineage: Eukaryota > Metazoa > Chordata > Actinopteri > Anabantiformes > Anabantidae > Anabas > Anabas testudineus. The sequence goes on from NC_046625.1 coordinate 1,577,366, forward strand.
AGCTGAGCACATTTACAACGTGATGCTGCAAAGTCCACCTTTGTTTGTTTAGGTTGTTGTCTTTGTTGTGTGGAGCTGGTCCAGGTCCAGATCTCGGACACTCTGCACTGTTTTCAGGTTTTTTATAGACGTTCAAACAGGTGGTGGAAAAAACCCGCTGGAGACAATCAGCAGTTTTGATGATGATGCTCATAATATGGATTTTAATCCAGATTGTTGTGATCAGTGTGTGTGTGTGGAGCAGGAATATTTACGAGTAGTTTGCAGATGTTGTGATGTCACTCTGGCAACAGGTGGTGCATGATGTTACGCTGCGTTGTGTGTGCATCTGTGTGCATGGTGGCGAATAACTGCAGCACAAATGTTCAGTATGTTTGGTATGTGGGTGAACCTGGGGACCTGCAGCCATCACACACACACACACACACACACACACACACACACACACACACACACACACTCTGTTTTTCTTGTTAGTAATTCCTGGAAAATGACCCCCCACCCCCACAATGCATCCTGAAACACACTTACAGTGTAACTTCTTATAAACACTCTGAACTTCCTAAAACAGCCGGGGACTATTTTCAGAGGTGTAATAATCCACATTTAGTCTTGAGCGAGTATTTGTGGTGGCAGCGTGGTGTATTAGTACCATATGAGGGACTGAGTTGAATTAAATTGTGTTTAAATTGTGATAATGAAGGAACTTAGACTCACTGCACAAGTCCAATCAAGATAAATAATAATGTGCACAGAATCCTAAATCCAGCGCTCACACCCTGACGGAGCAATAAAATCATTTAAACTATGACAAAAGATAAAAAGTCAACGAACAATCCAAACAATTAAGTTGTAATTTAATAAACTCACAGATACACACATCACATCAACAGGGTCTATAAAAACACAGCACGTTTACAGTAGCAGGATCACGCCCAGTCTGCACTGTGATTGGCTGTTCTCCATCTCTCCCTCCAACCCCATTGGCTGATCCAGCACAAACTGTCCCCTTCAAGTAGGTTCCTTTATTTATGGACACCGTAAATGCAAATGGGTATCGTAACCAGTAATAGTAGTAGTATTAGAAGTAATACTAGGTAAGGAAATTATTTATATACACCACATTTGATTACACGTGACTTAATGTTCATTACAACAGTTTATTTATAATAATATCTAACCAGAAGTAGAACCTAATTACAAATAAGGTACACGTAGGAGGCAGTAAATACCGAATAAGTGATGTATCTGAACCGCAGTATAGTACTTTACAACTTCATGTACTTCATGTACTTCATGTACTGCTGGCAACATTCAATTAAATATCATCTTTAATTATAAGAATGTAGCATCGTTTTCATTAATGATAATCTGCAAAGTAGCTGATACTACAGATGGTAAAAAGTATATAATCTCCTGAAACTACTCAGAAAATGGAAACAATCAAAGTAAAAGTACTTCAAAACAGACAGTGCCTGAGCAGCACCGTCTGCTGCCACAGGGGGGCAGCATGACTACATGAAATATAAAGTCTGTACTACAGGAAACTGCATTCTGTGTATTTTTATGTACATGTAATACCATCACTGAGCAGACAAGCCTAGTGCAGTATTACAGTACTTTAACTTTGTCTGTTCAGTTGTTGTTGTTGTTGTTGTTGTTCTTTTGTTGTTGTGTTGTTGTTGTTGTTGTTGTTGTTGTGTTGTTGTTGTTGTTCCTTTGTTGTTGTGTTGTTGTTGTTGTTGTTGTTGTTGTTTTGTTGTTGTTGTTGTTGTTGTTCTTTTGTTGTTGTGTTGTTGTTGTTGTTGTTGTTGTTGTGTTGTTGTTGTGTTGTTGTTGTGTTGTTGTTGTTGTTGTTCTTTTGTTGTTGTTGTTGTTGTGTTGTTGTTGTGTTGTTGTTGTTGTTGTGTTGTTGTTGTTGTGTTTTTGTTGTGTTGTTGTTGTTGTGTTGTTGTTGTTGTTCCTTTGTTGTTGTGTTGTTGTTGTTGTTCCTTTGTTGTTGTGTTGTTGTTGTTGTTGTTGTTGTGTTGTTGTTGTGTTGTTGTGTTGTTGTTGTTGTTCTTTTGTTGTTGTTGTTGTTGTTGTTCTTTTGTTGTTGTGTTGTTGTTGTTGTTGTTGTTCCTTTGTTGTTGTGTTGTTGTTGTTGTTCCTTTGTTGTTGTGTTGTTGTTGTTGTTGTGTTGTTGTTGTGTTGTTGTTGTGTTGTTGTTGTTGTGTTGTTGTTGTTGTTGTTGTTGTTGTGTTGTTGTTGTTGTTGTTGTTCTTTTGTTGTTGTTGTTGTTGTGTTGTTGTTGTTGTTGTTGTTGTGTTGTTGTTGTTGTGTTGTTGTTGTTGTGTGCTGCTGAGACGGTTGTTCACATACGACTCAATAAAATGAGCAGTTCCACAGAGAAAGACCCTGAGTTTCCTCCAAACAGCAGCAGCGTCGTCCTCGACCCTCGACCCTCGACCCTCACTTCAGATGATGAAACACGCTCCTTAAAAACACAAAGAAAATGAAGCAGATTCATCTGGTTTATTAAATATTTAGATTTTCTGCACCATCAAATAAGATGAAGAGAAGAATTGAAGAAGTTAAGATTTATTTTTTTATATATTTACAGGATTCCAAACCACAGTACTAACTTTAAAGTCTCCTTTCATGAATAATGTCTACTCGGCTCATATTTATGGTTTATTTTTATTTTTATTTTAATCTTTTGTCTTTTTTTCTTCCCCTCATGTTGGTGCAGTACAGTACAGTCAAATCTGAAAGAGTACTTAATATTTCCAAGGTTTTTACTTCACTTGTTCTGTTGTTATGTGAAACATTTATTGTGTAGAAATATTTTGTCTTCTGTTGTTTTCTGGTCTGAGGGAAAAATGAAGATGATAAAAACGCTTGAGAGGAATTCAGACAGGCGCAGTCTTTCAGCCCTGAAGTGTTCCAACCTCAGGACCTCACACTTATTTCAGGGTCGCTTGAATACAAACTGAGCTCCCTTTTATTTTCTCTTCAGTCATTCAGTAAAGTTATTACCATGTTTTTATGCAGCTGTAGAAGGGTCGACTGCTCCCCTTCACAACTTTTAGAAGAATCTTTTCTATTCGGTTTCATTTAAAGGTGTAAATCTGTCGGAGTGAGCTGCAATCAAAGCAGAAATAAAGCAAGAGGAAGCTGCATAACGACACACAGTCGATGATTAGTCCTGTTTTCAGGCACTGAATAGAAACAGTTACCAGGTCTTTTTATTTTTATTTATTCAGCATGAAAAGTCAAACTACTGATATTTCAATGTGTGTTTACTTATTGTAAATCTGCTAACATTAAGGTTGTTGAGAGCTGCTGTGTAGTGTCATGGAAACAGAGGAAAACTCTAATCCGTCTTTGTCTTACAGCATTTTTAACTGTTCTCCAGTCCAGACGAGCTGCGCCCTCTTATGGACGGTCTTCATACTTCTTTTACTGCCTCATTTATTTTGTGAGCACATGAACATCGTGTTTATTAGTCGGTGAACAAAACGCATCGTTACATCGTGACTTCACAGCATCAGCGTCAAACTTCAGTCGATAAAACTATAATTGTGCAGCGTTGATGAAATCATCCAGCGCACAATGAGCTCTGTGGAGTTTAGATCATTTCTAAAGGGACAGTTTTCATTTTCTCTTGTGATTTTGTTCCGGTAAATCCTAACACACAGGAAACATGAAGCATATTAAATCCAACATGGATTTATGGAACATCCGAACATGTGAGAGGTGTTTCCTCGTTTCACTGGGCCCAGACTCTGTCCTGTGTGAAACCACCAGGGTGGGATCCTGTCCTGTCACCGTGTTCACTTCATTTAAAGTGATTGTACCTTCTGTTGTCTTCATGTTCTACATCTCATGCCCCCCTCTTCCTCCTCCTCTTCCTCCCCTTCTCCTCCTTCTGTCTGGTCTGACTGGATATTTTACGCTGCACATTGAGCGGTGAGCTTTTTAAAAAATCATTGGATTTGATTCTTTTAAAGGCAGCGGCTCGTTCATCCATCGTGTTGCATCATCTTCATGAGCTGCTCGCTCACTCAGCTGTGTAACCATCGCTGGGTCGGCCGTGTGATGGGGCTGATGGGTAACGAGGGGAGTGACACACATAAACACACGCCTATGGTGTTCTCAGGTTTTCATACATGCACTCTCTGTTAAATGCTGTATGATCCACATGCGTCATGCAGCTCCTTGATTTCAGGGTTTATCACTGACAAAGTCAAACTTCTGCACTTTTAAAGCAGTTTTCATTGGGATGCCCTGTTAGCACAGACGCTCCGACTCATGTCCGCTCACTGGACACATCTCTTTGTGTTTTATCTGCATCTCACTGCATGTGTCACATTAGAGTTCATCTAACATGTGCACACGGGGACACAGTGAAGTTCAGCCGGCTGATGGGACAAATGTGTTTGATGCACGTTTGTGTGTGACATCAGTGTGTTTCTGACGTCTTTCTCTTCTCATCACAGGGAATGTTTCCGCTCTCAGAGGCACACGTGTCCTAAAGTGTCTTAAAGTGTCCTAAAGTGTCCACAGACGCTTCATTGAAACTAGATTTAAATCATTTTAGCTTCGCAGCTAATAAGACTCATTTGTGCTGCTGTGTCTTTGACATCGAATGATTTAGCATTTAGAAAAAACTCTGTTTTCTAATCCAGTGAACACACACGGTGTCACCATCTGTGTCCATAAAGGTGAAATAATCATGTCTGCATGTGATTCTCAAACTGAGGGTTACACATTCTACTGAAGTTGGTTTCCTCACCTGTTCCAGAATGAAAAGAAAAGTGTGTGTAGGTCTGTCTGAGGGCAAACGGTGACACACACAGACACAGACACACACACACACACAAACACACACACACACACACACACACAGACACACACACACACACAGACACACACACACACACACACACACACACACACACGACAGCGGCTGTCTCTTAGCGATTACAGCTGTTTTAAGGTCAGTATGTGTTTTAATGAACGGAGTGTTGTTGCCATGGTGATGTCATTGCTGACTGACAGGTGTGTGTTCTGAATGTTCAGCTGTGTGTGTGACACACTCCCTCACATGTGGCACACACACCTAAATACTTGAGTAAAAGAAAAACAGTGTTGTAAAATGAGTTTAATGGACACGAGTTGGACGTCAGTGAGAAGATTTGTGGTTTAATGTGGTTTAATGTTATCGTCCTTCCACACAGCGTCATCACACATGCAGCATCCTTCACACCAGGTGAGAACACCTGTTCAAGAGCTTTTGCATTTCATTAGCTCTAATTAACCTCACCTGGAGGGCTCTACTAATTTAAGACCACAGCTTTCAGAGGGGCTGACTGAGATAATGGTGGAGAGAAGGGGGGACGTGGAGGTTTCTGACTCAGGTATTCTCAAAAAGCTCCATGTAAGAGTCTCTGGCTGTGGATCCAGTCATGCATACCTGAGAGTGTGTGTGGTTTCGTTCTTTCTGGTTCTCAGTTGACAGCTCCTGTGATCATTAAATTCATTTCAGTTCACTTCACTTCATCCAGACATGTTTTTCTGAATCCACGTCTCCGGTTCGGGGTCACCGGAAAGCGAAGCCCATCCCAGAATGCACTGGGCACTGGAGCAGGTTTCCAGTCTGGTGAAAAGGCCCCGTTCACATCCCAGCAGCAGGTAGTTGGAGATGTTCTTGCTGCTCATTTTGTTTAATTGCAGCATGAAGTTTCTGCTGGGAACCAACCAGTCGCTCATCACCCCTGAACCACCAGTAAAGAGCTGCCGTTCTTATTCTCACATACAAAACCATTATTAAAATGTGTTTTCCTGTTGTGTCACGCTGCATCGTTACAATATGTAATTTATTACATTTCCATGATCAAACCTAAAAACAGGACGTCTTCTCCTTTCTCCCTCTGAACTCTTTATTAACAAAGCAAACGTGAGATCTACTGACAGAGAGAGTTTTCTACTCATTAAACAAACGTGTTCTATTAGACGGCGGCAGTCTGCACTGTTCAGGTTCAACTTCCAGCTGCCGCGCTCACACAGGTGTGTGTCATTCGTCCTCATTTACTCCTCTTGTCAGTCAGGATTCCACACGTGCAGAGTTTCTGACTTTGTAACATCCAAACTTTATCAGTTTCATAACCAAGGCGCAGAGTTAGTGTGAGGTCAGCTAAAGGTCAAGGTTAAAAGATGTAAGACAATGTTAAAGGAAAAAGGTTTTTTTAGCAGCAATGCAGAGACATCAAGCAAAAATCAAGAAGACAATGAACGAAAACTGAACATAAGAGAATGTTCATTTAAAGGTTTACGTTACGACTGTCCAGTGGTTTATTATTCAACTCGACAGAAGTAAAATTAGATAAAACAACTAAAACTTTCCTTTTTACTGACACTGAGAACATGACCATGATATTTTAGTAAAAGCTCTTTGTATTATGGAACTTCAGCAAAGACACAGGACCCGATTTCCCCGCAGGGATCATTAAAGTTTCATCCAATCTTGAGTCACTGTGGCAGAAACAAAAGCAGAGGATACAGATAAAAATACAATAAATGGAAAAGTGATGATTTCAGGAGAACTATGCAGAGCTGTTTTCTTTTTTTCACAGTTCTGGGTTTAAAGACTTTAATTCAGCTATTTTTGGTCGAGTCCTTCCTCAAGATATAAAACAACGCTGATGGTGACTGTGTCTCTTTGAATTTTGAATGGACGTCACATTTACTGGGTTGTTACTTTACTATCCTGCAAAAGATTAACAACAGAACTGGTAGCTGGCAGGAAGCATGAAGAGACAACAGAGATCTAACAAGAGGCGACTGAGAGAAAGAGGAATTTATACTGTGGCCCTTAAAAACCAAAGTGACTGCAGGTGGGGTGTTGTCAGGACCAGGGGCGTGTCTGAACAGGTGAGTGTGTGTTGTCAGGACCAGGGGCGTGTCTGAACAGGTGAGTGTGTGTTGTCAGGACCAGGGGCGTGTCTGAACAGGTGAGTGTGTGTTGTCAGGACCAGGGGCGTGTCTGAACAGGTGAGTGTGTGTTGTCAGGACCAGGGGCGTGTCTGAACAGGTGAGTGTGTGTGCCTGGGTGTATGCAGGAAAGACTGTGTCAGACTGACACAGTAAGAAACTGAGCCACAAAGAACCTAAAATAAAACATGGACACGGTTGTAGAAATCAGAGGACTTGTCATAGATGTTCCTGATTACGTCATTGCTGAACACACCTTGAGGTGTCAGGGCATCATTAGGTTGACAGAGTTTTCCCTGGGCTTCGTTTCTCAGGCTGCAGTGTCTTCTTAGCTCAGGGCAAAGAAAATGGTGCAAGGTGATGCAAGAAGGGAAGTCAGGGAAACCCCAAAGTCTCCTTTGATGGTTGTAGACCCCGCTTCAAGTCGAAGCATAGCACAGCGAAGCTAAGCGAACATGATCCTGACTGGTAAATAAAGAAACTGGCCTCCAGCTTCTTCTGTGACTCTGGAGAAGAAGACAGCAAATAAAACTTCACATACACAGAATATGTTCAAGTTTTGTCAACAAGCTTTGTCAACAAGCTTTGTACATAAAGTGTGTGTGTGTGTGTGTGTGTGTGTGTGTGTGTGTGTGTTGTGAAGGAGTCACTTGAAGTGAGGAAGATGCTGTAAATCCTCGTCTGCTGCTGCTTTAGCATCTCGCTTCCCGCTTCCCTGAGATTAGACTGTGTGTGTGTGTGTGTGTGTGTGTCATGATGTGTGTGTGTGTGTGTGTGTGTGTGTGTGTGTCATGATGTGTGTATTTAATTGTGTGAGTTAAAAAACAATTTTAAGCTTCCTCCATATGTGCGAGTGTGTGATAATAATAATCCCTTTTCATATGTGTGTGATTTGTACATAAACGTGTGTTAAATGCATGTGCAGTGTGTGTGTGTGTGTGTGTGTGTGTGTGTGTGTGATACCATGAAGGCTGCATCCCTCGTACAGCCATATTTTGAGGAGTAAAATCCCTGGTATCATATTAATGCTGTGAATTTACATTTTCATACACGAGCATCTGTGTGTGTCCATGCAGTCGTAAACATGTTTCCGTCCTCGGTGGGAAACGGAAACTGGAAAATCCCGACGCTCGGGCACAGAAATCCAGGTTTAAGATGACGAGAAGCAGCAAACACACCACCGACCAGAATAATCAGATCAGGAGGAGGAAGAGGGCTTGGAATAAATAATAAATAATCAGGAGTTAGTCTTTACAGTCACACGATCTCTAAATGATCACATACAAGTTTGTTCCCCAGGAAAACTGGGGTTTGTCACTACACGATCCTTAAAACTGCAGAATGCAGCATCACTCACTCCTCAACCCAGGTGTGTGTTAGTCTACGGTGTCCATGGATACGTCCCAATTCCCTTAATTGCATTCACGCTTCCCTCACTTACGTCTTTTCCTTGCGTCTTAGTCCCTCTAGGAAAAGAAATGATTAATTACTTTAGTGATTACTTGTCTTTATAACTAAATGATAAACTGTCACGTTTCAACATTTCATTTGTAAAAATTGAAAAATGATAAAATCAGTCAGCTGTTCTGCAGAACTGACCTCTTAAAGCAGACTGAGCTCCAGAGATCTGTGTCCCAGTCTACACATGAAAACATGACACTCACACAGGTCCACGGTTTAATTGTCCAAATCTTAATCAACATGATTTCAACACGTGCTTTGGACTTCTGGGGTTCTGCAGGAAAATAGTCCCAGTTCCATTCATCCCCTGCTTCCCTTTGGTGCCACGAGTGTTCGAAGTCAGCCTGTACAGAAGTGGAGCATCAGTGATACAGTGTCTAAGTGGCTCATATGGAGGATTGGTTGAGGTTTGACAAACTCCTGTGGGGTGAGGTAGGATGGAGGAGGAGTGGGAGGGGGCGACGGATGAAGCAGAGCTTGTAGAATAAAAAGCGCGGCGACGGTTTCTGACAGAGATCTGACAGCTGCTGCAGGTTCACATCAACCATCTGCAGAAACACAGTTCTGCCGAGTCGGCACACCTCCCGTCACATCAAGTCAGCTTTTTACCCACAGATCCCGAAAGTTCAGGACAGGTCTGTGTGTGTGTGTGTGTGTGTGTGTGTGTGTGTGTGTGTGTGTGTGTGTGTGTGTGTGTGTGTGTGTGTGTGTGTGTGTGTGTGAGGCAGCTTGTGTATGCACATTTTAAAAGTGATGCTTCAAGAGAAGCAGTGTTTGTGTGTGAGAATGTACACAAGAGAGTTAAAGACAGATTGAGAGCTTGTGTGTGTGTTTGATGTATTACTTCATGCACTTTATCTCGTGTGTGTGTGTGTATGTGTGTGTGTGTGTGTGTGTGTGTGTGAGCTGTCGTCCAGGATTTACCCTCAGTGAGAGTTAATCTGAGTGTCGGCAGGATTCTCTAAAGGTTAGAGGGAGACAGAGAAGAGTGTGTTGCAGCTGACCTTATTTTCAGCACACACACACACACACACACACACACACACATACACACACACATACACACCTCCTTCTCTGTGTTTGATGGTGGGTTTGGTTTTGTAGGTGTGAGCAAAAAACAAAACTCTTTCTGTTGTGTAAAATTGGTGAAATTGAAGCTTCGGCTCCTGCAGCAGAACGAAGACGACGTAAAATCAGAACAAGAGTTTGATCCAATGAAACGAATGAAACGAATGAAACGAATGAAACGAATGCTTCCTCCAGTTATTAAGTATTGAGTACTTAAAAAATCCAAATGCGTTTCTAGTGCGTGACTGTGGAGGAAGTGTGCAGGTCCAAACGTTAGCTTCCTCTGACCAGTCCACCACCTCTTCAGATGTTTGTGGTAATATTCAGAAGCTTTCAGCCTGTTCACCCTAAAGTTTGACCCACCTGACCGCAGTCAAGCATATTTTTAATTTCTGACCCTTAATCACTTTTTATCAAATCCAAACCTTCAACACGCAGATGTTAGTTTGATCATCACATGAGCAGAAGGAGCTTGGACGTTATTTGTTATTGATCATATTTATTTTTCTCTACAATTAATATTATTGTAAACGTGTGTGTTTATTAAGATAAATGTGAGATGATTACAGGACACACACATCATCCAGTAACATACACTAAACTACTACGTCCTTAATCCGCAGTTTGATATCTTCTATTCTCTCTGATTAACATGTTTCATATGTCAACAGCCAACTCGCTGTGTTACACGTGTGTGTGTGTGTGTGTTACATGTGTGTGTGTGTGTGCTCAGTGGTGAAACAATCAGAGCAGTTATTACAACGTTAAACTGTTAGTGTGGAAATTCACCTCAGCGTTTCAGTATATGAGAGCAAAACTTCAACAAAGACTCACAGAGGCCTTCTCTGTTCACAGTTAGCGACCGACGGACTGTCGTTTGTGGCTCCGTTTGAACCTGAGCAGGTCGATGCCCTTCACATGTCCGTTGCTTTGAAGGGAAGCCAAATGGCTCAGCTCCACCGCACTGATCTCATCCACTCTGCAAAACTCTGAATATTAAAACAGATAATGCATGCAGTTTCCCCTCTCTTGCATTTTTTCTCCGTAGTTCTTTGTCGTGTACCAGTACTTAACGTGCTGATTTAGATATGGGGTGTCAGCCAAGGAGCCCTCAGGCAGTTTTACCCTCTGCGACCCAGTTTTTGGAGGCTCCCGCTTCCCTTCCGTCAGCCCGATGCTGAGCCGACCACAGAGCAGTCAGGTGGCTTCATGTGCTGGACTGCCAGGCTGAGCCCCCACATTATTAGAAAGTGCTGTTCTGCTCCACTTAAGGGAAAAACTGAGTCTTAACTGGGAGTTCTTCAACCAGAATCTCTAGAAAAAGGAAAAGCCAAGGCTGTGGTGCTGTCTCATTTAGTCAGGAAATGACTGATGGTGAATTACTGATGATCCTTTTAAAAGTGCAGTTTGTTGTTTATAAGGAGCAGGATTTACCGACACATCATCAAATGTACAAGGTTAAGATCAGCATGAGTCAGCGGCAGAGATTATTTCACTTTTAGCAGAAGTTGTCAGTTCTTCATTCGTGTTTTTAGTCTTTGAAAAACTTTCTTTAACCTTAAAACACAGAGAAGGAAAAAGATCAGAGCTGCACAACTTAACCAAGGTTTAGATGCATTTCCCCCACCACCAACCAGGAGCCCATTCATAAACACGAGGTCGTATTTGTACCTTTCTCACACTGTTAGAAGTTAGTTAGAGTAGATCCTGTTTTATAAAGGCAGACTTCAGGGCAGTGCTGTGTTTGCTGTTCAGCTGTACCTAATGAAGTGGCCAGAGAGTACGTGTCTCACTGTGTGGCGAATTGGACAGAACAGTTATTATCTGAAGTACATGTCATGCAGACAGTTCCAGCACAACGACACAACCGAACTTCTGCATGCTGCTGTGTTATTAACTGACACATTCTGAAGTGAAGTGATTTTTAATAAAGAAGTTTTAAAAATCTTCCAACATAACATTGTACATTCCAAGAAAAATAAATCTCATATTCCAAAGATTTAGAGTCGGCAGCCAAATGTGAATATGTTGAGATTCAAAGGTTCTCGTTGAATCTGTGATGATCTGGAAAAAAGCAACGATCCACTGATGTGAGAGGATGTGACGTCTGCCACGGCTCCATCAGTACAAATGAAAGTGTGCCTCTGTGTGTGCGTGTGTGTGTGTGTGTGCGTGACAGACGTGGTGGTATCTGGAGATTTCAGGGTATTTGGGCTGAAGTGTGTAGGACGGGTGCTGATGTGTTCAGGGACCCCTGGGTGTCAGCGTCACCCAGTCTGTCTGCTGTGTTCAGGCCTGCTGCAGAGATGAAAGACTGAGATGATAAAACAGAGCGGCTGAGCGGCAGCACACACACACACACACACACACACACACACACACACACACACACACACACACACACTCACACACACTGTCAGGACCCACATTGACATAGTACACTCCCATAAACCCAACCTAAAGCGAGAAACAACCCTTTACTGCGGGGGCCCTGAGAGCTCAGCGCACAACTTAGACCAGACACCAGCAACAGAAAACAGCATCTTCACCAATCTGACATCACAGTCGCAGCATTTAGAGAAAAGTCTGGAGAGAAAACAGAAACATGCTGCAAACAGCACCAACATCAGCAGAAACGTTTCCAGGCCCCTAAAAAGCCGTGGACACAGCTTCTCTCAGCCTGGAACCCTGAGCTGTGTTCTTTGGATCTATGGATGGTATGGATGTGGCCCAGTGAGATACCTGACTGGGCTGCAGGTTCGGCCTCTTTAATATAACTTTCTGTTTTGAATGTTTTCTCACAGTGTGTCTGGGACCATGGAGGCAGACAACAAACTATCCCATCTTTCAGCACAACATCTATTATGTGACTTTCACCTTCTTTATATTAGACTCACACATCACTTGGTGATGATTAGAGGAAGATTGTGGCCTTAGGGAGTAAATGTTCATGTGATGTAACGCACACTGTGATTATTTGCTGTTAAACTGAACCATGATCTTTTCCAGCTCCTCCTTTATAAAGAAGTTTTAACCAAACGTATTCCACCCTCTGACTACATTTCTCAATGATGTAACTACGACTGCAGCTAAGTAGTGTTGGAATGTATTTTATTTTTAAAGTCATTATTTCCTCTCAGCTAATTCACATAGAAACGGAGACAGATGAGAGGAGTTGTTGTTTCATTAAGATCAGGGTGGTCTAAAAACCCAGTTAAAACTCACAACTCCACCTGTGCTACATGTGTGTTGATGTATGCATTTCTGATTATATATGCATTCAGAGCAGCGTGTTAGTGTGTGTGACCTGCAGGGTGGAACATTAATGCATGTTGTTTGCAGCGAGCCTGTACCGTGTGTCTTTGTGCTCTGTGCCCGCGGTGATGCGTGGGCGGTTTTTAGGCCCCGTGGCCCGGATAAACGTTTGCAGTGCAGTGCATCGCCGTGACAACAGGTATCAGGGCATAATTTAACCGTGAAGCTTAATGGAGCTCGAGTAACAAGGCCCAGAGCTGGTGTCCTGCCTGTCTCTCCCATCTCGTCAGCCGGGCCGGTGGCCTGCGTGGCTCCATCACCCGCCGACACCCACAGCGTCTTCATAATGTGGAAGAAACGCCTCTGCTCTTCCACCTGGCTGCTTCAGAACAATAGGGCACATTTAATATCATGCATATTATGAAAACAACACCAGAGAGGGCAATTTTTAATGCGATTATGGTTGTATGATGGTGATGAAGCTGTAAAGTCGCTATAATCTGCCTCAAGAACGCCTGGGTGGGTTTATGGGTTCATACAAAAGAGAAAAAACAATCTGCAAAGTGTGCATCATTTAATTCTCCAAGTGCATGTGTTCAATTTATTTAAAAGGCAGATTGGAAACCCTTAAAGCTTCAAGCTAAATAGTGAAAGAAAGCAGGAGATAGTAGCTGCACTGTAAAACATTCTGGAGATGAAAGGGACTTTTAATCTGGTCATGCGAGATGATAATCATGATAAGATGTCAGCAGCCGCTGGGATGAGCAGCGATTTTAGCTTAGAACGGTTTAAATTTGAAACCATGGTAATTTTCTTTTAACCTTTATTTATTCAGTCTGACCTGCAGCTCCACTAACAAAATCACACTGGTGTTGATTGGGGGGGGGGGGGGGGGGGGGGGGGGGCATTGCTTGAATCCCTCTGGTCTTGAACTGATGACCATCCAGTCTCCCACCTTTAGGCCACTGCTGCCCCATATATTTTTGTCCTTTGAGGCTGTAACACAACAAGCTGTAATGATGACTAGTTTTACAGCGACCAGACACAGGAAACAGCATCATCATCATCATCATCATCATATGTACACCTGATGCATCCTAATCCAGCATTCTCTCTCTTTCAGACAATAAATATAAGTTCACGTTGAAAAAAGAAAATGAAAACGAATGTTCAACCACAGCTGTTTTATGAAATACGAGTGGACAGCACTGAGATAAACCAAGAGTCCGTCAGATTAATGAAAGACAAGACGAGACTGTCTGTCTTTCTGTCGTGGACCTCTGATGTTTCTGGAATCTGTTAACATCAGGTTAACATCACATTATTATAATCAACATCACAATGTTCATGTTTTTTTAAATAGATGTTAAAACACTGACTCACCCTGTAAAAAGATTCTGGAAACATCAGAATAAAGGTGAGAGTTAGAAAAGTGTGTAAGTCACAAACTACTGCTTTCATTAAACCCCGTCCACATTTTGCTGATCAGATTCTCGTTCTCGTTCTTTTTCCTGCTGCAGAAAACAGAAACCAAACATTTCATGTCTTCCTATAAAACCCACAGCTGCTTCTACACTGAAGCAAACTCTTAAAGAATTAATGCCTCTGGAAAGCAAAGTGCTTCTGATAAATGTTTCTCTTCATTTCTATCATCTTAAACTTTCCCCTCTCTCTCTGTCCTGCTGGATTTTCTGCCGGCGAGCGTTTTTAAAAAATCATTGAATTCAGCCGTTTGAGAAGCGTCTCAGTTGTCCATCGTGTTGCATCATCTTCAAAGCTGCATTCAGCAAGGCCGCGGCTTGTTCAACATGTTCCAGAGTATTAAGACATGTGGTGCGTTCACTGGTGCAAACTGTGACCGTGGATCAGACGATGTGATGTGATATTTATGGATGAGTGTGTGTAAATTATTTCTTCAGTTTGATCTAACAAGAAGGGAACAGTTTCTGTTCTGTTTCAGATTAAACAAGTTCTGTGTGTGTGTCTTGATAAGACAGAGACAGGATGCTCTAAACAACTAAAACAGAGAAAGAGATGAGGATGACAGAGTTACAGAGATCAGAGATGAGAAGAAATGAGATAAGAGGAGGAGAGAAATACAACAAGGTGGAAAAGAGGAAAAGAAACTGAAATGAGAAGGGAAGAGGAAGCACAAGGAGGAGACGAGGAGGAAGGATGGGATGGAACGAGAGGGAGGGAAGATACAAAACAAGGACGGGAAAAGAAGAGAAAAGAGATTTGAAAAGTAAAAGAAAGGAGGGATTTAGTATTAGATACAATATAAAGGAGAGAAAGAAGAGAACAGAGCAAATAAAAAGAAAAGGATGAGAGGCAAGAAGGTGAGGAAAGAAAACAGAGAGGAAAAGAAGGGAAATAGAAAGGAGAGAGGAAAAGTGAGGACAGAGGAGCAGTGAGAGGAGAAATGGAGAGAAACCAGAGAAATGACAAAGTGAAAAAGAAAAACTGGAGAGAAGAAGTTAAAAAATGACAAAGAGGATTTTTAAGTAAATGTTCCGGCAAACACACGACAACGTCTGAAATCTATTATTATTCTGTGGTTTGGATCCAAGTGGTGCTGAGAACGAACATCTGAAAAACATCCACTCACTGTAAGTGATGACAAAATTATGACCAAAGGAAACGTTGAAAACAGTGGCAGCAGTGGTTTCCAGAGCAGGAGGAGACGGGATGATGAAGGTTAGTGAAGACGAGAAGATGTGGAGCGAGGGAGGAGATGGAAGGAGAAAGACGGAGAGAGTGGTAACGAGAGGAGGAGAGGATAACGATGGAGGAGGTGGAGGCCAGAGGTGCTGAGAGATTAACAGTCTGTCAGTCAGCGCCCACATCTGCTGGTGATTCACGTGCACGTGCACACGCACAGTTTATACAGCATGTTCCTTCACACTTCCCTGTTCTGGAGTCGTGACTCTGAGGTAACAGCAGAGTTTGGTCACAGTTTGTTTCTGACTTTGGACGCACTCACACACACACACACACACACACACACACACGTCACAGTGTGGACTGGTAATTCAATGTGCTGATGCATGTGCGTGATTGGACAACGTGCAAACGTGCACCTTTTTGCACAATGCTGTGTTGCAGAACCCCCGTGGTGCCGGTGCCTGTTGGCTAAACGCGCGTTCCCCACTCAGATGAATAAGAAAGTGAGTGTGAACGTGTTTAAAGAGTGTGTGAATGAGACACAAAGACACTGAGAGACAGAACATATGTCACATGAGAGCGTGCACGTCTCTGAGTTGGGGACAGACAATAGCTGGAATCTGCAGTTTCAGACAATCTGACCGTTGGAGAACGCGACAGAAGGATCGGAACAGGGACAGTTTCACGTCTTTGTTTCTGTTACACACAGTCATTAAAACTCTCTTTGTGTGTCTGAGTGATTTGAAGAGAACTCCACTCTCTGTTTGTGCAGCGTTAATCTTTATAATCCTGTCAATATATATAAATAAACATATGTTGTAAAAAACAACTGCTGTTTTAATCAACAACCTCTGCAGTGGTGAAGCTGTGCTCAGTAATCCGACCATGATTTAGTTAGAATAACTGGGCGACACCCTCAGAGAAACCTGATCAAAGTGACAAATGATCTTAAATCGCTTGTATGTGCTGTTAAGTATGAGTGGATTTACTCTTCACATTAAACAGACTCATGTAGTGACTGTAAAGTCATGTAAATATTGGCCATATAAAGATCTTTCTTCACTGTGGATTTATGTACGTATGCAGGAGTGAAGCTAACACGATGCTTTAATCCCTTTACGACATGTAATTGAAGTTGCTGTTTTAATAGCTTTGGATTGAGGACATCAAACACATTTATAGAAAACGCTCAACATCCAATTTCCACTGAACTCAAACTGTAATTTCATGATCACTCTAATTGTCCAGAGGCTCAGAAGGTGCTTTTAAATTCAGCCCCTTAACACCCACCTACCGCAAAGCTAAGTGGCAAATGCAGCCGATATAAAACAGGAGCATTAATCCTCTCCTGGTTTGTTGGGAGTTATTGATGGATAAAGTGCTCATGTTTGATTGTTCAGGCATTTAACGTGAAGCCCTGTCAGGCTATCGTTTTCATAAAGGAGGATGATAAAACTCCACGACAGCTGCTGAAAAACAACAAGAGCGAAGCTGCAGTTTTTCCTACTGCAGAGAAACATCGACGTGACCACTTAACCTGTCGACAGTTTCATGTTTCTTGAGTCCCACTAAGGTGTTAAAACCTCTTCTATCCCACAGTGAGCACAGTCGCATTCTGTGTCAGTTTTCTGAAGATCAAGAACAGTTTTCACTGTTTGACCTCAGTAGTTTACCACAGAGCTCTGAGAAGAGGTTTTTGAAAAGACTTCATGGCACCAAAAGCCGTCATTTGTAACTTGACAGCGATGGAAACTCTATCCAGAGCTGTACGTGAGCGTCATACAGGAGCCCGAGCAGCCGTAAACTGAGAGAGCCACAGATCAGCTCCTGGGTGGGCTCAGAACAGACAGAGGTCAGGTTGGCACACAGTAAAGCTCCACTAATCACTTTTCACATTAACACCAGATCAAATGACTGTGCATCATGAAACTGGTCGTTTTGCAGTGAAGCTTTGTGGTCGTGTGAAGGTGCATTTCCATTGGAAAGGTTCTGTCCAACCTCAAATCTGTGATTTGCATTTTCAGAAATTAAAATAGCTGATTTAAGCCACTGTGCGCACCTCCCCACTCCACTGGTGCACGTAGTGTTTCCAGAACTTGGAAGAGAAACTAACATCTGTAAAAAAGACCAAATCAGTGACTTGCCTCTAAATACTGTGAGCAACAAACAGGAGCAGGGAATTTACACACGTCTGAACGAAATTCCTCCAAACGTTTCTTAGATATCACGTTCACAAGAATTGGGCGGATGCACAGACAACGTAAAGTCATAATTCCTCCGGTCCCGGCTATCGCTGGTGTGGAGCCATAAAACAGTAATGACAACTGAAAGTAGGACGGCAACATCAGGATACGACGATAGCAACAAAGCTGGAAAGTTCAACTGTCACGACACAGTTGATAAGTGTGTAATTGTCTGTGTAGAGGTACAAATACCAAGAAGTTACCGGGGGAATGTGGAAGAAGGGAGCAGGTGTGAGGGGAATGGGGGGCTGGAGATGAATAATGAACATGTGAATGAATAATGAATGAACAGTGACAGGTCTTGATCTTAGTGGATGAAGGTTCTGGTTTAGCATCATCTTGCTGCCTTGATTCCGTCCAGTACTGCAACTCCACTAACAACCATGAACCTGAACTCAAGCTGACCAACTGCTGCTGAATTGATTTGATCTTTTCTGTCGATTCCCATCATCAAAGAACAGAAGTACCGTCTGTAGGCTGATCAGCGAGTCTCAGTGTCAGACTCCAGCTTTGCAGCGGTCTTCTCATTTCTTCTCCTCTCTGTGTCGTATCTACCGATCAACATATTAGCTCCAGTTCCAACATGATCTCCTTCAGTCACCTTTGTTTGTAGAACACAGGACTGTTCACAACGCCACACGACCACTTCAACAAAAGCTGAAATCGATTTCCAACTGTTTACGTTTCTGTTGACTCGGAGTTGTGATTCACTGTGTTAACCAGAAACAGCAGACAGCGGCGGTCTCTCTCCAGCAGCTCCACAGTTTGAACTGTGTGAATAAAAAGCAGCAGACAGATTCAGCTGCACTCGTTCCAGTGGACAAAGGTTGGAGGAATGAGCTTTCCTGCTGACAGCACTGACACGCTCCTTTCCCTCATTTCCTCACCAGCTTTGCCACTCGCGCTCCATCACATTGTCACGCTCGGCCCTCATCAGTCGGCCTCGGCCCCCTTGGCCCTCCACTGAACCGAGCGGCTGGCTCATTACGGTGGCGAGGCCTCAGAGGATGGAGGGCTGATGTTTAGCGGCTGAATCACCTCCTACCCTGGCGTTGGTTTCAGCCTGTCGAGGCGGAGAGCGTCATTCATCAAGAGCTGTCAGGCCGTCAGTCACGGCGGCCGGCAGGAGAGAGAGGCCACAGTCATTAAGCTTCCTGTGGGCCCTGCAGCTCCACACAGTGCTGAGAGCTGCTGAAACCTGGGTCTGTGAGGAAAAACACATTATTAGGAGAAATCTGGGAAAGAGCAGAGCTCATATGAGGAGACTCACAAAAAGAGAAGCACTGTGTGTTTTACAAATATGCAGGGATGAAAGGATTTTTTCATTAGCATCACTCTGCTTCACATTCAGGTTGTTTCACCACAGACTTGTTCGTATTTTTTATTAGTCTGAAATCATACCAGCTGTTTTTAGTCATATTCCTCCTTCTGGGCGAGTTCAATTTATTTCTACTGCTCGTTCTGGCACCCGGCTAAATTAGTTCCAGTGTTACGATGAAAATCATTTCAGTTACGTTTCAGTCGGTTATTAATCTTCCTGCTTTAACCAGTTTTTCTCTGAGCATCTTAATTTTTTAATGTCTTTTAAGTCACACTAACACTGCAGCTGTAAAAGTTCTCATCCAGTCACTTGTTTCCAGATAAAGTAGGTGAGCACAGGTTTGAGTCTCTGTTCATTGGTCTGGACACATGGTCGTACAGTGTTAGTTTTTTTGTCCTGTAAATCATCAAATCATTGTTTGCTGGGAAACTAAATCCAGCAGCATCTTGTTCGATCTCTGTTAGTGATCTCAGCTACGTACCTGTTCCTGGACGAAGAAACTGATGAGACAAATCACAAAAACCTTTTTCCACTCAGTTTCTCAGTAGATCTGCGTTTTATGTCACACCAGGTAAAGCACATGTGTAATTAACAACAACGGCTGAATTCAGTCTTAGACAGCTTTGGTGCATGTCCTCTCACTGCCACATCTCACCGCGACGCTCAAAGGGAACAGAGATGTCATTATGTCATTAGTGAGACACGGGAGCTTTCTGCTATGAAAATCCCAGTTTCTGCTGTGAAAATGTCTTTGACACATCTGGGTTAGAGCACCTTGACTTCCTCTCCTGTTGGGTAACAGCACATCTTCTCAGACAGTAGATGATAATAAACATCCAGATATCCAGCAGCCACAGCCTCTAATCTGAATGGTAGACATAATAAAACATGCAGCTTTTTCATGTACAATATGTTCAAAAAGGAGCTGATGAGAACGTATCAGGAGCAGACTGTCCAGCTGATTTTTAGAAACAGCCATCAGCCTTATATCTCAGCCTGGCCTCATGTTGACAGCATCAGGACGGCCTGCAGAGGAGAGAGGGATGACTCGGGGTAGAAACACTGGCTGTCGGAGGAGAAGATCTTAATATAGAATCTACTGACTCTGTCACTTTTCTCCCAAAAAACAGAGAGAACGCCTGCAGCACTGGATTTCTGCACGCTTCACTGTTTATCAGAGGGGCACTTCCTGCTCCTCAGCTGATACAGATGCTTTGGGTTTAGGCTGATGCTCAACTCGCAGTGTGGAGGCTGTTGGTCCTGTGTAATGAACTGTTGACTGCTCATCTGATGATTTGTTGCCTCACCATGGTTTGAATTGGGGCTCGAGAATCCAGCTGAAAAGTTTCAGTCTGTCCATAACTATTGATCAGTTTGAACGACCTGTGTATGAGGCAGAAACAGAATGTAAGCACTTTATTTTTGTAAAGAACCAAATGTGCAGCAGGCGTTCTGTTCGGCCATGCTGAGTGGTAGCAGCATCCTTGGCACTGTAAAACTCCCGAATGTGGATTCTGTCCTTCACTATGTGGATGTTCTATTATAAAGAATTACAGCTATGGGGCTCGTCACGGTCCATTGATTGTGGGCTGTTTCTTGAGATTTGTGGCTACAGGTGGAGTTCGGCCTACCGTCCATACTGGCGACATACCTGTCATGCTTTATTTACCTTCCTTATTTTCTGCACACTGCTTGTGTTGTGTCGAACACTACACCAGATAAGTGACTGTTTGCATGGTGCATTATAAAGAAATATGAATGATTGTCCTTAAGTCAGGAAGGGAGGATGGAGGCAGGGTTCAGGTATGGTTTGGTCAGATGGTTCAAACTTTAGGCTTCATAGATGTAATTATTGTTCAGAATATGACAACACCAAACGAATAAATAGACAAGTTGAGACTGAAAAAGGGTTAGGGTTAACCCTAACCCACCTGATCCAAGTTCATGTAACCAGACGCACTTCATGATTTCTCAACCCTGTTATTGTCTTGTTATCATTTCATCTCCTACTGGCTTAGTTTAAATCTGTAAACCGGTGGTTTGGATGGAAACATGTATGAGACGTTTCAGCCTCGATGTGTTTGACATTTTTCTGTAGTGTTGGTGACGAGCTGCTGTGTGTTTACAGCCAGAGGTGAAGTTGGGGGAGGAGGACACACTCTGAGATTCTTTGTTTTCACTGCCCTGCTTTTGGATTAGAGGACATTTACATTTACATTCAGTTATTATCAGAAGCTTTTATCCAAACGACTTCCAAGTGAGGTACAAAGCAAATATCTAAGAAAGGAGAAGAACTTCAAGGTAAAGTGCTCTAGAAAGAGCTGCTTCTGTTTCATGTTTGGCTTTTTGTTCTTTATAAAGGTTTTTAGTGCAGAGAAAGATTCAGACGAGTTTTTGAAAACTGACACTGATGCAGCTTAGCGTGCAGAGGTGGGTAGATACTTCCACCACCACCTCGTGGAACCACGGAGCTGAAAGGTTTAGCCTGGGATCTTTTGAGGTGAGGGAAACCAAGACGTCGTTCAGTGGCAGAGAGCAGTGAGCGAGAGGGATGTAGACTAGGATGAGGGAGTTCAGGTAGGACGGTGCTGTTGAGTTGTCCTCTTTGTAGGCATCGGTCAGGGCTATGGACCTGATGCAGAAGCTACATGAAGCCAGTGCAGAGATCTGAAGAGTGGTGTAACGTGTCCTTTTTACTGATCAACAATGAGGCGTGCTGCTGCTTTTTGGATCATCTGGAGGTTTGATGGTGCAGCTGGTGACACCGTCAGTAAGACTCTGAAGTAGTCAAGACGAGAGATGAGCAGAGACTGAAGAATGAGTTGTGTTGTATGGTCTGAAAGGTAGAGTCTGACGAGAACTTCTTTCTTGGAAAGGTTGAGTTGAAGATGCCGGCGAGGCATGTTGAGATTTGAGGAGTGGAGTCATAAAGAAAAAGAGCTGTGCGTTATCAGCAATAGTAGGAAAAGACATACGACTGGATAACGGAACCTGGGGATGTAGTAAAGATGAAAAACGGTAGAGGACCAAGAACTGCGCCCTGCGACACACCAGTGAAGAGGCAGTGAGAGGAGAGAAAAACAAGAAACAACCTGACAGCAGAAATGACTCTGCCACTGCAGCAATAACTACTTTCAGATTCAGGTTAGTGTAATTTAGACTTAATTATTGTGAGACAGGCATCGTTAAAAGCAAACTGTCCAGCATGTGAGGTTTGTATTTTGACACTGCTCATTCTTACCGGATGTTTACCAGACTTTCTAAAAACTCAACAATTTCTGCATCTTATTTCAAAAGTTATTCTCAAAAGTTTTGTTGACACAGAAGAAATATTTTTACATTTGTACATTTCCATTGAGCTCATCGAAACAAACTGACAAAGTTATTTCAGTGTGGAAAACTAACATCTCACGTCGTACTTTTTCTGTCTGTCTGTAGGTGAGCGGTGCGGGCGCCAACTGATTGACAGCTCTTTGAAAGCACGTTTATTACAGAGTGGAAAGAAATAGCTTCAAAGACCTGTGTGTGTGTGTGTGTGTGTGGAGTCCAAGGGCTATCAAGTGTTTTACTATGCCAGTTCTCTCTTTACTCATCTGTTCATCAGACATAATCATTGTTGCTGACGATGGTCATTAAGTGTGTGTGTGCGTGGTAATCACACAGTTTTGCGTCTGTCAGAAACTCATCACTCATCTGCAGTTCTGAGACTCAGCCGTGTACTTAAAGGGAAATACCACTCCACTTGGAGCCTGTTATTCATCAGCCACACACACGCACTCGTCAGTCTGGTAGAAACGTGTGTTCCTCCCTCGTCTGTCAGGTTGATGGTTCTCAGGTTGCTGCGTGACATTTTGGACAGATGCAGAGCAGAGGATAACTGTCGCTCACCTTCCTCCTCCTCCTCCTTCACCCCGCTCCTCTTAATCTAAACCATCTGTCCTGCTGCTGGATGTCTGAGGATGACGGCTGACTCAGCCCGATTTGGCACTAATCTAACTTTGCCACAGTCTGGAAACCGCTGTAGGCGTAGATGGAACGGACGTAACACCCAGAGAGTCACAGAGGTCAGGAGGCCCTGGTCCAGAGCCTCTGTCCGAAATGTCATGTTTACAAGTCATTGTTAAGAGATACACATGGATAGTATACAAAAATATCTATCTATACCTATCTATATCTATCTATCTCTCTCTCTCTCTCTCTCTCTCTCTCTCTCTCTCTCTCTCTATATATATATATATATATATATATATATATATATATATATATATATCATACGGCAAACATGCAATAAATATATAAGATATACAGAAATAGAAAATACATATTGTAATAAGTACATTAGAATAAATTAAATATTATATATTGATGTATATATACCCTAAAGAGAGAAATTACCAAAAAGAAAAAGAAAATAACGATACAGAGAAACACAATAATCACAAAAGGTCCAGTTGAAAATGACCAACAATGACCTGTGAAATATAAAATTTACTAAATGACCAACAATGACCTGTGAAATATAAAATGTACAAAATGACCAACAATGACCTGTGAAATATAAAATGTACAAAATGACCAACAATGACCTGTGAAATATAAAATGTACAAAATGACCAACAATGACCTGTGAAATATAAAATGTACAAAATGACCAAAAGAGTCGTGATGACCTAAAGTAGTAGCAGGAGAACACTAACCTGTCAGCTGCATTTGATGATGATCAACTGATCCAGTTCATGTTACTCTGTCACTTTCTCTTCCTACACTGTGGGATTTGAACCAGCAACCTTTGGACCTCCTCACCCTCCTTCTGTGTGACAGATGTGTGAAGCCAAATTACATCAGTCCAGGCCGACAGTGGAGCAGCGTGATGGAGCTGACGGTGTCGTATGTCCTGTCAAATGCACTCAGCCCACTCTTTCATCACAGCCCCTTCACTTTTTTCTCTTCTTCCTCTGCAGGAGGAGGCGGAGGAGGAGGAGGAGTGGGGATCATGAACTCTGTAAGGGTTAAAAAAGGACATTATTGAGTCACTGGTCTGATCTCTGGGTTCGTTTCTATGCTGTCGTGTATCAGTGACCTGCTGTAAATCTCTTTACACGTGAGCTCATTTACGTTTGTGTTCACTCGCACTCCACCGACTAATACGTTTCAGCTTAATTAAACTCATTTGCATGTGGTAAAATCTCATCATGCGACACAACGAAATGAGCCGAGTGTGACCTCAGGTCGTCGAGGTGTGTGTAGAACAACGGGTATATTCAGAGTGTGGTACAGAGCATGATGTGATGTCTGACGTGGTAATTTAACACAGCTGCCTTTACCAAGTTCCTCTCAGACCTGTGTTTCATTAAACAAATGTCAGTTTCTCACTTCAATAAAACGCCTCTAAGTCACAGTAGAAATCTTAAAGACAGGTCCTCTAACATTAAAGGTGAAATGATTTACGCTGCAGCTTCTTCTTGGTAATTAGCCGGCCAGTATTTAAGCCCTCAGTCCACACTCTCTCTCTTTGCCAGGTTGTTGCTGTACCTGTAAGCAGCTTTGTCTTCTGTCCTTAGAAGTCTGTCTCTTGTTACCTGTTGCTGGGTCTGTTTGGACCTGGACATTTTGCTGTCGCCTGCCTGGTTTCCACCTGCCTGGTTTCCACCTTCCCTGTCGCTCATGTTAAACTAAACTCTCCTTTAGAGTAAAGCCCCTACTGAAGCCGGCTGCACACCTCGTCCCTCTCCAAAACTCGTGTTGATGATCTGGACCAATCCAATCAGCCGTGACTAACGTTAACACAGGTGTGACGGATTTTCCGGCTCAGACACGTTTCACTGTCATTTGTAAACTGCACAAGCTCCTGTGATGTTTTAAGACACGGGCCACTCGGGTTCAGTTTGTGCTTCGTGCACTGAGGGTTGACGGTTTCTCCTTCGACTGTTTCCTGATGGACGACTCGGGGCGCTTTGACTGATTGATTGGAGGCTGCAGCCAATGTGACGCCTGCATGCGGAGCTGCAGAGGAGAAACATCAGGGGCAAACTGGGGCCTGGAGCGGCGGCTTGTAGCTGAGAGAGAACCAATTAAAATTTTAGAAGTGTTCTGTTAATTGTGATGTGATGACTCAAAGAGAGAAAACAACCAGCGCTGCTTATAAAACCTCCATCATCTGAATCTGCTCTTTTATTTTGGAAAGCTGGAATAATTTAACAGAACAAAAACATCTAGGTTGGATAAAGTCAAAGTTTAAAGTGAGGACGTTTAGGAAATTAAAACTTAACTTTTGTAGATTAGATCTGTGATCGTTGGTGAGGAGCTGTTAGAATGTGAAGCGTCCATGCTGTCACTTCCTGTTGAATTAGAAACCCACGATGACCGTACTGTAAAATACAGCTGCTGCAACTGAAAATGATCTGTAGCGAGTTAAAAGCTGCTGGTACGAACTCGAGCTGTCCAGAAACGTTTCATAGCTCCATTCTGAACTGAACTTGAAGATTCAAGTGATTTTCGCATCACTTCATTTCTCCTCGTTTCTGATCAAAGGCTGGAGACAGTTTTCATTTGGCTTCTAAAAAGTGCTCAAAAACAGAACATGTGCAGACAATTTTGCTATTTTCCCTCCTAATGTAGACGACTCAGACTTCAGAAGGAGTTCCTGAATGAGGACGGAACAGCTGCATTTGGCTGAAAAAACTAAACGTATTGATCTCAGAGATGCTTTTATTGAAAACCTCTTGTTGATAAATGGAGCTGCTGTCGTTACTGCAAACAGGAAACGGTAAATGACCTGAAGCTTGAAGAACGTAAAGTTGAATCCCACTGTGAACCTTCAGGAGTTAATCACAGGTTCACAATAAAATGGATCAAACTAATGATGGAGAAAAGAATTAGAACGTGATGGTTAAAGGATCAAACTGGTTAATATGAAGGGACAGCAGAGACGAGGGTCACACATGGAAGATAACGTCACATTAAATGGTCGCGTTTGTCGTCTTTGGAATATTTGTATGTGACATTTGACTGGAAGAAATAAAATGTAAAGAAAACAGATTAATTCTGTGAAACAGGACACGAGGAGTCAAAACTGTGAGTAGAGACAGTGAGAAGCTGTTTCTCATTTTAGTGAACTGATCCTTTAAGAGAATTTAAGGAGGAATAAGTCTGTTTAATTAATTTCCCCAGTTTGTCTTTGTAAACAATAAAGGTCAAAGGTGAACAGCAGGGAAACAACAGAATGGGTCGATCCGAGAGTTTGACTGATGGTCGGTGTCAGAGTATCGACGTGTTTTATTGTTTTCACTGTGTTGAACAATGAACATTTAAATAATATCTTTAATTATTGAGACCTCACAGTTTCATATCTGCCCCCCCGCTGGACACCCCTCGTTTTTCTCCAGCCCCCCAGGCCGGATCATTCAGATCAAGTCTTCCTGACTGTTTCACACAGTCGACTTGAATCAACAGTTTTCTTCATGCAACTCTGGAAGAAATACCCACAATGCAATTTGTTACCCAGAGTTTACACTGCCACTTGGACCTGTGGCAGCACAGCTATGAACCTTTTACATAAAATACATTTAACAGAACTATTTTTGAAGAGTTGAACATGTATTTTTGACCTGTACCACCTGCGTTAAGCTGGATCATCCACCAGCCTCTAAAGTTTGTGCAGCACTTTAATGATTTCCTGCTTCTTCCAACTTTGCTTCGTCTGAAAGGTAAAAATAAAAATAAAAGTAATAAACTGAAGAGATCCTTTAAAACGGAACCAGAACCAGTGTCTTCAGGTTTTCACAGCTTGACTCCATCCCATGTGTCACCTCTCTCTCTCTCTCTCTGTGTGTGTGTGCAGACTGTCAGTGGGCGGGTCCTGCGGCCTGTCACTCAGTCAGCCTCCTGCCTCCTGATTGGCCCCTCTCCTCCTTCACACTCACATGGACTCTGCTGGATTCCTGCGCCCGTCACACGGATCCATCCTCCGCTGGAGACGGTGGAACCGTCTGGAGCACGTTGGCGCATCTATACGAGAAAAGATTCAACTTAACCGAGAAAATTAATCCCTGAAACATATTTTTCCTTCACTTCTGTTGGTGTTATTGTGTTTTTACCGACAGCTGACTGTTGTTCCTGCTGACTGAAGTATTGAAGCGCACTCCTCACGGACTAATTTAAGTTAATTAGAGATATTTGAGTTCATCACATCAATAATAGTTTGGTGCATCAGGGAACTTTCCCAGACAGGAAGCTTCATTTGACTCACTGACACTTTTCTGTCTCCACCTGAAACTGGTTTGATGGAAACATGAACGAAGCTGTGACCGGTCCCGGTTCCCTGCTCAGCCTCCTCCTCCACCTGCTCCCGCTGCTGCTGCTTCATGTCTCACCGGTGGCTCTGTCCGCGCATCCCGGGCGCTCAGAGCGCTACTCAGGCCAAATAGCGGAGAACTCTCCGGCCGGGACGCCGGTGGACGGGGTGGTGCTGCCGGTGAGAGTCGGGGGCTGCCCCGGTGCGGATGTAAGTGCCATCCTCAAGGGGAATTACGCTTCGGATTTTAGGCTCGTTCACCACCGTGGGCACCGGGACCACCGGGGACATCTGGGTTTGGTCTCTGCTAAACCACTGGACCGGGAGTTTATAGCCATGTACGAGCTGATGGTGGAGCTGCCGCCGCGGTGTCTGATGAGGCCAGCTACCGTCCAGGTCGAGGTGACGGACATGAATGACAACTTACCCCGGTTCACCGGCGGCAACCAGACGGTTGAAGTGGACGAGCTCACGCCGCTCGGTACCGAGCTGGCCCACTTTGACGCAAAGGACGATGACGCGGAGAGCAACGGACGCGTCACCTTTTATGCGTCTCCGGAGTCTCACCTGCTCCACGTGGTTCCTCAGACCGGCCAGGTGAGGGTGGTCGGGTCCCTCCTGGGTGTCAGCCAGGTGACTCTCCGCCTGTACGTGAAGGACCGGGGACATGTGGCGCAGACAGGCGAGCCGGTGTTCCTGCGCGTCAACGTCCGCCACTCGGGCAGAGCACGGCGGAGACCCCGGGCTCTGTCCGAGGAGCTGACCTACACCCTGACACTGCCGAACCACGTCAGGGTGGGAGACCTGGTGTTCACGGTGCCGGACCAGAGGTTCGAGCAACGATGGTTCGAGGTGATATCCGAAGCTGACTCGCCAGTCCAGATCGAGCGGGACTCGGGGCGCCTGTACCTGGCGCGCAGCCTGCGGGAGCCCGCAGAGGTGGTGGTGAAGATCCAGAACCTCAGAGGTAAGGAGGCGCTTTTTACTTCCCGTGCGTAAAAACGCAAACGAGAGCGCGGGTTTGTCTTTAGAGTCATGATGATGGTTGGAGAGTCTGGTGCCGAACCTGCGCCGTGAAGGTTTCACATGTTGATTTCTGCTTATTTACAGCAGCACAGTCCAGTTAGGTTTGATCCAGATCGTTGTTTCGTCCAACAACTCCACAAATAACGCAGAACAGATTCTCACCTGATATTAATGTTGTGATATTTCAAAAACACAAAATGATTCTGGTCCCTGTGTGTGAGTGATGACGTCAGCTCTTCTCCAGTGTGTAGTTGATTTTCTTGGGGTTTCTCTTGATTTAATTTTAGAAAGTTTCCCATACCTTTGAGTTTTTAAATGGGGGGGTCAAAGGTCAGCAATATAATCTAAAGTCGACCTAATACGTAGCGTGTAGACACAGTGGAGTGGTTCTTTAATAGCATGTATCCAGGATATTCATGTAATAATTCTAGTGGCATTGATTTTATGTTGGTTGCTGGAGATTTTCCTTTAAGGGCTGAGTTCTGTGTGTGTGTGTGTGTGTGTTGGCTTGTTTCCAGCAGAGTTTGAATCTACCTCAACCGTCGCCGGCTACTTTCCACTCTTTCATTCATTCGTTATAAAGTGTGTGTGTGTGTGTGTGTGTTGCTGGCAGCACCTCCAGCCGGTCGTTAATGACAAACAGAACCAGCAGTTTTTAGTGTTTGAGGTGAGCAGAGTAAACGCACCTCAACAGCTTCACACACCGTGCCGTGGATTTCTCCAAGACACCTGGATGTGACCTTGACTGAAGCTGATTATTCATATTTCTGTGTTGTTATTTTCCTTTTTGACAGTTCAAAGAAAACAAATAGTAAACAGCACTTGACAGAAGCACAGTGTTTGTTTTGCTCTGCTTCATTTAGTTGCTGTAACACTGCAATTTCCCATTTGGATTAATGAAGTACTCTCAACAAGTACTTGGCAAAACTACAAAGTAGCACGTCAGTGCCTTTCAAAATGTCCCATATGACTGTTAAACATGATTTATACGAGTGTTCATGGGTGACGTTTGGTTCAGTTCAGGAGAGTAAACAAGCTCCATCAGATCAAAGCTCAGCAACTGAAACCCGGTGACTTCACTGAAGAAGCTTGTTTGGAGGACACTCTACCTGACACATCAACTTTAGGGTAGAAAAAGCCTCAGTCATCTTCTTAACTCTGTCTCAGCCAGATATTCTTATGCACTCAAAACATCTGCACTAGAGCTGAAGAGCAGCTAAATCCTTTTGGATACACTGCACATGGCCGGACGTACAGTCTGTGGACACTCCAGCATTTCACCCATATGTAACAGTGAATCACGGCATTCGGCCTTTCCACCAGATGTTGAACTTGTGGCAGGTTTGCTCCCCTTCAGAACCACATATGGATTAGTGGAGTCATGCACTGAGCAGAGTGAGATCTGGCTCACAGTGCTCCAGTTCACCCCAGAGCTGTCGAGTGGGGCTGAGGTCACAGCTCTGTGCAGGCCAGTAAAGTTCTTTCACACCAAACTGGGGAATCCCTTCCTATATAGGATCGACTCCAGGCGTGTTGGAACAGCAAAATGTTGGAGGAATTATTGTTGTATTGTGCAGCATTACGTTTTCCCTTTATAGCAACTCATGGGTCAAATGAGGAAGAAGAGAACCAGAGTGGAGTCTCTCCACAAACTGTCCAGTGTAGCGTTAGCTGCAATGATGTCAATAAAACTCCACATGATCCTGTTGGGACTGATTAGTACCTCTTACTGATTGTTTATACTCATCTAAACACTTGTGTCGTTGACGACCCGCCCACCCAAAACCAGCACAGTACCCCAGTGAAGTGTCTTGGAATCGGCGTCCTGCTGCTGATCTGTTTGACAGAATGGAAATGGCGTCCAGATGGCGCTGTGATCATCCCCCAAAGTAAACGTTGAACCGAGAGCCTAAACTCCCCACATCTGGGCAGCGGTGGCAGCTCGGTGTTCAGGTCAGATCTGGCTAATCAGTCTATCCAAACTGCATCCCCGCTGTTTATTTGTACAAATTAGTTGTGTTTGCTCACCTGGCGTTCTCCCAGGTCTGGATCCGTGGGCTGAAACGGATCCCGAGCCTCCGACAGGAAGCTTTGTCTGTGTGAGAGCAGACTGCAGAGAGTGTGTGTGTGTGTGTGTGTGTGTGTGTGTGTGTGTGTGTGTGTGTGTGTGTGTGTGTGTGTGTGTGTGTGTGTGTGATTTGGTGAGCTTGCTGCAAACTGGCCAGTTGATTGAGGCAGCCTGCCTTTTGTCAGCAGTGGTTGTGATTTTGATCTGGGGCAACAAGGTCTGACCATTCATGTGACTGAGGCAGCTGCCAGCCTCTGATTGGTCAGATCTCCGTCTATGGGTAACATCAGTTCAACCTCTGGAACTGCTCAACTCTGTCTCCATCTTCATTTTCTGCTTTAGTTAACTTCACACTGGACATATCCATCACTCACCTCTGTTTCTGTAGTCACTGTATTGTTACTCAGACTCTCAGTAAAGGGCGATCACAGGTTATTGTGATGATAAACACTCACTGAGCATTTTATTCTTACTTTTATGAATGCAACAGCTCAGACAGAGCATCTGTTCTTATGAATGTTTGGGTTTCTGGTGAAAATGTTTTAATCTCAATATTGTGATATAAAATTTCACGTGATCCGTCACCGGTGACAGAATAGGACGTAGAAATTAGTTGTGTTGTTGTTGTTTAGACGTGGGTTGACTGGCTGACACAGCCACAGGAGCTTGGAGCTGTCACAGGATACTCAGACACTGAGCAGCAGCCGGTCTATAAAGAAAACACACACACACACTTCTACACAGTACCCTCCACACACACACGCACACTTCACCTTCTGTATATAATAAATTATACAAGCCTGACCCTCAGAGCACACACAGACTGGTTCCTCTGGCAAGTCGTCCATCACTGCCGACGGCAGCAAGTCTACAGAGTCGGTTTTATCCTTGACATTCAATAAATGTACAGGAATCTCACACACACACACACACACACACACACACACACACACACACACACACACACATACACACACGCGTATATTCTTGTTTGTCCTCTTGTTTATGTGTGTAGGCCGTGACTTCAGGCAGTTCTCCTCCTGTGCTTGTGATACTCGTTTCCGCTCCTCATATAAACTGTACGTCTGCTCCAAATGATTTATTTGACCTGTAAGATAATGTACAAAGAAAAACTGCTGCACATGAGATGTAGACAGAATTTATAAAAATAAAAGATCTGGATCAGTGTGAGCTGAAGATTATGTTTCCTTCAGAACAGTAAAACCACCATCAACAGAGTAATAAGTCGCCACCAGAACGTTTTTCTGTAGCTTGAATCGACAGATTGATTGAATCCAACATTAACGTGTGTTTCATGGATTATGTTCATTTTGGAGAATATTAACGAACTGGATCTAACGTCACAGATCGTTGGAGAGATGATGAGTTGTATCTAACCTGTTTTCTCTCCTGACTTGTTTTTATGAGCTAAGACTAAACTGTGCTGCGTTCAGGTTGCACAGATGTTTGTACAAAGTCCCCGGAGGTGGATTATACCAGCAAAGGTTAATTGTTTCTTTCATATGTGTCCAGGCTCTTGTCGGGTTAATGAAAGATGTTTTACTCAGTGTTTCTGTGGTTTGATCAGAACAGACAGAAAATCTCCCAGTAAATATTCTCAGCAGCTCAGTGTGTCACTTACATTTAATCAGCATCTGAACTCTGATGCTTCAGCTTGTAGAGGCAGGTCGTCAACATTAATTAGGCCACACAACACTGTGGAGTTTTGTCAACTAGCAAATCAGTTTCACATGTAGTCTTTAGTGTTTTAAATCTAAAACAGTCACATTCAATTAGGGATTTAAGTGAGTTTAGGCTGAATGAGCAGTTATGATGCCAGATTCAGATGAAATCCTGTTGAACACAGATTTAGAAAAGTGACTCAGACAAACCTCAAACAGCTTTCATGTCTTTCTGTCTCATTAACTGTAATAAATGTGTTTATTTGCATATTTAAATAAGAAAATTGCTCCTGTTGGCTGCGGTTAATGCAGCTGATTGGGCACCGACGGCTCTGTTCCCTCATTAAACTGAAACTCTGCTGTATTTTTTAATTGTTTTAGTCAAAGTGTGTGTTTGTGTGGATAAGAGGACGTGAATGTACACATTATTACACAAACCTCGTCTTCTTCTGTGTGTGTGTGTGTTTTTACCCCGAGGTGACAAACACACACATTATTCTATTGTCTTTATTTCTGGATTTCGCCTGAGGCCTGAACCAACCTGCCATCGCACCACGTGCTTATGTGTGTCTTCAAGAGTGTGTGTGTAACACCAAACACTGTAGGACTGTGTGTCCTCGAGGCTGCTGAGCTTCACAGCGAGTGTGTGTGTGTGTGTGAGTCAGTGTCACATTCATTGATCACGCTAGTCTAAATACGAATGCTGATTTGTTGGTATTTCCCGTTATTTGTAAGGTGCTGCAGGATAAACAGTTGGGACGACACACTTCACAGTGACCTTTTTAAAGGTCTGCAGCCATCACAGGATAAAAACAGCAGCAGCTCCCAGAGGAGACGATGGATTCACCTCCGTCTGTCCAGATACCGAGTGTGCAGCTAAGCTACAGTCTGAACATCCTGTAGGGGGCGTTAGCAGGACTTTTCGACTGTCATTCTGTTCATTGTCCTCATTCCCCTTCTACCTCCACCTCTCTGCCCCCCTTTGATTCTGATAATAGCTTATTGACAGCCAATCAGCTGTAGCCTCAGGCAGGTCAACTCACCAATCACCAAGTAGGACAAGGTCACTCCGTCCATTCTGGAACCATCAGTCCACAGCCAGGACAGCAACACACAGCACGAGGCCTGTTACACACACACACACACACACACACACAGTGTGGAGCTCTTAGGACATTTAATCAGCAAATATTAGTTTAAACCACTTTGACAGATGAATCAGAACAACAGGATCAGATACTCACTAACAGGTCTCATGTACATGAAGCCAGGCTCCACTTCATGGTGGACAGGATGCATGTTTGTCAGGTGGAAAGTGAGATTAAACCTTTGTTTGTCATGTTAACCTTCATAATATGCTTCATGGATGAGGTGAAGCTAGATGATGAGGTGAAGCTAGATGATGAGGTGAAGCTAGATGATGAGGTGCCGACAAAAACAACCTGGAAACACCTGATCCTCACACACACACACGGATAGATACACCACACACACACACACACACACCAAGTAGAAAAATACCTGGTTTCCTGCTCCTGTGATGTACACTCACATCTCACCTGCAGTGAGTTGTATTTCCTCCGACACACACACACACACACACACACACACATGTTGTAAGAGAAGCAGAGAAGAGTTGGTTTTGACTGTCGGAGATGGATTTTTTTCTACAGAAGAACGTGAGTGATAATGACAGCACTTGTTGAGACGGAGCTTCAGAGTGTGAACGGGGTTTATGTAACTGAACAGAGACGTCTTTTCTCTCTGGGTTAGTCTAGCTGTTCTTCTCGCTGTCCTGCACCGACACACACTCATAATACAAACTGACTTTGTCCTCCTCCTCCTCCTCCTCCTCCTCCTCCTGCTCCTCCTGCTCCTCCTGCTCCTCTCTGTCTCCATCTCTGCTGAGGGATGAAGACTCGTACTTTCCTTCTCCTCTAGTAACTGAACAGTGATGTTTACTGTAGAAAACAAATCAACAACCACTCATCTATTAACACACACACATAAATAATCACGACCTCAGCTGTGTGTTTGTTGACATGTATGTGTGAGATGTTGCACATCTGTTTTCTGCACGTTAACCCCCTCCCTCCAAACACACACACACCCTGGGGGTTGTTACACATCACTGTGTGTGTTGATGTGTTCTTGCTAATTGTCTCCCTTCACACTCTGCCGCTGCTCTTCTCTTACAGTTGACGGAGGATAAACAGTTGAATGGATAAGAACATGCAGCTCTTCACAGATTTACTAAGGCTTTGGTGCCATTTATTCATTCTGCCCCCCCCCCCCCACACACACACACACATATAATGTTTATTCAAGACTGAAGAAGCTTCATTGTCCTTCTTAAAATGTCATTCCAGACTCACTGCACTGAAATGTTGTTCCTCCAGGCCCATGGTGTCACAAATAACACGAACTGTACTTCATTAGACCAGCTGCACCGTTTGCTTGTGAAGGGCATCTCTGTCCTCCAGTTGTGTTTAGTGGAGATTTGCACAAATAACAGGTGTAGAAAGTGGACTGTGAAATAAAAGATCATTTGTAAAACTGAAACAGACTCTAACATCTGGTAGACGCGTTATTTCACCGACCTATTGTGGACGTAGTCTTTCAGCGGCGTCTCCACCGGCTCCCACTTTAAAGTGAGCACAGATTGAAGTTTGAGCAAAAGTACTAAGAGAAGAGAGAAGAGCTAAATAAAGAGAGATGAGTGAGATTTCAAAGGTCTGAGGATGACAGAGCACATTCAACACATACGTGACAAAAGAAACTTTTGAGAACAAAGTACAAAGAGCTGTAGACGCCAGTTAAGTGGTTCCAAGAGCAGCGATGTGCCAGTTATATCCAGCAGCATTATATGACCTTCACTGATCCCTGCAGCGTGGAGAATCCCGTTAAAAACCTTAACGTCTCCAGAGTGCCGGCCTGTCCGTCAATCTCCACCATGACACTCCTCTGTTTGCCTTCCTCCTCCTCGGGCTTTGATTCCTCTCGCTCCTCGTGGTCGACCCCGGGGGACATCTCTCCATCGGGTGAAAGGACGGATGGAAGGATGAAGTGATCCTCTCTGGCTCACTCTTCCTTCACTTCAAGTCAAGGTCGCTATACTGATTAAAAAGCACACTCTCTGCTCTGCAGCTTATCTGCTCTCAACTCGCCTCTTCAGGGGGATCGAGCCCCAGAGTCAGGAGGGAAATGGTGATCCCTGTCCTCCAGAATCGGCCTCCTCACCTCCCTGAGCTGCACTTCAGTTAACCTGCAGCTCAGGAGTCAGGAGCGATAAATGTCAGTGGGAGGTGCGATATGGTGGGAATGAGTGAGGAGGTTCAGTAGTTAGTAGTTAGTTTGAATCCAGGCTCACGGTAACATGCATCTCTACATCTTAAATTCCAGTGAGGAGACAGGACGCTCTCCTTTCTGTTACTGACACCAGTTAAGTCAGTTAACACACACGTTTAAGTCTCTGCATGTTGGAAACAGACTCCGTTATATGACCTGACATCCCAACACTTCTACAGTAGGTCACATGTAGAAGTGGGGAGAAGAACCTGCAGCCATAGAGCAGAAAATGTGTGTGTCCTCGAAGGCGTTCATGGTGCTCGTTTCACGTGGAACAGAGAACTAGAGAGGTTTAAACTGCCTATGTTCACACCTACACACCTGAACGGTCAGACGGAGCCATCGTAAAGGCAACTTCACCACCTATTAAAAGATCATACAAGTGACTGATACTAAGCTTCAAGAGGAAGCAACATGCTGAACATTTTGAGTTGTGGAGACAGTAACTGTGTCAGATCAGCTCCTACCGATGATCTGAGTAACCTCTGACCTTCTGTCCCACCCTCTGGAAGATTTTACAAATGTAAAACTAATAATAAAAGAGAAAATATCATGTTATTTGTTTCTACAAGTGCCAACACACACAGTACCGTGGTAGATTAATGTCTTCATTTGAGGTTAATGTGTTAAAACGAATAAAGTTGTTCATGAGGACGCGGCAGCAGTTCTGTACATGTGCTTTAACAAGAAGTAAGACTTTCATTATGGCTTCTCACACACACACACACACACACACACACACTTGCTGCTTATCACCTCTTGCTAAGCCATGGAAGAGATGATATTGGGGACATTCAACATTTTCAGGAGGCAGCTTAGTTTCCAGCAGTAAAATCTCAGGAAGTATCTCTGTGAACTTCCTCTCTCCCTCCGTCCCTGACGTCTAATTCTTCCCCCGTTGATTCAGCTCAGGAGTCTGAAAAGTTTCCTCACCTCATCATTCCACTGATAAAAGAGATGTTTAGCAAACACATTCATGGATTCAGACGTGAATCATGTCAGACTTTTAATCAGTGTTTCTATCAGGAGGAAGAAACATGGAGGGAAAATAGGAAAGTTCTGACTTTCCAAAAAACATTTTCAAAAATTGTCCCAAGTGCTAAATAATAGGTTTCCTTTATCTGTGTGTGTGTGTGTGTGTGTGTGTGTGTGTGCACGCCCGTCGTGGTGGTCTTTATCACTGTGTCCGAACATCCTCTGATGTTACAGTCTGACCGCTCCATCTGCCACACACTCCCCTGCCAGCTGTCACACTGCGGTCCCTGGACACCTGACCCACATGCCTTCTTTACCACATTGACACACACACAAACACACACACACACACACACACACACGCACTTACTGTAAAGAGAGCCGTTACTCTCTGTTTGTGTGAGAATATAAAAACTAAACTACCTCCACCTCAGAGAATCTCCTCCCACTCAAAAGCGTCGTCCACTCTCCGAATCGCCCGCTGCCTAATAATCTAACATGTCCTCACAGAGATAGAAGCACCAGACACACACGTGTGGAAATGACCTACTGTCCTGACGTGTGAGTCTCCACTTAGTGCAAACACACATTCAGAGGTAAATGTAACGTGACAACGACACCGAGCACTGTAGTGACAATGAAGGACTAAACTTTATTTGGGAGTCACACGTTGCTTCAGGGACGACAGCAAAGGTGTAGATGTCCGCCCCCTCACACACTCACACACTCACACACTCACACACACACACACACACCTCTTCAGAGCAGGGCTGGTAATCGAATATGAAGCAGGTTTGTGTTTGCGACGTTGTGGCTTCAAATCAGCTGTGACAGGACGACCAGCGCCTCGCTCTCTCACAGCCTGAGGGTGCTCTGTGTGTGTCGGCCCGCTAACACCGAGCTGAGCTGAGTGTGTGTGTGTGTGTGTGTGTTTATTTCTTAGATCTTTGTTATTTACTAGATGACATTAACTTGTATGTTGCAGGACATAAACACTGTCCGTGAATGACGTGATTTTACTTTATATTTTTCTCGTGGTAACGTTTCTGTTCTGGATCCGTCGTTCTTCTGAATCTATATGTTGTATTAACATGTTCCTGTTTTCTAGTTGTGTCGAGTGATGACAGACGGGAGGATGTGATGATTGGAGCAGCTTGGGCTCGTAGGGACACGTTGGTGTAGTCACATACTGACTGTATGTTGGACGTGCACTGAGACAGAGGAAGAGAAACAGCAGCAGGAAAAACTAGTTTTTGCAGAGCAGCATCCAGATTTTGTGACTCCAGTGTGAATCAAGTTTTCTGTGGAGCTGTCACAGCACCTGGTTGAGGTTTGGGAACGATTCCTGAACCATACACAGGAGTCCAACGCAGTCTGTAACAGACACACACACTGTACACCCTCCATCCACCACAGCCACTCATACTGTACATTTATATGACTGCATCATTTGGGCCCAAGTGTTGAACACAGTACACGATGAAAACGTGACGCCCGGTCAGTGTTGTTAGATTGAAATGAGCAAACTTCAATGATATTACACACACACAGGTTTGTGCTGCATATCAATAAAATATACAGTGACACAGGGAACGTTATTCTGAAAAGACTGAGGACACACACACACACTCCCCACCGAACAGTGATGTACTGAAGGTGTGAGGACATTTCTATCTACACGCCTGCTGACTTATTGATGCCACTTGTCAAATATAAATGCGTCGTTGTGATCCAGCGAGACACAGACACGGAGAAGAAGAAATATATTTAAAGACAGAAGAGAAGAGGAGGTTTTCTCTTCCCCTCCGGAGCTTGTCGTTCTTTTCCATCTGATGTTCAGGGAGTCGGAGGCTGAGGATGAGGAGGAGGAGGATTTCAAAGTGGCTTCCAGGCTGGAGAGTGTTTTACTCAAGATATGTGGCAGCCATTTTGTTGTCTTCTTTGTTAGGGGGGTTCTTAGCTTTCAGTGCAGTGATGGTTTAACACACACACTCTGCTTCTGTGAAGGAAAAGAGATGTTTTGGATTCAGAGTTTTTTGGTGTATTTGTTGATGTAGATCAGGTTAAAAGATGTAACTGACTTTTAACTTTCGGACCTTCCAAGGTGAGGGGAGCTCATTCTCAGCCTGACAGTCATCCTGATAAAGACGAGTGAGGGTGCAGGTGTGTTGACGAGTTTCAGTCTCTGAACCAAACAACAAGCAGCTCCGTCATCACCTCGGCTGGAAACTCTGAACCTGCTTCACTTTGTTTAATGAGACGTGAAGACGAGGAGGTGTGAGTGTCGAGGGCGTCGTCTCAGTCAGAGAAAGAAACACGGCTGATGACAGGAGCCGTTTTAAAGCCCTGCAGCTGAAATACCATCACATCTTCACAGTTGATCACACCTGAGGAGGTTTACAGCTTCTGACCATCTTGGCATTGACTTCTCGACCTCTTGACTTCCCCTAAAGTCTGGAGCAATGTTCAAATCGATCCCAGTCAGTGAATTCCTCTGTGTCAGCTGAAGGAAACGTCTCAGTCCTGCAGCAGCACGGTGACACGGCTCTGTCAACGCGCCCGCTCCAGAATCCATTTCCCAAAAAACACTGCTCAGAAGTGACTCCTCAGATGACACAGTAGGTGTCAGGAGTTTAAGCCGCGATGACAGAATGAAGGATGCGATAGACTGTGTGGGCATGTAGGGACAGGTTTGAGTAGGAGCGATGAAAGAAGTTCTAAAAGTTTAGTTTCTGCACAAAAGTGTGTTTCAACCCAACATTTGAATCTGTATTCATCAACACATCATGTAAGAGGACTGCCGCTCACGTGTGTGTGTGTGTGTGTGTGTGTGTGTGCACATCTTAACCTTTGAAAACATGTTTCTCTGGGTTTATGGAATCCAAGTTGACCCCGAGGATCCAGCCTCCACCATAAAGTGCCCCTCCACACACACCTGACTCAGCAGGAGTCCCGTTGACCCAAAACAACCTCCATCGAGTAAAGCTGAACATACAGCCCAGAGCCAGACCTCCGTCACCTCCAACACCTCCTGTGGGGAACTTCCCCCCTCTCCTTCCTCTATTTTATTCCACAGACGTGTTTCTTTTCGCCTCCTGCTGTTCCACCTTTCTGTCTTTCCTCACCTCTTTCATCTCTCCTCGTTCTCCTCCCTTCCTTCTCTGACGTCTGGCTTTTTATTTCTCCTTCTTTTCTACATTGTCACATTCCTGTATCCTCTTCTTTATTCCTCCTCATTTTCTCATTCTCATTTTTCTTTTTTCTCCTCATCACTTTTCATCTTTATCTTCTTCTGCTACTTTTTCTGACCACCCTCTTCCTCCTCACCCTCTTCCTCCTCACCCTTGTCTTCTTCATCCTCCTCTCCCCCATTGCTCCTTTCTTCTTCTGCTCCCAACAACAAACACAGTCAGCTTCAGATTCCACCACCCACTGCTTCTTCCACCTCCTCCTGCTGCACACACACACACACACACTCCTGATGTCCGAGGTCAGAGGTCACATTCCACGCTGTGTAAAGCAGCTTTCATCAAACACACTTGAGTGTTTGTAAAGATGGAGTTAATTTAAAACTCTTCCTCCTCCTATTTGTCTCCTTTCCTTCCTTCCTTGTTGCCTTCCTCATCCATCCCTTATTCCAACACCCAACGCCTCCTCTTTTGTCTCCTTCCCTTTCTTTCGTTTGTTCTCCTCTGTCCTTTCTCCTTCCTCTCCTAATTCTCTTACTTTCCTTACCCCCTCTCCTCCTCTCCCGTTCACACCTTCAGCTTCTTCTTTCTTCTTGTGTTTGCTGATTCCTTGCTCACTTGTACCCTCACCCTCCTCCCGGTGTCGTCTCATTTTCTCCATCTTCAGTTGAATTTCATCTGTTTCTGTTTCTTCTCTTTCTTCCTCCTTTCCAGTCCTCCCTTTTATGCCTTTCTTTCTTTCTCTGCCCTCATTTTCTCTCCCTTTCTCTTCTCCTGCCGGATGCCTCGGGTGCATCCTCAGATGTGCGAGGGCCAAAAGCAGGGTTGTGCAAGGCTTGTGTGTGTGTGTGTGTGTGTGTGTGTGTGTGTGTTGATTTG
Source organism: Anabas testudineus (assembly GCF_900324465.2). Taxonomy (NCBI): domain Eukaryota; kingdom Metazoa; phylum Chordata; class Actinopteri; order Anabantiformes; family Anabantidae; genus Anabas; species Anabas testudineus. Next base: position 1,617,812 of record NC_046625.1, read on the forward strand.
TGTTTGTGTGCCAGCTGGCGGTGTGTTCAGAGCTGGTGGAATGTTCTGCGGGGCTCCACAGCCTGCGACTGGGAGAGATAAGGCACCGGACACACACACAAGCAAACAGAAGATGCTGCCAAAGACAGCTCCAAGTGCAAACGCACATATATGCACAGAGCAGATCTCACTGACACGCTGTCACACATCAGCTCGGATCAGTCAGTTGTTCAGTAAACAGGCTGGAAAAGAGAGGAGGGAACGAACGAGAGGCGAGATTAGAGAGGAAATAATTGTGTTGTCATATTATAAACAGAACAATATACAATAAAACAGTGCTCAGTACTAAATACAGCCACTCACAGCAGGAGGAGACCACACAGAGGCTGCCAGCTGTTTCATTCTCTTAAGATATAGTTGAACGTTATTCACAAATACACACACACACACACACACACACACACACACACACACACACACACACACACACACACACAGCTCTGCAATAAAAACAATACAAACTAATCCAGAGCTTATTGTAAAGTCTCCACTGTGAGAAGTGTTACAGGTATTAAAGAAGAAAATTTATGATTGAGCAACTATTCAAATACATAAATAAATAAAATAAATCAAAATGTTTAGACCGAGGAGATGATGTTGAATCCCCCACAGTTATCAGAGATGTCAAAGCTTAATTTCTGCTTCTACACAAGAAATATCAAAATGTGAGGGGCACAGAGCTGAGTGTGTTTCAACAATCCTTCATGTTTTCACAAAACCTTTTAGTTTTAGCCACTCTGACCTTTATTCAGCTTCACCATTGGGACAAAAAGTCAGTTTATTTCACTAAATATCTCATTATTTCACTGGCAGGTCGCCAACAAATCCTTCATGTGTCTGAGATGATGACACTTTTATCTTTTAGTGCCTCCATGAAATTTTCACCTGCACAAGTTCAGTGCTTAAAAAACATATAGTCGTCTACAGGTAATAGGAAAAAGGAAAAAAACAAAGTAAATATCTAAACTGTGCAAATCACACACACTTTAATGAGTTTTAATGAGCCTGTGTGTGTGTGTGTGTGTGTGTGTGTGTGTGTGTCACAGCAGCAGCTCGGCACAGCGACGCTGCAAACACCCAATTTGTCTGCATAAAGCTCAAAGATCAGAAGGAACACAGCAGATATTTAAAAAGCAAGCATAAAAAACAGGAAGCGTCGCCGTGGCTACACTAACGACTTCCTGATTCACTAATTGGAAAATAAACGAGTGCAGGATAAAAAGACTGTTATTCTGAAAAGAGGCTGCTGTTCTATCATCTGTGTTGCTCCATCAGTCTCTGCTGCTCCACCCTCTTTCTTCCACCTCGTCTCACCTTTCTCTTATCCCTCCATCATTTCCTTCATCCATGAATCATTTCCATGTCTGTCGCTCCACCCTCCATTTATCCTCATCCTTCTCCACATCTCACCTTCTCTTCTGTCTTATCTGTCCATCTTCCTCCAACCATTCATCTTTCTTACCACCTCCTCTCCTCTTCATCTCTCCATCATTTTTTATCTGTCTTCCACCTCAAAGTATGAAAGCAGAAAGAGAGGAGGTGCCATCCTTTCATCCATCTATTTCATCCCTTCACCTTCCTTTATTCCTTCATCCTTCGTTTTTCCACCCTCTCTGTATCTGTCCATCTTTTCTACATTCCTACATATCTTCATCCCTCTCTCTTCTGTCTCTCTCTCGTTGATTTTATTGTCCTCCAATCGATTATTTTATCCCTTTTCTCCATCTCTCTGTTTATCTCTCCATCCATGAACATCTTTCATCTCTTTCTCTTCCCTTTGCATTTTCCTTCTCTCCTTCCATCCCTCTTTCATTATTATTCTATTGCATTTCTTCATCTCTTCATTTCCAATCCAACATTTCATTTGTCCCTCTTCTGACTTTCCATTTCACTCCCTCCATCCTGCCCTCTTTCTCCCCTCTTCCTCCATGCTAACAGGATTAATGCTGCATCCTAATGAAGCAGAGGAAATAATTAGCCCTGTCACTGATAACTTTTCCACGCCTCATTAGAGGGCCACTGGTCCTGCTTCTCTCTTCCTCACTTCATCCTCCCTTTGTATTTTCTCCATCTGGGAATAAAAAACTCAGCTGTGTGTTGATCCAGAGCAGCAGTGAAGATGCAGTTCCTTTAATGACCTCTAGTTGAACTTCTATTTCAGTAAACTCAACACAGCAGCATGAGGTTGTTTGTAACAGTAGCTTGTTGGCTCGCACAACTTTAAGGATAGTTCAGTCATCTAAAAATGATCAGGTGCCCATATGAACATATTGTTTCATGCTATAATCACTCCCTGTATTCATACAGTTATATCACATGAGCATTTGGATTCATTCTCACTGTTCAGTGGCTCATGTGAACACAACACGGTTAAACAGCTCGAGCAGTTGATGCTGCATCATTTCATGTGCAAATGAAGTTCTCTAATTACAGACGACTCAATGAGATTCACCATAGGAGAAAACAACAGAGTGAGACTTCTCGTTCAGTTTCCTTTTCCTAACAGAAACCTCAGAACGAATGATGAGATGGCGTGTTAGTCTGCAGACACACCTGCTGTATAGATGTGTGTATGTTTGTGTTTGTTTCTCGGGATTATTCTTCTTGTACATGTCTATTTATATCCGTGTTTCTCTGTGTGTGTGCACTTCTGGAGTCTCACACAAGCTCATGCCCTCCTGTGAACTCTCCTATAATTGCTGTCAATCAAACCCTGCAAACACACAAACAAACACAAAGGCTGAGCTCCCGCTCTCCTCTGAGGACCCACAACACCCAAATAATAACTCCCAAGCACAGCCCACGCATCAGGCGGAGGAGCGACACCTCGACCCTCTGTGAGACAAAAGCTGCTCCACACTCTGAGTGGAAGGCGTCTGTCAGAGCTTCTGAATAGACTCATTGTCCCGCTCTTTAGCCCTCCTCGTCTGCTTAATTAGCCCCTTCAGCAGCGAGGTGGAGATCTTTTTCTGCAGCCGAAAACCGCCATGACGTTTAAAGGGCAAAGACAAAGCAGCAGAGAGGTGGAGGGGCTCATGTTTACAGCACACATACATGAAGGGTCTATGTTAAAGGGCTCAAAGGGCCATGAGATCGAAACCAAACTGAAAGAGTGTGACAAACTTGTCTTTATAAAGGAAAATCAGTGTGTATATGTGTGACGGTGTGTTTCTAAAGACATGGTTTTGTCCAAACACCACTCAAAGCCCACAGATGCATATTCACTTTGATTGAGAAATAATAAAAGCTGCAAATCTGGAAGGAGATATTGAATTTGGATCTTCTCTGTAAACCTAATTGATTCAGTAATTGACTAATTAATTAAGCAATTGACACTATGACATGTTTTTTAAAATGTCAAACAGCAAATATAAAACATATGACGTTCATGTTTTCTAGGGGGGTAATGGCCCCTAAACTGACACAGAAACCATCACACAAACATCCACAGCCTTGTTAAACCATTTTCCTTTAGGAATGTATAAATTACATGTTACATGTTTCACGTGATGCAGGTAAAGAGTGGATGAACGTCTTTCACAGAAATATATGATATTAATTCTTTTGTCTAAAATAATTTCTGGGAGGTCAAATGTGCTTCTCATTTGCTCAGGTTCAAGTTTACTCAACATTATCTATGTTGGTGATGTGTGTTGGTTTCCTGTCTCTCTTCACAGCCTGTACTTCACTGTGTGTGATGGCGTCCATATAAATGTGCAGTGTAAATTTGGGTTAGAATTAACATATTGGAATTAAAAGCCTAATCACTGGACGTCGCTTTGCTTTGCTTTGGAAAGTGAATCAGGTCTCGTGATCTGTTGTGTGTCAGTGCATCAACCTTGTCATGTTATCCTCACACAGATGACAACATCTTGCTCATGAATCTGTTAATCTAATCTAATAGCCTTATGACCAGATGAGCCTCGTACACTGTTCAAGCCTTTGAATCATACCAGATGTCTGGTTTGGTAATCCCGCAGGAGGCCCGGTGTAGAGCCCTGTGGAGCCCCAGGAGAACAGATTTGGTGTCAGTTTGTGCCTGAGGTTTCAGAGACTTGACACCTGTCCAATGACAGATGGACATGAACAGTTTCCTGTCATTTGGTGTAACAGGGCGTGTTACATCAAATCCGCTGTTGAACACAACAGATAAACACGAGGAAACAACCGTCTCTCTCTCTGTTTGCACGTGAACAGGACTTTCTGTACAGGATTATATCTGGTTGAACTGTTGATGAAGTGAACAGCAGCTGTGGTTCAAGGGATTAGTAATTAGAATCCAGTGTTACACAAATACAGTAATAAGCTCTACATGATCTGTGTTTTCTATTATATTAAATTCTATAGCTCCCTGGAAATAAACATCCAGTGTGGATAATCTCTAACCTGTATAATCTCAAACTGTGATTCATTTCTAGCACTGTGGATGTACACATACTGCATGTGAAGCATACAGCACATAACAGGAGGTTGATGTGTTTTTACACCAACCGTCCATTTGGTTTCAGTAGGGGGTGTTTCCTGAGTAAAGCGTGTGGTAAACGGAGCACGGCACAAAGAGTAAGTGTAGTTTCACCACTCATCAACATGTATCTACTGTAAACACTTAGAGTTTCCACCACGTCCATACTGAACATACAGATGTTAACTGTTGATGTGCAGAGGGTTTGTACATGTGTCATACATGTGAATAAAGCTGATTTACAGATGATAGTAAAGGTGTGATCTCACTGAATGTGAAACAGTGTTTGAGGCAGAACGATTTGCAAAACATGGATCAACGTCTCCTGAACTTGTCCCAAGCATCAGTCTCTGTCACACACACACACACACACACACACACACACACACACACACACACACAGTGGCGTCAGGGTTCAGTGTGTCTCTGTTTGTTAGCTCGGCTCGTTGCCCTGCTGTGCCCTTTCTCTTTCTGCCTCTATCATTGTTTCCACTCAACAGTCTTGTCCTTTAACCCCACCTGTCAATCACAACAGATGGAGGCGTGTCCTTAAAGGTGGGAAACCATTAGGGTCCCGGGGTCTCGGGGTCTCGGGGTAACGGCTTCAGCAGACGGGGCCTGTTCTGATGGAGGGAGGTGTCTATGTTTATCTAAACTGACATGATAGAGACCGACACTGTGTTTGTCATGTTTTCAGTGTCCTCAGTGCATCTCATTGTCTGTCTCACTGTTTTTTCACAGTACTAGTTTCATTTAGGTTTTTGTTTTGTAGCTTTGTAACACAGATATAATTATTAAGACTTAAAAATGATATGGTGGACTGTCTCAACATTTTTAGGTTTTAAATCTATATTTTACACCACTGACCTGGATTTATGGCTGATATGTACGTTAGTGATCACTCTGGATTTTCTTCTGTACGTCTCACATGTTAAAGACAAAGCAATTGGATCAAGTAACTGAACGACTGAAAGTATTTTCCCGTTTCAACCTACAGCGAAACTCGGGGTTAAATCGGGTATTGATAAAGTTTGTGATGTACAAAGCCTGATGATGATAAAGCTAAAGACGTATGATGAAGTGATTTGTGCTCATTTAACCCAACGTGCCCCTGAGGAACTGAACTCTCACCCCGGTGGTTTTTGACCTGGAGCTGGATGATTGACACAGAGTGGGTGGGGCTTCATTTGCCCTCTGACCTATAGGAGAGCTTGGTGTGTGCCAGGATGAATGAGTGACAGCTGTCACTGGAGCAGATTCATTCATTCTAACCTGAATTCACCTCGTGCAGCGATGTGTTTACTGTCACCGCGTCCAGCTGTGACGCTGCAGGACTGCGAGGGATGAAATGTTTTACGAGACAGACGTCATGTGTTTGTAGAGATTCACTGAGCTCTCTGACCTGTACTGATGCAACTTGTGCATCCATATGGAAATATTCAACATTGTATAGAGAATTGTGAACCCAAAGTGTGCAGAAAGCCTCTTTGAGGCCGTTGTTTAATTGATGAATCTTCCCCCTGGAAACGCATCAATTAGATCCTCGGGTTTTCAGTGCGGTGAAGTCTTTTAACTGTGTTGCTTTCATATTCGTCTCATTGTCGAGTTACAAATTTCAAATATAAATTGTGTGTTTCCATCAGTTTGGTTTAAACTGAAGCTGCTTGAGAAAAGCGAGGTTTTTAAGAATTAATTGTCCTGGATTGTCTTTACTGTCAGATCATGTTTGCTATTTTCAGATTTTTATTTGCAAAGAGCCACTTTAAAAATCACTTAGTGAATTTCTGTCCTATCAGCTAATGATCACACGGTAACATGAGGCAGATGAAAATGTTTTTAGCCGCAGTAAAGAACACGATGAATCTTAAACAACCTCTCCACTGTGGCACAAATGACTGAATCATTTCAATAACTTTCATTTCATTTCATTTCTTTTAATGCGTCTTCTCACAGACTATGGATTTTGGTCCATCAGCTACTTAAGAAGCATCTTGGCCTGAATTAACAGTAGCGATGATTACAGCACACAACCCACAGTTCACTGGGAGGCAGATGTGAATAATTCCTGTGTCAGAACCTCAGATTTGTACTGGCTGAATTATTCTCCCTGTGGTTGGTAAATAATACTCCTCAATCTCCTGAATTGAGGATGCCACCGCCTTTATCTGCCTTTGAGCCAGTGTGTGAAGCCTTTTAGCATCACTGAGGGACATGAAACCCATGATCACTGCTCGACTTCCTGTTTTCTGCTTCACTGTTTCGTATAGTTTCCATGAAACGAAACGTGAAGCTTCTGTTTCTGCTTCTTCACTCAGTGTCTCTGATCTAACAAAGCGCCACATGTATGTTCACATTTTAATTGCGTTTCCCTGACAACCCTGTGCGTTTCACTTTGTTCTCATCTCCCTTCGGGTGTTAACAAACACTGCACACACACACGCGCACACACACACATTTGCCTGGCAGTTTAATTAAATCCATTAAAAGCCTTGTAGGCGCCGGGCAGCCTCGGATCAATCCTCACCTGAATGGCTGCTGACTAATTGTTCCGCTAACGGAGGGTTAACGGACAGATCAAAGGCTCCAGCGGCGTAATTAGCAGAAGGGAGAAAGAAACAGAGAGAGAGCGAATTAATGAGAAACAAAGGATGCTGGGAGTTTCCTCGCTGGAGCTTTACATTTAAAGAAAGACAGACAGCAGGAGTATTTTTTAAAGGGCTCATTGTACAAGTTAGGACTCCATTTCCCATCAGCCTCTTACCTCCACTCTCACCACAGCAGTTTGGTAAACCTACCAAACTGCTTGTATTTCCCTCTGACTATGATGTGACCCTGTGGAAAGGAAGTGATGGAAAAGGAAGATAAGACAAGTGGAGAAGGAAGAAGACAAGGAAGTGAGGAAAGAGGAGGATCAGAAAAGTTGAGTGGAAGTTGGAGACTGGCTGCGTCAAAGGAAAATCACCTTGATTCAAAACCATAAAACAACAAATATATATATATTTTCAGATAGATTGTTGTTGCTGGATGATGCTGTTCACACAGGAAGACTCACAGGAAGCTGACCAATCAGAACAGAGGGAGGCGGGACCACAGTGGTTGTGGCATTAAGAGATTTATAACAGCACTTCTTAAATCAGGAAGTTATGTAATCTTGTATAAACTGAGCTCCAGAATAAAACTGAAACTAAATTAAGATCCAGGTTTGTTGAAGGTTAACAAACGTTGTCCTTTAAAACCGACCACAGTGAATGATCTGAACACAGGTTGGACGAGGAGCTGAGAAAACAAAGGAATCGTGGAATAAAAGACGAAAACAAGGAAGCAGAACAAAGAGTGTGTGTGTGTGTGTGTGTGTGTGTGTTTTATACATCACAGCCTGAAGCGTTGCTTCTTGCCCCGACGTCCGTTCGGCCTCGATTGCAGCACAGCCCGGCAGGCTTGCATCACACACACACACATGCACACAGTCTTTCTATAGTAGCGAGGACACTCATTCCCAAACCCCCTCATTCAAACATGAACTTTAACCTCCACAGATCCAGTAGATGATGAACCCCCGACCCCCAACCCCTAAACCTGAATCCAGGAAAGTCTAACCCTCTAATAATCCTCATAACAACTTGTCACACACACACACACAGCCTGCAGCTTCTCTGTGTGTGTGTGTGTGTGTGTGTGTGTGTGTGTGTGTCTGTGTGTGTGAGTGTGAGTGTGTGTGTGTGTGTGTGTGTGTGTGTGTGTGTGTGTGTGTGTGTGTGTGTGTGTGTGCGGTTTGCCTGCCGGCGCTCATCTCTGATCGCAGGAGGTTTTACAACATTTAGCTTCTCACTTCCTCCTCTCCCGTCCTCCTCCTGGTCCTCGTCCTCCCTTTTATCTGTCACCTTCTCTCCTTTCATTCTTCTCTCTGATCTTTTTTTTACGTCGGGTTTCACTCGACTGTATCATCTCCCGTCCTCCTTGATCCTCCTCTCTGTATACTTCCTCTCCTCCGCTCTGCTGTCTCTCATCTTATCTTTAGTTTTCTCCTCTCTCTGTCTCTGTCTCTTGTCTATGTCTCTTGTCTCTTGTCTCTTGTCTCTGTCTCTTATCTATATCTCTTGTCTCTGTCTCTGTCTCTTATCTATGTCTCTTGTCTCTGTCTCTTGTCTCTGTCTCTTGTCTATATCTCTTGTCTCTGTCTCTGTCTCTTGTCTATGTCTCTTGTCTCTTGTCTCTGTCTCTTATCTATATCTCTTGTCTCTGTCTCTGTCTCTTATCTATGTCTCTTGTCTCTGTCTCTGTCTCTTATCTATGTCTCTTGTCTCTGTCTCTTGTCTCTGTCTCTTGTCTCTTGTCTCTGTCTCTTATCTATATCTCTTGTCTCTGTCTCTTGTCTCTGTCTCTTGTCTCTTGTCTCTGTCTCTTATCTATATCTCTTGTCTCTGTCTCTGTCTCTTATCTATGTCTCTTGTCTCTGTCTCTTGTCTCTTGTCTCTTGTCTCTGTCTCTTATCTATATCTCTTGTCTCTGTCTCTTGTCTCTGTCTCTGTCTCTTATCTATGTCTCTTGTCTCTGTCTCTTGTCTCTTGTCTCTGTCTCTTATCTATATCTCTTGTCTCTGTCTCTTGTCTCTTGTCTCTGTCTCTTATCTATGTCTCTTGTCTCTTGTCTCTTGTCTCTTGTCTCTTGTCTCTGTCTCTTATCTATGTCTCTTGTCTCTTGTCTCTGTCTCTTGTCTCTGTCTCTGTCTCTGTCTCTTTTCTCTGTCTCTTGTCTCTTGTCTCTTGTCTCTTGTCTCTGTCTCTTATCTATATCTCTTGTCTCATATCTCTTGTCTCTGTCTCTTATCTCTTGTCTCTTGTCTCTTTCTCTTGTCTCTGTCTCTTATCTATGTCTCTTGTCTCTGTCTCTTGTCTCTTATCTATGTCTCTGTCTCTTGTCTCTGTCTCTTGTCTCTTGTCTCTGTCTCTTGTCTCTGTCTCTTATCTCTTGTCTCTGTCTCTTGTCTCTGTCTCTTGTCTCTGTCTCTTGTCTCTTGTCTCTTGTCTCTTGTCTCTGTCTCTTATCTATGTCTCTTGTCTCTTGTCTCTGTCTCTTGTCTCTGTCTCTGTCTCTGTCTCTTTTCTCTGTCTCTTGTCTCTTGTCTCTTGTCTCTTGTCTCTGTCTCTTATCTATATCTCTTGTCTCATATCTCTTGTCTCTGTCTCTTATCTCTTGTCTCTTGTCTCTTTCTCTTGTCTCTGTCTCTTATCTATGTCTCTTGTCTCTGTCTCTTGTCTCTTATCTATGTCTCTGTCTCTTGTCTCTGTCTCTTGTCTCTTGTCTCTGTCTCTTGTCTCTGTCTCTTATCTCTTGTCTCTGTCTCTTGTCTCTGTCTCTTGTCTCTGTCTCTTATCTCTTGTCTCTGTCTCTTGTCTCTGTCTCTGTCTCTGTTTCTGTCTCTGTCTCTTGTCTCTTGTCTCTGTCTCTTGTCTCTGTCTCTTATCTCTTGTCTCTGTCTCTTGTCTCTTTCTCTTGTCTCTGTCTCTTCATCTACTGTCCTCTCCTCTCTGGTCTCCTCCTCATCGTTTCCTCTTCTTTGTATCAGTGTCTATGAATCTGATTTCCTTTTTACTGAGTCTTAGTTAAAGTGTGGATCACTGACTGGAGGTCTGTAAGTCATGAACGAGGTCTCCCACCTCTGATCGTCTGTCTCACTGACAGGCGGCCGCTCTTCTGTGGGATTTGAGTTTCTCATTAACCGACACTCCTCGGGACCTTCAGGCTTCATTATGGACGAGAGCAGCATGTCTCATCTGAGCTGAGCTCCATTAGACAGCCCTCTGTCTGTCATGTGAGTCTCTCTGTGTCTTCCTCTGGGCTCTCTCTGCCTCCTCTGTCATGTCCCTGTGTTGTCTTTATCGCTCTGACTGATCCTGCTCCACTGCTCTCTTTCTCCATTTGTCCTCCTCCCCAGTGACTTCCTGTCTTCATCAATCCCTCATTTCAGCTGTTCTCATATTCCAGCTGCTGAATTTTTCTCTTCAATTTTTTCCTCCATCATTTAATCAACCAGGACCAACTCACCCTTCACCAGTGGTTAAATGAACAGAAATTATGCTGAAATCCTAAATGTGACTTTGGTTTTTATTTCTGCACAGCTGCTTGTGTTAAGAGAACATTTTATTAGTTGAATGTTAGAAAATGAACCGGCAGCACCTCTAAGGTATCACTCCACTTTTCTGGCTGACGTATTTTTCCAGTTGTTGGAGGTTTCAGAGATGTACAGCTCCCCCGCTCCGTCATCATCACCATGTCGTCCTCTCTGCTCGGTGCTGTCCGACCTGCCACTTGCTGCTGCTGTGCGACGGTAGCTGTTTCTCTGCGTCACAGTCAGGATGTCGACTCCGACATCCGTCCTCCGTCTCCTGAGGCGCCGATGCTGAGTCATGTTACACCTCTGCGGTCGGCTCGAGTCACTGCACTCACGGAGCGTCCTGTGCACAAACTGAAATATAAATGACATCAATCTTTTCCCTGAAACCTTTCCAAGAAATTAGGTTCAGAACATAGAGCTTTAGAGCCACAATATGAGTGAGAAACACAGAACTCGGTGAAATGTGGGACAAACACGCAGCTTTTCAGAACCGCTGTTAGTGGTGGGCTTCTCTGATCCGGTTCCAGGCATTTGCTCCCATTCAGACACAGGACCCTGATGAGGTCCAGCGCTGATGTTGGTTGATGAGGTCTGGTTCACATTCAGGTTCCAGCTCATCCCAGAGCTGTTGGATGAGGCGGGGGTTAAGGCTCTGTCTAAACGTTGTTGTGTTGTGTGGAGCTAAGCTTCTGTTTTACTGGGTAACAGTCATTAGATACTGAGTGATGTCTACTGAATAAGTTTGTCCTCTGTCTTTACTTTAATATTTAATTTTTGGAGTTTCCATTTACTCCGAACATGATAAAGATAAATTAAACAGAACTTCATCGTGTTTATTTTTATTTTATTTTATCTTTTTGTTTCTTTCTCAAACGTTCTGAGCACATTAAAACTCTAAATTTAAAAATTCAATGCTTGACTGTTTGTCACTTACTGTGTGTCTGTCCTCAGCAAGAGAACAAGACACACACACACACACCCTGATGTGTGCCATTAGTGAAGATGAGTCAGGCGTTAACATTTCCTTGACTGTCTCTTTGATGTGAGTCATCCTCACTCTGCTGTTTGAGTCCAACAGGAACACAGAGAAAGATCAAGTCAGACATAATGAGAACACTGTCCAGTGGAAAAAGCTCATATCTCCAACGTTGGGCTTTTTCTAGCTTTTCAGTTCAGTTTAAGAACGAGACTGTTGAGTAAGAAAGAAAACTCGGCATGAAGCCCGTCAAAGTCCATGAAGTCAAGTCTGACAGTTGTGCTGAATGTAATCTGACCGATAATAGAACCATCAACATTTGAGAAGAGAACATCTGATAACAAATATTAACATAGTCTTTAAATGTGGTTCTTAAACTATTTTCGTGTATTTGCTCAAACTGTCAGTGCTCTTTGGTGCACAGTTGATTAAATGTGAAGCAGGTACTTAAAGTCTGACTCAAAGCAGTTTAAGATATTAGGTCGGATTTTAGCTTTTAGTATGAATACGTTCACCTGAGCTCTTTTATTTTTCAAACAATTTCAATTGTTTGCATATGAAACAATTTCTATGCAAATTTTTTCATATGCAAACTCTACTCCTCTGAGGAGGATGAGGATGAGGATGAGGATGAGGATGAGGATGCAGGGGTCACTGTAGTAGTTGTAGGGGAGAGGTGATGCGTTGTCATGGAGACAGGATGGGAGGCAGATTGAAGATGACAGCAGCTGTGATGAGAGTGAAGAGAGAACAGAGTTCACTTCCTCCTGGGACACAATGCAGTGTGTGTGTGCGTGCGTGCGTGCGTGCGTGCGTGCGTGCGTGTGCGCGCTGCGGGCTGCTGTGCCTCGACAGATGCTCTCATTAGTCAAACAGCCCGTCCGCTCAGTGAGACTCATCCACCAGCACACTTCAACACAATTAACCCAACATGGACCGTGTCCCTTGACTCAACCAGAAAATATCCTTAACACAGTTTTTCATATCTTAACTTCATTTTTCTCATCACCCTTCACAATCACCATCTCCCTCAGCTCAGCTGGAAAAACCCTGAACAATCTTTAGCAGCTCTGTTCATTAAAGGTTTCTACTAACACCCCTGATCTTTTTACAGTAACACGCCACATGACATGATGAATGAGTGAATGAGATGAACCTGATGTTTCCCTCAGCAGCTGTTAAAAGAGGATATTAGAAGATATATGAATATAGAATAATCATGTTGCTCTGGATGTGCTGGTGACTTTCTATCTGTGTTGTGAGGTGTTCAGGGAGAGAATTATAAAGAAAGCTATGATCCCGTATATAAAGAGTACAGTAGCAGTTCTGGTGCTGTAACCTCTGAGACACCTGACGTTCATCTCTGTTACATCTCTAACAGTGAGTACAGCATAGGAGGATCTCCGGCACAACAGATGATCATTGTTCCTCTGTCACTTGAGGAAACATCACAGGTTCAATATTCTCCTGTTTTTAATTTAATTGCTTTTTTGTGCCTCACTTTAATATATGAGATTTCAACATGTTAAAGTTTCACTGCAGCTTTTAAAGCGTTAATTAGGTTAGCAGTGAACTTCACCGTCGCCTACAGTGGATTTATAACGATCCGAGAGCTGCACAAAGCTCAGGAGGCCGACTGCCAGGAGTCCACAACCTCCGTAACAAAGTGCTTTGGCTGATTTCAGCAGCTCCTCGGTGAGAATTAACCAGTGTGGTGGATGTGGAAGATTGGACCAAATCGGATAAGTGTGCGTGCTTTTGTGTGGAGTGTGTGTCCTCGTATGTTGTTGTGCTGGGTGAGTGTTTGTCCACAATGGAGCAAATCTGAAGCTTTGATCACCGGCCGAGTCGCTGGATCTGCAGAGTGTGTGTGTGTGTGTGTGTGTGGGTGTGCAGATAATCACAACTGCATTAAAGTTTATCACTGAAAGAAAGTGGCTTAATTCTATTTAGTCTCTGCTGTGTATCATCTGCTGCGTGCACGTGCACGTGCATGCCCGTACCCCAGATACATTAAAATGTGCATGTGTGTCTCTGTGTGGGCGTGTGCTGTGGTGGAGGTTCTCTTATTATTCTGTTATTCTGAAACACACTGACAGGACCCAGTGCTGGTGAGTGGGAAGTCTTAGTGTGTGTGTGTGTGTGTGTGTGTGTGTGTGTGTGTGTGTGTGTGTGAGAAGCCTGTTGAATTCAGATTGTGTTGGAAATTAACAAGCTGTAATCTAGTGTCTGTAACCATTCGACTACAGCTCCTCTCGTCTCTGTGTTAATCTGTGAGTGAAGATGTGTTTGGATCATGTGATGAAAGGTGGACATGAGGAAAACGCTGGAGGGATGCAGGACTGCAGAGGTGATTGTGTGGACTCAAAATACTGGGTATTAACCACTGAATTTATCTTTAACAATGGGGTTTCAAGCACTCACACAATAATAATGTTCAGTTCTCAGGCAGCAGCTATAGTAGTACAGTAACTGGAGTCAGCAGCGTTACAAATCAAAAGTCTTAATCTCCCACTTAAACATTAAGTCCATCATATTAATATTTCAAGCTCATCATTTTGAAAGATCTGAATCAGGACGTCTGGAGGACCTGCACCAGGCTTGGACTGAGAATTCAGGGCTTGATTCTTCTCTGGATTTTTAGCGTCTGAATCTGTGTATTTGAGTTTTCAGATGTGAAGTCAGCGTCGAGCTGCTGAATATTCGGCACATTAAATAATCATATGCTGGAAATAAAGTTCTGAGCTGCAGTCACACATCAGATGAATCAGATTCAGAAAACAACAACAAGCAACGGCATAAAAACACACAGATGAGATTAAGCAGAGCACACACACACACACACACACACACACACACACACACACACACTCACACATAATAAACTCAGTGCAGCTTTGTGCCTTTGTTGACTCCGTCACTCCATATGATGGTGAGAGATAACAGATTTACACAAACACACACTGAGGAGTCACAGTGAGGAAATCCCATCACGAGTTGAAGTTCAAACATTAGACACACACTCACACACACTCTCTCTATCAGAAGCTAACACACACACACACACACACACACGTCAGCCATTAAGGACGGTTACAGGAAAACATTCAGGTCCAGAAATCATGAAATTAAAAAGTTGTTTCGTTTGTAACTTGAACAGATTAACACACACACGTGTGGTTTTAAAGCCGAGCCGACACACACACATCCCACAGTTGTCAGAGTTCCTCCATCAATAATCAATGAAGCGCCGCATTAAACTTTCACGGCTTTATTTTTTAATGGCTGACAAACGTCATCAGATATTCATAATTCAGACGACAGACGCTGTTTCTCACATCACACTGGTGACGACCCCCAATCAGAGACACATCCACAAAAACTCAGCAGCAGGAAACACAGTATCCAGAGAGGGACCCCGAGACCTCTGCAGCATCGTTAATCCATTAATCAATCCAAAGAACATGTCTAGACAGAAAACAGTGGCAGCCTCACAGTATCTGGATCTCAGCTTTTTAAAACCTCACACCCGGGGAGGCCAGCCCTGGTCCCCTATTCCTACGTCTGCCCTACCCACTGCTGATCACCTGGATCAGGTGTGTTCAGTCATTCAGAAGACCTGAGCTAGACCTAGTGGTGCAGTCTCAAGGCCGTGCTGGTCTTTCTAATCTGGTCTCGGTCCTTCTCGTCCTTCTTCATGTGACTTTAACACTTTTACTCTCAGAATCTGTTTTTCTCTGTGATTCTTTTCTTTCCTTCAGTTTTTAGCTCTTTCATGTTTTCGTCTTTTCATCTTCTGGTGTAACTCTTGCAGAACCAATCTGACCGCCTCCACACACACACACACACACACACACACACACACACACACACACACACACACACACACACACACACACACACACACATCAAATACATCCCCTGATTGCTGAAACTCTCCTTCTTATGTTTCCAGTCTGTACAGCTGAGCTCCACCCGCCTGCTCCTCCAAGCAGATTAAAACAAATACAGCGAGTTATCTGTAAATCCTGTTCGACCCGTCCACTTACCCCACTTCCCATGATGCCTTTTTCCAGCCGACCAATCAAGAGAGGAGCTCAGACAGAGAAATTCTGACATGGTGTTTGATTTTCAGAGAGACTTGCTCTGTTCTTTTTATGCTTTTCACCTCTTCACTTATTTTCTTTGCTCCATTTTTCTCACCTTCTCCCTCCGACCTTCTCCCTCCGACCTTCGCTCCTCCCTCCTCCTTCTCCTTCTGTGACATTGATCCTCTCAGCAGTGTTGTCGATAGAAATCAGCCCTGTGGATCTGCTGTGTGTCTGGATGGATTAAACAACTCGGGAGATGTTGAGGCTCCTGAATGCAGCATGGGGGGCCCCGCAGGGCTCTGTATTTCCCTCCGTGGGAAACAAGGATCCCTGCTGCCAGCTGCAGTGAAGCTGCTCTTGGTTTCAGCCTCGGTTCACTGGGAACTGAACAAAGATGCTGATGCAACAGTGACATCAGTTTGCTGTAAAATCGAAATCTCTTCATCTCCACAATTCGAGTTTGTGTCATTACAGCAGCTGAGAAAAGTAAAGGAGCTGCTAGACGAACTAATAAAGCAGATAATGCTGAAATATTCTGATTCGTTAGAAAGGTGAGACTCACTCCACAGGAAGTGTGAACAGCTCCTTTTAACAATAAGATTCTGGTGCATGTTTCTACAAAAGCAACCTAAAAAGCTACAGTAGAAATAAAGTTTTATATTGTTGTCAGTCAGCTACACTTTCTAACATAAACCCTAATCTAGGAAGCAGTTACTTTAAACTTTACAATATTAGAGAAGTGAAATATAATACATGTCACCGATCAGTAAATGAACTGATCTTTTCGGGATTCTGAAGATGTAAAGAAGCTGTTTGGTTTAATGAGGGATCCTGAACAGACCGGATCAGATGACAGATGATGCTGTGTGACCACGTCAGCTCCATCTGTCTGTTGACTCAGAGAAATGAAGAAATCAGAGAAACACAACCTGGATCAACATGTGTTGTGAAGAGCAACAAGTTCTGCTCTTGTCTTGTCTGAGCTGCTGGTTTACTGGGATCTGGTCTAGATTAGTCCTGGTGTGTCTTTGTTCATTTTTCCATCCTCCTCTCTCCATCCTGCCTCCACCTTTTCCATTCTGACCACATCACACTCTAATTGAGTGTTCGTGTTGCTGCTGACTCCTGAGGGGTCGTCTGCGTCTCCACCGGGGCTTTTAAAAGGCATTAGTGGTCCGGAGGACCAGCACCACACTCCAACACACACACTTACCCTTCCATTCTTAAAACACAGTCCGGGAGTTGATTTTTATTTTGTACCTACCATAATAAACATAACAGAAAGGACTTTGTTTGTAGAAAATATGTTGAGTTTTATTAACGTCAAATACGAGAACTGTGTTTTCCTCCATGTTGTGATGATGTTATTGTGAGGATAATAACAGACGAGGCATCTCGTGAGTTCCTGACAACACCTGTGTCAAACTTTAATATTCTGATCTTAGCACAGGACGCGTTCGTTTGTGTCCAGGGTCTTTAGGGAGAACTACGGCTGCAACACATATTTTCACTACTGCATTAATCGACATTATCTTCCATCCAAGTTGGGGTCATGGTGGAAGCAGGTTCAGGAAGGTAATCCAGATTTCCCTCTATCCTTCAATGTTTTCCAGCTCGTCTGGCAGAACCCAAAGTGTTTGTAGACCAAATGAATCATGTCTCCAGCCTGTTCTCTGTCTACTACAGAGCCTCCTACCTGCTGGATGTGTTTGGACACCCTCCAATCGAAGGAGTCCAAGAGGCATCCTGATGACACCTCAGCTGCAAAGGAGCAGCTCCTGTTCTCCCAGCTCGCCCCAGATGTCCAAACTCTCTCCTCTGTCTCTAATTAGACTGAACCCAGCTACTACAGAGGAAATTCATTGTGGCCACTTGTATTAACAATCTCAGCTCTGCTCTCAACCTCGTGACCATAGGTCATAGGTCAGAACGGAGAAACGAGACACGAGTAAAACACTGATCTCCTTCACTTGAGGCATCAACTCATCCACTGTTTTCTCAGCGCAGCCGCTTCACACCAGGACATGCTGTAACAAACGTCTGAGTTTGTTTCACTTCTGGTTTCGAGTATGTTGGAAATTGTCCCACAAATTAATTCAAATAAACAAAATCAATTAATCTTCATCAAATATCAAATAAATCGTAAAAACTCTATTTACTAGTTCATCACAGTTGTTTGACTGTTGTTTCAGTCCAATCAGGCAGATTCATGCACTGATTTTTCATTTTCTTGTCGCCTTTCATTCTCATCATCTTCCTTGTTATCAGCGTTTTAAACTCTTCCCTCTCTCACTTCCCTCCATCATTTTTCCTCTCTCTCTTCATCAGCAGTGAAAAATGGGGCTTAATTAACAGCATGCCTGCAGGGCTTTGGTCTTGTGTGTGTGTGTGTGTGTGCAGAGGTAAAGTAGGCCAGTCTATAAGGTGGTTAATTAGGATGCAGTGGGCCTCTGTCCACCGGCTCCCAGGGACCAGATGGAGAGCCCAGTTTACAAACAGAGGAGGGTTTGTCCGATGATATTTTCACTTTCACCTCGACTCGACTGCATCACGAGAACCCAGACTGAAGTTTCTTTCTGCTGTGCTCGTTACTGAAATGAGCACTCATTTATCTCTTGCTTTTCTATTGTGGAGCTTCACTTCATTTCTGTGATGCTGACAGAGAGAAGCTGCTCAGCTATATATTGCACACATACATTCATACATACATGTAAAAGTATACTGCATGTTGCACAGCACCAGTTAGTGAACAGTCCTCACTGTCTTACATGTCGCACATGGATATCTGCACACAGATCAGGACATGGACGGGCCAAACATTAATCGACTCCCCTCACACACTGAATACACATCTTAAATCATACTTAAATCTGCAGTCACACTTCAAACAAACAGCAGAACCAGGACCCTCTAGTGGCCGGAGGAACAGTCTGTGGTTATATCACTTTTAATAAAATATCACGTTTGTGGAAAACAGGGAAAAGTCGAACAGAATTAAAAGTGTAGCTCTGTTCTTAACTTGTTTTGTTATATTCAGCATCTCACACAATGAATTATTCACATGTTTATTATTGTAACCAGCTTGGATGAACTTCAGATACTAAACTAATGTCTGAACAACATCTAACCAGAGAAAAAAACGTGAGAAAATACAAAGACATCACACATGTTTAGTCATAACTATGAAGATTCAGCACACACTCAAACACTGACACACATTTAATATCCAACACACACACAGTGACACAAAGCTGAGAGCTTTCACATGTCACAGAGACTTAACGTGTCGCCTCAGCAAATCGTCCCACGAGAGCACCTGCACCCTGCCAGTCTCCATGGAGACACGGCCCGCACTGTCAATCATACACACAAACACCTGTGTGTGTGTGTGTGTGTGTGTGTGGTGTGCGTGCGTGTGTGTGGTGTATGTGTGTGTGCGTGCGTGTGTGTGTGTGTGTGTGCCATGCAGAGTTCAGGTACCTCAGATCACTCTGATCTTCCTCCAGTGCCAACACAGCTGTGTCTGTTTGTGTGTCTGAACTCACCTGTTACACACACACACACACACACACACATCAGGGTTAATAGGGATCAACTGGTCGTCCGTCACCAGGACAGAGTGTAAAGCGTTGATACTACAGCCTTTAGTATGGTTACCCTGCCTCTTTGTTATCCTATAGGGAGAACAGATGAATGGATGCAGGCCCTGATGTTAAAGCATGTTGATGTTATATTGATTATAATAATGTTATAATAATGTTATAATGTTGTCATAATGTTGTTATAATGTTATAATAATGTTATAATAATGTAATAATAATGTTATCTGTTATGTGTCTCTGCTGTTTCACCCAACATACCATACTATCATTTTCAAATCCATTTAAATTAAACCACATAAGTCTGACGTTTCAGCCTGAACAGAGACACGTGAGGCGTCAGTACTTTGACAGAGACTGTAACTGGACTCAAACGTGATCTTATCATCTGGGTTGTTTCAGTTTGTTCAATCTGTTGTTTTCTCTACAACCCAGTAGAAAGTCTGTTGTTACCAAGGAGCCATTTTATAATCTCTCTTTATTATTTCATGGCGTCTGACAAAGTTCTGACCTGTGAACAGTCTGAACCTGCGTTCAGTCTGAACTTTACATGAAAAACCGTCTTTGTGTAGCGAATTTGTCTTCTGATCCCAAACATCAGACACTCGCTGATGTGACAGCACAACAGTTGACTTGTGCTAATAGAAGATGTTGCAGCTGATTTGCTGCTCTTCTTGTTCTTTGGGATTTTTTACTCCTACACATTCTTCACTTGCAGCCACACAAACAACATTAAAAGAGTCTGGAGGTTATCTGGGGGTTGGCAGGTTCCTTATTTTGTCGTTCTTTTGCTTGACATCTTCTTGCACTTTAATCTCACTTTGTTTCTCTCTCTGCTCGGAGCAGCAGGTTGTCACAACGCGATCTCCTGAACGCCACTTGCTGTTTAATCACCTTTCATCATCGCCCATGGCCGGAGTTTAATTGAATCCCCCGGTCATCTCGTTTTCCATCCTTCATCTAAGTGAAACTCTTCTAGTTGCAGCAGCAGCGGTGGTGGTTTGCTATTTCTGAAACAGAGCTGGTTTGCTGCCATGACTCTGCTTCACGCTGAATACATCAGCTGCCATTCAAGTCAGAGAAAATAGCTCCTCTCATTGTGTCTCTGTCCTCTCGATGCTGTCACCCCCTCATCCCTCCTCCCTCCATTTTGATCCTGATACGCTGTGTGTCACACAAACAAATCCACTCCCCAAACAAACAAATGAATTGAAATTAAAAGACAGCAGATTTGAGTTCGGTGCAAACAAAGCACAATTCCATTTCTCTTTTTAGACTCGTTTTGCATAACAAGCTGTGACACGCTGTGCATTGACATTCAAATGAGTAAGTGGCAGCTTAAGACGGAGTTAGCTGCACTTCAGTGGGACTATTTATCCGCTTTTATAAAGGACGTGTGATTCTCAGCACTTCCTTGACTAGTTCGAGACGACACAGCGACCTGTGTTCGGCCCAACGGACCCGTGGTGACACCGACTGAGGCTTTTTATATTTTAGACTTGATTTTATGAAACACGTCCAAACAGATGACAAAACACAAACCGAGCGCTCAGATCAATTTTCATTATTTAAAGAGTTAATTAGAAACGAGCTTCATGACAAACATGAAAACAGCATAGAACAAAGTGACAGCAGGTTATGATGGATAAGAGGCAGAGACAGAGGAGACGGCAGCGGGACGACCGCAGGAGCAGCTTCTCCTCCAGACATCAACTCTCTTCCTCTGTATTTGATCAAGTGACCTCGAGAACATGAACAGAACATGTAGACTGATCACTGACAGCACCGATCGGCTGCTGTTTGGTAGCTCTGTCTGGTGGAATAGGAAATGATCCTGCCAACTGTTGTAGAAGAGAGAGAAGCACGTGTTTCTTTAACATGTGCTGAGTTCTGATCTGATTTTTTAGTTTGTTTCTTTTCTTCGTGCTCATGGCCGTCGACTTGTGATTACATTTGTGAACACGTCCTAACAGATCAAACACTGCTGAGTCCAATCTGATGAACGCTTTGAACTCTGATTGCACAAAGGACAGATATTAAGATAACTACATACATACAAACTGTGGTGCAGCTCACTGAATCTAACCAACAACAGGAAATGACCCCAAAACACAAGGGATGATGGGTAAAAGCTGGTCATGGTTGGAAGGCTGAACAGATTTAAATGGAGCTCGTGTTCAGTAGTTTCCTCATGATTCTGAGATGATTCTTAACTGGAGCCTGAGGACTGGTTTCAGAATCAGCTCATCAAAGGACAGACCAGAGTCAGGACCTTCGTTAGATCTTCTAACATCATTTCACGTCAGACTCAGATGTGTAAGAACCCAGAAAAATGAAGTCACGCCTGAGAGGACAAACATGTCCGTCCCTGTGCAGAACTGACTGCTCAGCATTCAGGTTTTCATTCTTTCGTCGTGTTCCACTCCTCTGCAGCTCGGAGCTGGACGTTCCTCTGCATTTTTGTATGCATGCATGCATGTGTTCAGTGAGTTCTGGCCCGAGCTCAGCGGCTCGCATCAGGGATCAGCTGAATGTTCGGGCTGCGAGGAGCTCTTCCTGTGCTGAGCAGGCCGAGTGGAAGGACTCGAAGCACCGCTGCACCGCGCAGAGGATGAACTCTCCTCTGAACTCTCCTCGCAGCCAGCACTAACCAGAGCTGCTGCGTCTCACTGAGATGATTAAATGTCCTTATTTTGTTGTCAGCGACCTTTCATCAGCCTGGAGGGACGGAGGAGACATTTCTCAAGCTGTCTCCGCCACAGAAGTGGAGTTTTTCCACTCTTTGCCTGGTTTGACGCGTGCGCTGACCGCCGGTGCTGCTGTTGATGTTTATCATGATAATGGGACAGATTTCATTTCACTTTCATACGCGGCCCACAGCGCAGCATATGCAAAACAACAGACAGGAACAGACGTGATTATTCTGGATTTTATGAGCTGAGTGAAGAGTGAAGAGTGAAGACCAGCGACGCAGAAGACGACAGAGTCACTGAGCTGGAAGGCTCCTCTTCTTCATCACCTCTTCTTCTTCATCACCTCCTCCCCCTCCTCCTTTACTGTTTTTATTAACCGTTGGCTTCTTTCTCTCTGTTTCTTTTACATGTGACCTACATGTATTTGTATTGGATGCTTTATTGTATTGTACACAAAGATTCTCAGGCAGGTTCAAGAACCTTTTACTGAGATTTAAAGTAGATTTCTGAGAATTTAACCACGTCAGATTTAACAAAAAGTAAATATTACTCTGAGCATGTTCTGATTTTTCTGAGTTGTGACTTATTTATTGATTTATTTTTATTTTATTTTTCGTTTCACCACTTCTCCTCCTCGTCTCCTCTCTCCTCCTTTCCTCTCTCTCCTCCAGCAGGTACCATTCATTCTCTTATCTTCCTCTCCCCCTTTTCCTCTTCTTCTTCCTCGTATCCCGTCTTTCTTCTTCATCTCCTTCCTCCCTGTCCTCCTCTTCTTCTCCTGCTCTCGGTGTGTTGTCAGACCTTCAGAGACGATATAAAAATACACGTCCTCTCTTCCTCCTCGGTCTCCCTGTCATCCCTCTGTCATCCCTCTCTTCTTCTTTGGTCTCTCTGAAGTGAAGTTCCCTCTCTTGTTTGTGCTGTTGTCTCCTTTGCAGCAGTGAAACGGCACCGGAGCCAAAACAACAGCAAGAGCCAAAGCACCTTCAAACCAAACAAAATCCCTCCTCAGAACGAGACGACATGAAATGAAGACAAAGCAGGAAGAAAGCAGGCAGACTTGTGTATTCTGGTATTTCTGACTGGGCGTGTGGGAGCTCCTGCTGCGTGGATGCTGCCATGTGATCTTCTCAAAGTATTGTTGTTTTATTTTGGAGGAATGGCTTCTTCTTCTTCTCTCTTCCTCCGTGTCAGTCCCGAGCAGCAAGGTGGAGATGAAAGATGA
Organism: Anabas testudineus; assembly: GCF_900324465.2. Taxonomy (NCBI): domain Eukaryota; kingdom Metazoa; phylum Chordata; class Actinopteri; order Anabantiformes; family Anabantidae; genus Anabas; species Anabas testudineus. The sequence continues at coordinate 1,641,012 of NC_046625.1, forward strand.
GCAAACACGACGGATGTTGTACAAAAATGTCACCTGGTCCCCTTCGGCTGAGAGCGACTCAGCTTTCATGCCACAGTGTGAACAACTGGAGCTGACGCAGCTCACAAGCTGCAGTGCAACAAAGCTGCGACAGACAATCGGTTCAAACGCAGTGAAGCAGCGACTAAAACACGTAAAAACAAACACGAGGTGCTTCCAGATTCTCTAAAGCAGCAGAAGAGAAACAAGCCACAAAATGTTAAAATGTCGTTTCCCTTTAAACAAAGTAGTTAAAGTAGTTTTGGCTCCAGTTCCCTCAACTGGAGCGTCCAGGAGCTAAAGATGCAAAAGATCCAACCAGAGCTGAACGAAACGTTCAACATGATGATCGTGTCGTCTGAGGGGGGGTTTAAAAAATAGTATGTTCAAAATATGACAGTGGCCATTTTAGCATAACAACAGTAACTTGTACAACAGTGAATTGAACTGAGTGGAAACATACGGTTGTCGTTGTTGTTGTTGTTGTTGTCGTTGTTGTTGTTGTTGTCATTGTTGTTGTCGTTGTTGTCGTCGTCGTTGTTGTTGTCGTTGTTGTCGTCAGTTGTTGTCGTTGTTGTTGTCGTCGTTGTTGTTGTTGTTGTCGTTGCTGTTGTTGTTGTCGTTGTTGTTGTTGTTGATGATGTTGTTGTTGTCGTTGTTGTTGTTGTTGTTGTTGTCGTTGTTGTCGTTGTTGTTTTTGTTGATGATGTTGTTGTTGTTTATCTTTGGCTCAACTAACCTTCAGACGTCTTCGTTCGTCTTCCACCGTCCAGTCAGTTCACACTTCCTGATGTGTTGAAGCAGTTCATGATGAAGCTGCTGCTGAAACTTCAGGTACAATCAGTTTTTCCCTCTTCTCTCTTGTCCAGGTGATGAGTGGTACCTGTGCAGACTGACTCTGAGCATGCCCAGTCAGGCCGACCTGCAGTGGACGATGTTTCCGTTGCCTTACCTGGGAGCAGTGGGTCCTGACGCCACACCTGGCTCTGTAGTGTACCGACTGTCGGCACGGCAACGAGACGGGATGCAGGGACAGCCCCAGTTCCACCTACTGGATGGTGAGGAGACTTTTTATTTTATCCCTTATCTCTTCCTTTGATTTTTAGGGGTTATACAAACAAGACGACGCGTACGGACGGACACCATGTGGCCAAAAGGAAGTAGACACCGATTTCTGGTTCAGGCCACTTTGCTGAGTTCCCACGAATGGAAAACACAGAACTGGTTTGATGTGTTTAGGACCCTTTGTGCATTTAAAAGCAACTTTTAGTATCCAACCCCACTGCTTCCTCCATTAGCATTATATGTACAATTTTGTTACCTACCACAGCCAAACCTTCTTCTTATTCCAGTCCTATTTCCCAGAACCTGTCATGTGTTTGCTCCTGCTTTTTATCTCCTGTCTGTATCTGTAATTAGGTCCGCTGCTGCTCCGCCAGGCACTCTGTGACAAACCTGTTTTGTTCAAAGGAGCGATTTATAAATAAAATTTGACTTGTTGAATTTCAATTACTGTCAAGTTAGAGAGGGAGAGAAAAACGCACATAAACGGCTGGAGCTGCACTGTTAATCGCTCCCTGGGGCAAAGAAAGCTCACAGATTCGGGAATAATAGGAAAGTCTCTGGAGAGGCAGCGAGTGGGAGGGTGGGCGGATGGGTGCCGGTGGCTGTGGATTTTTTATTTATTTTTTTTGTATTTTTAGTTTAGAGGAGAAGGAAGGAGGAGGAATGAGTAGGAGAGCTAATTTCTAGTGCTTTCATATTAAAAGCCTCAGACTTCCCTTTGGCGTAATGTGACTACATGTGTACCAACGAATAATCCAATAATTTACAGTAAAATGTTTTTTAATATCGTGCCAATATGTGTTTGAAGCCAATTAGTGCTAATTATGTCATTTCACTCAATTCGAAGATGTTAAATTTACAGTTTGCATTCAAGAAGTGGGACAGTGCTCCTGTGAAAATGGAACCATCTCTATTGTATGAGCATCTTTAGGGTCGAACGTGACCTTAAATGAACGAGAGTAGATCGATGTGAAAATCTGCCTTTGTTAAAAGTTCACTATCACAATATCAGTGGTTGGAAAGCAGCAGTTCCTCCTCCTCACCTGTCTGTTCTTGTTTTATTTAGGGATTAGGTGACAAATGATAGAGGAGTCTCTCTTCATCATGTGTCTGATCAATAATTAAAGTCATGATTTTCGTGGAAATTCTTTGTGCATTTATGTCATTAACATCATCAACATCAGGTCAGTGTTAAAAAAACATTGTTATCTTAGTGGACATCGTGTACTATGGACTGAAAGTACATTTTATGTATTTATGTTCTTAATACTTCAACTTGAGTAATGAACTTGAACTTCTCCGGTAAGTACAGGAATGTACACACTTTTACTTTAGTATTGACTTTGAGTACTGCTGGAGTACAACAGTCTACATGAGGTGAGGATGCTACAGTTTAGTGTTAGAGTGAAAGTCAGAGATGCAACACGACTAAAAGTAGAGTTCATAGAGTCATAATATTGTATATATTATTATATATTAACTTTTGGAGTAACTGTCCCACGTTACAGAATATTGTTACTAGAGCCTCACACACAGCTGTTAAATAAAATAAAATACAACTCTGTGTGTGTGCGTGTGCGTGTGTGTGTGTGTGTGTGTGTGTGTGTGTGTGTGAGGATTCTCAGTCTTTTAGGACTTTCTTAGAACATCAAACTGATGTGACAGGTTGTGCAGGTGAGACAGTAACCGATCAGTAAAATCCCACCCAGGAGCAGACAGAACTTTTCAGTGAGACTCTGATGAACTGACATCAGAAAGAAAAACCTCCATAAATAGACGAGATGATTGACAGGTTGGATCCAGCTGCTGCTGGTTCCACACCCTCTGGTCAACAGCTGGGGTTTCTACTCCTCCTTCACTTTTCCATCCATCCATCGTTCTTCATTTATTCTCTCTCAGCTCATTTTCTCCCTTGTTTGTTCTGCATGTTTCTCTTTTTTACTATTTCTACTAAATGATAAACTGTCAACAGAACATGTTCATGTCCATTAACGTCATTGTTTCAGTACGACCACAGGTTCTGCTGCAGTTTGCCTCATTTTATTTAATGGGAAGTAAAAGACGTCAGCTTGATGAATTCTGGATAAATGTAAAGTTTTGCAGGAAGTTTTATTGTTGCTCACTGTTTAAAAATAAAAGCTGACTATTTAACACTTTTATACAGTTCACTCCTGAGAATTAGCTTGTTAACATATCAACCGTTATGAGTTTAGAGCTCCTGATGTTATAGTACATTATAAAATAAAATATTCAAATCATAAGATCAAATTATGCATGACAACATTATAATTAAGGTTGTTTTGGGAAATGTTATTGTTATAGTCTCGAGGCAGTTTGTCTAGCCTGCTTCTTTATGTGCATCTGGTTAATGAGCCGTGCACCTATATTTTGTTTTTATGCTTCTTAGCAGGAGAAACTTTTGGGATCAGCTATTTGTTCAATAATCAAATATTAATATGTTTCTGACAGCAGCATTTTCTTTGTGTGTGAAAAGAAACAGAAAAGAGGGATTGTTCCAATATGTGACTCATAATTACTAAACTAGACAGTGGAGAGATGAGTTAGGTTCTGGACTGAGGTTCTGGACTGAGGTTCTGGACTGAGGTTCTGGACTGAGGTTCTGCACTGAGGTTCTGGACTGAGGTTCTGGACATAATGAGCACATTATGAGGTTAAACTGAGTCTGTTTTCAGTAACAGTGACGCTGAATAGTGAACCTTTCATCCTGTTTCTCCTCTCTCTCTATCCAGGTGGGGAAGAGTGCTTTGAGGTGGATCGTCGCTCTGGTGAGATCAGGACCACAGGACGACCTCTGACCCCTAGTAAGGAGTACCTGCTGAGAGTGCAGGTGATGGATGGACACGGGCGTAAAGGCCCACCAGCCACGGTGGCCGTCCTGGCTGGATACCGGCCACCACAGTTCACTGACTCCACCTACAGCCTGAACGTACCGGAGAACACACCTGTCGGCCAATCGTGAGTCACTGCAGTAGATGAAGACCTTACTTTAGCTAGTGTGTGTGTGTGTGTGTGTGTGTGTGTGTGTGTGTGTGTGTGTGTGTGTACAGTCTGTAGTTCTTGAATTGAATGTTGTCTTTTTAAAGCATGAATTCAACTTCAAAGTACCAAGGAAATAGTGGCAGCATCAGATCTTTCACCACCCCCCTTCTTAGGACCAGTGTAACTAAAACCTGAAACCTAAGACCTGCATCTTGTTGTGGGTCTGAGGAGACTGTCTGGACAGAGAGCAGGTCGTTAATATACCAGGAGCCAAATCATTCAGTTTTCATTACTTATCTCTACAGAAGTAGAAACATGAAGTTCAGTAATGTGTGAAACCACGTTTGGTCTTTCTGAGCTCCTCTTCTGTGACAGCTGGATTTCTCGGCTCGTTTTACAGATGTTCTGGTTTATTTCTTTTGAACTTATTCAAGTCATTATGAATTCATTTCTTCCATAGCAGCAAAACACGTCACAATAAATCCTAGGGTGGATAGGGTTAAGGTGGATGGATGGGTCAGATAGTTCAGTGTAAACCAACTGCTGCTGTAATGTAGTGATCTTTTCTCCCCCTCACCGTGTTTATTTGTTGTAGTCCAGGATTTTGACTGGCTCTGGTAAAACTTTGTCATTAAATGTTTAAATGTTGGACGGTGTTTTACAGAATAGTCCAGTATCATCCTTGATTAAAGCTCAAAGCTGTGTAGCATAATAATTTTTGTTCATCGTATCTGTATAACTGTGTGGTATCGTGGTACCAGTTATACAGTAAATACAGTAGTGTTAGTAGTGTTTGTAGTGTTTGTAGTACTTTTCTCAGCTGTGTCTGTTTGTCTTTTACATTTCACTGCCTCAGAAACCGAGGGGTGTGGAAATGGCATCTGTGTGTGTGTGTGTGTGTGTGTGTGTGTGTGTGTGTGTGTGTGTGTGTGTGTGTGTGTGTGTGTGTGTGTGTGTGTGTGTGTGTGTGTGTGTGTGTGCTCTTTGTGCATCATGTGATGCATGAAAAGATGAGCCCTGTAGAGCAAGACAAAAGAAAAGAAGGAGAAGAAAGAGGAAGGAGGGAGGAAGAGATGGAGGGAAGAGTGAGGAGAAAAGGAGAAGAGGAAAAGGATGAAGGGATGAGGAGATGAGGAGGAGCATGGGGGGTGGATGGAGGAGGATGGGGGGTGGATGGAGGAGGATGGGGGGTGGATGGAGGAGGATGGGGGGTGGATGGAGGAGGATGGGGGGTGGATGGAGAAGGACCCAGATGTGTGAGGGTGGCCTGAGGCTGAGAATTTGAAAGTGTGGCAAATTCAAATATTTATTAAAAGCAAGGTCTGGATAAACATGAAGGGCGAGAGAGAGAGAGAGAGAGAGAGAGAGAATCCCTCAGGGCTGCTGGTGCAAAGCACATTGTATTAATATCCAAGTATCCATGCCACCCTGTGAGCAGTGTGTGTGTGTGTGTGTGTGTCTCAGCTTCCATTATGTCCCTTTTTATGTGGTTTTATATCTTCACGTGTGTCTTAGTGTGTGTGTGCATTTAGTCAAATTGATTAACCAGGTTTTTTGGTCTCTGAGAACAGAATAGTCCACGGAGTGTGTTCAATAGACGTAGAATTAGAAATGCACAACACAGACTCTAACTGGAGCTCTCACCGTGCAGTGTTGCAGCGGTTCAGGCCGTCTCCTTCCAGAAGAAGAGTCTGTCCTACATGCTGCTGCTGAATCCTGGGAATCTGTTCAGCATCAACCAGGAGAGCGGCGCACTCAGCCTCACCAGGACTGTCGACTACGAGAGCGGACACAACCTCCACACTGTGCAGGTCCGAGCCTCTGAAGGCGACACCGGCCTCAGCGGAGTGGCAGAGGTAAGCTCAAACACACAACAGAAGAACATTTTTGTCCACTTCTCCGACCGGTTTCAGAGCTTCGTCTGAATGTCTGAACTCCTCGCTGTATCTGTTTCTGCTGCTGAAGTCTGCAGGCCTGTTATTTTAATTAAAATGTCAAGATCATGACTCTAAGGGAAGCAACTGAGGTGTGAAGCAGCAAGTTTGCACAGCGACAAGACTGAGCTGAAATGTGGAACAAAAATATAAATGTAATCCTATTTCTTCTGCTGTTCTCTGTTTTCTGCACAAACTAATCACTGGTGCTGACTGGTGGAGATTTTACCCTGTGAGGTTGAGTCAACATGTCGATTTCACACTGGAGCTAAAGTATGAAAGTGTGAATCGGTGTAAAGCCACCGGGGACAGGGAGGTCAGGAGTGTGTTGTCAGTGGTATCACAGCTGTTTTTCTCTGGATGCTCAAAATGAATCCACATTAACATCTGTAAACCCCCCCTCACCCTTTGATGCCCAACCTGCTGCTTTTTGATGAAAACCCACTCTGCCGCTGAATCAGCCGCCGTGATGCAACTGTTTCATTTGCTGTTTATTCTGCGTGTGTGTTCTTTATTTATGCGTAAAGCTGAACACACATCGTCCTTTGCCTCATTTCCAGCAGCGTCTTCATGATGAAAACTCTGTGAAAACTCAGTGGATCAAAGCTGCGTTCCAACCCTCCATGATCACATCGGGTCCGTTTGAATCAGCAGTTTGAGCTTTACTAAGTTTGTTAAAGAGTGTTCAGCATTAAGCATTAACTGTGGATGCAGCACACACACACACACACACACACGTGCACGCTTTCACACTGTACAGAGAACTAAGTGCAGAAACCTGGCAGCTAAATACTGACTCCTGTTCTCTGCAGTAAGCTCCAAAGACCCCAAATACATCTGTTCACATTAACACACACACACATACACCTAGAGAAATCCATTATCATCAGCTCTCAGAGTCCAGATGGTTGAGACAGACAGAGAAGAGCTGTTAAACTACCAGCGTCCCCAAAGGCCTCTGCTGCTCTATAAGCTCGGCTGGTTAATTCACTCTAAAGGCTTCTGCTTCTGTGTGTGTGTGTGTGTGTGTGTGTGTGTGTGTAGGCAGGTGTGTAGAAAGCCTCCTCAGCAGCGCTAACATTACATCCTAATGTAGCATCTGCAGTTTCTGTAGCCTTCAGCTTTTACAGACATTTTAAAGTCGTCAACATGAACTCAGCCTCCTGTGGACTGGAGCGAACGTGCTCTGGGAGATTTTCTCCAAGTCTTAATATCTGTAGGCAGCAAACGAGGTTCTTCTTAAGAAGCGGGAGCACTTTGACGTTTATGAAGTGCAGAATTTATTCCATGAAGTGAAATTTCAGCCTTCGTCAGAGCTTAAAGAGCAGAACTAATCACATCGAATAGAAAACTCTACATAGACGTAGACAGTGTGTCGGGAGGTCAACATGCTCAGGGACGTCACCAGCTGGTAAAGAAGTATGTGGGAAAATACAACAGAAGCACAACTGCTCTATAAAGGAACAGCTGACAGTAATAATCTGAACAATTATTACTGTAGTAGTAGTAGTATTACTGCAGTAAGATGAGAAGTGAAAACAATAAACAGTCTTTAAATATTCTAAATCTAAATCTTCTCGTCGTGTTCGTCCATCGTCCTCCTGTTAGTGCTGAACGGGTTCAGAGCTCCGTGCTCAGGTGGTTGAGTCTGCAGCCGCCTCTCCAGTTAAATCAGGCTTTAAGGGAATGGAAATAGTGTTTTGGTTTGAGCTCCAGCGGCTCACGATAGTGGGTGAACTGGACGGGAACGAGGGAAAGGCTCCGCCGAGCGCCGAGGCTCAGGATTTGTGTGGTGGAGGAAGATTTAAAAGAGAGAAAGAGACAGGATGGAAATGGGTTTCACATCCTCGAGCAGAACACATTCGTCTTCATGATGTCTGCATGAGTTGTTCTGGAAAACTGGACCCTCGATTTGCTGAAAGCCAGTTTCTCCAGATACAGTAAGATTAAAGTGAAACCTGCTGATTGTCAGTGAACTCGACAATGACGGACAAGAAACTTCCACAGCGTCAGAAATGTTCAGTTTACAATCTAACTAACAATTGAACCTGCACGTCAGTGTTTACTGTGAAGGAGTTCACTCATTGACATGGTACAACTACATTTACACAGTGAGGCATAAAATAGTGTAGTATAGTAAACATAGTAAATACTACTGTACGTATTCTGCCCCCCGCAGGTGGTCGTCCACATTACAGATGAAAATGACTGCACGCCAGAGTTCCTCCACTCGATCTACACCAGAGACAACGTACCTGAGAGCGTCGCACCTGGAACCTCCCTGCTGCAGGGTAACACACAAACACACCAGCACAGTACACCTGTAGACATGCCAAGCACAACGTGTGTGTGTGTGTGTGTGTGTGTGTGTGTGTGTGTGTGTGTGTGTGTGTGTGTGTGTGTGTGTGTGTGTGTTTGTGTGTGTTGGAGCCATCTGTCGTAGCTGTTGGTGACTGGTTCAGATCAAACAGTCCCACTTCAGCGAGGCTTTGCTCTTATTAGGCAGACGGCCAGCAACACACACACGTTGGTGTCTCACTAGCTGGGAGCCCAAACGTTGACATAGTGCTTCCTCTGTTACTCCAACCTCATCCATCACAGCGTAATGTCTACGCCCAAACTTTACCCAAACCTGAACCTACAATTATATTTCCTCTCAACCAGCTCTTCCTGTCTCTCTCCTCCTCCCCCCTCAGTTCTGGCCCAGGACTGTGACTCCGGTGTGAACTCGGAGCTCTCTTACTTCGTTCACGGCGGTGATTTCATCATCTCGTCCGGAGGTGTGGTCAGCCCCGCCCGTCGCCTCGACTACGAGCGGCCCAATCACATCTACGAGTTTGTGGTGGTCGCTGTAGATGCTGGGACGCCCCCCCGCACAGGCACCGCCTCCATCCGCATCCGTGTCTCCAATAGCAACGACGAGGCGCCCGTTTTCTCCCAGAGCGCGTACGACCTCTGCCCTTTTTCTCGTTTTCTACTTTTCTTTTTGTTTGTCGTGAGCTTTTGTGACTCAGTCGCTGTCTCTCACCCACAGTCTGCTAATTAAGTTTGGTTTTGAATTCACAGTCTATTTTTAATCCTGCTGTTCTTCCTCCATCTGTTTTCACTGTCTTCACCTCTCCTGTCTCCTTCACACTTTCTCAAACTCATCATTACACATAAAGTTCAGATTCTGTTTTTCTTATCTTGTTACACACTTTTTATTTTCTCCTCTCCTCTCCTCTTCCTCTCCTCTCCCCCTCTCCTCTCCTCTCCTCTCCTCTCCTCTCCTCTCCTCTCCTCTCCTCTCCTCTCCTCTCCTCTCCTCTCCTCTCCTCTCCTCTCCTCTCCTCTCCTCTCCTCCTCTCCTCTCCTCCTCTCCTCTCTTCCTCTCCTCTCCTCTCCTCTCTCCTCTCCTCTCTCCTCCCTCTCTCCTCTCCTCTCCTCTCCTCTCCAACTCGCTCTCCTCCTCCTCTCCTCCCTCTCCCGCCTCCTCCTCCCTCCCTCCCTCCTCCTCCTCTCCTCTCCTCTCCTCTCCTCGCCTCTCCTCTCCTCTCCCTCTCGCCTCTCCTCTCCTCCTCCTCTCCTCTCCTCTCCTCTCTCTCCCTCCTCTCCTCTCTTCTCTCCTCCTCCCGTCCTCTCCTCTCCCCTCTCCTCTCCTCTCCCTCCCTCCTCTCCTCGCCCTCCTCTCCTCCTCCTCCTCTCTCCTCTCCTCTCCTCTCCTCTCCTCTCCTCTCCTCTCCTCTCCTCTCCTCTCCTCTCCTCTCCTCTCCTCTCTTCTCCTCCCACATCAACTCCTTCCTTCTCTTTCTTTACTTCCACCAAGCCTCAGTTATTTTTCTCTCTCGTCATCAGTTATAAGACGTTCCTCAGTGAGGACGCCGGTCCAGATACGCTGGTCGCCATCGTCCACGCCAACGACCCAGACGGTGATGCTGTTTCCTACGCCATCACCGGCGGCAATGAGGACAGTAACTTCCTGCTGGACAACCAGAAGGGTGAGGGACGGACGCACAAATACAAAATGTTGCAGTGTTTTAAAGAAATGTAAAAGGCTGATGGGAACTTTTATTAGGGTGCAGCATCAGCATAACAGTGAAGCAGTACAGTGAAGTACTAATTGCTCAGCAGATTCAATTCAATTCAATTCAATTTTATTTGTAGAGCGCTTTTTACAATTGACATTGTCACAAAGCAGCTTTACACAACCAAAGAACAGTACACAGATGAAGTCATGCAATAGATTCCTTTAGTTTCACTACTCGATGTCCACACCCACACATCACATATTTGTCTTTAACACATGTAGAAGTAGAAAAGCAGACATGCAGCTTGGAGAGAATTACTCAGCGTTCTGCATCAGTTGTCAGACTCAGTCCGTCCACTCTGGGACAGCAAAGAACAAATGATAGATCAGGTACAAATACAACAAGAATGGTTCTTCTTTGATATCCTACACTGTTCCTGTTTCTGTTGTTACATGCGACTAAGCTATGATGACCAGTTGTGCAGAGTGAGTCCTGCAGCTGAACAGTCCAAATGTAACGTGTGTCTTACGGGTGGTGCTGGAGGAAAAGGTTGTTAAATAAAATCTGGAATAAAAATAAATTTCTTGTAGCAGTTTTGCTCCTAACGGGACAAAAATATGTTGTTTATTTTCAGGCAGATCGCTTCAACACGCACATACCACAAAATCTCCTCTGCACACATACACACACAGATGTATTCAGATCACTTACACTCCCAGCGTGCAGCACACAAACACACACCGACAGCAAAGTGGTGGTTGCTGTGCTAACGAGTATTTGGGGATAAAGCCGGGTAGTTTGAACAAGGCCAGTGAACCCCCTGGAAGTCACACAGAGAAACACAAAGGAGACGCAACACAAACAGTGTGTGTGTGTGTGTGTGTGTGACGGTGATTATAACTGTGTGTGTATTCATGTTTTGTTTATTTATGCAGATGAGTGTGTGCATGTCTTCCTGGGGTTGTGTGGACACACCAGTGTTGTGAGGACATTTCCGCCACACAACTTCACCAGCGCTGCTTCATATTATTACACATGATATCGACGAGGGTCCTCCTAACTACAGCAACACCATGAGTGTGTCAGACAGACTTCTTGAAGATAGACTTCATGTGCAGCGCATGTTTATCTGTGTGTGTGTGTGTGTGTGTCACCATATCACCCAGCATGCCCTGCACCACTGCTCTGCCACACACAAACACGTACATTTGTGCACACGCGACTGATAAAAGCATGAACATTTGCACATAAATGATATATTAAGACCCTCACACACACACACACACACACACACACACACACACACACACACACACACAGCAGATGGCCTTTGGCTTGCTCGGCTGTTCTGCTTTGTCACTTCAAAGCGTTGTGAAGCATTTTCATGTAGATGTGTTCGCTCCCTCCCAGCCTCCGTGTCTCTATTCATGTTGCAACCAAAGCTGCTTATTTGTTTGTTTGTTTGTTTGTTTGCTCTGCTGCTCTGTTATGTTAATGAGCAAGTGATTGTTAGCGCAGAGAAATCTGACATTTGTTTTAGGACTCAGTTGGAATAATGTGTTTTTTTGCTGCTGGTGACACGGTGCAGAGCCTCAGAGCAGCACAGCTCCCACTTCTATTTGCTGCGTTTTAAGCTCAGTGCTTATTTACACTTAGTGACACTGCTGCTATTTTGGACACTGTGCAAAACTGGATTACTAAAGCAGGCGTGTGCCCGGGGGCCCAGACCTCCAGGGGCCATAAAATCCTCTTCTATACACCAGAACATCTGGGTCTATATCATTTGATTCATTACAAATTGGCACCACTTATGTCTGATATCATAAATCATCATCCTCCATCGAAGGGTCCAATCTTTCTGTGTCAAGTAATGAACACACTGAAAACCTTATTATTTAATCACAGACCCGATTTACCTGCTAGTTACTGTCTTTAATAAGCTGCTGGTTCACGGATTAAATGGTCCAAGTGTTCTTTTACTGACCCACATGTAAAAACCAAAGTTAGACTGATCAGCTTCTAACAGCTCATTTCATTTCCACAAATAATGCGACTTTTTCTAAAATGAAGTAAAAGACAGCAGCAACAAGTCTGCATTTAAGAACAGGTTGGAAACGGTGCGGTCGGATCCGCTCTGATCCTGGACAGACATAAAACTCTCAGAGAAGGTCAAATTCAGGGAGTAGAAACAGGAACGGTCAGTAGTTCTGTGACATGGAGGAGCTCTGCCCGTCGTTCTCTTTACTTCTGAACACTTGGACTCTGTGGACATTAAAAGCTTTAAAGCATGAAACTGGTCCAGGTGGAAATGGACCAGACGTCCTTCATGGTTCTGTTCAGAACTGAAGCTGCTGAAAACAAATAAAGACTAAAAGACACTTGAGGTCCGTTGTTCATCAGGAGCCGTGATCCTGAATCCAGCAGCAGAACAGTCCAAGTATCTTGATGATGGTCTGGACCACTGGTCTCAGTGAGGACAGGTAGTACTAGTACACAGTAATACACTACAGTACTTCTGTTTGTGTGCAGGCATCATCAAGCTGCGGCGGAGCCCCCCTCCCAGACTCAGGGGGCCGCAGTACGTCCTCAACATCACGGCCACGGACGACAACGCCTCCGGGGGACCGAACCCCCTCAGCAGCTCCGCTCAGGTCATCGTGGGCATCAACGACATCAACAACAACAAGCCGGTCTTCAGAGACGTGAGTCCACGGGGCCGGTCCCAGACTGTGGTCCGTGTCCGGTCTGATCCACATTAACGTCCCCCCTCTCCCCCTTAGTGCCTGAACTACAGCCTGAACGCCGCCGTCCTGGAGAACCAGCCCCCGGGGACCTTTGTCCTCCGCGTCCAGGCCCACGACGCCGACATGGGGGAGAACGGAGAGGTCCGGTACGGCATCATGCACCGAGACGGGGTCTCGTCGGGGTTCGACATCGATCCCGACACCGGTAGGTTCCACAGTACCACCGCGCTCAGACAGTGTCACGGGTTCGAACCCCCGCTGAGGTGTCCCGTGTTCCCCAGGTGTGATCACCACGGCGGCGAGCTTCGACCGGGAGCGTCAGCGGGAGTTCACGCTGTCGGTCACGGCCACGGACCGAGCCGAGGAGCCGCTGATCGGGATCTGTCAGATCAGTGTGGTGGTCGGAGACCAGAACGACAACGAGCCCAGGTTCGAGAACAGAGGCTACCAGTGTGAGTACTGCTGCTGATAGGTACTACTGGTACTACTACTGATAGGTACTAATACTGATAGGTACTAATACTGCTGCTGATAGGTACTACTACTAATACTACTACTAATACTACTACTAATACTACTACTGGTACTACTACTGATAGGTACTACTACTGATAGGTACTAATACTGCTGCTGATAGGTACTACTACTGGTACTACTACTAATACTACTACTAATACTACTACTGGTACTACTACTGATAGGTACTACTACTAATACTACTACTGATAGGTACTACTACTGATAGGTACTAATACTGCTGCTGATAGGTACTACTACTAATACTACTACTAATAGGTACTACTACTGATAGGTACTAATACTGCTGCTGATCGGTACTACTGGTACTACTACTGATAGGTACTGCTGCTGATAGGTACTACTACTGATAGGTACTACTGGTACTACTACTGATAGGTACTACTACTGATAGGTACTAATACTGCTGCTGATAGGTACTACTGGTACTACTACTGATAGGTACTACTGGTACTACTACTGATAGGTACTACTACTGATAGGTACTACTGGTACTACTACTGGTACTAATACTAATACTACTACTAATACTACTACTGATAGGTACTACTACTGGTACTACTACTGGTAGGTACTACTGGTACTACTACTGGTACTAATACTAATACTACTACTGATACTACTACTGATAGGTACTACTGCTGGTACTACTACTAATACTACTACTGATAGGTACTACTACTGGTACTACTACTAATACTACTACTGATAGGTACTACTACTGATACTACAGCTGGTACTACTGCTAATACTGCTGCTGATAGGTACTACTACTGGTACTACTACTAATACTGCTGCTGATAGGTACTACTACTGGTACTACAGCTGGTACTACTGCTAATACTGCTGCTGATGGGTACTACTACTGATACTACAGCTGGTACTACTGCTAATACTGCTGCTGATAGGTACTACTACTGGTACTACAGCTGGTAATACTGCTAATACTGCTGCTGATAGGTACTACTACTGCTGATACTACTACTACTGATACTACTGGTACTACAACTGATACTACTGCTAATACTACTGGTACTGGTACTACAACTGATACTAGTACTACTACTACTACTACTATTGATGCTGCTACTACTACTATTACTGTAGTACTAGTATTAGTACTGCCTTTTCTCCTGTTGGTTCAGTTTTTACGTGGACACACTCGGCGTCTTTGTGTTCCGGTTCCGGTTGAACCCGGGTTCTGCGTGGACTCGTCCTCGTCGTATCTTCAGTGTTTGTTTTCTCCGTGTGTAAATGTGTGTTTTGATGAGCGTCGTGTCAGAACTTCAGATTTGGGAAATGTCTCATTAAGTATTTAACACGGAGACTGAAATGTTTCTAGGACACGCGTGTGCGTGTTCTGAGTTCTGTTGATATGTTGATCTGTGTTCTGTTGATCTGTGATCTGTTCATATGTTGATCTTTTGATCTGTGATCTGTTGATCTTTTGATCTGTGTTCTGTGATCTGTTGATATGTTGATCTGTGTTCTGTGATCTGTTGATCTTTTGATCTGTGATCTGTTGATCTGTGATCTGTTGATCTGTGTTCTGTTGATCTGTTGATCTGTGTTCTGTGATCTGTTGATCTTTTGATCTGTGTTCTGTGATCTGTTGATCTGTTGATCTGTGATCTGTTGATCTGTGATCTGTTTATCTGTGATCTGTTGATCTGTGTTCTGTGATCTGTTGATCTGTTGATCTGTTGATCTGTGATCTGTTGATCTGTGTTCTGTGATCTGTTGATATATTGATCTGTGTTCTGTTGATCTGTGATCTGTTGATCTGTTGATCTGTGATCTGTTGATCTGTGTTCTGTGATCTGTTGATATGTTGATCTGTGATCTGTTGATCTTTTGATCTGTGATCTGTTGATCTTTTGATCTGTGATCTGTTGATCTTTTGATCTGTGATCTGTTGATCTGTGTTCTGTGATCTGTGTTCTGTGATCTGTTGATATGTTGATCTGTGATCTGTTGATCTGTGATCTGTTGATCTTTTGATCTGTGTTCTGTGATCTGTTGATCTGTTGATATGTTGATCTGTGATCTGTTGATCTTTTGATCTGTGTTCTGTGATCTGTTGATATGTTGATCTGTGTTCTGTGATCTGTTGATCTTTTGATCTGTGTTCTGTGATCTGTTGATCTGTGTTCTGTGATCTGTGTTCTGTGATCTGTTGATCTTTTGATCTGTGTTCTGTGATCTGTTGATCTGTTGATCTGTTGATATGTTGATCTGTGTTCTGTGATCTGTTGATCTTTTGATCTGTGTTCTGTGATCTGTTGATATGTTGATCTGTGTTCTGTGATCTGTTGATCTTTTGATCTGTGTTCTGTGATCTGTTGATATGTTGATCTGTGATCTGTTGATCTGTTGATCTGTGATCTGTTGATCTGTGATCTGTTGATGTTGATCTTTTGATCTGTGTTCTGTGTTCTGTGATCTGTGTTCTGTGATCTGTTGATATGTTGATCTGTGATCTGTTGATCCCGCTCGTTGTCGTCTTTATATCACAGTCGATGTTTGAGTTACTCTGTCGTCATCTGAGTGAAGTACAGTGTCTGTTCTCAGCGTCACTGAACACATTTCATCAGAGAATTCAACAAGTGGCTTCGTTCGGACGAATCTTTGTTATAAGACGACGTTCTGACGTTTGATCGTCCATCAGAAGAAGAACACTGAGCAGCTGTTTGCTCAGGTTAACAAAGGCTCGTTAACAAAAGAGATTTTATTACTGCAGTAAAACACACAGTACAACATCATCCACCTTCTTGGTTGTTCGGTCGTTTCCCTGTGACGACGTTGGACTCAGTAACATCTGATGGGATTATTCCGTGGAAATGTTTCCAGTGACACATTATTTTTGACATAATGCTTGAGATGCAGGATTACAGGGGAAATGCAGCCGTGGACCTCCTCTCTGCTCGCTGACACACTTCACAGTCAGCAGGATCGGAGGTTATATTCATAAATTTAAAAAGGCATCTAGACCCAGAACTGACAAAATGAGGCGACAGCGTGCTGACAAAACAAAACTCTCTGTTCCCATTACTGCAGTATCTGCTCAGTGTTCAGTACCACTTAAAGATGTTCAGTACTTGTACTTTACGCTGACTTTATGTGTAGCTGATGATGGAGACAGGAGAGTGGTCCTGTAGCAGTAATGTAGAAGTACTAGTAATACTGTTGCAGCAGTAGTAGTGGTAGAAGTACCATTAGTGGTGACAGTAGAAGCAGATGTAGTAACAGTAATTCAAGTAGCACTAGTTGCAGTAATAGTGTTAGTATAAAGACAGCAGCTACTGCAGTAGTACCAGCAGTGGTAGTGTTCAGAAGTGTTTCTTCCCCTGGCTGACAGATAATCTCTCTTCTCTCTCAGACTTCCTGAGGGAGGACACACCGGTGGGAACTAGTTTCTTGAGAGCGGCGGCACACGATGACGACCAGGGGAGTAACGCGGTGATCACATATTCACTATCCAATCAGAAGCCGGCGTACCTGCACATCAACCCCAGTACGGGCTGGATTTATGTCAACTATCCCATCTCACAGGTGAGAAACAACCAGGCACCATTTCACCCAACGACCCCGACACTGAGCTGAAGCTGAAACTATTTGAATAATGTCCCTCACTTTCTTAAAATACGTAATAGTACTCATGGTAGACGGCTGCAGAAGCTAACTAGTGTTTTAAAATAGCGATAAAGAAGCTCAATGTGGATTTAGAGTATCCTTCAAATGTGTAATGTGTAAAAAATACTATATTCTCCACTAAAATGTGTTAGAAGAGAAGTAAAATGGTGCTTTAAACAATATCCATGTGCATCCAACCGCTGGATTCACGTGCACGGATACTTAGTGTAAATATAATAAAAGTTGCATCAAGCTGACTTGAATGTTTCATGAGTGTCGTCACGTCTTTGTACAATCTTCCAAAGTCAAACTGAAAATCTGCAGTGAAGTGAAGCCTGTTGAACAAACATCTGTCATGACTGATGCCGACTGTTCTTCTCTGTTATCTCCTCTCTGTCTTCTTCGCCTCTCGATTCCACTGATCTTTTAAACGACACTTCAGTCAATAATTCAGCAAAGGCACATTCACCCCCCCCCCCCCCCCCCCCTTTTCTTTATTCAAAGATCAACATTTCAATGTTTTCTTTTCCTCTCTGCTCTAATCATTTATTCTACAAGTGTTCACTGGTCTTTCACAGCTGTCAAACAAGTGCATGGTCATTAAAACACTTCATAGATACATAATAGATAATAAATAATCCATTACTTTGATAGCAAACTTTAGTAATAATGAAAATCCTGTCTTTGAAATTGTTCCTGCTGTTTTTTTGAGGTCATGAAATGACTTTGAACATCGGCCTTAAACGCAACAATGAGTAGATCTAATTAAATATTCACCTCCAGCTATTTCTTCCCTTTGTTAAATGGTCTTTTGTTGCTTCCTGTTGCGTCCCTGCAGACGTCCAGGATCAACCAGCAGATCGTGGCGTCTGACGGAGGAAACCGCAGCAGCTCTGTGGAGCTGACCGTCATCATCACCAACGTCCACAACCAGCCGCCTCACTGGGAGCAGCCGGAGTACTGGGTGACCGTGCCGGAAAACACCATCCGAGACGCCAAGATAGTGGTGAGTCACCCGTAAATTCTCTGTTCAGTAGCTGGTGTCTTTCTTATGAAGCTGCTTTCATGAGCAGGACTCAGCCTCATAAATAGCCGTTACTTAATAAGTCTTCTGTGGTTACAGCACATATACTGTATAATAATACAGGAGGACACATGTTCACCTGCAGCGTCCTGACTATGTGCAACATGGACACAACACTTCACCAAAGTATATTTGGGACATCAGAGCATGTGGGAACACGACTGGTCATTATTATGTAATTTAGCAACGTCGCGCTGATCATTAAAAGTCACTGTAAGAAACCGAAAGGACAAACGTGAAGGGAGAGGACAAAGACATGTAGAAGGACTCTTCAAACCCAGTCCTCCTGAAGCACTGACAGAGTTCTCTTTCATTTACATCCTCCTTCACGTCAGTGCAGAGCACCCCGAGGAGCCTGGAAACACTTTCTTCTTCTTCATCCCTCTCCCTCTCTGTGTCAGCACGTTTCGCCGAGTGCTTCTAAACATTTTCTGCCGAGCAAACAAGCATCCCGCCCTCAGTCTGTCTCACCTGACTCTCTCAAACCAACACACACACTGGGTTTAGCTGTATACCTCCGGTGGTTTTTTCTCTTTTGATCCCTCCATCCTAATTTGCTGTCTTTTCCTAAGCTGCTGATTTAGAAGGTGGAGGAGTTTTTACCCTCCAGCTGCTGGATTTCATGGAGGTTAGTCAGTTTTCAAACAGTTCTAGTGTGTGTATGTGTGTGTGTGTGTGTGTGTGTGTGTGTAATCCTGTGTTTAAGAGTGTGAACCTGTGCTGGATTTAATCGTTCCTCCTCCTCCCTTTCGACCCGATCACTGCCTGAAAAGGCTGAAAATGATGGTGACGACGGTGATTGGAGGTTGTCCCACCCACAGCTCAATCTGTCAGAGATGATTGAGAGGAGAGAGGGAGATAATTACACCTGCTGTCAGCGCGTCACAATGGAGCGTGTCTCATCACCTCAGAAAAACAGATGCTTAATTACTGTGTTTAACCTGACAGAGTCTGTATGATGATGGAATGAGGGAGCGAAGAAAAGAGGAGAGGGAGAAAAGTGCATCTGTACATCAGTGTCATCAGTAAAACAGACGGAGGTGATGAAGTTGGTGATGATGAAGAGTTATGCTGACTAATAGTAATAATACAAGTGGACGGATAGCATCGTTAACTGTGACCATTAGAGACCAAATGTGGGTTAATCTAAATACATAAAACTTAAAAGCGGTGAGAGAACACGTGGTAGGTTTTGGCTTTTCATGGATTTATTGACAAAAAGAAAAACACACAATAATACGAGCTGTGTTCTTCAGTCGGTGGATACCGACGTCTAAAAGCTCGTCGTCCTTACTGATTATTATTATATTTGTTCCCGTCCAACAGTGCTCATGTTTCATTTCTCTGTTTCTGAGTTATTTCTGCATGTTGCTCCTTTTCTTCATTTCTTCCCTCCAGTGGTTTTCTGATACATTTTCATGAGGGTGGGAGACTTACAGGAGATCCAGGGCTGAGTCCAATTTCAAAAACAATGAATCCTATTCTAATCAGAGTCTTTACTGTATGAAACCTATTATTTATTTATTAGACTTACACCGTGCACCCCATCAGGAGCCTGATGACAACAGATCTCAGACTAAAAGATGAAACGAGACAGGAAGACATGACTTTAGTTGACTACAGGTTTGATTTGATCATGTTAATTCACTAACGAGTGCAGTGGATTCACCTGTGACATTTACCAAAACTGACAACACATAAAAATCCTTCACAAGTCTTAAATGTCTCCTCCTCCTCCTCCTCCTCCCTCCACTCCTCTGCTGTGTTAATTGCACTGAGGAGGAACTGTTATTTTAAATTTAGCAGCGGTAATAGGGTCTGTTAATTACATTGTTAACGAGGTGGAGGGAGGGAGCAGCTCGGTGTGTACGTGTTAAATCTCCATATCAATAATATGAAGTCATCTCCTGCTCAGACTATGAGTGTGAGACTGTGCACGTCTCATCATCAGCTGACTGTTTCCTGTTACTCGCTCTATTGAAAACAAAGAAAATATAACTAGGTCGGATTTATCGAAACATATTAAAGTTTCAATTAGACTTCCACAAGTCCGTCACAGACCTGCATGAGCTTTTTAAGACGGTGTCGATTTAAAGTGAAGATTTATAAACTTTTCATGTAAAAATGATTTTTGCAACAATGATGTGTAAAAAAAAAGATCTCGTCCACTGGGAAACATGAACAGGTTTTTAACTGTGACAGTTTGTGAAGCTGATGATTAGATTAAACACTGATGTGGACTGTTCAAAGGCAAAGCAACATCACATCAGAAACTACAGCAGCCATATGGATTTCTGCTGTCTCGTCTGGATCTTCAGTCTGAGCTGGAGTTTGACAACAGTCAGCTGATTTAAACTAGAGACCAGCAAAAAGAACAACAAGAAAGAGTTGACATGATTGAAAAATGAAATAACCTTTTATCGGGTCAATCATTGGCTTCTATCCAGAGTCGTGCATGTAAACATGTGCAGATCAGATGCTTTAACAGTAGTAATATTAAATGAAACCTGATAGATTATTCATGTGAGAATAATCAGCTCCAGTGCAGATCTCTCCTCCTGTTTCTTACTTCTCTGTCAGCATCTGCAGGTGACAGTGTGATCTGTATTCCAGCTGCTGAATCACGCTCAGCACCAGCTGAGAGCGGTCTGCTGCGATATCTCCACAGGCGTTAATCTGTGTGGGAGAAGGTGGCAGACACTGATCAGCTTAGCTTCAGCACACTGCGCTGATGTCTAATGAGATGATTTCTCATTAGTGATGATTCTGTACGCTCTGCTGCCTCGGCCCGCTGCGAGGCACATCCACGCGCCGCTTCCTGAAGAGCGCCAACGTGTCCTGACACGGCTCCTCACCTGGAAACTGAACGGCTACCGTTGAGCCTGAATGTCACACTTTAAATTAACTAGCATCATCTAATTCTTTAGAATTGCAACTGAGGAATGAGACGCCAACATAAATCAGCTCCAAACATTATGACATGAGAGCAGTTTTACAGGTCAGAGAATATTTGCTCACTTCGGTTTGGATGTTGACGTCAGTGTGTCTTTGTATTCCTCTGTGTTTTTGTGAGTGTTATCTTTCTAACATGGTAAGTGCCTAGTAAAGACATGAGAGAGGGGGCGTTTGAGCCGCCGTGGACACTGGGGGAGAGAGGACTGAGAGGCTTTTGGTGTTTCAAGTGGCAGACAGCGTTTCTCACTCAGTGTTCCTGCATGTCGCTGGGAGGAAATATGTTACCTCTGATGGGAACGAAACAGGTTTCCCACAGAAACCCCTTGCTCCAAGTATTTGTACTAAGGTAGGCCAGCCCTGTCCTGAACCGGAGGGGTCAAATGGTTTTGCACGTAGCATACATTCAGCAGTTCTAGTGACCATTTCCATGTGATGTGAGGCTGACAGATGAGCAGACACTGAGGTCTTCCTGTTGCTCTGACTGACTTCTGTGTTGTGTGGGTTAGTAATAAGGATACCTGGATCTCTTTGACTTTAATGTCCTTTTTTTACTACAGGACACATGATAAAACTGCAAGAGGTTAGATTACTGCAACCTTAACTTTGCACCTCCTTAAAATAACCCAGTGGATTAAACATCCTGGTTAGAAGCTACTGCTGCTGTGGTCGGACCTGTAACAGATCCTGTCAGATTAACATCAGGGCTGTAGAAGAACATGGTGAAGCATGCAGAGGACAAATAGAGAGAAAGAGAGACAAATGTCAAGTGTGTCACACTAGTATCTTTATTTCAATCTTCAGTGTTTATGTACAACGAAGATAAAAGTCAGACTTAGTTTAATAAACTATGCAACATCACAGGACCAAATGTTTGTTAACTGAGGAGACGGAAACAATTTTCTCATCGTGACTCGAGCAGATTTATCAGATTTATCACCCTGTGCAGGGTTGGATATCATCAAACAGGCAGCCGAATTCCCTCTCCAGTGATGTTAAATGATGAAACTGATGATGAAAATGTTTCAGCTGATTCAGTGTGCACAGGTTTAAGCGCCCCTCATGCTCAAGATGGTCATTAAGACTTTTAAAATCCATCAGTGCAGCCTGTGCAAGACCAGAAAAGTCTTCTTACTTCCTCTCAGAGTAGAACGCATCAGTATTAAAGTTATTCTTAAGATTCTTTTACTACGTTTAAACAGTCAGTTACTTTGTTAGGACTCATCTGGGCCCTCGTCTATCGACTGTCCCTCAGCAGCACCCGGCAGTAGCAGTTTACAAGCTGCTCCTCATTAGAGTTTTCAGATTTTCTGTAAAGCTCTTTGAATTGTCCTGTGTTTGAAATGTGCTTCTTTCATCCAACATTTTCAACTCACCTCTCGCTCTGTCGCTCTCACACCAGGTTCCAAATGTCGTGACAGCATTTTATGTAAATGTGATGTCACATCTGAAAGAAGCTGTGAGGAACATTAACAAAAAAAAAGTCTCTGAATGGCTGCATGACAAAAAGTCATCACTTTGAGTCATGCATTGTGCCAGCAGTGATGCGTATGACTGAAAAGGGTTTAGGATCTGTAGTCAAAGACACACATTGTGTAGTGTAAGAATTGAGAGAAGAAATGCATAAAGACCAATAAGATACAGTGGGCTGTGATCATGAACAGTGCTAATGTAACGATAATCCTGGATACACAGGCTCACACAGAGCACCAGGAGCTCTCAGCTACGTGGGTGTAGTAGTAGTTATACTCTCAGAACAATAAAGTGAGGTCGTATCACTCAGCCGTGGAAAACACAATCCTTCTCTGGCAAGGTTGCTCAGGAAGGACAAGGGCCTTAAAAGCCCTCACACACACTCTCACACACACACACACACACACTCTCTCTGAGGTCGGCCAAATCTGCTGCCAAGAGAATAACACGAGTCTTAAAAGCTCTGCTGCTGCTGGTGAATGTACGGTCGGGACAACTCACACACACAATCACACCAGTCCAAACACATATTTTCTCACAAATTCACACAATGGAAATCATCAACAAAGCAGAAAGTGAAACCTTTTTAGGTCGTAAAAGGTCCTGGAGAAGTTCTTGACTGTTTCATGACCATAGAAGGAGTGAACCGCAGCGCCGACCATCGAAACTCTGCATTCTTTGAAATGTAGTTGTGTATCTTAGGCTGTCATTTCTCTGGTGAGTGTTAACGGTTTATGGATCTGGGAGTCGTCGAAGCCGTTGGAGCCGTTGTGCAGATGAACGTCTTTGCTGTCGACAGCAAACAGCTGCGTGACACCGTGACATCACTGTGAACCAAGACAGTAGCTCGGTTCTTTGATGGTTTATAATAAGTTCTGGTTTCAGTAATGGAGATAAATCTGATGTATAAACCTGAAGACAAGAGGTTTGAGGAGCTAAGTCATTCTGTGGCTGCAGATTAGTGATTCGTCCGTGGTTTTTTACAGCCAGTTATTAGCACGGTGGAGAATACACCTAGAAAATATCATAATGAATTGTTAAGTGACGTGTTATCAACCATTCTTCACTTCTCCATCTTCTTACCACTGCTGACTGCTGACTGCCTGTTTTCCAGCTCACTCTGTCCTCTGTGTCTCCGTCAGACCGTCAAGGCGACGTCCCCACTCGGTGACCCCCGTGTGACCTACAACCTTGAGGAGGGTCAGGTGCCGGAGACCAACATGCCGGTGCGGTTCTACATCAAACCGAACCGGGCGGACGGATCTGCGTCCATCCTGGTGGCCGAGAACCTCGACTACGAGACGACTCGCTTCTTCACGCTCAGAGTACGAGTGCAGAACGTCGCCGCCGTGCCGCTGGCCTCCTTCAGCACCGTCTACGTCAACGTGACAGGTGAGATGGGGGGAGGATGTAGGATCTGAACACCTACTGTATACATAAATTCATATTGTATATATATTAAATGATGTGGAACATGTAGTATGTGATTCAGTTCTTACTTCTGTGGAGCGTAGATACTAAATGTCATGAGATTTTAGATGAGATGAGTCTGCTCAAACCCAAACAACACTGAGGTTCTGTTGAAACAGGTGGTTCTGGACGTTTGCTCACACAGAGACTACTTGTTGTTCAGTATTGTTTAAAGCTGAGAGCTGATCTGTATCTGTAGTATGTTAATGTTAACGTTAACTGTATTTGTGGTAATATTGGTTTTTACTAAGTTGTACTGTGGCCAAGAACTTAAATCAACTATTGGCAGTGTTTTATTTGAAATGAATTGGTTTTGCTCTGGGATGGGGTGTCCCGACATTGACTGTAGTTGGACCTGGTGCCATTTACTTTATCAAACATATTCTGGATTAGCAGCACCTATAAACCATCTGTGGTGAGTGAGACTCGTATGAAAACGGTATCTAAAGTGCTGCTTTGTTTACTGCTCCTTTTGTTTTCCATGAAATGACGAATGCAGACCAGCACTAACTGGACTTGAGGAGTACTCATGGTTGCAGTTGCTGGTATGAGCAGACGACATGATGACTGTGTTTGATAGTAGACAATTTACCTGGTGTTACGTGAACTACAGATGTTAAATTTGTGGTCATATGTAAGTAATAGAGTCAGTTCCAAGCACTTAGTGTGTAAATGAGTTAATAGGTGCGTGAGTTATCATGTAAGTGAATCTAACACACAAACTACTAAACTAAGCAGCAGTGTGTCAGTATTTAACTGCACCTTTAATTTGACACGGGGCAGCTCCGTCTCTTCTTTTAGACTTAGGAACTCTCTTGATAGAAGTCACCACTCAGCTCTGACCGGTGGAGGCAAGGAAGCGATTGGGGAACGACAGAAGCTCTGCCGTAATGAGCAAAACTGCTGCAATATGGAGGGAAGCCAATAATGAAGTGTAGTTTCTATACAGAGGAAGACAACAGCAACGACTGGTAGCGTGAGCTCCAAGCTGCCTCATTTTAACTGTGACTCATTCCCCAATCAGCATCAGTAGGCGGGTGGAGAGACGGAGAGAGGAGAAAACACTTCCTGACTTTGATTGGCTTTGAACAAACCCACATCGGACGCTGTAATTGGCTTAGCGGAGCTTGAAAGTGAGCTGACAAGCTGCTTTGTGGACTCTTCAGGGTGTTTGGAGAATAATTCCTCACTAATAACTCAGTTTTCATTAGTGTGGGGAGACACAGTCCAACTTTACTTTCTGATGGACTGGGACTGTTTCTCTCTTTAGTCTGTTCCTCTTTTCTGCTTAATCTTCTTTTCTGATGTTAATGTTGCAGAAGCACAAACCTTTTGTCTTTTTCAGCTTTTCTTTGCACTTTATCTTGTTGACTTTCTTTGTCAGTTTATTTCTTGATCCCGTTCTTTTCTTCCTCGCCTTTTCTCTCTGTCAGTTTTTAATCCAATTTAATCAGCTTTCATGGACTCGAGACTGCATGTGTTCTCCTGCCAGACCCGACAACAACAAGAAAATAAATTTAGCTGCTCTTCATTTTCTTCTCTGTCTGTCATCAGATGTGAACGACAACGTCCCTTTCTTCCTGTCGTCCACCTATGAGGCCACAGTTCCTGAAGGAGCAGAGATCGGCACGTCGGTGGCTCAGGTCTCAGCAACCGACCTGGACTCTGGTCTGCATGGGATGGTGAGAACTGAGAACTGCACCTGCAACGACTGCTTGTTAACTTCTTCTTCTTCTGCTTAAGCATCAGCCTCCTTCTCCTTCTTCAGATCCACTATGTCATCTTGAAGGATGAGAGCGGAGACTCTCAGTTCTTCAGCATCGACTCTCGCAGCGGCGCCATCGCCACTCGAGCCTCTTTTGACCGTGAGCAGAAAGCTTCATATCTGATCGAGGTGCAGTCGCAGGACAGCTCCGAGTCGGCCCGACCGGGCCAGCAGGGACAACCCAACACAGGTAACACACACTGACACAAAAAGACTGGAACAAACCTCAACGGCAAAAAGTTTCCTTCGTTAAGTTGAATTTAGATTAAACTCTGGGTCGTTCAACAGACACGGCCTACGTCAGGATCTTCGTGACGGATGTCAACGACAACGCTCCGGCGTTCGCCCAGCCTGTGTACGAGGTGAGCGTGGAGGAAGACAAGGAGGTCGGCTTCGTCCTCATCACCGTCACCGCGAACGACGAGGATGAAGGTGAGTAGAGCTGTCGGTAGCAGGACATTAGGTGTCTCTCACAGTGCTGGTCCAGGTTCAGGTCCTGGTCCTGGTCCAGGTCCTGCAGTACACCATAGACTAAAAATACTACAGTACTACAGTAGACAGTATATATGGAGATATGCAGCTGCATGTGTATTTCTATGAGAGAAGGATGAGTTGGTGTCTGTCTATTTACTTTACTCTCTTCTCTCCCTTCTTTGTTTCCTCCTCTCCTTCCCTTTAATCTCCTCGGTTCCTCCCTCCTCTCTCCTCCTCTCCTCTCGTCTTCCTGTCTCGCTGTCGCAGCTCGTTAGCGAGTGCTGCTTCTCCCCTGAGGTCGACAGTTTTGATGTTTGTCTTTGTTTGTGTTTGTCCCTCTTCCTCCTCCTCCTCTTCCTCCTCCGCTCTGAACCAATAAGCAGCAGGAGGCAAAAAACTCAGAAACAAGTCAACAAAACAAGTCTCTCAGTCTCTCTGTCTTAATGACGACTGATGGTGGCGTCATCTCGAACCCTCGGGGGTTTTTATACTCAGAAAGAAAAGTGATGTCTGATTATTTATTTTCTTTTTTTAAATCTTTAACCTTTTCTATGCTTGGGTGGATCCACATTCGTAAAGTCTAACAACCTGCTTCGTATTCATTCTCCAGATTTATCCTGATTCCCTCAGGAGATCCCGAACTTCCTGTCGCTCGTCTCCCACAGTCTCAGTTCTCCAAACTTTTTCTTCCAGTTTCATCCAAGGTTTCTGAATCGCGCCATTTACTGTACTTGTTAAAAACAGAAACAGGAAACAGCTCGACACTCGACCAAACTTACTGAAGGCTTCACTAACAAGCTACCGTGTCAAAGCAGTCTGAATCAATTCCAGCCAGAGTCTGAGAAAACCGAGTTAGAGCTTTTCTTACAGTCGGGTGGAAGGAGAATAAACATCATTAATGACTCATCACATCGTAGCTTACAGCAGGTGATTTACATTAAATCACACATCACAAACAGTTTGAGTGAACACGTATTTTACTTTGCTGCAGTGACTATAATGCAGAAATCAACAACTTCCACCTAATATCTCCTGCTTGCTGCTGAGGTCGGTAGTTCACCATCTTTATTTTGACAACAATGGTGCTTTTGCAGCCATTCAGTTTTTTTTTCAAGTGGAAGATCCAAAAAAACATTTTATTACTTATA
Source organism: Anabas testudineus (assembly GCF_900324465.2). Taxonomy (NCBI): domain Eukaryota; kingdom Metazoa; phylum Chordata; class Actinopteri; order Anabantiformes; family Anabantidae; genus Anabas; species Anabas testudineus. Next base: position 1,668,316 of record NC_046625.1, read on the forward strand.
ATCAGCTGCTGAGTTTCATTTAACATTGTGACTCTACTCGCTACTTACTGACAGTAAACTCAAGAGAATTGCATTTTCCTGTGGATCAGGTGACTAATCTTCATGTTCCTGAATCTGAACACATTCTGCAGGACTCCACATTTCAAGACTCTGCTTTGTTTTATATCTCTCATTCTCTGTTTCAGTCCACCAGTCACTGTAGCTTGTTTGTCTTTTTTGTTTTTCTGCTATGCAGCTGTAGTTGGAAGTGTCTCGATTTAGTATTTATTCCCCCCTCAGACTGATCCCTGCGAGGCTCGGGACTGCACTGAACACAGGATTAAGAAAACGCTAAGATAGCAAACTGCTGATGATTCCCTCCCAAACGTTAAAGCTTTATCCCCAGATTGAGCCTTGTCAGGGACTCCCTGTGGTAATTAGCAAACACAGCTCGACCCTAAACCACTGGGGGGGTCCTGAGGAGGAGATGGATCCCCTCAAACCTTCCTAACAGGCAGGTAGGTGTTATTGAGATTAACTAAACACAAGACCCGATCCCTGCTGACTCAGCACTGGGTGGCACTAAGCGTGTTTTTGCATCTTTACCAATTATCTGCAAGAAATGCATCTTCTTTCTCTGAACCCCCTCCAACACTGACCTCTGCATCACTGCCTCTTTAGCTGCTCTTGTCATGTATTATTATCATTTGGTGCTGCAGTATTTCCATTACTACCAATATGAAAGATCTGCATATAGGAACAGTAATTTCCTTCTGTACTTGCTGTAGTTAGGATTTTATTCGCTATGCAAATTGGAGTCTGACTTACTGGCGCACTTATTTTTTGCCATCTGTAGAGCTGCTGATGCTGGTGTTTTTATTTACCATGACTGAATATTCACGAGAGGTAAAGACCGAGTGTCTGTGGCTGTCTGAAGGTGTGAGAAGGTGAAAAGTTAAAGCTCCAATCTGAGATTTGATGAGCTGTGAACTGAAGTGAAGGTTTTATCCTCTGACTTCTGCTTCTTGGCTCCAGGTGTGTGTGTGTTTTATCCATTATGACCACAGTTTGTCGCTGAAGTTGACAGGTGTCGAAGTACAGGTGACCTCCTGTCCTGATGTGAACTGGAAGTCAGACAAACACAGAGGATCTAGTTGACTATAAAGTCCCTGTGTTGATTTCAGCTCGATTTGGTGTTTGGAGGGGGGGTAGATTACCAATCCCTCCCCACCATCACCTCCACCCTGGTCTAAAGTTAATTAGGCGTAGCAGCTTTTGTCACCCGTCATGTTTTCTGGATCCCGTTTGCTCCTCCGAGTGGAAAATTTGCCGAACTAAGTGCGTCTGGTAATGAGATCAAGAGGATTGTTTTTTTATTCTGCTGAGTTTAGTGTTTTAGTTTAGTATCACCTCGGGGTTTAGTAAACACACACGAGTGTGTGTGTGTGTGTGGGTGTGTATGTGTCACTGCTCATTTAATTCCACATGTTTTGCTGATAGGAAGTGACATGAGTGTGTAGATCCAGATAATCCAGATCCAGACATAAAACAACCAGAAACAGATGTACAGTCATCACACAAAACACACGATGATACAAACTAAATCACCACAGAGACGCAAGGACCCACAGAGTGACATGAAGCCATCTCAGATATGACACAATCGTAAAGACACAAACTAGCGACAGAGATATAAAACCACTAGATACACACAAAAGGTTAATAAATACTGTTATAAATAATGGTATTAATTCAAAGGAGAGTATTTAAAGAGCCTCTCGCCCTCTGTCACCCTCTGAGAGCAGCTCCAGCTCCTTCACAACAGGGTAAACGGCCAAAGCTGATGGACGTTTAAAGTTGTTCATGTTGCTCTTTTATGCACAGTAACAAACAACATTAACAGTTTATGTTTGTTAATGCTAAGAACCGCCACTTTAAATATCAGTCTTGACATATTTCTTGTTCCCTAAATCAATAAAAAAACACAGTCGGGTTCAGTGTGACCTTTAAAATCAGTCTTCAAGTAGCAATTATGACTCAGATGCTGATGAATTACTACTCAGAAACACAACGTGCAGCTTCGCAACAGAATAAAACACATTTCATATTTAAAAACCTCTCCTTTGTTCTGCCTTCAGAGAGTTTGCGTAGCACTTGAAGGAACCGAAGGAAGAATTCAAATGCACAAAAGAACTAGAGAGGTAGCACACATTACCATTAATCCACCTAAAACTGCTGAGCCTGATGTTTTTTTGTCACTTTGAATAAAGTATCGGACACTGCTTTAACTGTATGTAGTGCAGCCGACAACAGCCGTCTTAGGCCACAACATGTGATACTGTCTAAATCGAAATGAAATTTCCTCCAGTGATGAGTTTAGTCCTTCAGAGTGTCAACCTGCAGTCAGCGCTCAGGGACGACTTTCCCCTCAGGTCCACCTCACAAGGAGCAGAGATCTGACCTTAATCTCAATTTTGGGCCTCCTGCTATGCTCTGAATTAAATCCGCCCCGTGTGTGTGTGTGTGTGTGTGTGTGTGTGTGTGTGTGTGTGTGTGTGTGTGTGTGTGTGTTAAGAGGGCAACACCATATGGCCAGACTGATCATTAGGGAGGATGCCGGAGGCAAAAACCGCTGGAGCTGCTCCCCTTACACACATTTACACACTCACACTCACACATACACACATGGACGCTCGACGAGTGTCACAACGGATCGTGCTCAGAGGCTGTGACGGACCAGAGCTAAAGCTTTTCCCCAAACACACACACATACACACCACTCTCCGATGTCATAATGAAGGTCCTCCATGTCTCTACAGATGGTGTTTGTCTCCTAAAGTCTCCTTGATGCCTGTAAACAGAGAGCAGGCCGGACCCAGACAGACCTGCCTCTGGGCCCTGAACATGCATCTGTGTGTGTTTGTCCGTGTGTGTGTGCTGGCATTTCAAAGGAGGAAGCAAGGAGATAAGTGAGGATAGGAGGAAACATGGTCAGAGGAAAGAAGCAAAAGGAGAGGAAAAGGAAGACTGATGCTTAGAAACGAGGAGAGACAAGGAAACATCAGGAGAGGAAACGAGGAAGGAAGGAGACGAGGGAGGACAGCAAAGAGATGGGAGAAGCAAAAGGGGAAGTTTGTAGGAGACAAGAGCTCAACAGAAGCATGTTAACAACAGAAAGGAGACAAGAGAATAGAAGGTAATGGAGGAGGACAAGGAAAGAGTAGTTTGAGAAACAAGATGACAACCAGGAAAGAGTAGAGTAGAGAGAAGGAGAAGAAAGAGGAGAGGCTAGGTAAGGAAAGGAAGGAGGGTAGTTTAGGAGGCAAGAGGACAAGTGAAGCAGTCGAGGAGAGAAAGGTTTGGAAGGCGAGAGGAGAAAGGACGCATCAGACCAGAAGGAGTAAAGAATAGTGTGTGTTTGAGCGAGCAGCATCTAATGAGCCCCGTTGTGAGAAAAACGTCTGTTTTCCTCCCAGATATGTAACATCAGCTGCTGTGTCCACACTTGTTTTCCTGCATGGACTCCAGAAAGCTTCCTTTCACAGACGTTAGATTAAAGGGGTGATGTGTTAATTAGGTTAATTTTACAATATAAGCGAATGTTTGTTTCAGTCCTCAAAACTGAAATGTATTCATTTGACACTAACTCACCTGTCCTCCTCTTCCTCCATGTAGGTGCAAACGCCAAACTGCGTTACCAGATCACCTCAGGAAACACCATGGGGACCTTCGACGTGGAGCCTGAGGTGGGCACCATCTTTGTGGCTCAGCCTCTGGACTATGAGATGGTGCAGCGCTATGAGCTCCGACTAGTCGCCTCCGATGGGAAGTGGGAAAACGAGACGCTTGTGGTGGTTCAGGTGGTCAATCGCAATGATGAGGCACCCGTCTTCAGCCAGACAGAGTACCATGCTGTCGTGACGGAGGAACTGACTCAGCTGCCGGTTTTCATCCTGGAGGTCAGTGATCTGCTGTGGCAGATTCTCCAACCTCCATATTGTGTAGTCCTTTTCACCCAGCAAGTGCTGAGGGAGGCCCCGCTGTGACCCTGCACAGCATAAACGGGAACTGGGTGGATGAACGGATGGTTTGATAGATGTTTTTGACTGTCAATCTAAATTCACTGAGCACCGATCAGATGTCCTTTCAGTCCATATGAAGCTGTTTAAAATGTAAACCTGAGAAAGTAGCACCTCCTGAACACACCTTCACCACAAAGGAGCTCATTGTGAAAAAGCTTATATGAACAATATGTGAAAATGTAACAGGTTTAATGCAGACAAATCTAATAGTATTGGTTATGCTTCAAACGTAGAGGGGAATTAGCCCGGAGCGACACCTCTGCAGAGATCCAGTGTCCACATACTAACACATCACACATGTGTGACATTGTTTAACACAATATCAGCTGATACAGGCACCAAGAACAGGAAGGGCCCACCATCTAAAGTCATAGTCGACCTCCTTCTTCTGTGGCTTTCATCCACCTTTCGTCACACCTATCTCCGGTAATTCACAGTAATATGTATGTGCCGCCAAGCCAAATCAGATTGAAAAGGTGGAAGCGCGTCAGAGAGGGCAGGGAAGTAATCCCCATCAGACAGGCATGTGTCACTGAGTCCTCCACCCAGGCCTGCTTCCCGTCGCCTGCTGGAATTGATTTGATGTGCACTCGGTTCCTCTCTAACGCTCTCAATAGTTTTTCTGGCGCGCGGCTGCCGGCCCCTCCCTGAACGCACGCCGCTCTCAGCCCCATGTATTAATACAATTCAGCAGATAGTGAACCAAGGGGAAAATCCAATTTGAAATGAATATATTTTGACTTCGCCAGTGCAACAGCCTCCTCTGTGGTGCCGCGACTGCTCATCTTCAATATTGTCTACCTGCATCACATTGTCAGGAAATGCAAAGAGCCAACAGGGGGGAGGGGGAGGCAGCAGCAGCAGGAGGGGGAGAAAACTTCAAAGGGTTCAGTAAACAAGCCCTCTGGTGAGAAAAGAGGAGAAGAAAGGGTAAAAGTGTACTTTTTCCTGCTTTTGTTGGTGTCTATTAACTTTTAATTGCATTGTGTGTTGCTGTGACAGATGTGAGAGCTGGTGTCGTCGCTGCTGCTCTTGTCCCCTCATTCAGAGAGATAGCAGGAAGGCAGGTTAATTAAGCAAACAGGACAAAGCAACAGAGAAATGTTTATTCCTGTGTTGCAGAGTCCCTGTGTGCGGGGGCAGCTGCTGCAATCAGCTCCCTGCCACATGTCCTATTTGCTGGGGTTGACATTTGTACATAATGAAAAAGCAATGCAACTGTTTTGATAAGAAACACCTCTGCAGAAAAGACCAAAAAGCAAACAAAGAACAAACATCACAAATCCTCCAATAATAAACCCATTTTATTACCAAGAGAAAGTGGCCTCAGTGTTTTCAGAGTATGTTCTTTAGACACACTGGTTCATTTTGGAGTTTAAAGACTCGTTAAATGTCCCTTTAAGCTGACCTGCAGTGGTCAGGTGTAATGCAGGTGTAATTCAGGACCATGTAACTTCCCTACTGGGTGTGGTTACAGGTGCAATAAATAGAATCAGCTCACAACGTTGAATGTATAGCTGTGCTGAGAGATAACACTTGAAGCCAGCGTGACGCCTCCTCGCAGCTGCATCCCACTGCCTCACTCACTTTGTAGTGTAGTCATGACTAATCATAAAACTGGGATGCATTGGTTCAAGCTTTGAGGCAAACTCTCTTCAAAATGAGTCACAGTGTTGCTCTGAAAACTAACAGAACCTGAGGTGTAGTTCCAAACATGTATATTTTTTCAGCTCTGCACACCTGACCAGTAACTACATAAGTTTTGGAGTTAGTCAGAGATGGTTATATTGACTGATGGAAATCCTTCACTTTCGCCTCCTTGTGTCATTTTAGTTACTTGACACTGACCTGACACACTTTTGTTTACTCTATAGTGACTTGAATTTTTAGAGTTTTAAAACATAAGCACTCTATCTGCATTCAATAGGATGACAGAAGACCACCAGCTCTGAGACGTGCATTTATAATTTGGGAGTTTATTTTTTCTCTCACACTTGTAGGTGTCGGCCACAGATCCAGACCAGGAAGCGGATCAGACGGCTCTCCGCTACTCTCTCCATGGCCAGGGTGCTGGTGGTGAATTCACCATTGATGAACGCACTGGGAGAATCTACGCCCAACGCCGTCTGGACCGTGAGGAGCGCGCAGCTTGGAGATTCCTCGTTCTTGCAACAGATGAGGGAGGGGCAGGTCTCACAGGATTTGCTGATGTGCTGTTAGAGGTCAGAGATGTAAATGACAATGCACCGTTCTTCCCGTGCCCAGCACTGGAAGTAGACGGATGTTTTATCGGCCAAGTGCCTGAAAATTCCCCTGCAGACACTTCCGTCATGGAGATGCGTGCCATGGACCTAGATGACCCAAACGAGGGCCCAAATGCCATGCTGACGTACAGCATCATCAAGAACATCCGCAACGAGATCAATCTCAACCTTTTCTCCATCAATGCCACCACTGGGACCATCTACACAGTTTTGCGCTCCCTGGACCGGGAGGCAGAGGACCGCTACCTGGTGGTAGTTGAGGCCAGGGATGGAGGGGGATTGACAGGGACAGGGACAGCCACCATAATGGTTTCAGACGTCAACGACCACCCACCCGTCTTCACTCAGAGGGTCTACACTACACAGGTGAGTCCACCAAAGCAAGGCAAGTCTATTAGTAGTAGAGCACCTTCTAACAAGTCAGTTCATATTTCTTTACATGAAAAATAAGAAACATAAGACAATATGACGACATCATACCTCTATCACTTTGTGCCAACTCAACTGCTAGTAACACCCTTAATGACAAATGACATCTGTCCTTTTGGTGTTCAGGTGACAGAGGACCTCGAAGTGAACAGTGAGGTTCTTGTAGTTTCTGCTACAGATGGAGATGAGGGTGAAAACGCTGTCATCACCTTCAGCATTGTCGGGGGTGACGAGGACAGAAAGTTCTTTGTGGACACAGACAAAGTGAACCGACGTGGTGTGATCAAACTTAAGAAGAAGGTTGACTTTGAAAAACCCCAGGAGAGAACTTTCAATCTGACCCTGAAGGCCGAAGACGCTGACTTCTTCAGTCTGGCTTACTGTCTCATTCAGGTGGAAGACTCCAATGACCACGCTCCTGTCTTCTTCCCACAGTTCAATGAATCTCCAGCCATGTCTGAAGACGTACCTGTGGGGACTATTGTCGCTCAGGTCTCAGCTTCTGATCTAGATTCAGGTCAAAATGGCCGCTTTTCTTACAGTGTCTCGAAAGAGTCTGACCCTTACAATCAGTTCCTGGTGGACCAGTCTGGTTGGGTGGTAGTGGCTGATTCTCTGGACAGGGAAAAAATCTCTCAACACAGGATCATGATCCTCGCTACAGATGCTGGGAACCCGCCCCTGACTGGCACTGCCATCGTTGTGGTGACTGTACTTGATGTTAACGACAACGGGCCAGAGTTCGAGATCCCCTATAAGCCTGTTGTCTGGGAGAACGCAGCAGCTCCCCAGGCAGTACGCATGAACGACACCTCCCTCCTCCTCTACGCCACAGACCGTGACACCTCTACTAATGGTGGCCCATTCTCCATACGGCTCCTCATGCTCACATCGGATGCCACCAACTTCAATCTAACTGACTTTCGCAATGGCAGTGCTGCCATCACAGCCCTTCGGACCTTTGATCGTGAACGGCAAAAAGAATATCGCCTCCCAATTCTAATGATCGACAGCGGCTCTCCTCCAATGAGCTCCACTAGCACGCTGACAGTCATCATTGGTGACAGGAATGACCACCCCCACTCACCAGGACACACCCACTTCATTGTCTACAGTTATGACGGTATGTTCTTTTGGTTTGTTTGCTGCGTAATTCATAGGAAGTATATGGTTAAATTTTAATTGAAGATACTGTGACTGCTTTATAATGATGGTTAAAACTATTTTGAGGTTCTCAGATACACTCTTTTTTTCTTATCCCATGATTGAGAAGGTTTGTTGTAGATAATGGATGATACAGGTAAAATGAGTTGACTAATTTTGCAACATAAGATCCATTTTCACAATTTTCACTAATCAAGACAAACATCACACCTGTGCCTCATGCAAGGATTTACAAATTTATCTACGAGCAACAATCATAGATTAAATGTGATGCTGCCACACTTGCTATGTGCAAATCACTTTTGTGAAACCAGCCTCAGGCTCTCCTCTAGTACAGCATCAAAGCAAAACTGAAGTAGTTGCTGATAAAGCCTGAAAGGTTTGTTTTTGATTCTTGTGATGTTCACATCTACAATTACCTTTTTTTTTGTTAACCTTAATTTATTCAGGAGCAGACTTTGTGAGTGCACTTGCTGTTTTTCCATTTCACACCTGAGAGCCTCACAGTACCTACTTCTCTCCTCTCCAGTGTAGAAGTTCAGGTTAGACTGCTTTGCTCAAGGGCGCCCTCATGGTAGACAACGACAACAATTGTCATTCATTGTCCCAGTTCAGAGTTTACCAGCTGGTCTGAGATTTAAACTGGTGTCTTTCTGATCGCAGATTGGTTCCTCTAACCTCCAGGTCCCCCAGTGTCCCACCCACCATCTCCCAAGTGCTTGGTGCTCGTGTTGTTAAGACAGTACTTGTCACAGTCGACTGCTTGCAGCCTCCCGCTCCAGCCCACATCACTTATTTAGTGTTTCATACCATCTGTCAGCCTGCTGTAATTTGCTGGAAAAACTAAGGTTTTCTGTAATGTATTTTTAGTGGATTCTCTCTCTGGGGCCTTTCCACATGAAAGTACATTAAACCACTAATACAAATCCATCACGTACCTCAGCAACATGCCATGAAGTAAACAATTAACTCCGGCTTAAGTCGCAGGTTTGACAGGCCCATAAACAGGAGCCATTTTTAAAAGGCAGCTGATTTCATGGCTAAAGAGATTACAGCGCTGTGTTCAGCTTTTTGGAAGAGGGAAAAAACACTGTGAGCATTTCTGTGTGCACATCTTCCTGCTGTGCTGTCAGACCATGACCGTACGTGCCAATGAGGCGCCGCTCGTCACCTTATCTGCATAAAGAAGCCTCTACTTCTTCCCTTCACTCTTAATTTTTTGGTTGTACCACAGGGATCTCTTGTACTCAAAACTAATTCCTTTCAAAGCAAATGCATTTTTGCCTTTTTTGTGTGTCTCACTTTTCTTCTCCTGACAGGTATTCTCCCGACGACAGTGCTTGGACAGGTTCAATCCCCCGACCTTGATGACTGGAGTGAGAAGGTGTACCGGTTCGAAGGCAAGACATCCAGGTACTTTGATGTCATATGGTGAAAACTATCAAAAGTGTAGGTATTGTATAGTATTTTAGTTGTTGAGGTGAGGACACGTACAGGGGTCATTAGATTTAGAAGCCCTTAAACAATAGAAAACCATGTGGGTCAATATGACATTTCTTATAGGTTCTATCCTCATCGTTCCTCATGTACCTCCAGCTTCATATCATTGCAAATTTTTGCAATATTTTACGATTCTTCCAAATTAACAGATCTCCACTCAAGTGGAAATACACAGAAATTAAGGTTTACCTGGAAAAACAGCCCCTGGAGATTTAAATATTTGTAGTATATTTAAACATGCAAACATGTTGGTGTTTGCTGTTAGGAGCAAGATGTTTCATTGTCAGCACCACAATCAAACCTTATATTTCTATGATTTATTTTATTATTTATTTATTTTTGTGGGGCAAGATTACGTAACCAGACTTGAAGGTAGATCATATTTAAAAAGGTAAGTTGATGGGTTTGGGTAAAGAGGTAATGAGGGTTTAATCTCAGCACATTTTATTGAGATTGAAGCTTAACACTGTACTCTGTACATACATACCTGTTACACACATTATGAGTAGTTTTGGATGAAAGAATCCAGAGAATGGCAGATATAAAGCTGTCTTAAGATGTATTGAAGCTAACACAGAAATGATTCCCACCTAATGTGTCTCCTCTTATGTGACACACTGCAAGAGATGCATAAAGAAAAAAAGAGACAGTAAGAAGTGCGCAGGAAGTGACAGATTTAAGAAAAGGGAAAGACAGTACAAAGGTGCGACGTGACAAAGAGGAGAAAAGAAAATTGGGACAGAGAAGGTTTGAAGGGAGAAACAATGAAAGAGTAAAAAAGATTGAAAGAGCAGAGGATGAGAAGAAGAGAGAGAGAAAGGGGATCTGACTTGTTAGGAACAGTGCTATTAATACTTCATAACCAGCAGTATTGAAAATTCCCAGTGAAGCACAGTGAGGGCGCGCTCGTTTTGTTTGATGAGGTGAGGCTTCACGCGGACGCATTGAAAGGAGAGCCTGATTGCGCTCCCTGCTGCCTTCTCCTCTAACAAGATACCTGTAAGGGGAGGGGAGAGGCGACAAGAGACGACAAGGAACAGCTGAGAACAAAGAAAACGCCAGAGAGAGAATTACCATGGATACTCCTGACCCGCCAACCCTCATCACAGAAGATGGCAGATAGAAATGTGTTCACAGTATGGATCAGGTTTAGGCTGAATCTTGTTTACATACAGAAATGATCAAATGTGATGAGGAAAATAAGAAGAAAGTGCTCTGATGAGATGAAGAAAGCCCCTGTGGGTCAGAACAGCATGTCACCTCACAGAGGAAACAAGACAACAAGCAGTAAAGAAAGAAAAGAATCAGCATCCTGTAATTTGTTTGAAACTGATCTGCACATTATAGACTCTCATTTGTTTCCTGTCAGTGATGTGATGTGTTGCAGTGAGTTTGAAATCTTGAAAGCGTGACATGAATCCAGGAGATGGAAAGTAGTAACAGCTTCCCTGCAGCAGCAGCAGGTTTGATCCTGAACGCATTTTGGCCTCGATTCAATCACGGTTAATTAACCCATCTGGTCTGAGCTCTCAAGGTCACCTCTGTGTGAAGAGGTTAAACAGTTACATGAGGCTGATGGTAGATAACCCACAGCCACAGTGCCACGACGTGCCAGAGTTTTCCAGATCAAGACTCCCCCACAGGGATCCATGTTCGATAGACCGTTGACCTCCATCTGGTCAGAGTTTGATGTGAAGAATCCCATCTGAGAAAGATTTTTTACCAGATCCAAGATTGCATGGAAAAATACATGAACATGAGCAAGAGGCCAGATTGCATTTCATTCCACTTGGAATCATTGTACAAGTTTCAAAGAGCGTAAAACACACGTGTACATGAACATTTACATTTTGCATTCATGACACTGGTCCATTGGCTATTTGATTAATGCTTCAATCAATCAAGACTGGTCTTCTGTTAAACGTCTGTATGTTGTCTTTTTATTAGATTTCTTTCAACTCAAAACTCAAAACTAGTCTGAACATTATTGCCAGTGTGTTTTTCTGGACTCTTTCTCTCCTTGTACAACATTTATACATCTTTTGTTTAGTACAAGAGGCAGGCGTCATTGTAATCATTCCTCCTGTCCACATTGGCCTTGAAGTGATCCCTTTCTGTGACCTGTACGTTTCCCTCCAATGGGGCTCAACATGGAAACACAAAAAGGATTTGAAAAACATAATTTTGAAAAATGTCCACTTGATTAGATTAACTGCTGAAAACTCGTGGTTCAGAATATAAATAAAAAACCATGTTTACCTCAGACCTAATACCACAGATCAACTAAGCTATGTTTCTGCCTCTCTCTAAGGTTTTTCAGTCTGAACCAGAGCTCGGGTCAGCTGAGTATCAGGGAGGGGACCCCTCCAGGGTCCTACCATCTGCAGGTACGAGTGTCAGATACCACGTGGCCCGACGTCACCTCCACGGCTCAGGTGGACGTCATGGAGCTGCAGCAGGACGCCCTTCAGAACGCCGCCTCCATCCGCGTCTCCAGTGAGTCTCACAGACTGTCAGTCTGTTTTTGTGGATGCCTGGAGCAGCAGACCAAAACAGATGTAACATGAAACAAGCACTAATGCCATGTTTCCATCCTTTGTTTTCACCATTTGTGGATTAAGTGGTGCTATTTTGGTTACGTCATGTTTTTGAGTTTTCCTCTTTTGCAGCTGTTCAATGATCCACCTCCTACTATTAACCTGTTAATAGTAGGTGGACGTGTGCTTTAGTTTCCTCTAACTGTCGTTAAAACTCATTCCTCATTCATGCAAGATGCACACATGCATTTTCCACTTTTTGCCATGGTAACTGTTATTGATGGCTCCAACAGCAGACTACAAATGGTAGCAGTGGTATGACTAGTATTACTAGTATTACTAGTAGTAGTAGTAGTAGTAGAAGTAGTAGTCTTCTCTCCTATATGTTTTGATGCTGTTTTCCTCTGATGTCTAACTAAATCTCTTCATCGTTCTCCTGTTTCAGACCTGACAGTGGAGGAGTTTTTCAGCAGCAGTGGAGGTGAGGACAGTCGGTTCTCTCGTCTAGGTCAGACGTTGGCTGGACTCCTGCAGACTTTGCCAGAAAATGTCCAGATCTTCTCTGTGGGCGATAGCCCTCGACAGAGGGAGAAGGAGCTCGAGGTGTGGTTTTCCGCTCACGGCTCGCCGTACTACAGGGCAGAGAAACTGCACGGATACGTGGCGGCACACAAAGCCAAGGTGAGGAGAGTGTTGTACAGACTGAAAGAGGTCTGGTAATGTGTTGACTACAGTTAGGTATATTCTATTTCTATTGTATTTATTCTCATGTGAACATCATGTCACCTAATTACTATTTCAACTCATACACACATATATATGTATATTTCAAGCCCACAGAATTATAATGTGATTACAATTAATGCTGTAAAGCCTTTACAGTGTAGAAGATATCATATGCAGTATAAAAACTAATTATTAACTGACCATGTAATCTACAAACAAACAAGCAGAACTTTTGTTCGTTCCAGCTTCTCTAGTGTGTGCATGTGCTGCTTTATCTCTGTTGTGAGTGTTGTGTGTCATACTTATGCAATTCAGGCTGTTAGACAGAACAACGAGTTTCAAGACCTTCACCTTGGAAGCTTCTCTGGAAGCTTGTGAGATTTTACAGACAAAAACAATTAAGAGGTTATTGTAGTCAGGTCACCAGCTCAGTTCCTGAAGCTAGCACATGCTGTCAAAGTGTCAGGATTGATTCAGCAACACAGATCAGCATATAATACAATATATACAAAACACACTGAGCGATTGAAATGATTTGTACATCAGATGCAGTAAAATGTGTCTTTAATTATCTCAGGTCAAAAAGAAAAAGTAACTTGACTCATTAAGAACAAAGATGTCACATAAATACAATGTTGAAACTGGCTCTGGAGACAAAAACCAAAGCCCTGCAACATCACTAAGGATAAGAGTGTCAGCTGAATAACTAAACTCCAAAAAAAGAAATCCACACAGTCGGAGAGAGACAGGAAACCCTGGGGGACTCTGACTTAAAAACCTCTCACCCATAAAGACGAAACGAGAGAAAAGAATCAAGATGACAAGCGGGAAACGGGTGGATTTGGAAACAGAAAGCAAATGACAGCAAAACTTCAACAAGAGGGAAAGTGACGAGAAACACCAAAGTGCATAAATAACATTAAGAGAAAGAGACAAATTCAGATATCACTGACGTAGATAGACGTCAGATCAAAGACAGCTGCTGTCATTCTCTGAAATTCTCTATTAATTTACGAATACTAATGCTATTTGTTCTGGTTCCACACAAGTTTAAATTTACCCCATATTTTAGTTTGAATCCTCATTTAATCCTTATTTGATTAGTTTTGGGGTTCTTTCTTTCTCATGCTAGTTTCAGTTTAATCCTAATGACCCTGTTTGTTTTGATTGAGGGCAGTTTTGCTTACCTCCATGCTACTTTTAATATTTACATTTAGGGCAAAGTGTTTCAGTGAATAATGTTGGTGTTTATTTATTTATTTATTGCTTACACTAGATTGAGTTCATGCTAATCTTAGCCATTAGTTTTTTGTGTTAGTTTCATGCTAGTTGAAGGTTTAGTTAGTTAGTTATACTTTTTGGAATATGGTTTTGAATTTTATTCTAATTGTTCCGTTACTTATATAGAAATTAATGTTTGCTGTAGAAGCACTATTTATATTGTGCAATATAGCATCAATTTTAGCATGTGCTACATTTCCATTATGTTCCTGCAGTTGGAGGCCGTGTTGGGTGCGTCCATCTCTCAGGTGGACATTGACGACTGTCCCCACACAGACTGCAGTCAGTCTGGAGGCTGCAGCAACGAGGTTTCCTTCAGCCAGGCCCCAGTGGCTCTCAGCTCCAGTAACATCTCCCTGGTTTCACTGTCAACTTCATCAACGGCACGATGTGGCTGCAGGGGTCGAGAGGCCATCCACCTGGCTTGCTCTGCATACCCCACCAACCCATGCCTTAATGGGGGCACCTGCCAGGATGGACCACTGGGATACAGGTAAGCGCACATGAGACACTGATAAAGTCTTTCATTCAATTCAGTTTTTACAAAGGAATGTACATTTTCATAAAAACAATGTTTTAATGGTTTAGAAAGCAACATTTCAGCTTGTAAATCTGACAGATGATTCTCCCTCATTCCCTCTATTAACACTGACAAATACAGTCTATACTGAAGTTACACTTCATTAACGGGTCTAGAATTTCTATCTCTGTCTTTCTGTCAGTTCATTTTAATGAACGTTTGCAGGTCAGAAAAAAACAGTTTTCACTGCAACTACAACATATAATATAGTGATTGGTTTGACAGGGTAACGTCTTCAACACTGTTTGTTTTTTCAGTTTCATTTGTTGTGTTTTTACATCTGAATTCTAATGGTTTGACGTTTTTTATCAGTTTGTAGACAATGTATGTTGGGAATAAAGAACACTCTTTGTATCTTAGATGTAAGTGTCCTCCCATGTTCGATGGTCCTGAGTGCCAGCAGACCAAACACAGCTTTGGTGGCCAGGGCTACGCCTGGTTCCCTCCCATCAGGCCTTGCTTCCAGAGCCACATCTCCCTGGAGTTCCTAGCTGAATCTGCTAATGGGTTGCTCCTCTACAACGGACCACTTGGTCCCGTCAACTCTGGGGAGCAAGAGGACTTCATGGCAGTAGGTGAGTTTACTGCTGAAGTTTAAGCTGAGCTAATGTAAGTCCATATAAGTCCATGATTGAGATATTTTACAGTTGTAAGTGTTTATCGCAGAAATATTATTTTGATTGTAGATTTTATTCACCACCTCTACCCACATCTAACTTGAACATTAAAACCAAATATCATGTAAAGTTAGTCCTGTTTAGATATTTTTCTGTGGACAAAAGATTTGCAGAGGAACCCCACATCAGAGGGCCTAGGTTAGGTTTAGGTTTTCTAAACTTATGAGGGTGTGGCTCTTCCACTGCTGTGAGATTAGTGAAAACTGTGTACGAACGCAGCATCCTTTTAGTTAAAAGTTAAGAAAATATTTTGAACTTCTAAGCGCTCTAACAAACAGGCTAATCTCACAGTGCTGGTGGGAATGTGCTGCTGTTTGTCCTTTTCAACAAACACAAAGCACGAATCAATGCAGCGCTGTAAAGACAGTTTCTCGGTGGACAGATAGCTTCATAAACTCTAATGTCAGCTCCCAGCAGTCCTGAAGTGGTGTTAACGGATTAGGTTGCTGATGGCCTTTCAAACGCTTCTTGCATAATCTTGTGGCATTAAAGTTACGTAACTATTGGACGCGAGCTGTTGCGGTGTGGCTGCAGCATTGATCACTCTGACGCATTTTTCACTTAAATGCTCGATAACATTGCTGGGTTGAGGTTGATTGGCTCACACATGGGCAGCAGTTGAGAGGATATTGGAAGACACACACAGACCTGACTGAGTTGATTCCTGTTGTTGTTAATGGGCTTACACAGCGATGCAGAGAGGCGCTACTGGTCATTAGAGCTGCTGTCAGCTAAACTGAAGTGTCACACCTTAACATTGCATTAACTTTTCAGAAACAAAAAGTCTCCTTAGTTCAACTGCCTCCCTAATAATGACTTTGACTATCATACATTTTTATGTCCTTTTATATTCGCTTCTATTTTTAAAATATGTTTTCTGATATCTTCCCCCTTATGTCAGATGCAAAGCACTTTGTATCTTTGCCTTGTTGTTGAAAGGTGCTATAAAAATGTACTAGTCTTGCTTTTAACTACATCTAAGATCATTTACTTATCCAGAGTTAAAAAATGGGGTTCCAGCCCTGAGTATAAACCATGGATCTGGAACACTGACACTGCAGCTCCCTCCCAAGTCCACCGTCACCGACCGGCGCTGGCATCGCCTCGATATCATCAGCGATGGAAAGGTAACAGAGAAAAAGTGATATGTGGATGCATAGATGGTAAATGCTTGGATTCCTAGATAGATAGATGGGCATCTGATTGATTGTTAATGCAGATAACCTAGTTCAACTGCCTCCCTAAATAACATTATTATATTGGTACTGTGTTGAGTTTTATACTTGGTTTAGCCTTTGAACTGTTAGTTTCAGGCCAAATTGCTGAGGACATGCTAGTTACATGAGAAATAAACTGTAGAGGTGATAAAAATAAGATATTAAATAAGCATTTTACACAGACTTAGTCAAAGGAAACCTGGATGGCATGAGGTGCTACGTATTCTATCAACTGATGTGGGTCATCACCTGTGTACGTTCAGGCCGTGCAGCTGATTCTGGACCAGTGTGGGGGTGTGGCAGTGAATGAGCTGGAAGGTGTCGCAGGTGACACTCAGGAGGTGGACGAGTCTGGCTGCAGAGCTGCAGGAGAGACACCTGGTAACCAGAGGTGAGGACAAACCTGGAGACAGACAAGATCATTGTGTCACTGCAGACGTCGTTTTATCTCTTTCCATCTCATCTTCATCCCTCTAACTCCCTCTCATCCTCGTCGTGCTCCTCCTTCTTTCTCCATTCAACTTCATCTGTCTCATGTTTATATTCTCCTCCGTTTGCTTTCCTCTTCTTTAGGTATCTAAATGTGTTCCAGCCTCTTCAGTTGGGGGGAGTGAAGGAAACATCCCCTGCCCAACGATTTCGTAGTTTCACTGGTTGCATCCGCAATCTGGTGGTGGACAGTCAGGTAACACCACCACGAATATGTGTGTTTTCATCCCAGAGATCATTAGCATCTCCTCCGTGTGTTCTGCTTTTAAATTAATGTTTGTATCTGTGTGTTTTTGCATGCATGTATTCACTCTTACTCCTCTCAAATCCTCAGTGGATGGTGTGTGTTTGTGTGTATCATATCTGTGTTTGCGTGTAGTGGTCGGACAGATGGCGGTGTGAGCTCGGCTCATCTGCCAAGGCCAACATCACAACATCACAGTCCAAGATATAATATAAATGAAAAGAGCCTTCCTTCTCCTGCAATTAAACAAGCTGCTGTGGTTCCTGAGCAGCTCAGTGAAAACCTCAACAACTTCCCAAAGATCCTAAATATTCCCCAAGACCGACTTCAACAGACTCTGCCTCCTTCTACCCACAGTCCCGTGTGTTTTGGGCTTCTTAGCCGACTGAGAAGTTGAGATCATGTTTTCACTCTAAAAAGCAGCACCACAGTCATGATGTTATAGGACTAAGACAGTATGATGCCTCTAACAGGAGGTGACGTGTTTGGTTTGAGTATATGCTGTGTTGATGTCATCATTGCTGATTTCCTTTTCAAAAGGTAAATGAGGGACCACAACAAAAGAAGTAGTAGTAAAACCTGATCCTTTGTCTCAAACCATTTGTTTTCAAATCCATCATTTTTAACTTGTTGTCATTAGATTAGTTGTTAGAGTTATTTCCTAGTGACACTTTTTGGCCCAGACGAAGGCGACATGTAGTGATTCAGCTGTCAGTCTCAGTTGCCTCTAATTCTTTCGTCGGCTTGATGTGGCGCAGCCTTAAGGATGTCAACGAATACACTGAAGTCAGTAGTTTACTGAGAGCACAGCTGATTTAAAACATGCTCTTTTCTCTGCAATCACAGCCGCTTTCAGGATTCCTTCTGGAATTCCAAACACATTTTGGAGTTTATGCGTTACGATGGTTTGACAGACCACTGCACGGCTGCCAACTGAAAACAATGGGCATGTTCAGGAATTTAGTGCATGTCAAATTCACTCTTACTACATTTCAGACTCAAAGGAGGAAAATCCCAAATTCCTCTGAACGTCCTGGCTGTGAACTCAGCCTTTTATACAGTTTGTGAGGAAAGTGAACAGATTAAAATGGAGAAATCTGATCTTCATAAAGGATTGTTTGAAAAAAACAAGATAATCATCTTCCCTTCAATCCCTCAGGTGTATGACCTGGCATCTCCTGGTGAAAGCGTGGACAGTACTCCAGGGTGCAGGCTGACAGACGGGGTGTGTGTGACGGCGGCCAGTCCATCCTGCGGTGTTCACGCCTCCTGCCTTGCCGACTGGGGCTCCTTCAGCTGCGAGTGCCACCCGGGATACACTGGACACAAGTGTGACAAGGGTGAGACACTCAGGGACTGCATGTGTGTTTTTTTCTTCTCCTTTCTTTGTGTTGGGATCAGTTTGTCATTCTAAAAAACTGACACAGACATGCTGGATTGGTCATCCATTCACAGCCAGCACTTATTTCCACGGCCATTATTTAATCCAGTACTGGTTGAGTGTGACTTTTACTTCAACTGTTTTAGTAAATATGTGTAGACTGAGGCCTTGTTCAGTCCTGATATTACCACTTCATACTAAATGCAGCCTAGTGAGCATGTTTAGTTTCCCAAACGTCTGTGGCGTAGACATGTTTACAGATGTGGTACTGCTGGTTAAATTAAACCCAACATACAAACGATTGTCTACATGTGTATGAAACTGTTAAATCTTTATGTACATCCTCCCCATCAGCTGTTCCAGAGTTCTCCTTCGACTCAGGCAGCGTTGTGCGTTATCAGCTCAGAGGTGGGAGCAGCTCTCGGCGCACAAACATCCAGCTGCTCCTCCGAACCAGAGCCACTTCAGGCACCCTGCTCTCTGTGACGTCCCGGGAGGCCAGCGAGTACATTGTGCTCGAGGTTGGTTCACCTGTCAGCCCATCTAGACGTGGGATGGACAGTTTGAAGCAGAGCTGAAATGTGGGTTTGAAGCTCTAACGTGTTTCTTATTCTTTCCTTCAGATCATGGAGGGTCACCTTTCTGTTCGTGCCAACCTCGGTGACGGTGCCCACGCCCTGCGGCTCCCTGGCCAGCGGGTGGATATTGGGCAGTGGGTTCTGATCAGCCTCAGTCGCCATGACAACCTGTTCACACTGCGGCTGGAGCAGGGCGGAGGCTCACGGGAAGCCCAGGCCCGCTTGGGGAGCAGGAGGGAGATTGTGGTTCACCCGGCCAGTGTGATGGTCGGCAACGGGCCAAATGCCAGAGACAAGGCCGACTTTCAAGGTGAGATCTGGACCTGATGTGGCTTCTGTTGATGAAACATTTTACTAGTAATAGTATTTCTTAATTTACTGAATTAGATTAGACGTATGTTTCAATATGTAAATACAACACACTGTTTAAATGTAATAATAATGCGAAGCCTTCCTTTTTTAACACATTGAACAGCTGCATATTTCATGTCAGACCAGATTTGCTTTCTACAGTATCGTTTCCTAATATATTTATTTTAGTAAATAGTAATTTGGTGTCAGTCAACATCTGACATCATATCCATATACAGTCCCCTTTACTGTACTATTAGTAGTATTTATAGCAGATATCATCCTATCAAGACATATCCATGGATTCTAAACTAAACTAGACATGCTCTCTTTCAGGGTGTCTGCGTGACGTTCGTCTTAATGGACACGTCCTCCCCCTGGACGGGCAGAGCAGGGACTTGGTGACGGTGTTGGAGAGGAGGGGTGTCTCCTCAGGATGCTCCAGCGACGCCTGCAGCAGCCAGCCCTGCCGCAGCCCGCTGCGCTGCATCGACCTCTGGAGGAAGCACCAATGCAGGTCAATGGCACAGCAAACTGTACCAACACATGGCAACAGATTTTTCTGCGGATGTCATGAACACACCTTGTTCTCCGTCCCTCTGTGTTGTCTTCCAGGTGTCCTGGTGGTCAGGTGACAGTGACAGACGACTCCGGTCAGCAACGTTGTGTGCCCTCACCCTGTGGACCATCTTCCTGCCGTAATGGAGGCATCTGCCAGGCGCTGTCGCCCGACAGCTACAGGTGCCGGTGTCAGGAGGGGTTCAGGGGTCAGCGCTGCGAACTAGGACAGGTCAAAAGTCACAGACTGGCCGCTCTCAGCCCCAGCTCCATCCTAGCTATCAGCATGTGTCTGCTCATCTTCTTTGGTAGGTTATCTGCAAAGTTGCACTGAACTCAGCTTTTACTGATTTTGGAATTTGTGCTAAATAAGGATTCAACTCATTTATGTTCAGTTATAAAAACTTAAAAATAAAGAATAAAATATGACAAAGATTTTCCCTGAATTAAACCAGACAAACAAACACATAAACCATGTAACTGAGTGTTATGTAAAACCATCTTTTAGTTCTAAAGACCTTTTGTTCAAAGCTTGTGTAACAGATCACTGCAGAGATCAATGCTTTTCCATTAGCATCGATCAGGAAGCGACAGACACTGCTGAGTTAAAGAAACCTTACTGACAATCAGCAGGTACATCCGTTAACTAGTAAAAGTGATATTATTAGTTTCTCCACACTTGGGACTTCATTTCCCATCAGCCCCTGTTGTCCTCCTGCTCTTCACTAAAAACCATCATGTTTCAGGTGAATTTGGAAGCAGGTTTTCTGCTAAATTTGACCTTCAGGGTGCTTCATAAAAACATTAGAGTGAGGATATTAAAGATGATGGGCTCATTAGTATCTCACCTGTTTGTAGAGATTATACTAATGTCTCTAAATGAACTTTGTGCTGATTTATTGAAGTTAAATGGCTCCACAGAGCAGCTTTAATGAGCCGCTGCTGCAAATGTACAGGAAGGAAATGAAATCTGTCCCTGTGGTGCAGAAACACATTCACACAAAGATGCATATTTATACTCTTCTCTGTTTCTCTTTGTGTGCAGCGGTGCTGGTGGCGGTGACGGTGTGGAACCAGAAAGGCAGCCGCAACAAGTTCAGGAAGAGAGGAGTTTATCACATCCCTGCTGAACACGAGAGCTGGGAGGACATCCGAGAAAACATCCTCAACTACAACGAGGAGGGAGGGGGCGAGCAGGACCAGGTGAGCACCCACACACTGATGAGTGTGTCTGATATGGCGCTGATCATTTGTACCTTGAAGCTATATTAAATCTATGTGAACTATAAATAATATTAATACATTTCAGTACCTTATTTCTTTTGCAGAATGGTTACGATATCACAGAGCTGAAGCGTCCCCTGTGCTCCAGTCTGTCCCAGTCCTCGTCCTGCACCACTGCCCCACTAATCAAATCTTCTCCAGGCTCCCAGGAGGAGGTTCACCCCTCCGGCTCCTCCTGCAGCTCAGGTGCCCCTTACCTCAGCATCCCACATCACCATCACCACCACCATCAGCACGCCTCCGCCAGCTACGCCAACGACTCGACCTACGCCAACTACACCACTCATGCAGGCAGAGACACAGAGACGAGTGATGCGGGCAGTTACGCTGACCCCGCCCAAACAGGTTCTCGCTCTCACGTGGACTTTAAAAGCTACGTGGCACGAATCATCTGGGAGGCGGACAATGACAGTGAGGCGCTCCCGCCAGACGCCTACCATGTCTGGTGTGTGGAGGGCTCGGGTTCGTCTGCAGGAAGCCTCAGCTCGCTGGGGTCAGCTGCGTCTCGTCGAAACATCACCACCCGAGGCGACGAGGAGGAAGATGACGAAGGAGTGTTTGTTTATGACAGGCTGTCACGCTGGGGCCCCAAGTTCCAGGCTCTGAGCGAGATGTACGACCGGCCCCAGCTGGCACTCACACACAGGGAGGCAATGGCCTACATACAGAAGAGCCACAGCCACGACCCTCTGCCTCATCACCACTAGGGGGCACTGCACACCACCAACACCTAAACTGGGAGGGAGGGGGACTCAGTGCGGCCTTCATGTCAAACTACAGCAAGACCAAGACAGTTAACGTCCAGAAAGACTGACAGAATGACTCAGTATTAACAGTGTCAAAAAGATTATTTTCTTAATGGGACATGATTTCAAACACATGATCATGTTCCTTCAGTGTTGTTCAAGATTCAAAACACTTTATTAATCCCACAGGGAAATTGTTTTTCTTGTTACAGTTGCTCTCAACACAGACAGAAGGAAAAGGAACCAGAACCAGAAAAGATCCACATCAAGTTAAATACAGCATCAATACAAAAGTGTCAGTGTAAACTCAGAGTATCTAAATTAGGAACTTTTATCAGATACAAAAACACGTGGTACAAAGAAAAGGTGATGGATCAGGTGATTCTGAAGATTGTGTCTGTATTAAAAGGACATAATTCAGATAAAAAGATTTTAAACTGCTGACAGAAACAAACAAAACTGGATTAGTGGAAAAATCTGATTGGCTGCACTGGACAGCACCTCTAAATCCTGAGTCACGATTGGCTGCTGGCCTCGATAAAGGCAGGAGAAACCTTTCAGTCTGTAATCATGAGGAACAAACAGGAAGTCACAGCAGAGAAACTCTAATGTGAGTAAAACAAATTCAAACTGTGCTGAATGTTTAAAGTGACGTCGTTCACGTTAGAACCACGGCAGCAGTTAAATGAAAAGTTTAGTTTGAGGAAGTTAACTTGTACTTTAGATATAAAACCTAAACTGCTTCAGTTTGTCATCACAAAAGTCAGATTCCCCTGAAGAGAAGGGTTCTGAGGAAGGATTGAGCAGAAACGTGACATGAACGCAGCAGCTCTGCCCCCTCCTGTGTAGGTCGACAGTAACACAGCGACACTTTCAGGGCTGGAGGTTCATTTGGTTTCTTCATGAGGTCAGAGGTCGGCGTTGTGGTTCAGAAGCCTGAAATAACTTAAACCAGCTTTACTTTATTTATTCAGCTTCTGTTTGTTTGTTTTCTGCAGTTCACTGTTGGGTTTTATGTCATTATTCAGCGCTGGACGAGGGTGAAAGGTGGTTTTTAAAGTTTTTATATTAGATTAGCATCAGACTGTGTCGGGAGTCTTCTGGGTGACTGGAGCCGAGTGTTGAACAGTTCTTGTGGGTCATTTGTTCCGGCAGCAGCGTGAAGTCTCCGGACCTCCAACAGTACTCGGCTTTTAATTTCTCTCTTCACCTTCCTGTTGCACTAAACCAAGAGTCTAAATGATATAAAAGCCTTGAGCTCACCAGGTGAAACACTTTCCAGCATGTAAATAAGCTTTGATAGGATGTTTTCAGATGAGACGTTATTTTTGTACATGCAGAAGCCTCCTCTCTGCTTCGAGTGTTTTCTGTTTAATACGTTGGTCGGAGCTGAACCGCTGTCAAATAGAAGTTAAAGCAGGTGATGAACCCACAGTAGCTCAGGTGGAGGCTGTGAACGTAGACGTAAATCTAAATCACAAACTTGAAGGTTTACTAATGAAGAAACTACTGAAGAAGCACGAGACGATTCGAGATCTGAGCAGCAGTGAGAGCGCGACGCTGCAGCCCGGTTTAATAAAAGCTGGTGAAAGGATAACGTTGGTTTCAGTCAAAGAAAAACCAGTCGCACCGAAACAGGAAAAGCTTCAGTCAAACATCCGCAGACTGAATTATAATGTGACCTGTGAGTGGTGGTGATAGAAGTACTTCGATACTTTGCTAAAGTACCAGTAGTCTAATGTAGAAATACTTCAGTCTAGTATTAAAACTCTGTGTCAGCATCTCGACTATGTACACATACACATAGTGGAGTACACATTAAAGTGGAGAGTACTTAATGCAACTAGTAAAAGTACTTTCCATCGCTGTGAGTTTGAGTTTTGCACATTTTACCTTTGTAGTCTGCAGCTGATTGTACGTCACTGAGTCATTCAGTCTGGAAACAGTGAGAAGCTGCTAAAAAAGAAAAATCACATGTTCTCAGAACAGTTTCAAACAACAAATCCTCAGATTGAAGAAGTGAACTTCTATCAACACTTGATTTTTATTCTGCCTGGCAACAAACTGATTTAAGTTCAAATGAGCTCCTTCAGTAGTTTCTTCTCTCTGCTCTCTGAAGATGACAGACGTGGTTGGTCTCGGAGCTTCTTCCTTTCTCTTCTTCACTGGTTTAGATTCTGGAAACGACTGAGTGCTTTGTTGGATGATGTTGTCCGCTGGTTGTTTCCCAGCTACCTCTCCCCTTCCTACGCCGTCTTGACACCGTCTGATGAATGTAGATTTCTAAACGCAGTGAGGAACCTTGTGGAGGTAGTCGGAGCAGGCACAGAGTACAATCAGTTCCCTTTGAACTTTATTTAATGAAAGCAGCTCCTGCAGGAGTCGAGCGTGTGTCAGTCTGCAGCCGAGGAGGCGGCATCACACTAATCCAGACAGGGAAAAGGTTTTACACCGAAGTTAGGATTTATTTTCCTCAATATGTTTGTAGAACAGATTAAGATCTTTAAATATTGGCCACACAGATTCTGGGATGTTCGCATTTAGCATTCTCCACTCTGGTACCTGAACTGAAACAGAAGCTATGCATCCAAATGAAACAACACAGGTGTCTTTTTACCAGCTCGTGAAGAAGCTCCAGATGTTGTGTCTGAGTTTTGACCTGTACTGTGCAACATCTGTTGTTTGTCCTAAACCCAGTGTTTTTAAAGCAGTTTAATACGTGTGTGTGTGTGTGTGTGTGTGTGTGTGTGTGTGTGTGTGTGTGTGTGTGTGTGTGTGTGTGTGTGTGTGTGTGTGTGTGTCATTTAGCACTGAGCAGTGTTGATCTGTAACATATGTTGTACATAGGGACATTTTATAGCAGCCTAACATGGAAAATTCCTTTTGTATATGACTTTTAATAAAAATGCATTTTTCCCCGTGAGCTTTGATTTAAATTTTTATTTAGTTTGTGTTTATTTCATCTCATCAAGAGAATTCAAACTTTGTGAACTGTCACTGATACAAATTAATATGGAAGACAAAAAATGATGAGTCAAAGGTTTCACTAAAGTCAAAGTTTGATTGTTTTATTTAAATTCCAACTTCAGTGTTTTCTCATTTTGACTATTGTTTGTTTCACAGATATAAATTCAAACAACCTAAAGCTGAACAGTAGTTTTTGTTATGGATCATTATGGCAGTTAATTTCTGGATGGAACATTGAAACTGGAGGAATCCAAACAATGAGTCATATATAAAATAAAATAAAATAAAAAAACTCATTTATAAATAAAAAAAAAAAAACACTTATTTATTCTATTAAGACCTGAACTCCAATTTGATCTGAATTTTTATAACAGAGGACGTGAGGTTGGCTGGTGTGAGGGTAGAAGATGTCCACGATCGAGGTGGAGAAGGATGATTCGCTGTGACCCCTGATGGGAAAAGACAAAAGAGAAGAAGTCGTTTTTATTTCTCGTTGCTGTTTGGGCTCATTGGAACCTGAAGTATAAAAACTAAGCATCATCGTTTCACAAACAGTTTCAGGAAGACGTGTCCACAACAACAAATTCTAACACATTCAAAACATTTAGCATTAAAAACTAGCCATGCCCTTTTCTTTACACACCTATTTGTGAATGAAAAACTGTGTAACAGTTACGATCAGCTAGAACACACAAGAACCCAAAATGTGATGTACACGCATGTGTACGTCGGTTCCAAGAGGTTAAAGAAGAAAATAAAAACGAGCAGTAAAATCAAAAACGGGGTCAGAGGAATTTTCCGTTTGTTGTTTTGTGCATGAATTTCTGCACAGTCTCCACAACAAACCAGGGTTTGAATTCCACATCGGAAATTAACAACTGAGTGGAATTAACCACAATTTAACACAATAAAAAATGAAGCATCAGAATATAAATCATATAAAATGTGATGTGAAGTTTCCACGAACGTAGTTTTTAGGTTTCAGATGAATTCAATTCACTTTTATTTTATTTATAATCACAACAGACGTCATCTCAAGGAACTTTACAGTGTTTCAGGTTTAAGACCTTAAACACCTTACAGAACCATATAGAACCCAACACCCCCACTGGAGGTAACTGAAGCACCAAAGACTCTTCGTGTCAGGTTCTGACATGTTCTCCGTCTGTGTTGACACATCCTGTTGGAGGGGGGGGGTCTAAACACAGCCGGGTTCACAGATCCAGATCAGTTTGAGCCCTTTAGCTGAGTGAAGACTGGAACTGGGCTGAGAACCTGCTGTAAGTCTCTGATGTTCAGATTCACTGGCTGTGGTGCAACAGCGCCACCTGCTGGTCGTGATGAGAGTGAACAGGAAGCAGAGGATCTGAAGAGTTTAATTCCTCTGAAGTTAAATCAGATGCTAAAACAGAAGTAGATCATAAGATAATTAGAGGTTGTCATAAACTGCAGCTACTGGATCTCAGGAGCCCTCTGAGATCTGGACCTGTGTGATCCACTTTAAAGGACCAGTCCCCAGTTTTTAAGGCCTGTGAAGAGTTAATAACAGAGCTTTAGATTCAGGCTCCAGCTCGAGCTGAGGGACGTCTCCTGTCTGTAGGAGGTGAAGGTTGGGGGGTCGCTGCAGCTTGTGTCTGCTGGTGAATTGTCTTTGACCTCTTTAACAGGGGGAGGGGGGCAGCAGGCACACAGTCTGTGAACGTTAGGAAAGAGTCTGTAGTAATAGAAGGAGACTGATTTTATATTATTGGTATCTGTTACTCTTCACTCTTTAAATCCTAAAGTTTATTATTAGTCTTTGAGAATTAACTCCAGAGACAGTTTGACAAGTTTATCTGAGTTTCTGGACGAAAACACGAAGATGAAACAGAACAAAACAACAAAACGCCGTTAAAACGACATCAGAATATTAGAAATGTGATAAAGTGATATTACAGTTAGAGTCTTTTCTCTCTTTTCTATTTTCTTTATGTCACATATGAATCATTTTTACTATGATGCTCATTGATTAAGAGAAAATGTTTTAATTTTTTACTTTTTGTTAAAACAACTTGAGATTTAGAGGAATCTCTTTCATTAGATTCATTAATTAATAATAATAATAATAATAATAATAATAAATAATAATAATAAAAGTTGTGGTTGGACTCTGTAAACTGCTCTAACATGATGCTAACATGATGCTAACATGCTCATTGTACTGTAAATTATATCTGTAGGTTTAATGTTCGGACTCTGTGCTGCTAGAAATCCAGAGTGAAGCTGCAGCACAGACGCTTTCCCAGGAAGACACAATACACTCAGTCTACTGCAGTTATTAGGGGGGTGCATGTGCATGTGGAGGTGGGGGGGGGGGCACACAGTTGTGCACAGGAATGCCAAGCTGCCAAACACTGTCACTATTCAGCCTATTGTTCTTGTTGAGTGTGTGTGTGTGTGTGTGTGTGTGTGTGTTTCATTTACTCTGTTGATTTCTATTTATTTTTTTAGCTTCACTACATTTCAGAAGCAAATAAGTGACATTTACTCAGTAACTATAGTTACTAGTTACTTTACTTTTACTTTTTCATATTATAACTTTACTCGTAAACACTAAAACTCTGCAGCAGCAGTAACGATGTGATCATTAAATCAGTTCATGAATCAGTAATTCTACTGATCTGACGTGAGACATCCTGCATGAAAGTACTTTAAAAAAAACACGCTAACAAGTTAAATACGGTTTCACTGTGTATTTCTACTCTGCAGAAGTTTTACTGTGTATTTCTACTCTGCAGGAGTTTTACTGTGTATTTCTACTCTGCAGGAGTTTTACTGTGTATTTCTACTCTGCAGAAGTTTTACTGTGTATTTCTACTACTGTGAGTTTTAGGATCCATGTCTTTGGGCCTCAGGTCAGTGAACGTCCTCCCAGCTTTGTGCTGCGTTCACGGACGCCTGCAGTGACGTTTTCCACACGTCTCCTGTTTCTGTTTCTCCTCATTAACACTTGACTGTTTTCTCTCGCGATGATTTAACTACAGACTTCACAGTAAACTGAGAAAAGGTGGAAATGACTCTACTCTGCTTATACAAATGTTACCTGCAGCCAGAGATGATTAGATATAAAATAGTTCCAGAGTCAGATCCACAGCAGCTGAAGCTCGAATCTGTGTTTAGTGGAACAAATGTTGTTTTTATTCTTTTAATATTTTTGAGTTTTGCTCCTTTTTGTCACAGTAGAAAACCTCCTGTAGCTTTTTATTTATCGTCTATATTTATTCTTTGTGCTGTTGTGGCTTGTAAATGTTTCGTTGGTCTGTTTTTCCCCTCTGAACAAAAGTCACAAAGCATCTTGGGAAATGTAGGAGCCCAACTTTAGGAGTGAGTTATTAGAACTGTTTTTGTCAGATTTGTTGTTGGGTCCATTTCTCCTCCTCACTGGGCCTCAGCCAGTCTTCAAATCATCTCGTTTGTGGTTTGATTTTGTTTTTCTCCTCACGTCATTTCATTTTTGGGTCAACCTGTGACCTCATATACTAATTGGACTGGGCCTCGATGGACTCCAGGTCTCGACTCGCCTGTGTTTAAGGCTCTAAGAGCTCTGTGGAGTTCTGCTGCAGTAAAAACATTAACCTCTGGTGCTGATTATAAAATCGTGTCACTTTTTGTTTCCACAGGCCGACAGACTCTTCCAGTGGTGAGTGACATTTAAACTTTAAACCACTTTTTTTACTCCACTACTTTTATTTTAGTTTTAGTTACTTTTGCAGATGGAAAATGCTAAAATATTTTTAGAACTTCTCTTTAATTCATTACTAGAATCTTTAATCTTTTGAGTTTGTCAAACAATCTGGACTCAAATTCCAAATTGTTTACTAAAAAAAAGTAATTTTAAAGTACTTTATACTTTAAGTAAAGCATGTACTCACTATACAAGAGTATTTTTTAGGCAAATACTTGCACTTTTACTTGAGTATTGTTAATACTTCTCCCAGTACTCTATTACAAGTATCCAGCATTGCAAATGTACTCAAACTATAGAAGGACCCAAAGTGAAGTACTATGTATTGTATTATGCAGAATGATAGATAATAGGAGTACAATATATTATTACTGCTCCATAGACTGGTCGGATTTTAATTACTAATAAATTTGAGTTTTAGAGTTTGCGTCTGCAGAGTAACTGGATAAATGTGCTTTAAAGTACTAGATTTCCATTTGAGCAGTTAAAGTAAATGGTAAAATGGAAATAATAGAAAACCAAGAGACGCCAACTCCTCTGGTTGGACTTCATTTATTTAAAAGATTCCAATATAAAAGAAAATTACACATTTGTAAATTGCTATTTACAAAATCATACATTCAACATCTACATACAGTTGACATGGTTCCACTGCAGGTTTACAGTCGGGTTTGTTCGATCTCAGCCTAGATTAACATGCTGTACAGTTCATGTTTTTCTTCTTTTTCTTTTAAAGGCACTAAGAATTAACAGGCTCATACAACATTTAATGAAACGTATCATTCACCAACAGGTGGCACTGAGCAAAATCATAAATAGCTTTTGCCTTTGGCAGTGATCAAACTGAGCTCATTAGTTTCAGACATTTTTTTTTTTCCTTTTTACATATGAACATTTTTTTCCTTTACATATTTAAAGGCTAATCAATAAATACAAGCACTTATAAATGAAGCAAAAACTTTGCACAATTGTCAAGTTTCCCAGGAATGTAACAAAAATGTTTTAAAAACTAAATTAAAAAGAAGTGAGTCACAGGTTTCAGCTGATCCAGTGGCTCGTGTAGCTACAAACAGCACGCTCACCACGTCTGAGGCCACAATGCAGAGTTCACATCACACGTTCAGACGGGATGTTGGTTTAAAAGCAACACGTTAAGAGTGAAATTAAACACTTGTTCCAATAAATGTAGAAAATAAGATTCCTTTTTCCTGAGAATTGAACTGAAGCACCATCTGAAAGCAGGTAGATTTCAACAGAATAGCACCAGTAGAACTCCCAGATACAATACCTGACAGGTACGAAATGTTCCCTCAAACACGTATGCATGTGTACATATACACATTAAAAAAAAGCAGACGGTGCCTGTGCTGTAGCTGCTGCCTGTTTAGACCAGAAGTCAAATGAATTCACCAGTAAAACTGTTTCCTGTTTCAATTCCCGAGTCTCTGTTTTGGTTTTATGAAACTCCAGAACCAGAGACCGACAGGAATCAAACATCTGAACGTAGTGTTTAAAATAAGCGACAACGTGCTACATGAAGTTTCCTGAAAACAAAACCGGTTCTGAGGATGCGGTCCAACAGGCCGGACCACAGGTCAAACAGTGGAGAGGTAGCGTTCGCCGCTGCTTCAGTCCTGCTCAGTGATTGGCTGGTTTCTCTGTGCTGCTGGGCGGAGTCAGGATGGGTCCGACAGCGACGGGCGACATCTGGCAGTCGGAGCTGTCGACCTGTCGCTCCTGAGCTTTTCTCTGCAAGACAGAGAAAACAAAGTCAGTGTCTGAAACACACAAGACGCGAAGTCGAGCGCTGGTTTCATGTCTCACGTAGAAATTTTACCTTTTCTACCAGAACTCGTTCTAAATGAGTTTGTTTTTACAGACAGACAGAAAACTCTGGTATTTAAAGGTCAGTTACTGGTTCATATATTTTTTTTTATCTTGTTATATTTGAGTGTTCACCAACTTACAGCTTTATTACAAACATTTTAATATTTCTTCAGGATTCAAGTTAAATTAAGACCTGAGGATCATTTTACCAACTTTGTCTACTCTTAATAATAGTTAAGATGTATTTAAGAGTAATATCCTGTAGGAACCAGTACTGTGGGTTCAATCCAGAATGAACTGCGAGGAATGAGCCAGTTTGCATGTTCCACTCACCAGCAGGTCCAGATAGGCCACATGCGTCTGGATGTTGTGTCTGTCGTCGGCTTTGACTTTGGGGAAGTTCTTGAGCTGAGGTCTGGCTTCAGATCGTAGCGTGTCCATGAAGGGACTCATCCACCGAACACAGGGAGCCACGCTCTCCCACGTCAGACCTGAGGGACACAGAAAGAAGAGGGCGCTTCAGATGATGCATGAAGTGGAAACCTGTGTAAATCTGGTTGGAGGTTGACGTCCTTCACAGCATTTTCTACTTCAGTATTCTGTTGTATTATATAAAGAGCTCAATGTGTCACTGCCTGTTGCACAGTTGAAATGAAATTTCACACAAAGAAAAGAAAGTGTAGAAGATGATGCTAAATTAAAGTTAAATGTCAAGAGCTTCCAAAACTAATATCAGAGAAAAACGTAGCCTTAAAATATAGTTCAACATTAAAACCGTCAGGCTGCAGGCAGCAGTAACGAGTCAGTCAGGTGAGAAAAATCGAACCTACCTGAGACTTTATGAACAACATCGAAGGTGGAGAAGTGGCAGAAGGCAGCAGCAGCGAGGACACTGTAGCTGTAGTCCAATGAGCTGATGTCCATCATACACAGGTCCAACAGCTGCAACACACAGGTCAGAGGTCAGCATGTCATCTTTGTACCAGGCCTGGACTTAAACAACCCTTTAACAACCTGAGGTTATTCACGGTCTGCACGTCCAACTGTACCTGTGTGATCTGGATGTATGTCTCCTGTGAGAACTGTGGAACCAGGAAGTTCTCTCCATCCCTCTGAGCTTCGACCTGAGCGTATAGCTTCAACCAGGAGATGGGCGTCTCTGGACACAGGTTCCAGTCCAACGCCTGCAGGAGAACATTAACATGAATCAACTGTACATCTACATTGTTGGACCAGAAGAGACACCAACAACGACATCTGGAGCCTTATTATAACTGTAAAGACGTGTTGAAGGTTTCTGTATCTGAACATGTAAAAACACTCAGTGTGACTGAAAAATAAACTTTTAATACAAGTGACAGCTCTTTAGTACAAGCGTCTGTGTTGTACCTTCAGTATGTGAAGCTCTGTGCGCTGGATGTCCCACACGTCACAGGCTCCATCTGTGACGTAGGCGAACTCAAAGATTTTAGGAGGGTATATTTCCTGAAAGACAAAAAGAAGTTTAAGTGGATGATTTGAATAAAAGTAGGTTTTTCATTTGTGACTTTACAAGTTCAAACCTGCAAAATTTAATTTTCACTGTTCTGACCTCAACATCCTACAGAACTAATGAACTGGACTAAAATTCAACCAGTGATTCTGTTTATATTTAAAAAGTTTCTGACTGAAGACTCACCTCTATTTTGGAGGCGATGAAGAGCGCACTGATGCCGATGAGCTGTAGATAGTCTTTGTTGACGTTCTGCTGCGTGAGCATGAAGCGGTCGAAGTAGTCCTGAGCGAGGTAGGCCGTCTGCCGGTGGAGGCTGTACACCTCGCTCACCTGTGTGTGGCAAAGAGTGGTTAAAGTCTTTATCCAAAACTGTGGCGACGAGTTTCTGCATCCTTCACATTTACAGAATGAATATGTTCAGTGTGCTGCTCTCACCTCGAGCAGCCAGTCGAGCAGAATCGCTCTCATCTTGGGCTGCAGTTTGGGATGCCGCTGCAGGTAGCCCTTATCGTGAACGTACTTCAGCTCCTTGTTGAGCATTTTGATCCACATGTCGTCTGAACTGGCCCAGCTGGAAGAGAAAAGACATTTTAGATTTTACATCAAGCACCTATTTTTATGTCCAGTCACAGAAGGTTTTTTCGCATCACTCAGCTGTTCACAACTACAATGGCCCAACTCTGTTGGCTGCTCCTTTGTCTGTTCTAGTTTTACATCCGTCTATCAACTGATTCTTTCTAATCATTATTTTTGTCCTTACTGAAAAGTGGTGTCGATGAGCATGTTACTACACGTCTCCGCTGCTGTAACTTAGCAATTTCTCTTAATAAAGTATCCATATGTACCCTGAAACTGGATCAATTCAATTCAAGTCTCCACTAAATTAAACGAGGGCGTTAAACTCTGAATGGAGCCGGGTGGATTAACATCTCAGCAACAAAAGACAGAACGTCTCAGCATGAAGTGTGGAGAAACGGCAGCCTCATTGAGGTGTAAAACACACGCGTTACCTGAGGCGGGGGATGGGGGAGGCCTTGATGAAGAGGTTTTTGAATGTGTACTGTTTGAAGCTTGACGGATCTGCAGGCTCCAGCTCTTTGTGTGGAGTTTCTATGAGAACACATGGACTTGGTCCATCCTCCGACCAACACTTCTGGAGAAAAAACAAAAACACACACTATGAGACAAGTAAGAAGAAAACATGAAAACTAAAACCAGATGGTTCAGAGATTGAGTTCTGATTTGTTCAACAGATTGTGATTAATAACCTTCACACTTCACTAATCGCAGTCAGTTAAACTGGTCATTTTTCAGTTTGTTGTGTGATTACAACAGCATCTGTGAGGTAAAGGTGGGATTATCCCTTCTTTCTGTACATGGATGTTTCTTGTTTATATAATGTTTCAGGACAATCTACATTCAGATTTCTAAAATAAATTCAATCCAAGTTGATTTCCTTAAAGAACTATTTAAGCTAAATGGTGTCATCTTGGGGTGAAACTGAGGCACTGCACGGCTGCAAATAACCAGTTCACCTCGGCCAGTTCTTAATGTTAATGTTACACTTTACATGTAATTACTAATTTAAGCTATACTGTTGTTAATTCAGATCCACATGAGACAAATGCATTTCTTAAAACATGAGAGAAAAAAATCAAAATAAAAGCTCAGACACACTAAACTAGAGTGACAAAATGGATACTGGTCAAAAAAGGGCAGGTTACACTGGGAGGGAGGGTGGGACTCTGCTCTTATCTGTTATAAACACACACATACACAAAATCAATCAGTCAGTTAATGACATGCAGCCACACTGACCTGTATTTCATAGCTTTGTTTCTTGGCAGAAGGTTGTAGTTTCTTCTTAGATGGCTGAGAAAAAAAAAAAAAAAACACGAACAATAAACCAGTGAGTCAGAGTTTTAGCCAACAGCTACAACAAGATAATAAACATGTGACTGTTATAATCTAAAAAACAGAGGGCAAAGAGTTTTACAGGAAGGCAATAAAAGACAATAGATCTGTAATTAGATCTTAAAGATGTAAGCACGTGGATAATTAAAACACAAACCTCTGATTTTCTCTTCCTCAGTGGCGCTCTGACGGTCGGCTCAGGTGTATTTGAATCTCTGGCTTGAAGTGTGATGCGTTCGCTGAAATGAATTATGAGCGCCACAGGAAATTAGGACCAACTGTTCAGTTTTCTATATAATTAACACTAGTATAAACTAAGTTAGCACTGCCATGTGCCAATTTTAAAGCAGAATATAGATCAGTGAATTCTTGTCAGTAACAGCTGGTGTATTAATACAGCATTGTATGTCTCATTAACTCAACAACTGCACTAAAAAGTTTAAATAGGTATTTTGATTTGAATATGGTTTTACAGAACTATAATAGGTCTATAAAATGGCTGCCACAGGCAAATTTGTCCAAACTGGTTCTCAGTCACTGGAAGAAAATTAATTTCTAATTATTACCCCAGTCTCCCTTGAAGTAAAAAACTAATTACCATTAATGTTTGGTCTCAGTTTTGCTGCTTTTCAGTGTTAAACATTTGCGTTTCTGGCTTCTGGTGGCCATTTTGTAGAACAGATAAATAATTGATAAATCTAAATGAATCAGAAACACATACAGGCTCTCAGACCACATCCCAGCAGCTTCTTACCTGCGTCTGGACATGGTGTCGATTCTATTTATGGCTCCGCTGCAAAGAAAAAGAACAGGTGAGATTAGACACAACTTGATATGAATATATACAAACACTAAAAACATGGAACATCTCATTAAGAAACCAGGTAACACATAAATAACTCAGTTCTCCTGGGACCATTTTAACTCCAGGGAGCCTCCTGGGGCCAAGAATCACAGGTACACAACATGTGTGATGAAGCTAAGTGTGCTACACTGGTGAGTTTGTTTAAGTGCAGAACCAACGACATCTCTAAAATTATCCTAATGTCCTAACGTGTTGGAGAACCCACTGAAGGACTCAGGAACCACAAGGTCCCAGTATTTCACAGGAAAATCCCACTTCCAGGCTCAGTTTGAACCTGGTTCTAAGCTGTGGTTAGCTTGTGATAACAGTACATGTTAGCTCATGACTTCCACTAAAAAGAACCGAAATAGTTCAACAAAATCAACAACTGTCGACCAGCAAAGATCAGCACCACATGTGAAGACTGAGACACACAGCATGTCGGTGTCAACAGGCCGGTTCTCTGTAAGTGTGTGATAATAGAAGAGCTAAACTGGACCGCCTGGTTCTGTAGCTAGTGCGGTAACTGCAGCCAAAAAGGAGGGGGGCTGCTGGCTCTGTCGATTTCCAACAAAAAACGCTCAGAAATGTTAGATTTCAACAGGGTTTTCTCATCGTCAGTGATGAAACACACTTGTCCAGACACCTCCGGTGTCGTTTAAATGAGCGAAATAGTCTAAATATCAACTTTATTTGAGGATTGAAACTTAAAGACGCGCCAATTTCCGCAGCGCAAAAGCGGGAGGATTTGAGTTCAGCCTCCCAGACCTCGTCCAAGTCTGCGGGGAAACTGGTACAAATGACCGATTAATATTCACCATATACGCTCTAACTTAGTATCTACTGCTAGAATAAACTCCTGGGAACAACATATCCCAACAAAAACCTTTTTCCAGTCCACCAAGCAACATTAAATCCGGGTAGACCGAGTCCATCACGAGGCTGAGTTGTGGAGGGGAGCTACTGTAATTAGCAAACGTAGCAGGGTAACGGCTAACTAGGTCAACAATAACCAACTAACCCCGACATGTCGACAACCAGCCGAACTACTGGTTTTACATGCAAACACGTCAATATGTGCCTGGTTTAAGAGAACACGGTGAATGTATGTTAAAAACAATCTCCTGGTAGTTTTAAAGTTACAACAGCACCTTCAGGGTTTGGACCAATAATCTCCACTAAAACGCCAACTTTCCACTAAACACACAAAAAGGGCAGAAAGCCAGAGGTTTAAGATTCTCGTCTAGATTAGATTGATGGCAGAAACCTCCCAAAATCACCCCAACATAACTAAAAGTTGAAAACTCGGACGTGGCTGCCATCGATGGTCCAGACCTAACGATGAATCTATTTGGCACAAAATCACGTCAAATAAAGAGGCGATTTAAAAATACAGCACACGGTTTAAACCACACTGAGGCTGCACTTGAAGAAATAGATTAAAACCCTACAAATATGAGAATAAACGAGAGCTCCGGCTCGGTGATCTTACCTCCTCAGTGAAGAATGAATGAATGCATCAGCTGTGGCGCCGGCGCCAATCCTTATATCCGCATCTGGCTGCGCTCCCACTGCGCATGCCCGTTCCCGGTTCGCATTAACGCGCTAAATGTTTAAATTTGAAGCGATTTTCTCGGACGAACTTCGTCGACGTGTTTTTCCGCAGTTCATCGTCCGCACGCTGCGATCTGTCCGCTAACAACGCGCTAATGTGCGGATAAACGGCTCCTTCACCGGAGCCCACGTTCACCTGTAGCGGCCGCAGAGCCGTTGGCTGTTTCTCGGTGTAAACTCGGTTTTCCGCTCGTCCCGGTCCAACTCCTCCGACTCGGTAAACGCTCCACATCAGCTGATTCCGCTCATTTGCGCTATTTTCTTCATTTTGCGGAGTTTTTTTCCACTTTTTTTCGCGGCACGGAAACGACTTCCGCGTTCGAGTCCCGCCCGCGGGAGGGACCTCGGTGACGTCAAGCCAATGAGAGGGCGAGCAGCGAAAGCCGCGTGCGTCCCACTCGGAATGTAAACAGAAGGAGCACGTGGTGCTGCTGTCAAAGCTCCTGCAGGTTTAAACCTGAGTTTAACACGTTTCCTGAGGTTTATTGAACATTTAGGACGAAATAGAAAGAATTAGAAAGACTATAGGACGCTAAATACTTAGAGTTCAAAGTACTAAACATCCCATAACAGTTCAAGCTGATTTAAACATGCAGTAAGAAGAGGACACTCTGAAAACAAAGTGTGAGGATCTAGAGACATGAACTGAAAAAGAAAGATTCACTGTTGCATCGACCACAACCTGTGCAGCTCACTGTTGGGTTCTGCAGCTCACTGTGGGGTTCACGTTCCAGCAGCAAAAGTTAAAATGACAGACGTTATTCTAAGCACAGAGGAGCTGTCTCAGTGTCACATGGCTGGACTGAGGGGTTCTGCAGGGGACTGAAGGGTTCACGTTCCAGCAGCAAAAGTTAAAATGACAGACGTTATTCTAAGCACAGAGGAGCTGTCTCAGTGTCACATGGCTGGACTGAGGGGTTCTGCAGGGGACTGAAGGGGTCTGAAGGGGTCTGCAGGGGTCTGAAGGGGACTGAAGGGGTCTGAAGGGGTCTGAAGGGGACTGAGGGGTTCTGCAGGGGACTGAAGGGGTCTGAAGGGGTCTGAAGGGGACTGAGGGGTCTGAAGGGGACTGAGGGGTTCTGCAGGGGACTGAAGGGGTCTGAAGGGGTCTGAAGGGTTCTGCAGGGGACTGAAGGGTTCTGCAGGGGACTGAAGGGGTCTGAAGGGGTCTGAAGGGGACTGAGGGGTTCTGCAGGGGACTGAAGGGTTCTGCAGGGGACTGAAGGGTTCTGCAGGGGACTGAAGGGGACTGAAGGCGTCTGAAGGGGACTGAAGGCGTCTGAAGGGGACTGAAGGGTTCTGCAGGGGACTGAAGGGTTCTGAAGGGGTCTGAAGGGGACTGAGGGGTTCTGCAGGGGACTGAAGGGTTCTGAAGGGGTCTGAAGGGGACTGAAGGCGTCTGAAGGGGACTGAGGGGTTCTGCAGGGGACTGAAGGGGTCTGAAGGGGACTGAAGGGGTCTGCAGGGGACTGAAGGGTTCTGCAGGGGACTGAAGGGTTCTGCAGGGGACTGAAGGGGACTGAAGGGTTCTGCAGGGGTCTGAAGGGGACTGAAGGGGTCTGAAGGGGACTGAAGGGGTTCTGAAGGGTTCTGCAGGGGTCTGAAGGGGACTGAAGGGGTCTGAAGGGTTCTGCAGGGGTCTGAAGGGGACTGAAGGGGTCTGAAGGGTTCTGCAGGGGTCTGAAGGGGCCGGTGCACAAACTGAACACTGTGTATCCAAAGTATGAGGGAGCAGATCTAACATCCCTGCACTATACGTCAGGTGTTGTGCACCAATAGAAAAGCAATGTCAGCACAGTAACTCAGTATGAAGTTTGGATTTCCTATAAATCAAGTCAAAAAGTAAAATGAACTAAAGTAAGACGAGGAGACAGGAGATCTGCATATGAAAACATTTATTATAGGCTAATAAGAGATCACATGTATTTACTATTAGTTCAAAAACAGATGACCCCTCTTTTTCATTAGCATGTTTTGTTTCTGACATCAGAACAGAGTGAATTGATGAATCACACATCCAAAATACAAAAGAAGAGAAACCAGCTATGTCGATAAATAAAATAAAAAGTTAACCCTAAAGTTCCTACACGTTTTTTTCTTTTTGGCAAAGTGCTGTATTATTCCAGTAAACTACACAAAAAAAGAAAACAACAAAAATGTCCGACACTTGGTGAAAAATAAAATGCCATAAAATATTCTTCACGCTTCTTTTTGTCTTTTTTTAAATAAACAACAGGAGAAAAGAGGTTTTGCTACATCGTTCTGTCTGGTTCGTTAAGTCACTAGAAAAGCTGTACACGGGCAGGGTGGGTGGTGGCGACAGGAGCTTCCTCCGAGTGGTGCATAGTCGGTTTCTGATGTCTGTGTTTGTATTTCTACTCATTACATCCACTCAGGACATTAAAAAAAAGAAAACGAGTTCAAGTTCTTCATTGATGCATTGTCATTACAACATTTCAACCTGGAAGGCACATGATCCACAAATTTCAAGGCATTGAACAAAAACACAGTATAAATCCCTGTTATTCTGATGTCGGAGAGATGAGCTGAGAACAGAAACTGAATATAAAATGAAAACATTAGAGGCTCCTGACGGCAGGAGACAGATCACCAGCGCTCGTCTTCTCCGATCCCTTCTGTCCTTAAGTTTGTCTTTTTCAAAAATATCGTAGTAACACAAAATAAGTTCAGTAATAGAGACACTGGAGAAATAAAAGTTTAAATACACCAGAGAAAGAACCACTCTAATATTATGTACAGCCAGACCCCTAACACAAATTTGTTAGTGCTTTCTTATTAATACTAAAGTCCACAGAGACAACGTGAAGTTAGATTTGACTGGAGATTCAGGAACCACACTGCAAAAAGTTTCCAACACAAGTCACCGAATCTTTACTGAAGCTTTAAATCTTGTTTCCCTTTTAGTGAATCTAAACACGTTTCACTCTGCAAACGTCAACTTTAAATTGACTTAGTGTAGTTTGATCATTTTCTGTTGATGTCTGTAATGTTCACTTCCATAAAGTGGAATTAAAAACATTTTGGATTAAAAAGTGAAGTAAAAATTGCTTCACTTGTTTTAACGTTACTAAAAATAAAGTTTAAACTGAAATTATTTGGCTGATTTTTCACATGTTCAGAAAAAACAAAGAAAAATAAAAGAATAACGAAAAATAAAAATCTGACTTTTGTTTACTTCATTTAGACTTTAATTAATTATCTAAATAAAAATACACTAAACCTATGAATTCAAACTTTTCATCAATTATTTTCATTCAGCAATATTTTTAAAAGTGTGTCCACAGATTAAAAGTAAAATATTTGACTCTTTAAGTCAAGATTGTGGTAAATTCTTTTAGCTATAATTAGAATTTTAGAAGTATCTTAATTATGACTTTTCAGACTTGAACTATTTTTAACAGTCCTAACAATTACACAGTATAACTGGGCTTCCGTAGCATTCAGTCGCTTTGTAAGACGGATCAGGCCTTTACTTCTGCAGTGTGGCGACTCGGTCCGGGCTCCACTTTCTCTACAGTAGACTCATTCAACATGAAACCATTCAGCACTTCAGAGCCCCGGAGCCGAGAACTGTTAAACGTGTAAAAGATAAAAACAACAGCATCAACAAAAAATATTATTATAAGCTACTGAACAGTTAAAGATCATTGCTACAGTTTTGGTTTAAATATTTGAACAGTTTAACAAAATGTAAGTAAATTAACAAACAGAACAGTTAAAAAGCATAAAGTAAAGTACATTTCTAAACCACGTCAGGTACAAGTGAGCAACACATAATAAAAATAAAAAGAAACGTTCTCTCCACGTTGATGGATTTCCAACTGTTGACCGAGCGCCAGGAGTTCATTTTCACAGACCGAGTTAAACTAAACTAAACTAAACTAAACGTCGATTATTTCTCACAAACATTTTCACGAGGGAAACTCTCTGGACAGAGCTGGAAAAGTCCGAGCAAAAGAATCATCAGCCGTCAAGTGAATCTGCATTTTCCTAAAGTGTAAAGGTGATTGGTTGTGACCCTGAGAAGTGGACTGCAGATTCATTAAAGAAAAACAAAAAAGAAACAAAAAGAGAGAAATAATCCTTTTTCTTTTTCCACCATCGTGACACTAACGACTCCACAACCATGCAACAGATTGCACGCTAACATAACCAAACATACCTATGCAAGAAACCAGAGACGCATATATAACAAGTTCATACTGATATGTAATTCGTTTTTTTCTTTTCAAAAATATTTTGGAAGTTTTTTTTAAATACATCATTTTTTTACATTTCTATTCAAAGCTACCGTTAAAACAAGGCGTTAGTGATATTTAACCCAGTCATTTTTTACCACTGTTTTTCCTTTTTTCAAAAGAATATTGTGAAAAGTACTGAATTACAAATTCAGAGGCAGGTTGAGCGAACGCCGCAGACACGACAGCGAGGAAATAGTGCAGTTAACAGCAGGGTGATCTGATCTGACGTAAAGGAAAAATCCCAGAAAGATTGAATGGTAGATTGAACTGGTGAGAGACAGATTAACAGACTGATGCAGCAGAGCCTGATATACCGAATAACCTTTAGTTCCTAGTATGGGACTTATAAAAGACTGGATCCTACATTTCCCATGATGCAACTAGACGAGTGTCTTTAATTAGAGCATCGCTGCTTTGTAAACAACCTTCCAAACATGCAGTTTAGATTTATTTTAACACAGAGGAGACACGACACAGCTGTTTCACAAACTGAGCATTCGACATGTAAAATCTGTAGAATCTCCCTTTAATGGGTCAACATGTGCTCTGTGTTACAGCTGCTTTGTTCATTTATGTCACTAGTGGGAAGAAATTCAACACTGAAGCATTTTGAAAAAGCATTCTG
This sequence comes from Anabas testudineus, assembly GCF_900324465.2. Taxonomy (NCBI): domain Eukaryota; kingdom Metazoa; phylum Chordata; class Actinopteri; order Anabantiformes; family Anabantidae; genus Anabas; species Anabas testudineus. The sequence continues at coordinate 1,709,655 of NC_046625.1, forward strand.
GGAAACGTAGGAGCTCATTGTCTAAAGTAGATCTGTGACTTTAACATCAGATTATCTGAGGGGATTTTTCCTTTTCTGTCAGATGCAGTGACTCCAGATCTCCAGTGCTCACGTTACCTGTTACACAAACGCACCTGCAGATTCCAGCTATTTTTTGGGCAACTTTCCATCACAGCCCTCCTGCACTGATTAAATGATACCATGGTTCCGCTGCTCTGCACACGTTCAAGAGATTTAGGATCTGAAATGTCCCCCGTTTCCTGTTAAGTTGCCCAAAAAGTTGCCAGGTGTTAAACTATCACGCTGTGAGACGCTGCAATAACATCTCGCGTCCATCCTGCTGCGCTGCGAACCTGCCACGGAGTAAAGTGACCTACAGCATTGATTCTACACAATAAGATGAAGAACAAGAAGAAAAAAGAAAGACGGAGGAGGACGTCGCCGTGACATCGTCTCTTCCTCTTGGTGATTGGACACAAACTGGTCCAATGGTGAGAAGAACACGTGGACGTAGACACGAGGAGGAGGAGGGGTGAGACATTGTGACCTTTTCTTTTCACATCTCTTCTTCTCAGATACGTGGATGGATGAAGAGTAAGGAGGAGGAAGGCGTGGAGGAGGAAGCTATTTTCCCTATTTCACCATCCAATCACATTTCAGAACAGATCAGGTGTAAGTGATGGCTGATGATGTCGACTGACTTGTTGCTGGTGATGATTTCTTGATAAGAGAAGAACAAACTGAAGCGTGTTGGTGGGTGACCAGTGTTTGATTCCCATACTGCGTAAAGGACCGAGGTTGATGATGATGATGATGAAGGTGACGTTGTCAGGACGCCTCAGAAGTTGAGTTGCCTCTGGCTGGGCTGGTGCAGGTGCACGGTGGTGGCCTTCGCAGGGCGCAGCAGGTTGATGCGTCGCAGGGCGTTGCGGGACAGAGGTTGGGTGCGTTGGGCGGTGTTACCTGGTCGCTGCTGCAGGAGGCCGGCGCGAGCGGAGAGCGCCGCAGCGTAGCAAGCAGAGTGGAGGCTGGAGCGACGCTGAACCACCTCCTGCCTGCAGACAGAGGCATAAAGTAAGTTAGGTGACTGAATATTAAAATGTCTGAGGACCTGCTGCTTCTCTAGTTATGACCTCAGACTCAGAGACGTAATTTGAATTTTAATTTAAACTAAAAAACTATTTAGTTAAAGTTAAATATTTTCAACTTCAGGTCAGGATTAGGCCTCAGTATCATAATTGTGACTTATTATATGATTATTACATAAAATCAGATTTGGGAGCAGTTTTATCTCGGCCCCGGCTCTCGGGATGTTACCTGTGACGAGGGTTGTCCAGCGAGCGCCTCGCCTTCTCCTTCCCACCGGAGGCTGTCGGGGTGCTGGGCATGTTTTCAGGCAACAAACCCAGCTCCAGGTCGAGGGATCGTGGCAGAGGGTCGAGAGTCAGTCGAGGGGGGCTGCGGTGGGCGTAGACGGACATGCTGGGGTGTTCGATCAGGAGGTTCTCCAGAGGGCTGGTCTCCAGAAGGACGGGCTTGCTGCCGCAGCCGGTGAAACATGGCGGGGGGGTGACGAACCAGCTCTCCTCCAGGGAACAGGCGTCCAGACGCAGGAACCCGTTCTCATCGTCCTCTTCATCCTCCTCTGCGCCGCCGTCCGGATCTGTGTCGGCCGTGGAGTTAAGGGAGGTGCAGGAGGCGTAGCGGATGGGGGCGCTGGCCATGGGGGACTGGATCATCACAAGTCCCCCCTCCTCCTCTTCATCTTCATCGTCATCTTCGTCGTGGCCAACAGTGGATCCAGAGAGGCCCTCGCCTCTTTCAGCTGCAGAGAGACAAACAGTCACATTAATTATGACTCATATGGACCCATGTGCTCAGTGTGATTATGAACAACAGCAGAGATTCACGTTGTTGAGAATGTTTCTGTGAGACACATTACTTCACAATTAACTGAACATTAAAACTGTCAATTAAATTAGTCAACTGACCATAACTAAGTTATGATGTCAGCATTTACCAATTTGACATTCAGAATATTCACTTCTGGTGGAATATTCCTTTAAATGTCCTTCATCAACCTATCAAAGCACCTGAGGTGGTGTAGAACCCGCAGTCTGCCAGGAGGAGGCGCTGTGTCCTGTCTGTGCAGCAGCAGTGAAGCCTTCAGACGTAAACAATCATTTTGTTGATGCTCAGCAGTCGGAGAGCTGCAGGCACGCGAGCAAACAGCTCAGCATCACGTGACAAACTGAAATCTCCTGCACACGTTTGTCTGTTTGTGTGCAAACACGGCTGCAAAACCTGTCTCACAAAGAGCGAGGAACTCTGCTCCAACCACCAGAGTTTCCATCACAAGAAGCTGCACAAACACTTTTCGCACTTCAGTCATCGTGCACAGCAAACGTGCCGACACCCTGCTCCGACCCAGCCTGCTATTTCTATCAGCTCAACATCAGCTTCTAATGATTCACAGAGACACAGGAAGTTGGGAGGCAACATGAGCTCAAGCTGTCAGACTGGAGGCTAAAAATAACTGATTTCAGTTCTGTTTAAGGGAATAAACCTTGTAAAACACCTCAGCTCAGCGGTTTTTTGGTCTTTACCCAGTGCAACAAGGTTTAGAAGCTAGACACCTTGATCAAACCATCTCCTCTGACCTCAGACTGTTTACGACGTGCGTGGAGTTTTGTATGTTTCTGTGCATGTGCAGCTACTTCTACACGTGACGCTAACACCTCCCTCCCGGTGGCTGTGGCTCCCAGGAGTCGACAGTGAAATCCTTGTTTACCAACAGAGTGCTGCACCGACAGCTAATCTGCACACGTTCTTTATCCTCTCGGCAGCAGCACAGCCCTCGCCGTCCAAGTCCATCAGCAGCTGAACTCTCCCTCCACAGGCTGCAGGAGTTTGCAAACTAATGAGGTTCAAGTGTGAGGCATCCGCAGCAGGAGTGAAGCTCCGTTAGTGAGGAGTGTGTGTTGGGCTAATGAGGTCAGGGTGGATTATGAATGAACCAGCTGACCTTCCTCACAACCCCGTCTCCTCTGTGAACCACAGAGACACACGGTCTGAAGGGTTCAGTCCGACTTCTGCTTGCCTCAAAATGTGCCACATGCCGGCTGGATTTTGCAAAACAGGATCGCTACTTGTACCTCTTTCGATGCAAATCATCATACAGTACACCCCCCAAAAAACAGACATGCATGGGTTTCTGTTTACACTGCTTTGCATGGACATGTTCACCATGCAGCTGGTGTTTATGGTCATAGACTTTGGGCTGCACACGGATGTGCGGGCTGGCCGTGCTCACATGGAAAGTATAATTCGATGTTTTCCATTTCAGTGCTGAGAAAGAAGAAAACATGACATGTTTTGTTCCTTTTAGTTTACTGAAATATTATATTAAGTCAAGTATAAAAGAATATTTCCAACATGAAGTCTCAAACGGGCAAAAACATCCTTAGTTGACTGTTGTGAATATTCTACAGACACAAATGACTGGAGGTTAAAAACCTCATTCTGGTTCAACAGAAATGTGTCCGCTGCTCAAACACACAGACAGGAAGTGTTGGTGTTGCCGGGGTGCTTGGATCATCCAGGAAACTAAACGTCAGACTTAACCATCATCACATAACAGTTTGTTCGTTGGTTCAGTTACGAGAACATCGTCTTCTTCATTTGCTTCTGAGGAGCCTCGGCCTCTGCTGCACCTGGGAGAAACACTCTGCACCCAGGTGTGGTTAGCGTGGGCCGTGCTGGAGGCAGCTCTGTGCCCATACATGTCCTCCTGCACAGGCCCAGAACGGGAACCACCGGGAGCACAGGATCTATATTTACCTCCACCAGTTCCTCTGAGGCTTTTGTTTGACCTGTTTACAGGTTGACTTCCATAAACTGCCTGATGCCACCCCGGCCTCTGTTTCCCCCCCCTCCTGTCTGACAAGTTCACACAGCTGCGGAATCGGAGACAAGTCAAGTCGGGTCAAAACCGGCGGAGGGTGAACGCCGGGCCAAACCGAGCGGTGCCAAGAGTCACTGTGAGCCATGTGGACGCGGCTGCAGTGTGTCGTGTTATGTATACAGTGTGTGTTACTGTGTGTGTAGCTGGAGCTCTCCGGGTGCCGTGTCTGTTTTGACTGGGATCTTTTTTTAATGTCAGACCGCTCTGGAAACTTGGATCAACTCTCACCTGACATTAAAACATCTAGAGTGTCTTCAACTCGCTCTGGCTGCACAAACCGTGCGGCTCCTTGGTTTGACTGAATCATCGTAACTCAGATCTGCTTGAAAACGTGTTTAACTCACTTCATGTTTGTGATTCTTCACATTATTGACCAGGTAACAACAACTGCTAGAAGAGGGGGGGGTTGTGTTATGGTTTAACTCATCACATAAAGGTGCGGGTGCTGATTCTTCACGGCACTTACCCAAGTAATTAACCAGGATCCAGTCTTCATCCTCCTCCCCCTCTTTGTCTCCGGGTCTGCTGCATCGACTCAGCTCCTCCACGTCGTCCCCGAACAGGGCGCTGGTGAACCTTTGAAACATCCCTGAACGTCCCGTGGGGGTGTGAGGCCGAGGGAGGAGGTGGGGGAGGCGCGTGGCTCCGGGCGACGGCAGGGAGGCGCGGCGGGCACTTTGGTCATCAGCTGCGGGGTTCACAGCGGGGGGGAGGCTCCGGAAAGTTGCTAAAGTGCATCAATAAGGAGTGGTCATGGATCATCTGAGAGCGAGGAGACGCAGGCTGGACATCGCTCAACGTCAGGGTCGATCTGATCTGTGCAAAAAAAAAAACCTGAGAGGAGAAAAAGAGATTCGTTTAATTAACTGAGATTCAACGAGCTGCCGTCGGGACATATTCAGAGAATACTTTCCAACTTATCCTTATTTTAAACTTCACAGTTTGTTTAGAGCTTAAAGTTCAGCTGCTTTTCCAAGTCCGAGTCAGTCGAGCTCAAATCTCAACGTCTTCCAGGTCTGATTTTAAAATGACAAAGCATCTCGACATTTCCCCTTTTACAGCTTTAAAAAGTGCTTATTCTACTGCAGTAGGGTGAAAAATGATGCAGTGTTTATTTCCCAGATCTTCAGCCTGTATTAAGTGAACGTTTGACCAAATGGTGGCAGCAAATCCAGCAGACAACACGTCTACCATACTATCCAGCACTAAAGGTAACGTGTTAGTCTAGAGCAGACACAGAGCAACAGGTGATGCTCACCTGATGGGCGTCAACATAACTTCAATATTTACTCTCTGGTTTTGGTCTCCACCGGCCTCTGAGTAAATATCTACTCTGTGGATGCTAAATGCACCTCAAGTGTTTCGCTTTCCTCTGTAAAACACACCAAGCTACAGTAAGAGCAGTGAGAGTGAACCAGCACCGTTCAGCCGTGGACCAGACACTGAACAATAAGCTGAAACTCACTGAGTAAAAAATAAAGAGGAGCTGAGAACTCTGTTCAGGGTCATCGTGAGTGTTGCTTTCACTTTATTCATGATTGTTATAAAAGCAGCGATTGGGACCTTATAATAGTTCTGATAGACTAAACTTTCTCATTCTGTAAGTGGCGTTTCCTGTAAAATGACATTTACAGCGTTGATTTGCCAAAAGAGAAAATAGGTCAGGGAAGAATTTCAGCAGCTGGTTAAGTAATTATTATCTAATCACACAGATGCAGTAAATGCTCCAGGTTAAAAAGGAAACCTACGTTCTGCCTCTTTAACACAATTCCCACATGGTTTTTAGACGGTAAGACGAACGAGTGAGTAGAAAATAGTCAATAACTGAACTATAGACCATGCACATGATCTTAAATTGCAGAGTAATGTCCATGTCCTGCACATAATGACAGCAGGAAAGATTTACAGGTGCTGGTTTTACCTGCCGAGCATCACATCCCTCATTAGACACACACACACACACACACACTGTGCTCAAGATAAGTGGTGTAAAACACACTTAACTAGCACTTTTATGACTGTTGTGTTAGCATTCGCTCTAGGACAAACAAATACCTCAGGCCCATACGAGGCAGTAAAGAGAACGAGCGCCGCAGAGGCAGAATTAATTTCCTGTCAGGTGTGATGGAGGCGAACAGAGACAAGGTGTTTGATATGATTCTAACTTTTTACATGTGGACAGTCGCTGGTTTTCTTTGTCACACATGATCAGAAACGGAATATCTGAAAACGTCACATTGGTCTGTGGCAGAGAAAACTATTTATCACCTGATGATGAAAATAATAATCAGCTGTAGCTTCGGCGGTGACAGTGAGCAGGAACTTCTTAATGGCCTTTTCTTACCCTGTGTTTTGCCTCTCAGCTACTTTTAACCTGGTGATTTGTGGCATTAGCATCCAGACATAAACTACTCTGGACTTTATCACTGGATTTAAAATAACTAAACACAACAGCCCCAGTTTAGTTCAGTAAAGATAAAAATAGTGACATTACATGACAGTGCTCCAAATGATATCATCTGTCCAAGTGTGTCCTAAGATAAAAACACCCTTAGAGCTAAAACTGCAAATATTTCTTTACGGGTTACTTTAAATACTTGTTAAAAATAATCAAATAACAATGATTAACATATACTCTCCACTATAATAGGCCTTGAAGAGCATCAGGGAACATGAGAAGCAGTAACTTTGCACACTGATATTCAAGAACTGTAGACTATTAATAAGTAGTGACAGAGTGTCATTAAATTTTAAATTAGGTTTTGCCTTTAACATTTAAAATACCTTTACATAATCACCATTAATTAACTTTTACTCAACCCAAACCTCTGCAATCGATGACTCCCAAACCCCAGATATCTGACTTTTTTTAGCAGCACTTGAACGCGCACTGGATTCGAATCAAACACGTCGTCCACAGCTGTGAGGCGTTCACGTCATCTGGCCAGCTCGTATTTCTCATCTTCATTAGATGCAAAGAAGAAACCACAATAGAAGACGCTCTTCATTTCTGTAACAAAAGCCGAACTCCGCCTCTGTCGATCAGCTTTAAGGGACTCACTGCTACAGCAGCAGGCTGATAATCTGCTGCACCTGTTCCTCCTCCACACTATCGCGACATATCGGGGATTAAAAGTGGAAATGAACGTTGTAATAATCACAACACAAAGGAAAAGCTGCCTCGGGCTTGTTAAATGGTTCAATGAGTCATTATTTATTCAAGGAAAAGTAAAAGAGGCTGTAAAACAGCAGCTTATAATTAAAACCCTTTAATGTGATGCAGCTACAAATTAATTAAGAATAAATAAGAGGTCCCACAATAGGAGGGTAAGAAATTAAGATGGGAACGAACATCTTGTTCGATTAATCGACTGTCTGACATTAAGAACAACAGAAAATAGTTAAAAATCGTTTCTCAGTTTCTCAGAATTCAACACAACAGCTCCAATTGTCCAAACCTTCTGAATTTGACGATGAACTGACAAAAGCAACAAATCCCAAATCCTCATTGGCGAAAATACCGAAATAGATATGATTCGATATTTAAAGTCAATAAACGACAGGTATCCAAGTTTTATCTGGATTCATGTCCTTTAGCACAAACCTGTCGACTAATCGGCCAAACATTTCAGCATTACTGGGATTCACCAGCCCGTGTGTTGGGCTCTAAACCCGAACTGTTCCAGCACTGATCTACAGCAGACTGCTGTTTTCTGGGTTACAAAAGAAAAGGGGTGGAGGCTGTAATTCTACACCCACAGGGCAGAACTGCATAAACTTTATCTCCTTAAATTTATTAAGCAATAAAAACCAGAACACACGATTTTCATTAATGTCGTCAGAATAAAACTCGAAGTTTCGCGGATCGAAACCACAGGAGGCTAAACTAGCTAGCAACACTGAGCTGAGACAGCACAAGAATCCAGATAAAACGCTTCGTCCATGTTTAAAAACGCAGTTTAACGTGTTAACATCCGTGTTAATTACAGTCTTTCAAACCACCACCGTGTGTCTCTGACGAGAGGAGGCTGAAAACCGAGCAGTGGCCTCGGACGGAGACAAAGAGCTCACCTGCAGCAGGAAGAAGAACGGGATGAAACGAGCTCGGATCGGGATTAAAATCCGAACAAACTGAGGTAGATGAGGAACTTTTCGAAAAATAGAAAAACGGGAGTTTTCTTCGCGGAAGAAATAAATAAAATAACGTTAAATCACGGACTGTTCATGGGGAGTCACAGTGCGGCGGAGCTTTTTGTCCTTCAGTCCGTTTCGACTGCTCCCTCTTTTGTTGTTGTTGTTGTGGAGCTCCAACAGCTGATCGGCGTGACGTCGGCGAGCGCAGCCAATCAGAGGGGCCGAACCTGGAGCGGCTCGACCAATCAAAAAGCGCGACAGGGTCTGTCACCAAGTCACGTGACGCGCACATCCACCGTGCAGAGGGTATAATGGGGACTGGGACTAAGACTAAGACTAGGACTAGGACTAGGACTAGGACTAGGACTAAGACTAGTACTGGGACTAAGACTAGGACTAGGACTAAGACTAGGACTAGTACTGGGACTAAGACTAGGACTGGGACTAAGACTAGGACTGGGACTAAAACTAGTACTGGGACTAAGACTAGGACTGGGACTAAGACTAGGACTGGGACTAAGACTAGGACTAGGACTAAGACTAAGACTAGGACTAGGACTAAGACTAGGACTAGGACTAAGACTAGGACTAGGACTAGGACTAAGACTAGTACTGGGACTAAGACTAGGACTAGGACTAGGACTAAGACTAGGACTAGGACTGGGACTAAGACTAGGACTGGGACTAAGACTAGGACTGGGACTAAGACTAAGGCTAAGGCTAAGACTAAGACTAAGACTAGGACTAGGACTGGGACTAAGACTAGGACTGGGACTAAGACTAGGACTGGGACTAAGACTAAGACTAGGACTAGGTCTGACCAGGTCCAGGTTTTACCACAGGTGTCTGTTCTGTACCACGGTCGTCTGTTCTGTACCACTCTCGTCTGTTCTGTACCACTCTCGTCTGTTCTGTACCACGGTCGTCTGTTCTGTACCACGGTCGTCTGTTCTGTACCACGGTCGTCTGTTCTGTACCACTCTCGTCGGTTCTGTACCACGGTCGTCTGTTCTGTACCACTCTCGTCGGTTCTGTACCACGGTCGTCTGTTCTGTACCACGGTCGTCTGTTCTGTACCACTCTCGTCTGTTCTGTACCACTCTCGTCGGTTCTGTACCACGGTCGTCTGTTCTGTACCACGGTCGTCGGTTCTGTACCATGGTCGTCTGTTCTGTACCACTCTCGTCTGTTCTGTACCACGGTCGTCTGTTCTGTACCACGGTCGTCTGTTCTGTACCACTCTCGTCTGTTCTGTACCACGGTCGTCTGTTCTGTACCACGGTCGTCTGTTCTGTACCACGGTCGTCGGTTCTGTACCACTCTCGTCGGTTCTGTACCACGGTCGTCTGTTCTGTACCACGGTCGTCTGTTCTGTACCACTCTCGTCTGTTCTGTACCACTCTCGTCTGTTCTGTACCACTCTCGTCTGTTCTGTACCACTCTCGTCTGTTCTGTACCACTTTCGTCTGTTCTGTACCACGGTCGTCTGTTCTGTACCACGGTCGTCTGTTCTGTACCACTCTCGTCTGTTCTGTACCACGGTCGTCTGTTCTGTACCACTCTCGTCTGTTCTGTACCACTCTCGTCTGTTCTGTACCACGGTCGTCTGTTCTGTACCACTCTCGTCTGTTCTGTACCACGGTCGTCTGTTCTGTACCACTCTCGTCGGTTCTGTACCACGGTCGTCTGTTCTGTACCACTCTCGTCGGTTCTGTACCACGGTCGTCTGTTCTGTACCACGGTCGTCTGTTCTGTACCACGGTCGTCTGTTCTGTACCACTCTCGTCTGTTCTGTACCACTCTCGTCTGTTCTGTACCACGGTCGTCTGTTCTGTACCACTCTCGTCGGTTCTGTACCACGGTCGTCTGTTCTGTACCACTCTCGTCTGTTCTGTACCACTCTCGTCTGTTCTGTACCACTCTCGTCTGTTCTGTACCACGGTCGTCTGTTCTGTACCACTCTCGTCTGTTCTGTACCACTCTCGTCTGTTCTGTACCACGGTCGTCTGTTCTGTACCACGGTCGTCTGTTCTGTACCACTCTCGTCGGTTCTGTACCACGGTCGTCTGTTCTGTACCACGGTCGTCTGTTCTGTACCACGGTCGTCTGTTCTGTACCACGGTCGTCTGTTCTGTACCACGGTCGTCTGTTCTGTACCACTCTCGTCGGTTCTGTACCACGGTCGTCTGTTCTGTACCACGGTCGTCTGTTCTGTACCACTCTCGTCGGTTCTGTACCACGGTCGTCTGTTCTGTACCACTCTCGTCGGTTCTGTACCACGGTCGTCTGTTCTGTACCACGGTCGTCTGTTCTGTACCACTCTCGTCTGTTCTGTACCACTCTCGTCGGTTCTGTACCACGGTCGTCTGTTCTGTACCACGGTCGTCGGTTCTGTACCACGGTCGTCTGTTCTGTACCACTCTCGTCTGTTCTGTACCACGGTCGTCTGTTCTGTACCACGGTCGTCTGTTCTGTACCACTCTCGTCTGTTCTGTACCACGGTCGTCTGTTCTGTACCACGGTCGTCGGTTCTGTACCACGGTCGTCGGTTCTGTAACACTCTCGTCGGTTCTGTACCACGGTCGTCTGTTCTGTACCACGGTCGTCTGTTCTGTACCACTCTCGTCTGTTCTGTACCACTCTCGTCTGTTCTGTACCACTCTCGTCTGTTCTGTACCACTCTCGTCTGTTCTGTACCACTTTCGTCTGTTCTGCACCACGGTCGTCTGTTCTGTACCACGGTCGTCTGTTCTGTACCACTCTCGTCTGTTCTGTACCACGGTCGTCTGTTCTGTACCACTCTCGTCTGTTCTGTACCACGGTCGTCGGTTCTGTACCACGGTCGTCGGTTCTGTACCACTCTCGTCGGTTCTGTACCACGGTCGTCTGTTCTGTACCACTCTCGTCTGTTCTGTACCACGGTCGTCTGTTCTGTACCACTCTCGTCTGTTCTGTACCACGGTCGTCCTCCTCCTGCTGCAGCTGGTTTGAGTCCCAGAAGCTGAATGTTGTAGCTTTAAAAGACACAAAGGTCCTGAAACGAGTCCCCGGTCTGGGTCCAGGACTCGGATTTAATCATCAGGGTAAAAACTTCATGAACACGTGTGAGTTTAGTTAAAAGTTGATTTGACCTGCTGAGACGTCACTCAACTCATTAAATCAGGTTTAACTCGGGCAGACCTCCCAGAATGCACTGCTGCGTGTTTGTTTACATTTAAACTCACGTTACGTGTTTTGGACGTGATGCTGCGTAAAAGTAGAAACTAAATTCAAAAGTGAAGTGAAACGTCTTCAGTTTGTTCTTCGACAGCTCCTCCGTCTGCGTGCTGTGACCTCTGACCTCCCGCCTGCTGTCACTCAGATCCCTGAGAGGGTCTGATATGTGAACTCTGTTTGGAGCTGGCTGCTCTCGACGTAGAGACGAAGGGTTGGGACAGAAATCCAAAGCTGCCGTGTTGACAGCGAGCGGCTCAGGAGGAGTCGTAAGAGTCTGTGTGTCAGTCTGAACATTCCTGTCTCGCTCTGCTGTTTGTTTTAATGACAGTGGACAGAACGTGTGATGATACTGTAGCTGGGAGGAGAGATTTGACAAAGAGAGCCGACGAATATCAAAGTGAAACCATCCTCCTTTTGTGTTTTTAAGGTTGTTACTCTGGCATCTCTTCGTATGCGTGATGAGTCTCTTTAAGGAGGATTTGCAGCTCTTTGTATTAACGGTGTCGGTTCGTATCTCGTTGGCATTTAATGAGTCTTTGTGGGAATTCTGCATCACTGTATCTCATCTCATCTCATCTCATCTCATCTCATCTCATCTCATCTCATCTTCATTTGTGCTCATTTTGCATCTCAGTGTGTCAGATTTTATCTCTTTTTTGCATTTCATGTGTCTTTGCATCGTTTCTTTGTCTCTTTATTGTCATTTTGCATTCATCTGATCTCTTTGTGGTTATTTTCTGTGTCTTTGTGGTTATTTTCTGTGTCTTTGAGGATTATTTTCTGTGTCTGTGGTTATTTTCTGTGTCTTTGTGGTTATTTTCTGTGTCTGTGGTTATTTTCTGTGTCTTTGTGGTTATTTTCTGTGTCTTTGTGGTTATTTTCTGTGTCTTTGTGGTTATTTTCTGTGTCTGTGGTTATTTTCTGTGTCTTTGTGGTTATTTTCTGTGTCTTTGTGGTTATTTTCTGTGTCTTTGTGGTTATTTTCTGTGTCTGTGGTTATTTTCTGTGTCTTTGAGAATAATTTTCTGTGTCTTTGTGGTTATTTTCTGTGTCTGTGGTTATTTTCTGTGTCTGTGGTTATTTTCTGTGTCTTTGTGGTTATTTTCTGTGTCTGTGGTTATTTTCTGTGTCTTTGTGGTTATTTTCTGTGTCTGTGGTTATTTTCTGTGTCTGTGGTTATTTTCTGTGTCTTTGTGGTTATTTTCTGTGTCTGTGGTTATTTTCTGTGTCTGTGGTTATTTTCTGTGTCTTTGAGGATCATTTTCTGTTTGTTGCACATGTAAAGTCCTGTGTTTGATCTAAGTTTGCCTGCGGCATCAGCAGCTGCTTAACAATGTCAATTCTAATCCTTCTACTCAGATATGATTATTATATAAGACGTTATCTTATACTGTGACACCACAAACTGCTTTTCCTGAGTAGAATGTGTCTCGGACTCAGAATCATCTAACTGACTCCTCATTCTGTGGTGGTCTAATGTGCAAACCTACTTTCTGCTTCACCGTCTTTAATCAACCAAACCAAAAAACAACCCAGTGACAAACAGGTCACAGGGACAACATGTCACTCTAGATTTTTTCCAAAGAAAAGAAAACAAGGTCACACCTGTACCTTTCTGACATTACAGCACTGATAAGACGTCCTGCTGCTCCTTTCCTGTTGTGTTTTCTTTCCCCGGTGTTACATCATCGCGTCCACACTGTGCATGTACAACTGGACACGATCATGTAATGTAGGTTTGATCCGACCTCCTAGTGGTTAATTTACTGTATTCTGTGAGTGACGGAGCAGAAACCTTTGATTTGGCTTCTGCTAAATGTAAAGTATAAAATGCACAGAAACTGATGTTACATCGTTTACAAACCTGTTACGTCTTTGAATCTCACTAACTCGACTAAAGTGCAGCTCGGGTTAATAAAAACTAAAAATAAACAGGGAGTCAGTTAAAATGTACTTTTCTGCAGCGTCTCCTCTCTCTGCTGATTTATGTTCCTCTTTGGTTTGGCCGGGTGTCACTGGGACGAGCGTGAACAAAATGTCCTGCTTGCCAACATAATAATCAGCGTCCACCACAACAACACACGGGCTTCTTCCTTCTGCTGCGTCTCTACATAATGTGGCTAATGTTTACTGTCGCTGTTGCACAATAGTGTTCTCAGTAAAAACTGCAGGGGTCAATGGCCTCGTGTTGTTGTCACTGTAGTTTAACAGAGGAACGTACAAGGAGCCAAGTCTGGAAAAGTCTGCTTGTTTGTTCTCAACATTATCAATCAAACTCTATTTCTACAGCAGAGCTTCTAAAACAAAGAGTCTAATGCAGAGAGGCGAGTAGATAAAAGGATTAAAGATTATAGTTGATCAAACACAGATCAATAAGACCAATTAGATTAAAGACAAATAACTGTACTCTCTCTTTTTTCTGACATGGTCATTACACTAGAAAGTGGTTTAAACTGTGTCTGCCGTCAGGTCCTGGGTCCAGTACGTTTTAAACATTAGGACATTTGTGTCTCCTGGAAGACGAGATGCGACACGAGTGATGGAGACAGTTTGAAAACAGAGCAAGATACATACAAAAAGGTCCTGGGAGGTGGAGGTGGGTCCAAAACCACTCAATCATCTGACAAACATCTGTGAAGAAGCAGGAAACACGGACTCCTGACAACAAGTCCTGCAGCTAAACTCTGTATCATCATGTGTTTTATAACTAAGTCACGTTCTTTGCTGTGATGCTTTCGTGTAAATGATGAATTCAAGCTGCTGGTTAGTTAAACTAAACCTGCTGTTTGATGCTCGAAGGTGTCTGGGTGGAGGATGACTTTATCTCACCGTGAGCTCTGACATGCATGACCACAAACCAAACACACCCAGAGGAAAAATGCAGCGCGACAGAGGTGGAGGTTTGATGAGCAGATATCAGACACACGGAGGCTTGACTCAGACGACCCAGACAACTCCTCACACACCGAGCTCAGCAGGATACTGAAGAATGACATCCTGCTGCTGAGTTGCATCAGCTGAGCCGAGCACCGGGGGGGCGGGGCGGAGGGCGCAGCCCAAAGGTCATTGGCTCGTTAATGTCCTGTCAATCACCTTTGTGAGCTGGTTCTCTGACGGCTGCTCTCCAGGTCTCAGCTCCATAGAGCGGAGAAGTCATAAAACTCCTGTCTGCATCAAAATATAACGTGAGGGAAGAAAATGAGTCACAGTCCTGAGAAAAAGGAAACAAATATGAACGTATTAAAAGACGTCCAGGACCAAATGTGAACGTCAACTGAACTGTGTGGTTAATCACGACCACCTGATGAGGCTGGAAGCTTCTGTAACGGCTGACACAAAACAGCCACGAGGAGAAGAACAGCGGCTGCAGAGAGACACAAAACGTATAAGAACCACCTCAGAATGAACACCGAGGTAAAAGAACCACATAAATAAAAAAAAAAGGAATCAACAGGGGACAGAATGAGAGTACAGGACAGGTCTGTGTCCTGGATCCAGAATCTGTCCCAGACCTGATGATCGTTTCCTGGAATCAGACGACGTGCAGATGGAGATTTGCAGATATGTGGACAAGCTTCAAGGATGAGGAGCACGAAACAAATCAATTCACTCTGTTCCTTCTACTATTTTCTTAATTTCTCTTTGGCACATTTTTGATACTACAGTTCCCATCATGCTTTTAGTTTCTAACACTGTCAAAGAGAGGAATTCATCTTTTATCCTGTCATTGTTATCTGCAGCATGTGCAGGATGGTGAGACAGGAGGAAATCTTCTCCACTGACACGTCAACTCTCTGATCAAATGTTTCTCGACATGAGGAGGATGTGTGAAAAGAAACAACAGGGAGGAAACTTCCTGAAGACGACTGAGAGCTGAAGTCTTTCAGGCCTGTGGTCAAACAGAAACTGCACCTACAACCTCAGACATGTGACTATAATCCACACAGCTCCCCAGCTGCCGTGAAAATGGAAAAGTTAGTTAAATTTAGTTTCTGAGTTTGAAAAGTTGAGTTAACCTGAGAAGATGTTATATGAGCAGCTGCCACTGACGTCCTGCAGGTTGGAGCGTTACTGTGTGTGCAGCTTCTTTTCCACCTCTCAGTGAACTGAGCTCAATGCAGCGATCATCTCGTGTCGTGGTCGATTTTGGCGCCTTGAATAAAACTGATCCAGTTTTAGAAAGTGTGTTATGAGAGTTACGTCACGCCTCACACACTAAATGAAGAAACAAGTGCAAGAGGAGCTGGATTCAGGGGAACTTCACTGGGACTGGTCACTAAAGCTTATAAGTATAAAGTTAACTCATCAGAACTAAATAAAAGAAGAGTCAAATTCAGAAAACAGGCTGATCAGGTTGGACTAACTTTAAACATGAAATGACACACGGTCTACCTGTCAGCGTACAAAGCCTGATGGATCAATACAAACAGGATCACTGATGAATCTGTGCACAGGAAGTAGAAGCTTAACAACTTGATGTTTCCCTCCACAGATGGTCGACGCAAACAGGATTAGTCAATGTGCTGCAGAGCTGCTCAGATAAGTGGTTAATGACCCCCACAAGTCATCCAATGATACTTAACAGGAAAGAAGTGGTTAAGAGAACGCTGGATCAAAAGTGCTTCTGACAGAAGATCAATAACATTATGTCTGGAAAATATTTTTAAATCTGTGCTGGTTTCCTTTTGCATTTGGTCTCTTACTGGGATCTCCACTGTTCAAAGTCTCCATCACACCACAGTCCTCGTCGGGACTCCACTTTCTCAGCTTGCTGTTGTGTTTCATCAGCTCGTGAGCAGCAGATTTGGTGAAACTGTTTTCTTGATTGCAGATCGTGTGTGACACAACCAGCAGGCGTCTGATGCAACGCTGGTAAATGTTGGGAGTATTTCAACGACCTCTGGCAGAGAATTCACCCTCATAGGTTTTTCTGTGTGAAGGATTAATAACAGCTGACCTGATTCTTGAGCTGCACCCAGATTCCTGCAGCTCCTCTCTAAACAATGAACCAGATCAATGTGACCTGCAGGGCAAACTAGTTTACTGAATACCTCACTGTGTGTATTTACATGCAGCCTGTCAGTCAGTCGGCAGGGAAATATGTAAACTACATTTGGACACATTCGTTTCTCACACTGAAGTTCTTCCTGCAGCATGTTGTATATTATAGTAAGTTCCTTTAATCTACCAGAATAAAACCTGGATGACAACGAGCGGATACTGAGAGGAGATAGTGTCAGACAGCGCCAAGAGTGTATTTATAAAATCTATAAAGGTCCAGTATTCAAACCGTGAGCTCCACACGGCTCCTCCGTCTCCTCACATGAACCCAAACGGAAAAAGGAGAATAAAACATAACAATAGGAGAGAGGGTGAAAAGCAAGAGAAACATCAGTTGACCTAGATGTGAAACAAGAGCAAAGTATAGTTTTAACATTATCTTGTCAAGCGTACAACCCGTGGTGGAGGTCAGAGGTCAAGCACATGCTCCAGTGAACTTCGAATCAACAGAAAAGTCCCTAAAGCTGCAGTGACCTGTGGGTAAAACCTCATCAGAGCTGACTGAACGACGCTGCACAGAATCAAATACACAACAAGAAAACATCTGTAACAGAGTCCAGACGGTGACACGAGACGCTGAGTGGACAAAGAAACAACACGAAGCTGCAGCACTCATCACAACATAAGAAACAAAGAGAGAAACTCTCTCTGGAAAGTTTGAATCCACAGCAACAACACAAGAGTTATGCGACTTGTGTGAATCACAGATGTGACCCCAACAAGATCCAGCACTTGTTTTGCGTGTTGTGTTTGACAACATGGTCGTAAATCTGTCAGTTAACAAGCTGCAAAAATACTTCAAACTACTCAGTTCTGAACTCGCAGCGATCCACCACTGTCCAGAATCAAACTGCTTTCAGGTTTTTCTATCAGTCGATTATTTGGCAGTGACCAGTGCTCAAACTGTAACATGCAACTGAGGAAATGAACTGAAAACCACTATAAACAAATGCAAACTTAAAGCTTTTCTGAAAGGAAGAATTAGAGGACTGTGTTGAAAACATTATTTAATTTAAATAAGAACTTTAATCTGCCAGATTTATGGCATCTTGAAAAACATTATTGTCTTACTTGACTTATGCAACTTATTGACCCGACAGTTCTTTTATATTCAGACACGGAGCTCAATAAGAAAACATTATAAAATGATCTATAAAACCACAGGTTACACTTAAAGTTCATCTGTTAACGTGGCAACAAGCTGAAAAACCTGGAGCAGAGACATCGAGCATCGAGATTTCTGACAAAATAAAGCTCTTATATTCTGGATTTCTTTTCTTTACAAGACTCTAGAGCTTCAGCTATAAACAGTCAGTGAGTGACCTCCTGACCCACAGAGTAAAAATGAACAAATCGGTTTCGTCTGCTTCGTCCAGTCGTTTCATTTCAGACGAATGGAAATGATGGAAATGTGTTAATATTACATTGAGTGGAGGAACAGTTTTAGCTGCTTCTCTTTGCAATAACAGTTCCCACATCTCATCCTTGGTGCTCCTCATAGTTTTGACCTTCCTGAGGGCGGCAGAGACCAGATTTCATCCTGAGAGTCATAGTCATCCAGGCCAAAATCCTTATTCTGAGGTTTCCCAGTGTTACCACCTGCTCCGTTGATGTTGCTCAATGGGACGTAGGAGTAGTCCTGACGTTCCTTGAAGTGAGCGTTCACTGAGCCTCGACACCACTGTACAAGGTGAACCAGTAGGCTGGCTGATAGGAGAAAGGCCAGGGTGACGGTGATGATCAGCCAGGTCAGTCTGAGGAGAGATGGAGGAGGTTTAGACTCATCTGATGAATTTACAACTCAGTATACAAAACCAGCGTGACTCCCTGTAGTAGCACGTGGTGGTCGTTTTCAAAAGGGGAAAGCAGAAGAAGAACTCGGACTGCAGACATACAAACTAAACACAGCAGGACTAGGCTGTGTTTGCTGTTTTCACACCTCTGTTACTCGCCACAGATGATTTATAGCTACGTCTAATTGAGAATATATTTGATAAGAAGTTGTAAAAGGTCTGGGCTCTGTTTCTCTTCTTCCACTCACAGCGGTTCAACATGTGGATCGACGACTAGTCAACTCTGACCAACGGTCGACCGTCAGTTTGGTTTATTACAACTCTGAGGTGAATGAAACGCAGTGAGAGAGATGTGACAGCTAGAAAAGACGTTCAAAGCGTGTTGAAGAAAGGCCGAACACAACTCCATCCCCACTACTCGATGTCAGGGGGAGGTGGTTTGTGAAGCACTTCTGATGAAACACACACTGGCCCTTAAAACTGTCAGCAACTAATATAATGTTGTCAAATGTTCCCTCCTTTGTTAAATAAATGCCAAGTCGTGAGCTTCAAATGAGTAATAAACACATAAACACATTTTAAAAACTGCATTTTCCTCCATCTTTGACCAGAGAACCGCTTCACAAAACGCTTCCCAGTCACCATAGCAACTACTAACAATCCCTAACTTGCATGTGAAAGATAAGGAGGCCGATGACTGCATGTCGTCCTCACAGTGTCGGCCTTAGGAGACAAAAAGCCAAATGCAGGCCTGGAGTATCTGACTGTGTGTTGTGTTCAGGTGATATCGTTATTCCTCACTAAAGGTCACAGGTTTAACTGTTTAACTGCTACCATTTGAGATTTCTCAGCAAAAACGTCAATTTAAATTAGTCTCAACTGTTCACTGTTGTTTAATATCAAGGTTTAAGATGAACTTTGGGTTTAACTTCAGCTGTACAGGTAGAAAACAGATTCTGCCAACAATGTGCTGCCGAACTGAGCAGCTGTTCAAACATCTGTTTGGCAGATGGTTGATTTCAAACTTAAGTCAACAACAAATTTTCTAAATCTGAGAGAAAAACAAACAAAGAAACAAAGAAACAAAGAAACTAGTAAAAACTAAGAAGAACTAAGTTGTTCTATTCAGCTTTTCTCCAAGTTCTGTCCGTGTTGTTGGAACTTCTAACAGACAGTTTATTGAACGGATATGAAATATGGACAGTGCAGGTGATGGAGGGTTCACGCCCTTTGACACTTACTCTGTGAGATGAGGCTGCGCTCTGTGAGCTTCTTCCTCTTGTCTCCAAGATGTAAACATGTGTTTGGCCAGACAGTGTCCAGCTGTGGAGAAGAAGAGATCAGTAAAAACAAAAACACCCCCAGAAACAAGTTACATCCTTGGATTTTAACAGGACTGTTGTGAACATGGAGGAAGTAAATTTGTTTTTGATAACGGACAGATAGAAACATGCCAACACCAACACAAAGGACTATTTCAGAACTAATATTACAACATACAAAAAGAAAACAGATAAAATGCAGTTTTTTTAGTCTGTTTATTAGACATTTGACAAACTGGCACTAGTTTTGTGCTGAATTAGCTACTAGCAGTTCCTGTTTGCAGTGCACTCATGGATGTACAGACAAATATCAGCAGCTTAGTGTCATATGGAAGAAACATAAAAACATGATGTTTCTCAGGCAGGTTCTGAACCTTTTTTTTTTTCTATGATGACCTCATTATGTCCTCACCAATATGACCTCACCCAGTATGACTATTGCTTTCCCTGTGGGTTTTCCCACCTCCATTAGCTTTTATCTCTTGTCTTCATTCTGACTGAATGTCCATGTCTATGACGGACCATATCCTGTGATCACACTGTGCTTTAACTGATTGTTTTCTAGAACGATGAGTTGAAGTTTTCATTCCCCACCTCAACATTGCTGTCTAAGGTTCATCTGGTCTGAACAGTGTTTTAATTCTACTCTTCATATCCTCCAATGTAAAGGAGTTGGAGGAATCCCCAAATTGCAGCGATTCTGCTTGGAGATTTTCCCTTAAAACTGCGTGTGACTGAACAGAATCTGATCAATTTACACTAACTTTATTAGGTCAACAGGAAGCACAGCAGTCCGTAAGTCGTGTCTTAATTATTATCTGATTATATTTAGTTTCTCTGGGAGCTCGTGTGCAGCTGAGTAACATTTCCACTTCCCTCAGTTAAGTCGATAGAGTGCTGCTCTGTTCGCACAGACAGCAATAGAGACCGGACTGTGTCTACTTCTGCTAAATGCAAATATGCAAACATTTGCTAAATAAGAGCACACACAGATCGATCTACTGTAAACAGAGGCTGTTTTAAACAGATTCAGTGTCTCATTTCACACACTCTGTTATTATGCTACACTATGGTGGAGACAGCTAGTGAGTATGTGTGTGTGAGAGCATCTGCACTTATTTCCACAAATGGATCAGAGCTCAGCGTAAAAATAAAGCAAAGAATAAATGATCTGATCCTGGTCAACAACAGTTAGAAATATGTGGTGATCAGACCCAATGTTGTGTCAGTGCAACACACACGCACACAAATATATGTTATTATAATAATGTCAATATGGGACTGGGGAAGCAACTTCAAATATCCTTAGGGCATTTTTAGAACTAGACTGAGTCCACCTGTCAGAAAGTGATTCTCTCTAAAACCACCAAGCCAGTTCAAGCCAGTGATTATTTTGAAACACTTCTTTGCATTTCAACAGCCAAAGGTCTCTCGGACCAGGAAAACTGGCTCCAGGGGGGAACAACTGGGGGCTGGAGGATTTAACGTGACCAACTAGAACAGATTCAGGAGTGAAAGGCTAGTAGAGACAACAGGAAATACTGCCACAGAGACTGCAGCACAACAGAAGGTGAACTGAGTCTGAAGAGTGCACAGCTTGTGTTCAGTTTAAATGTGTGTTTATACCTCTGTGTAAGGCGTTGGTCTCTTCTCGCCCCGTGGTGTTACAGCTTCCTGTCTGTGGGTCACAGGGGCACAGGTCATCACAGTGACACTCCTGAGCACAGGACAGCCCGAAGAAACCCAGAGGACAGACTGACACAGAGAGTGACACTTAAATGAAGATGTACTGGTACTGACTTCGTACAATTCTTAATCCTGATAAATACAGAAATAGTTATTATTACATCAAATAGTTTGAGTCCTTCCAAGTGTTGTGTAGCAATAATCTATCTAATCATAGTTTAGATGAACCACCGCTCTACCTTGATCACAGGTGTTGCCGTGGAAACCAGGTGGGCAGGTGCAGAGTCCATGAACAGGGTCGCAGGAGCCACCATTAAAGCAGGCGCAGCTGTGTTTGCAGCCGTCACCGTAGAAACCTGGGAGGCACTCTGTAAATAGAAAACAAACCAACATTATATATTAAAAATACACTAATGGAATTAATATATCTTTGTTAAAAAGCTGTTTGTCTCACTCATAGCTGGTACCTGTTCTATACAAGCATTCACTTGAGGTGTTGACAGGAAAATGGCACCAATAAATCACAAATTAATTCCACTGTCCACGCATAAAAGTGACCATGATAGATAAGCAACAGCAAACATAAGAAGCAGGCGTCACCTGAGATGACTCTTCAGAAGAAAACTATTTCCTTATTTCCTATCTGCTCTTATCTTACAGTGTCTATAAAACAAAGGAATCACCTTCATTGGAAGAAGTTCTTTTTTTTTGGCTTCATGACACTGAAGTTACGAGACACAGGTTTATTTATACTGAAAATGGCAGCACGGGTGATGATTAGGTGAGTTTCTTTAAGGGGGTATTTTCAGTTATAGATTCTTTATTAATTTAGTTATAGATTCTTTATTAATTTAGTTAGCTCTATAGAGATATGTTTTCACTTGGATATGAGTCTTTGTTAAATGTTGTCAAAGACAAAAGTTTGATTTTATAGCATTGTGTGTGGGAGAGATCGAAACATAAGGAAGCTACAAAAGTTACAGGAACTGAGACGTGTCCCTGGAGTCAGACCAGTGCAATAAACTGTTGCATATCACAGTTTATGAAACTGTTGTGACTAAAAACCAGTTATCAGCTACATGACTTTGTGTCCAAACTGTAATACGCTGATTTTCACAAGTGTAAACTGTAACTGAACTCATTTGCTTGATCGCCCAGCATTAGATTAAGGTTGTTTTAGGATTAGAGAATGTGTTACGTCGGTAACAGTAAACACTATTCACAGGAACAGCAGTACAGCTCCAGATTACCTTGGCTGCAGTTGTGTCCTCGCCACCCGGCATCACAGACACAACCACCTGCAATAAAGAAAGACGTGAAACACTGAAGCCACACAATGAGTGGACTGAACCAACCACGACGACTTCTTGTGTTAGTGTTAAAAAACATAAAACCACTTATTAACAGACATTTTAGAGATAATTCTGGTTCATTAAAAATCAGGCTTTAAATGATTTGGATGAGAAGATGAGGGTGTGTAGTAAAAGTTTTCCTGACCAAAACATTTCAGGAGTCAGTCTAATGGTCCTTCAGTGAATTATATCTTAATGAAAACAGGCGTTGAATCAACTCGATGGAGACTGTGGTGGCTGCGGTTTCGGGATTATACTGAGGGTGTTGCTAAATTTCCCATCCTTAGTGATCAGTAAAACAATCCTCACTTACTGGCAGTGCAGACACCATGAGGACTGCAGGCTGGTGGCTGACACACCAGAGAATCACAGCCAGCACCCTGCCAGCCCTGCTTACACTGACAGCGTCCATCGACACAGTCACCGTTTCCGCTGCAGTTTGACGGCTGGCATCGCCGGTGATGGACACACAGGATGGTGGAGACGTGCCGCTCACAGCGCCACTTACCGACTTTACTGGGAGGAGAAGGCATAAAGATAAATAACTCATCAGCAGAGACCCACCAGCATTTTTGTTAGTGTTACATTTTCATGTTTCTGTAGATGGAGTTTAATTTGTTCACCAGTGATCGGAGGGGTAGCTCGCCAGTGAGCCATCAATCACATAGGTGGAAGACCCGCCTCCATCCAGATTAATGGCGTTGATCACTCCGTTCTTCTTCAGGAAGTCAGCCAGCTCCCAAAGATTCATACTGTACAGACACACGAAGCAACAAACTAAATACAGACTGAAACACAACCATGGTGAGCAGAAATAGATAAACGTTAGATTCACGGAAAACAAATCCTACTTTTTATCTAGTTCCAGCAGTAAGTCAAATTTTCCACTCATTGGCAGTTCTATTCGAAGAGAATAACTCATAAAACTGATGACCTTTTAAAATTAAAAGAGTGACATTTGCTATGTAATATAGAATTCAATACTTCACTAAGTAGCAGCATTATTTGTTGTGAAAATGCCAAGAGACAAAGACGTACAGGAGATATAAGAAAGCCTGTGAGCTTCAAGCCAGACTGTGCACATTCAGCAGTCTCAATTAGAGCTACAGAATGAAATCAACAGACTGTTGTTGGTCATGAGAGACTGGGACAGAATGGTGGCCTGATATCGAGTGGAGCTATACAGACAGAGAGGACGTGTTCAGACATGTCTCCATGTTGTGCTTTTCAAAGCCAGATCATTAACAACAAGACATTAATCTCCAGAGCTGCTGCAGGATCACTGCACTGAGGGTGGAGGGAGAGTCAGATCAATAGAATCAATATGTGCAGGGATCTTGGTGAGTGGAGGTGACATGACCCTGTTACTTCATCTAATAAATTAGCTCTCACAGATGTTAAATATCCCATTTTATTGCAGCCCCATTGACAAGTTTACTTCCACTCCGTCTTCTCTATCTTCTCATTCACCTCCGTCCTTACAAACATTAAGATGTTAGAGCATGGTGCTAACAACACTAACATCTTGGGACATGAAGGTGTCTTAAGGACTGACAGGCTGTTTAAACATTAAATCTAAAATGTACTAAAAAGTGTTATCTTGCAACGATTTTCTCTGTTTTTCTTACCCTCTCTGTCCAGTCTGTCCATCAATCTGGAACATGAGGAGTTTACCTTCTGCATCGTGGCCCACCGCCGTCCTGGCTGATACCACATCCACAAATGTTTGGAATTCCCCTGTGAAGGTGTAAGAACAATGTTGTGCATTAAGGTTTGGTTTAAATCAAAGCTCTTCAGAACTCGTTAAATCAAATTCTGTATATCAAGCTTCTATTTTCATCTTTTCACATGAAACGACTTGACCCTGCATGGAAAAATATGTGTCTACTCTAGAAGATGACAGAGTAGTGGTTTCATATTTACTTGTCTTTATCTTCACCTCACATTTAAAAGTCGAACACATTGTCCTAAAAGCATCAATGAGACTGTCTGCACTAAAAAAAAATCCCAAAGCTCGGGGCCAGAAATAAAACCGCAAAACTAATGAATGGGTCTCTCCTCATCTTATTGTGTTCAGAAAGAGAGAGATAGAGAGCAGACGGAGCTGAAGCAAACATTGGTTACCGAGCTGGCACATCATGTTACACTGATGGGAACAAATTATTAGCACAGGTCAGCTGATAAGAACACGACATTTTCCATTTTAGAAGAAAGCCTCACTCTCAGGACACAGTGTTCAGCTGCTGGAGATCAAGTAGGTAAGAAACAGAGCAGTTGCTACCAGGAAATTCAGGTCATGACACCGGGATTCTGGGAATCTGAGGTTTTCCGGCGCCTGGAACATAAACCATCACTGATACAATTATTACTACTCTGACAGTAGTTTATATGCATAAGAACTGCCTCCCTAGTTTATTTATTATTCTACCTGCTCTGTGCTTCTTTTGAGCCCAGGGAGATGGTCATGTGTAGCCAAAGCCATGATGTGTGTTGTGTATGTTAGTGTGTCTAATAATTAGGGCTATAAAAATTCTGTATTTTGCCTCATGCATAAACAAATATTTGAGCCTTTACAATAAAGAAATTAATATTTCCTTTACTGAGCTTAAATAAGCTAAAAGCAAACAGATAAATGTTGCAGAGTTTTTGATTCTCTGGTCAAAACACTGACAGTTTTATAAAATCCTGCTGCAGTTCTCAGTATGAAATACAATGAAGTCTATTAATAGCGATGTTTAGATTAAATCAAGTCAAGATTGTCACTAAATCACAGTTTAAATGCTGAATGTATCAGACTATTCAAACAGTTCAGTGCACAGTGTTTGTAGCTGTAAATGGTGGGTGTTTCAGATTTGGTTTTAATAGGATCGCATATGTAAAATTATTACATTTCATTTATGCTTTTTAAAAACTCAATATATTTATCAGTAGCAGACTTAACAGTCCAAATTGTGATCGATATGTATACATGTATCTTGGGATGAACTCAACCAACGTGATCTTGAAGAAAAACGGTTTAACTCTTTAGACGTGCTAAACTTCAGCTTCTTGTGTAGAGGAACAGGAGTATGTTGAGTTACAAATTTTACACGACAGCTCATTGTTAAAGTGTTAGGGAGTACACCTGCATATGTGAAAAGTATCAGCCATATCCATATCCTTAAGTGATGTCACTGTGTGTACCAGGTTTAACATAGAACCACAAGCCTGACAGTGTTATAGGAGTGCAATGATAAATTTAAGGGCTCTTTTCACAGGACTTCATCACCTTCTTTTTATTGGATTAAAATGAAATCCCTACAATACTGCGCATGAGCTTTCGTAACGTAGTCTGTCTGGGATGACTGAGCCACAGAAGGACTGTGGTAAGTTCTCCAAGATGCTGCAACAGTCAACCTGTCAAGTACTTAGAAACTGGAGGTCAAACTAATATAAAGTCAGTTAAAAGATATCCAATATAATGACTGGCAAGGGAACGGTTTAAACACTCAAATGCAATCCATAAGTACTCACTTCAGACTACCGTAGTCTAAATTAAATGAATGATGACGTATGTAACTCCATCCTTGCTAAATAAATGTAATCCTTGTTTCTCCAATCTATGTATTAAATGTGAAACAAAGAGGACTTTATTTAATTGCATTTAACTGGCTGACAGTCTGCAGTGGGTGGATATCTTTACAAAGTTTGATATCATGACCTGAACTGAGGTCATGTTTCAGCATAATGTAAACACTGAGTAATCAGTTCTGTTAAAACACATCCTCAGTTATTTATCTAAAGTGTGTGTGTGTGTTAGGAAGCCTGATGTGAACTTTGGCGGGTCCATACAGTTTCACTCTTGTCACTGTTAATCAAACAGTGTGGAGTTGTGTTTTGGTGGCGTGATGGAATCATGACAGGCCACAGACAAATTTCTGAGTTATGCAAACACTGTACAGCAGCATTCAGAGATGTAGTTACACTTAACTACTGCTGAACTGAAGCTGACTCAGTTGCTACCGCCCAGCCTGCTGGAGGAACCGATCCTGACATGTGAAGAGTTTTCTAAATGGAAGGATTAGAAAACCCTGGAAAGTCTCTGTTTAATCAGTCTGTGTCTGTCACAAAGGCAACTTGATGTTAACCTCTGCCTCACGTCGCGTGTGACTGGACTAAAACCCTACAGAATCTGCCGTGACCGTAGACTAAACCCTGCTGGCTGACAGAAAATGTGCAGTGGGGATGTGGATGTACAATATGTACCTGTCTCCTGTGTCTCATCACATTCTGCCTTCAGGCTCTGATTGATGTAAACCTCCCCGTTCCTCAGCAGCCACACCACCCCACTGACCAACTGGACAAACGGGTTGGACTGGTCCAAAACATCTTCCTGTGACAGATACCTGCATGAAGACATGAGAGGCATGTGAGGTGTAATTCAGTAATATAGCAGCAGTGTGGCAGCAGTGATGGCACCATTAGCTCTGAGACTACACATTAATCTGTCCGCTCACAACTAATGTGTTGAAGTTAGTCTCACTAGGATCAATCCCAAGAAACTGTTTCTGCCCAAAGTCAAACAAAGATTTATATATGTGCATATATACATGCTAAATCCACACACATACCACACAAATTTTCTTAGTAAATCACAGACAAAGTAAAATAATTTTTAGAGCATGAATTAACTACTAAGTACTTTTTGAAGTGTTTTTTCTTGAGTGGTAGTAGTGGAGGTTTGATTTCTTGAATGTCTGTATTGTGGCTCACACTGAGACAAGCTTTACAAACCAACACTGCTGTTGACAAGAGTATGATCTGATCCATGACAGTTACAAAGGGGTCATTTTTTCCACAATTTGTAAACACAACCCAACGGTTGTATAAACCTTGGACCAAAGGTTTGCATTTTGTGAATAAACCCATATGTTATTTTAAACTAGATCTGCAGGTTTGATATTAGCCTGATTTGTTCAAGAAAACATGTTTAACACAGAGGGACCCAGCAGAAAAACAACTGGTTGTGTGTCCTGTTTGTGGTTTGTTGAGTGAGGTTGTTTATTTGACCCACAACACAAACAAAGAAGGTTGCATCATGAAGGAATTCCTGGGATTATGGGCGTCTAGTATCAAAAAGTTAAATTGACATTTTTTTTGTTTGTATACAAACTGTGACCATGTGTGCTGACCCTACAGTTAATTAGAGAATCTTAATTTGTCCTCGTAGAGTAATCGAGGAATGACTTAATTATTTATTATTCAATCAACCTGTCAGTATTTGTGTTTGTCATGACAGCATGGTTTGACTGGTGTACAGTGAATCATGTTGACATGCACTTAGTTGTTCATTAAAGTGAACCAGAGGTTAAAAGTTACTGGTCCATGCAAACAGGAAGCCCCTCAATTCTTGCAAATGTTATTTGTACCAGACAGAAGATGAGCAGAGGCTTGTTCACAGAGAAACATGAGGACAGCAGATTTAAAAAACCGTCAGGTGCAGACAAGCAGAAATAAGGGACTGAAAGTGGTTTGAGTTAATGCAAAATCTAGTTTCTGAATGTTTAAAGACACGTTCCAGTGCTGATGATAACTGTGACTTCATAAAATAAAAGTCAGTGCCGAGTGTTAAAATCTGGCTGCCTCCTGTTGTGTTTAATGTGTAAACCAGGTTTGTGGTTTAAAAGTCATCATTTGACATACTGTGTTGTGATAATGCCAGTATGACATAGTTTTTCTACCTTTCAGATCAAGCTGAATCAACACATTGTCAAAAAACACACTCAATACTGCGGACCAAGTTAATTAGGGGTGGATGTAAATCATATGTACATATGAACGCATGTTTCAAACCAAAATGCACAACACATACTAAGCTTAGAAACTGTTATGACAAATTTGCACACCAGCACTTCTACATATTTCATGTAGCCTAGGATACATGCGTTAGGCCTGAAAATGTTTTCACCAAATGCAAACTGACAACCACACAGAATATGAAGAATAGAAAAAGCTTTGGAGCCATTTGTGCTTTAACAGTAACACTGTTACTCCGAGTTCTATCAGTGCCATAGCTTCTAGCTGGCTCTCTTACCCAAACACCAGAGTGCCATCCTTCCTGATTCCAAACTGGGCGTTTTGGACCCCGCCACTGTCCTGCATCAACCTGCCATTGCTCACCACGTTACCCAGACAGCGGCCTGATGAGGTTTTGAAGAAGCCGGCATTCTGGGCATACAAACACCCAGCAGCTTGGGCCGTCTCCTCCACTGTGGACCTCTGTTTCATCTGGCAGCCACCCGGCCCACCGGGCTCTAACACTGACAATGTCCTCAGTGGGTCGTGGACCACCGTCATGTGACCTGGGACACAGTGGAATGAGATGAAATTCATTCTGCTGCTCCATAGATCTGACATTTCTGTATTTTGTAGTGTCAGAGCTGACACTGAAAAGTAATGAAATCACAAAAACACTGATCAAGAGATAAAAAAAATCTGTAAGATCATCTACAAATATGACACTCATCCTCAAAATTAAAAATATTCTGTGATCTTTTTAAATCTGCATACATTAAATAAAATTGACCAATGTGATGATAATACTTAATACTTAATACTGCTTTAAATGTCTTAATAATAACAAAATACAAATACAATCTGATCCTAAAACTATATTTTTTATATGCAAGACAATTGTCTATGTTATCTTTCAAATTTAAAAGATAATATTATAAAAAAGATGGAAAAAAAGCTGTTAAATTAGTTATATCCCTCAAACAAGCCTTGCATGGGGATGACCTGGATGAGGACTACAAAGTTTTTAATAATTTTCCAATGTAACACATCCCACGTTTTAATTTAAAGAGGAATGTCAACAATAGCAGTGAAAAAGTGCTATAAAGTAAATGCTGTAAGAAAATCTAAAAATATTTTAGAATGATATATAAGAAATTACGGGGTTATTGATACATTAACGTGGGTCTAATTTCAACCATTTTATGTGCTGATGGGTAAATCTAGAATAACACAGCATATATTCTTTTGGCTGATTCTGTGATATTAATCTGAATCTGCATATTAGCGCTTATCACTGACCATAAACCCATCTGGAGGTTCCTGGCACATCCGTCACAAACATCCTGGATTCGGCCACCTGCAGGCCGCTGCTGTTGCTGGAGGGCCGACTCTCGTGAGTGGTGTTACCGTGAATGAGGGGCTGACATTCTCTGACATAACGGTGGGAGTGGGAGGGACCGTGTCCGTGGTTATATGGTAGCAGGACATCATCGTCCATAGAGAATCTACACATGGAGAAAACTCGTCTGATTAAAAGATAATAACGGCCAAATGCAGATAACAACTGTGGTTGGTCTGCATCTTACACAGTTAAATTTATGGCCTTTTTAATAGCACAAATTAATACAGGTTACACAGACATAGCAATTAAAGAATGATGGGAAACCTGTAGGAACAAATCTCTACATATAATGATTAATTAGATATTATATATATTAATAATTATAAGATTAATCATCTAAATTTTATCTGTAGATATTTAAAGACATTTCAACAAAGTTTGAATGAGTCACAATGTCCTGCAAGAAAAAAACATTGTTCACATGATTTTCCAATTCAAAAGGAGGACGTCCATTTAAACTCCACTTCACTTCACTCCACTTCTCCACTTTCTAAAACAACTGTTTCCTGTGGGAAGAGCAACTCATAAGATGATTCGCAATATGAAATGTGAGGCTAATAAAGAGGAAATGGAAACTAGAATGTGAATACATTCTTAATTGTGCACCAACGTCCCTCACAGTGGATCAAGAAGTTAAATTACAGAAAGAGCATTTAGAAGAAATACTGCAAAAAAGAGAAACACAACCAAAGGTGTGTGTGTTGTTTTGCAAACGGTATAAAATTTGATATAAAATCTGATTAATATTTCAGATGAAATTCCCGATTTAAGTCGGGGTAATATAAAAAGTTACAGTAAACATATGTGCAGCTTTTGCCATAAAGTGTAGATTAAATTTTCTAAATCTAAAAACAAAAACAACAACATAAAAAGTAAAAATACTGTTACAAAGGATTTTATTCAGTTTTTTTCAGTCAAGCCGACCAATATGTTTTAAAGTCAACATATCCTGCTAGAAATATACTGACTCACTATAAATGTCTGATATCCTCTGGGGAGGCTGTAAAAGTAAATATGTTTGAGCTCATAAATAAATGCTGTGCTGTGTCACACTTCCCAGGCTGATTCATTTTACTGAGTAGATTTCATCACATCGAGTTTCATCACATGAAGGAATGTATTTTCTACATAGCCAAACTGTGGTTTTAGCCTCACGAGTAAAATCAACAGCTCTGTTTAATTTTACCAAGTTTTAAAATCATTATTTTAATGAATTGCTGTTTTATGTTTAGATAAGATAGTGTTGGTGTCAGCATGTTGGGCCTGTGACAAATACTTTAAAATGTCAAAATACCAACGTTTTGATGATGTTAACATCCTGCATTTGATACAGTTAGTATTTTTACTTTGAATTGGTCAAAGATTAAATAATAACTCTTCTAATTAACTTGTTTTGAGCTGTGATGTTACTGTCTAATCAATAAAATACTGTTAAAGACTTGGTTTAGATCTGGTTTAAGATTGCTACCATCAAAATTTATTAAGTATTAATATTAAGTAGTAGCAGTAGTTGATTTATTAGATGGCATGTGAATAAAGGCTCAGAAATAAGTAGTAACTGGGTAATAAGCAGGCAACAGGAGGGTAATATCTCAGTGACAACAGGGTCATTGGGTTTATATTTTGGAATAAAGTAATATGAGAGTAATTATTGGTAATAACAATGTAACAGGGTTATTATGTTGGTAATAAAAATGACATATCCGTTTAAAAAAATATTAAGGCACATTGTAAAACTCTATAGTATAAAAGCACTATATTCTGTACTGTAAATACAATTCAGTTTACCATTCACTAAAACAAACACACACACACACACACACACACACACACACACACACACACACACACACACACACACACACACACACACACACACACACACACACACACACACACACACACACACACACCGGTCTGGGGAGGGAACAACTGTTATGCAACTGCAATCTCATGGTTACAGAGTGTGTG
The DNA here is from genome assembly GCF_900324465.2 of Anabas testudineus. Classification (NCBI taxonomy): domain Eukaryota; kingdom Metazoa; phylum Chordata; class Actinopteri; order Anabantiformes; family Anabantidae; genus Anabas; species Anabas testudineus. The sequence goes on from NC_046625.1 coordinate 1,741,331, forward strand.
AAGCATGACATGACTGCCTTCCAGGCCAAGGTCAGTTATGTGGTTAATACATAACTTCTTTTTTATCGCCTGTGTGTTTTTTATTTTTGTTCTGATCATATTCTCACAGAACTGGAGCCATCTCACATTCATAGCTTATTTTAGTTGTGTACTTTCTTCACTTTCAGCAATGAGGAAAGTAAATCTGAGTCTTTTATTACATGAGCTGGTCTGCATTTGTTCGCCTCTTTAAGTTTGTGTTGACCATTTCTTTTTATATCTCTCCATCACCGAACATCATTCCCTGTCTCTGCATGTTGTTTATCTGATGCCGCCAATGTTGTTTTTTCACTTCATTAAACTTACACTAATGTACTGTTACGCTGAGTCTGTAAAAGACAAACATTCTTAACCAAAAGGTAAAAAACATTCTAATACAGGGGATCACTGATATGCAGTACTACGCAAAGGTTTTGGGCATTTTTTTTCCAAGATTAGTTATTTAGTCAAAAGATTAATTAATTATTTGGAGTCAGCTGCTCCACTGTCTTCAACTTTTCTTTTCAATTTCTATGTGTGTGCACATAGCACTACAGACTGCAGCATGTGTTTTCACCTTGCAAAGATTGGAATTCATCAATATAAAAATGAAAGTACAAGCAAAATGTAGCAATGAACAAATGTAAGAAATACTAATAAGAACTTAAAGAACAAAGATATTGGTGGATGAAAACCAGTGAGTCCTGCAACAGATGGTGTGGTCCACAAAGAGCTCTGATCTCAACATCTTTGAGTCAGTGTGGGATTACAGGAAAACGCTAAGACAAATAAATCCACAGAGCAACTGATGCAACTTCTCCAAGACACCAGAACAACCTACCTGCCAAGTACCTGAAAAACTGTATACAATACCAAAGGATGGCCACGGAAAATACTAAATGGATTTAGGCTTTACTGCACTTTGCACAAAGTTACGCCTCTAAACCCTTTGCATAATAGTGCATGCAGATATAAAATGTGTATTTAAAACATTCTTGTTTTTGTATGTTAAGTATGTTTGAACCATGAACCAGTGAGTTCATGTGAATTAGCCACAGCTTGTAAAACTGATGGTTACTGACACTAAAAATGAGATCCTGTATTGTCTACCTCTGACTGGCTCACACAGTTTGTACTAACTTTGTTATGTAGTTAATAAACCTACAGTATCAAAAACCTCTTTTAGACATAGTACGGTCTACTCTTAAGATATTATAGTGTGTAGAACGTGTCTTAAACAATAAATGCACACATGAAATACGAGGCTGTCTTTGTCTTAAATAGTTTCAATACTGTTTTGTCTCTAGCACTGGTCTAAATGTCGCCGTTCTTGTCAACAATTTTGGCTAGAAAACGTTAGAAACTAATAATTGTGGACAATATAGCATTTCACAGTCTAAGAAAATGTCTATCTACAGTCAAAATGTCACAGATTTTCAGTTTACAATTACAAAAGCAACCTTTTTAAAAATCAATAAAATGAATCAACTTGTATAATAAAACTTATCACAAGAGTTGCAGATTCATTATCTGAATTTTCTTGAATAATTCCGTACAGTCTGTTTCCTTGCAAAGTAAAACTTATTCCATGTATTTCTTAAGGTGTTTTTGAGTGTTTAATACAACTGCACCATCCTGTGGTCACAGTTTCCCACTGCAACAACACTTTCCACACAAACTGACAGCTTCCCCCAAAAAATGAAACTAACAGCTTTTTACAGGCCTCGACTCAATGTTCGGTTTGAACCAACGTTATCTGCAGTTCTGATCATTACAACACAGCAAAAACATACTTCTGTACATACTTCTGTATGTATGTAGTGTTTTAGTCCAAGTTGGGAACTTTGCACTCAACAACTCTGATAAGAATTTAAAAAGCAGATGCTGAGTCCAACAGCTGGCAAGTTAGGTTAGCAACAGTTGTGAACGTAGTGAGTTAGTGTGTAGGCAGGATAGCACTTGGGATTAAAAGTTAGGTGTATTTTACAAACACATCCAGCTATGTGTCCCTTAAAAGGAACTGAAATGAGTCTCGACACACTTCTATGCATCTTTACACTCGTCAAACAGCAGCTAGCTAGCAGGCTAACATTAGCGGTTAGCTCAAACAGGAACCAACCGTCTTACCGTGTGTTTTTTGTCTCGGACAGTCGGACGCAGAGCCACAGCAACATCCACAAACACGGACATTTCACCAGTAATGCTGCCATATGAAGAGGGAGAGGAAAAGTAAACTACCAAACTCCCAGCTCCTCCAGTTGGTTCTCACATCATCGAGTTAGCACTTAGCATCAAAATAAACGCATCAAGACAGACCACTTCCTGCTGCTTTACAAAATAAAAGGCGATTGAGGCGAGTAATGGAACAATATATTTAGCTCAGCTTTATTAGCACATCATACTACGATAGTCTGGAACTCGGTTCGTACTAAAACAATATAAATGGGACTCATTCTGACCTACAATATTATTGTTTTATAATTTTTTATAATTTTAACAATTTTATAGCTCAATAATTTTTACATCAACATCTGGCTCCTTCGTTGTCATTGTAACTACTCAATGAATTAACACTATGTCAAAGACAAAATGACAAATGTGTAAATATACACAAAAACTATATGACGACTAAAAGTGCTCATACAGAACAGATGATATACCTTTAGTTTGAAAGAGGGGTCAGCGTGTTCCGGTTTTTAATGACGAAATATAGTAACTTGATGATTAAGGTCATCTGACTGATCCACTTGTGCTGACATGAGTGTGAATAAATGCAAACACTACACATAATAAGTGAGAGTTGTTCAACATGCATTTTACACACTTACACTTACTTTCCATCGCTGTACATACATCGTGGTCAGGATCATTTCCTGCTCTTATTTTGTTGGTGCTACCGTTCAATTTTCGCTTTATAACTGTGATGTTCTTGACCTGCTACATCATGTATCAACACTGATAAGTAAAAGATTGCCAGTTTAACTAAATTATATGATTACTTTCACTTTTCTGCATATTAGCGCTCGTCAGCTAGTATCTTTGTTTTTATCAATTCGTAATGCAGTAACGTTCCGGCGTTTGCAACCGGGGGAATGTTTTTAATGTGACACCCGGTCAGAGTTAAAGTTGAAGGGGAACATGGCAGCTGGCATCAGTGCTAAACATGGTTTATCAAGCAGTAGAACATCGTTGTATCACGGTCTTTATAGGAAAATATCACCCAGCAATGTTTGTATTCAAAGAGCGACTCAAATACAAAGTGTGAGAGCGGCAACCGGCGCGACATTAGACTCGCAACACAATGAAAAGTACTGTCTGGAGCTGGTCAGGTAGGTTTGGCTGCACTGACTGCTAGCATCACACGCTAGTCAGAGTTACGTTAGTTTACTGTTACAGAGCAAATATATCATCATAGTTTGTAGTAGATACAACTGATACTCTGCGCGCTCAATGTAAAGAGATGTATTAATCACATAAAGTTATTTTCTACCCGTTTTGAAAGTAAGCTTTGTTAGCGAGACAACTCCACGCCAGACTCCAGTCAAATATCCGGTATAAATTTAAACAACGCAAGAATCCGTCACACTAAAAGTAGGCTTTGAAAATATCTTATACTCCCTAAATACGTTTGTGTTAACGGTTCATTTCGGGTTAATCCAACTTGTGAAAAAGTACTTACATTTATTTTCAAAGTTTTTGAAATGAGCTTTGAAAAGACCTATATTTGTCAGTCGGTGTTTAATCAGAATCAACAGATTTTTTTCTCAGTTTGGCAAAATCATCTGTATGGAAGTCGTTTCCCAGCGTTTGGAGTTGTTTTTGATAAAAACATGCAGTTAATACAGCTGTAGATACAGGCGTGAAATGTGTTCCCCTCGTTAAAAAACAGTGGTGGTTGATGATATGAACAAATTTATCATCATCTCCTGGCTGTTTAAATAAAATCTTTGTAACTTTACAGGAAAAAACGTGTAGACCAACTCACTAATTAATTTCATTTTTCATTTTTACAAATTTCAAATTTGTAAAACCTAAAAACAAAAAACAAAACAAAACAAAAAATATATATATCTATCTCAAATAGAACTGTAACTTTGGAAGAATGGCACCAGCTACATCTCCCCACTCTCACACCTCCTCCACCTCTCCCCTGTCTCCTCCTCAGGACCAGAGACTACGATGGCTTTGTTTGCTCCCTCCTCCTCCCAGAGGATGCACGGCGCTCCTCTCTGGCTCTGAGAGCCTTTAATGTGGAGCTGGCACAGGCAGGTATTTTTACAGGCAGGCTGAATGGGGAATGATTACTGATAATACTGCTGTTATTGCTGAACTACTCAAGTGCTATCACTGCTTCTAATAGTACCAAGGTTAATACCACCACTATTACAAATGATGGACAGATGAAGCCTTGAGGAGCTTTGGAGGCTTCTTCAGTTTGTGCTGTAAAAAGATTTGAGGCTTTTGGGCTTCAAACAGAGAAAATAGTGTAGCGTCTGACTGCTTGTAAAAATTACAGTAGCTCTTAGAGACTGAAACACCTCAATGGTTTGTGTCTGTAAGAGACCAAAAGCTGCATGTTATAATTTGTTCAGAGGTGCTTCATTAAAAGTATTTTTCACTGTACAATATGTGACAGTTAAATAATTGTACCTTTTCTAAAAAAACAACAACCTAGAAATAAAACATTTACAGTTAATGATAGTATTACTTTTATAATAGTATTATTTGGTACCAGGTGCAAATGTTTTCACTGTATTTCTCAACGATTCTTATTCCACAAATGTTTTTAGTTTAACTGCAGGACATTTCAGGTTTTCGTCAGTCACTTGGTTTTTATGTGATATAAGAGCTGACAGATTGTAGTCCAACATCATACTTCACTGTCATGAAACAAGCTTTGAAATTTCAGTATCATATATCCATTTCTACCCATTACCACTACAGTAACACCACTTTTACTACTGCTGCACCTGTTACTATTGCTGCTCACAGTCTTTTTCAAGTTTTCTTGGCCTCACACTTCTTCGTTCACACTTCGTTTGTTTGCCCACAAGGTGAAAGACTCAGTTTCACAGAAGACAATTGGTCTGATGCGCATGCAGTTCTGGAAGACGGCCATAGAAGAAATCTACCGTGATGAGCCTCCGAACCAGCCAGTCAGCTCTGAGCTGTGGAGGGTAAATATCTGAACATTCAGACATGTTACAATTCAGTTTTCTACAATAATCCAGATAATTAACAGTGAAAATTTATTTTTTTTGTAGGCAGTGAGGAAACATTACCTGACAAAGAGGTGGCTGCTGAGGATCATAACAGAGAGAGTAAGACACAACTCAAGAATCATTCCACACAGTATTTATTATGTCTCTCTGTGTGTTGATTGGATTCAAGATTAACATAAGAACTTACTGTATCCTAATTTTAGAAATCTGAGAAATAAAAATAAACAGATTTCACAGGTGTTATTAGTTCTGAGCGGTTAGAAGCCAAAATAATAATAAAAAACACAAATTTTAAACAAATATTAATTAAGTACTGTAATGAAATAAGTAACTTTGAGACTGTGTCTGTTTTACCAGGAAAAGGATCTGGATGACAGAGCCTACAGAAACCTGCAAGAGCTGGAGACGTATTCAGAAAACACACAGTCCTCATTGATTTACCTGCTGCTGGAGTGTTTAGGTAAGTTAGCAATATACAGCAACCTTTTTAGAGTAAAAGTGAGTTAGGTGAGTTAAGAGAGGGGGTTAGGATGAAGGTTGATGAGAAAATGATATTTTCAATCTAGGATCCAATAAAAGAGAGTCTATCAAAGTCATCCTAGACTCTGATTTAATTTAAAGGTTTGAAAGACGTCCATGCCGACCACGCAGCGAGTCACATCGGGAAAGCTCAGGGAATCATAACGTGTCTAAGAGCCTCTCCTTATCACAGCAGCCGACGGAAAGTCTACCTGCCCATGGACGTCTGCATGCTGGTGAGTCCACGCCTCACGGTGACAGCAACTCTGTTTTAAAAGTGAACACCACCTGTGGTTGTTATTGTCTGCACAATAACAATAAACCTGATTTATTGATAAAGATCAGTCAAGTCAGTCATTGTGCACAACATTCAGGTGGCAATGTTTCATTTTTAGCTGGTGCCGACTGCTCCACTCACGAAGTACAGTTCATCCCTGTGCTTTAGGAAGTCAGGTTTGCTACTGTAGCTTATTGCATATTTTGTATATATAAGAAAATAACTGTTTCCGTATTTAAGTTTTTTTTATTTAGAGGACCCAGTGCCCATAAAAACAAATGCAAGTGTAAAGACATGTAACCATTACCTCATCCTCAGTTTTTCCACTCAGCTGGTTTTAAAGTTCGAATTTTGCTCCCAAACATAGCATAAGGCAGTCCCACACACATGCCCACGCACGTTTGTCTGACTCATGACTCAGCTTTGACACGGTGTCAGATGATATTCTTGTCAGAGCAGTAATGAAGTCATCATCCTGCACAAAGCGACAACAAATCAGCATGGGACTGTTACACAACAACCATATGGCAAAAAGCAGAGGGCTTCAGATTTAAAACCTCCTTTCTGTGCTACATACAGTAATAATGCAGTTTGCAGCCTTTGTGTGGGCCATCTGTCTTACAGTTACAAACTGCTGTGAATGGAGGATCTGAGGGGGCTGGGTGTGTGTGTATATATACTGTGCAGATGTATTTGAGCTGCTGCATGAAGGACACGCACTCTGCCCTTAAAGTCTTCAGCTGGAGATGATGCTTCTAACCTGAGGCCTCCTGTGCACTTTCACCAACAAAACCTTCTCTGTGCTGCCTTAAGAGGGCGCCGGTGATGTGCTGCAATCCCCTTGCACATGTTCATACTGTATGTCACTATTTAGCTCTTGTTCTCCATCCACGGCTACGCACACATTTCTGAAAAACAAAAACATGGTTAAATTGAATGTTTGCGTGAAGCGTGAACTATGCAGACAGACAACAGATGGAGCTACAGGAATTCTACTTGGCTGATCATGCATGATGGAGAATCTCAAAGCCACTTATTCAAACAGACAACAGTGATGATGTAACAAGAAAACTAATAGTTTTAAAATCATATGATTTGGATTGATCTCCTAATATTTAAATTAAATGTTTTAATATTTCAGTAAAGGGCATAATTAACTAATCAATAGCTGATAATTATAATGTAAAAGTATCAAGTAGACCTCACACACTGTACAACGTGTACATACCAACTGTAAGAATCGAACACAGAACAGTATGGACACCGATTGTTATCTGGGTAAACAAAGCAAAGCTAACTAGTAGCATATCTTTCTGGTCTTTATGCTAAGCTAGACTAGGCTAATTGACCTACTTCCTATTTAATGGTATTAGCTTAAGAGTGTTATTATTCTTTCATTCAGCTCTTCAAAAAGTCAAGTCAATAAATGCATTCCCAAAAATGATGAACTACTCCTTTTGAATGTTGTAGTGAAAACAGTCAGGCAGACATAAACCAGAGACATATAATTCAAATACACTAACAACTGAACTACACAGCCACTTCAGCTCTTCGAAGATTTAAATGAAAAACACAGCATATGACTTTCATCAAAACACCTGCATGATTTGTTTTCTGTCCAAGTCCTTGTTGTTGTGGGTCATTATGCTTATTAACTCTGCAAAGAGCGACAATTCAGACCAGGGGCGTTATAGTTATGTAGTGCTTTAATGAACAGGCTGTAACCATCACTACTGGACTACAAATGACAGCACATTCCTCAGAAGTGTTTTAGTCTGTGATCATTCTGTGCAGTTTTCAGTGACTTGGGTCACAGGCTATTCTTATATTCTTATATTTCAAATGTGCAACATGACATCCCTGTTGGAGTGTCTGTTGAAATGATGCAGTGACCTCCCGCAAGCAAAATACTTCAGTTACTTGTCTTTGACTGTGAAATAAAAGAGCACCTTTTACATCAGCTGCAGCTGCCAGCATCTAGAGAGTGGCAGAGTGAGAATGACAGGCTACCCAGTGGGAGTTAAAGAACTGCTGCGTCTGTTTTCATTGAGATGTGGCTACATGTGGACATTCAGGACATGACTACTCAGCTGAAGGGGCAAACCGCTACTGAGCCGGCAAGGAATCACTGCTGTCCGGCGAGACTGGACTGTGTTTACATCAGCAGGGAATGGTGCACAAATGCTGTGGTTTAATGTCTGTAGAGCTTATCACTCATCATCATCTGTGTAATATTTGTTGGCAGCTGGACTTGCTCGAGGTTTTTAAAGTCATTTTACTTCTCATAGTCTTCAGTCTTAGTTCTGAGTGCTTCGTGGAGAGTCCCGGGGATTTAACCTCTTCAGAGATGTTCACAGCTTAAAAGTCTGATCTGGGTCATCACAGAGTCCCATCAGTTAAGGTGTTAGGACAGTTAACTGCCTGTGTAGAGATTACAAAACTGTTAGTAGGATACTGCAGACTGCCAAAGGTTTCCTCTATGGATCAACTCAAACTTTGTGCTTTGAAAAATGTTATTTGCTCATTTGGTCATAAGTAGAATATGTAAGTGGTTCTGATGGATAATAAGATGATGGTTGATGGATGTTCAGGGGGCTCTGAGGTAGAACAGTGTAAGAATGGTGGATTTTCACCTGTGGGTTTGCAACCGTTGGTTGGTTTGTTGGTTCAAGATTGCGAGAGCAGAAATGTGACGTTTCTGAGCTGGCAGTGTTCATGCACCTGTCTACATCTCCCCTAAGAGGAAGTTCTGTCTCTCTCTTAAACTCTTCTTCCAACATTACCGGCTTCAATCATTTTCTGCCCTTAGGCAATTGCTCCACTTCAGAGGAATGAGAGAAATTGTTCTTTGAGTAGAACTGGGTCTGTTTCTGTGGTCTCGTATTAGAGGAAGAGGTCAGATCACAGTCCACAGATCTGAGGTGCTGAGAAGAAATTGTATAAGTGAAGAAATGTAATTCTTGATGTTGAGAGACCGTACAATTACACAGAAATTACGGTCCATTGTGCTTGTTATTCTTTTTGTTGGAAAATCATTTTTTTAAGTGACCTGTCTGCACTTGAATAATAACGTGTCATTAAAGCTCTAATTTCCCAGAAAAATACAGCTTTTTAAAAGGAATATAGTTAAATGAATGGCTAGCTACCTGTATTTTATGTCAAACTTTGAATGAACTATATTCTGCTGGAAGTAGACGCTGTGACAAATGACAGTGAAGTCTGTACGTTATAAATCTCAAGGTATCAGGTCCAAAAACATTCATCCTCATTATTTGCTAAGTGATGTATACAGAATGAAAAATGAAAATCTTCCAATTATATTACATTTTTGAAGCTGCTCCTACACCAAAGATATATTTTCCATTGTGATATCAGTTTATGTATCGTTTAATCAAATCTATGTTTGTAGTTTATTATTTTTTTTATCTAAAAGTCTTCGGTTGATACAGACGTCTCCAAACTTCTTAGAATTTTTGTTGTCTGGGCTTGTAACTTGGTGCCTTTGGTGTTAGACAAGTAGTTTCCTTCAAGTTTCTTTTTAGTTGTTGAATTGAATATCCAGTACCATAAATACTACTCTACCTAATGGTAGATCAGTTCTGCAGGGGTAGAAAAAGTGAGGAATAAACTGCACAGTGTTTCTTAATCTGCTTTGAATTTTCAAGACAAACCATTAACTCTGTTCTTCATCACTAGAGGTTGTCATACATTAGGAAACACAGTGAACAGTGATATATGAGGATGATGATGATCATTAGTAATTATTAGTATTATTAAGGTGTTGTTCTGATTTTGTTCTGGTGAATTTTCCTATTGGTAAACAATGAAGTGTTAAATAATTTAATTTGATCTAATCATCTACATCATCTCTTGGGTCTTGACAGTACATCTATTCATCTATCAATCATTGGATTTCAGTGTGATTCTGTTAGAGGATCAGAGTCCAGAGCTGGTGTTTCACCCTGTGGTGCAGTGTGGGCTGTACTTCAGTGCAGGGGTGGTATACCCTGCAGCACAATGTCACACTCCATCTCTGGAGCACCATAAGGCAAACAGAGAGCAATTTGTGTAGATTACAGAGACAGATAAGCTCTCGTGTGAAGTGGAGCTTACATGGATTCAGCTGGAGAGCTGAAGAGATGAGGCTCGTTAATTTGACATCCCACCCATGCCCTTAAAACTCAAGCATTTCTGTTTCTTGGTTTCTGCAGCATGGAGCATCCCAGGAGGACTTTATTCGTGGCAGTAGGGAGCAGAACGTCCGGGATGTCGTGTATGACATCGCCAGTCAGGCTCATGTACATCTACAACACGTATGTACCATGATAAAAAGTATTTGGACATTTCATGTGATTCTGAAACCATGTGTATGAATCCTTTTTTCTTCTTGACTTGAGGCTGCAGGGATTTTTACTTTTACATTTACTCATTTGGAAAATGCTTCTGTTGTTATTTACTTGACAATTGTTCACTTAGTTACCAAAATAAGTTTAATCCATGTCAAAGTAGAACAAAGAGATGCCTTAAAAAAAGAGCCTCAGTAGCAGCAGCTCGACCTGACACAGACGCTGCAGGTGTGAAGGAAATGATCATTTTCTGGGTGTCTTCAGTGACTTTTCAGTACTTTTGAAGTGAGAGTGTCTTTAAGGGAGTTTTAAAGACACTGAGGGATTCTGCTTTTGTTAAATCGAGTTCAGTAACTCACTCCACCCGTGTGAGAGCTCACAAGAGTTTGGATTAAATTTCCTGCCTCACAATAACTGCAGGACTGGCAGCTGTTCATTTGCAGATCATATCAAGGGATTTGCTCCCATTCAGCCACAGAGGAACTGTAATGTGGAAAAAGGAGATGTTGCACAAAGGTGGAAGAACAGCGTTGTGCCTAATATGCTCTTGTATGTTGGTACCTTTATCACCCAAGTAGTTAGTTTTCTAAAGGCCACTAGGATGGAGACCTGTCAAACTGTTCTGTTTTCAACATGAAAACTCCCAAGAAATCTTTAAAAACCAATGAATCTGTAGTTTCCTTTCTTTTTAAAGCCTCCTCACAGATGGGCGAGCTGACGTGGTTCACAGCTGTAACAATTATCCAGTAAATGCTTTGTAAAAAAAATATAATAGTATACATTTTATTTGCACCAGTAGTGCTTTTACTTTGATGGCAGTGTAGCTCACAGGCTTTAAACACATTCAGTTGTTGTTAATAGGTTACAATCAGACTCCAGTTTACAATAATTAGTGGATAATTCATAAGTGCAGGTTTCTCTTAATAGAAAATGGCAGAATTGTCCTTTTATTGTACGTGCACATTACAGTTAGGTTGCACAAGCTAACACTCACACATAAAAGCCTCCAGCATTTATTTTGTGTGGTTCCTCATCAGCAGGTGTTGACTCTAATTAGGTGTCCACCCATTCCCATGGTAGAAAAAAGTAAAAGCCACATCCACCACGGTGTTTGGTAACACTCTTGAACAGCTCTTAATCCACTTAGCGAGAGCTCAAACAGCGGGAATAAAAAAGGTTTTACATTTTTAAAATTCAAATACTAGTTGAGTCACAGTTGATGCGCAGTGATTTTTGAGCTTGTAAATGTCTTTACCCACAATACGGCAGGTACCTCTGCTCAGGTTGAAGATTTATTAGCCTCCTCGTACACACGTCATTAATTTGAACATTGATGAGTTTTTCATTAAGCTGCTGCCCAAACATTTAATGTTTTAGTTGAACTTCGGAACAAGAAGGATACAAATGAGGATTTTCATCTTCCTGCACATATTGAATGTGTTTACTGTCTTCTTCATACTGTGGGTGCAGACATTTACAAGAAGTGCTGCACTAATTATACTGACTAGAAAAAGAGGGAAGCTGTAGAGCAAAGTAATGACAGTCAGTAAGAACGAATCATTAGCATTATATATAACATTAATATCCAAAATCATAATACATTTAAACAAAAACAAGTGGAGAATTAAAAAGATTCAATATGAGGACATGTTTAAATATAACAACATTAGACTGTAGAGTTGTTTAAAGGAATAAAATCGTCCACAAACATACATAGAAGAACGGATTAAAAGGAACTGACTTGACAGAGTAAAGTAAAATGTCTGTTCATCCACCAGGTGAAACCCCTGGACCAGCCCTGTGAGCTTTTCACAAAAACCCTATATAATCTCTATGCTGTTATGTTCTCTGCAGACTGAGAAGTGGACAGTATATAATAAATGTTTTGCTATTTGCTGAAGTTCTGTTATTTTCTCCTTCAGGCGCGATCATTTAGCCACAGCGTTCCAGCAGCTGCTACTCCAGCCTTCCTCCACACAGTAAGTCATCAAATATCAAACATGATGCTCACATCAGCTCTGGGACAAGCTGAGGATGGAATCTGTTTTTATTCTGATTATATTCTGAGGCTACAACTTCACCTGTGCGTTGTGTACTTTTACTGTGGGTACAGATAATGTTCTTGTATTTAAGGTTAGCGCTGATGTTTGTTTACTTGCGTCCATGTCACTGCTCGAGTTAAAACAGATCAACGAAGACTGCATCCACTCAGATGTTTGTCTTGTGTTCAAACAACTCGGCGGGCTACATTCTGTGGACTATATCATTTACCACTTAGTGCATTGGTACATGTAACTGAATGTATAAAATACTTTTGTTAAAGTTTCTGTTGAACGAAACTGATCTGGTCTCAATCCAGACCAAGAACGTGCAATGAGTCTGCAGACTCTTCTGCTAATGAAACACAAGGTGGTGACGCCTTTCCAACCGGAGTGTACAACTCAGTGAGAACTCAGGTCAAGGAGACTTCGCAGAAAGCAGCGACGTGCTTAATTATGGCAGCTGAAATAAAATTTAATTGAAATACCACTGAGGACGGAAAGAATTTGACACAACCCACTGAGCCGACCTCTGCATAGGCTGCAATCACTGACTTCTGATGTTAGGACTGAAACTGGGAGGTTTTAAATGAAAAAAACAACAGAACTCCAGGTATCTACCATTCAATAACTAGTATTGAACAAGCATGATATTACTTCTAATCAATAATTACCTCAATGCTGCTAATATGCATAAGCCCGTGATAGTGGCCCCTAAAGTAATAAAGGCTCCAGCCACTATATGAGAAACTGTTTGGACAATCAATTCAGACTAACGTCTAATGACTAATGTCTGTATCACTCATTACATTTTAAGTTGTTTTTCAAATCTATTATCCCGTAAAGCTTGTGAATTAAGGCTCTATCTCCACTGAGGTGCAAACAGGCTGCGAACACAGTCTGTAAACAAAGAAGTGTATGTGTGTGTGTACACACACACACACACACACACACACACACACACACACACACACACACACACACACACACACACACACACACTGTCAGACCACTGTTTTTGAGCCACACCCAAAGATTTCGTGATGTTCGATGATCTTTCATCTGGGACAGCTCAGAATCACAGTGTCTACCTGTCATTAGGTTTGTAGCCGAGGCTGAAGAAGTAACGTGTAATAGTTAGGAATGCATTTCACACTTTCCGACACCAAACTCTAATCACATTCTCCTCAGCCTGAGGCTGATTTGTCTATTGAGCTTCACTGAAACATGCACATAAATATGCACATAAATGTTTTCAAGGTTTCTTCAAAAGCTAATAAGTTTTTGGTTTCCACAATAAAAGCACAGTCATATTCAGACACACACAAACTAAATCATAATACCCGTGGTGTGGATGACTCATTTCTTTTCTGTCTCTTCTCTTTTGGTGTCAAAATCTGAGTGAGATCACATCAGCAGGTTGTAAAAAAGTCCTGCATATAAACTAAACATGAATGCATGTTAGGTTTGTTACGAAGCAAGAGGAGTCGAAGGTTTTGAGAGTTTGAGGAGAAACAGACGTGATTATTCTGCGCAGGGATGATGTAAGTTGAAGGCAATCATTAAAAACAGTAACTACATTCTGCTTAAAGTAGAAACACTAAGAAATAAAGCCTCACATATTTGATTTACCCCTGGATCAGTGGATCTCTCAGTAAAATACAGATTAATTTGGACCAAATAATCAAGAACTCACTCATGACTTTAAAGAAATGTTGAGAAACTTGCTGTTTCTTGTTCAGCAGCTGCAGATTTTCCAAACGGAGCTGTTCATTTAACAAATACATGCAGCAGCAGCAGCAGCAGTTTAGACCTGCAGATGTAGAAACGTTAATGCTGCCTCCATCAGGTGATGAGTCCTATGAGAAAACGGCGTCGTTATTGTTTCGTTGCTGAAAAACTAAAAACAGCATCTGATAAAATGTGTGATAAACTTAATTTGTATTCACCAGAATTACAAGTAGAAAACATTAACTTCTATCTTTTGTGCATTACGTAATGAAAACACTCAGATTTACTAAACAACAGTGGATTAGTTTGAACTGACAGCGATGCCACCCAACTCTGTCCTCGCAGTCTGTTACTGTAAACCACTGATTAGATGGATTTTTACATGCAGTACAGGAGTTGGCAGTTTGCAGAGAACGACTCAGAAAAGGATCTTCCTGCTGTGGCCAGAGTCCATTAACGTGACACCGTTCTGACCTGCTCCAGTGTGGAGCTGAGAAACACTTCAGTTCTCCTGCAGTGTGCACACAGCGAAAACCACTCTGCCCTTCTGAACGTACACTTATAATTTCCACACTGCAGTGGAGGTCGTTTGTGTGACGCTCCTCCAGCTCAGTGTCCACGTGAGAAGCGGACGAAGTCACTTGGACTTTCCCACAGCGCTGTGAATTAAACTCTGATGAATTCTATGTTTGGATCAGAAAAGCAGGAAAAACTCGTCGACCGGCCACTTAGTTTAACACATGAAGACATTTTTTTTCAGAGTAAATTCTGAGACGTCACAGTGACTGCCTTCTGGATTTTGTGAATTGAAGAAGATGAATGCTTTTCTTTGTGCTGCTGTCATTTTTATTTAATTCCATTTGGCTTCTTTTATTTATCTTCTTTTATTTAGTTTGATAAAAGGTGAGCTGCCTGATTACTATATTTAAAAACATGCTTTGCCTCCCTTCAATCCTCTCGGTTCAGCCTGACTAAACTAGAAACGGTGGTGCTGTGTCTTTCAGGTGGTGTTGGAGGACTACCTGCAGAGAGTGAGGAGGGCAGATTTTGATGTGTTCCACCCCAGCCTGCAGAAGAGAAACCCCCTCCTCCCCATCCAGATGTACCTCCGCTCCTGGAAGAAGACGTATTGAAGTCCAACCTGCTCCACCTCCTCTTCTTATCTCTGGTTCCCGAGTTTGACTGGTGCCCAGAGACTTCATCTCTCTGGGGGACTCGAAGACCGCATTGTAGCAGGTCTATAAAGAAATCCAGACTGGTTTTGAACCGCAGCACTGCCACCCAAGTCTGTCTCTCTTATAAAACACCAATCACACTGACTGTTTCTCAACCTCTGGCTCACTCACCAGCTTTGGTCCTTAACATAGTCGCACAGGACACACTTACTGTAAGATGAAGACTTTATTGGAGAGTTTTTAGGTATTAAATCTGTTTTCATCGCATACAGTGGCAAGAAAAAGTATGTGAACCTTGGAATATTATGATTTTTCTGCAATAGTTTGTCATAAAATGTGATCTGATCTTTATCTAAGTCAAGAGTATTAACAAATATGATGTGTCTAAAATAATAACACATTATTATTATTCATAATAATAATACAACAATAATAATAAATAACACAAAATCATCTGATCTTTCATGTCTTCATTGAGAACACGATAAAAATCTCATAGTGACACTGTTAGTTAGAAAATAACACTCAAAGGTTTTGAGTTTACTCTGCACAATAACAATGTGCTTATGTGATCCATACCACGCTACAAAGAGCTTTCAGAGGATCTATGATCAAGAACTGTTGATTTACATAAATCTGGAAAGGGGTACAAAGTGATGTCAAAGACTTTTCACCAGTCTACAGTTAGACAATCTACAAATGGAGACACTTTGGGACTGAGGTTACTCTACCAAGAAGTAGGCAACCAGTCAAAATGACCCCAAGAGCACAACAAACACACATTAATGAGATAAAGAAACAACCCAGAGAGACAGATAAAGATTTGAAGGCATCATTGGAACTGGCTAACATCTGTGTTCATGAGTCTACAGTAGGTAAAACATTGAACAAGCAGGGTGTCTATGGCAGGACACCACGAAGGAAGCTGCTGCGTGCCTGGCTTCAGAAAAACAAAATCCACCTTTGGAAGTGGCCAAGTCAGAGCCCAAAACCCAAGAGAGATGCTTGAAGAGAGCCACATGAGACGTCCAAATAATAATAACGGAGCTAAAACAGTTCTGCAGGAAGAATGGCCAAAATTCCTCCTGAACAATCTGTTGATATATTTTTTGGTGTTATTATTTTTGACACATCATATTTGTTAGTGCTCTTGTCTTAGATGAAGATCAGATGATGTTTTATAACAAATTTATGCAGAAAACCATGAAATTCACTACTTTTTCTCACCACTTCACATTTTGTAACTTATGTGTTATGAAAGCTCATTTAATTGGGTCTAATTCTTGTTGCTCGCTGTCAGGCACTTGGTGAACATCTTTCAAGGCAGTTTTGTGGTGTCTCACATTGTTGGTGCTAGTTGGTGACTTCATTTTCATTCTGACCTCTAAGGTCGATCTGTTTTCGATCTGGTGTACAGTATTTCTGAATCAGGATTGAAACATAAAAGCAGTTTGGCTCCAGTATTAACTATTAATTTAGTTTTTCTAATGTGCGTACTTCATTGATTGTTTTTAAAATAATTGCTCACAATTATTACTTATCTTCAGCATCGACCTAGAAATACTGTGCACACCTTTTAAAATGCAGTAAAGATGTTTTCCAAAATAATACTTAGAATAGTTTGTAGCTGTATCAGTTTGTTCAACATGAGAAAAACTGCAGTATTTGGTGTGAACCAATTATCTCTGAGACCTTGACACGGCTCTTCTGGGGATTTATTGGTCTGTGTGTGTGTAATCCCAGACTGACTGTGATATAGTTCTTGATGACTGTGGCGGTTTGTTTGGTGTCATTGTGAAGCTGCAGGATACAGTTAGGACTTATCAGACCCCTTTCTGCCAATGACGGGTGGATCTAAAGTCCCTAAAACCTTTACACAGTACTGTTTATGTTTCACATTTTTCAGTTCACACTCAGCTCCTGTCTCATGATTTAATCACTTGTTTAGAAAATGTTGAAAAATGACCTAATTAAGGGTTATTGGGACATTTTAGTGGAACAGGAAACACATGGGAGGACTGGACTCAAACCGTGTCGTCAACTTGACGGATCCTGGTGGAAACGCTGCAGTACAACCATCATGGTTACTATGGTAACAGGCTATCTAGCTATCCACGACATCCTTCAGTATTTTCAGGGAGACTAGTATTATTTCTGTCCTTCTGTGACTGAGCGGTTGTCCGTCACTTTCATCATAGTAAACTACAGTAGCAATGTTCTCACCATAATTATTCACCTTATTTCCCCTGAAACAAACATGTCCACCTGTGTTTATTGCTAGAATTCTTTCCCTTTTTCTTTCCTCTTCTGAGTTATTGAGGCTCATGAAGCCACTCAGCTCAGAGAGACACTCGGAAGAGGGAGCACGAATCAATTGAAAAGAGAATCTCAGAAGATAATGAGTGAGATGATGCACACACAGAGGCAGCATCAAACGAGGCGCGTTTCATCTTTGAACAGGCTCGATACAAAGTACACCTGCAGATAGCTTTTGGAGTTCCCCACTGCACAAATACACGGATGGGCTCGGATCGGATGGACTGGACCTGCCGTCTTTGTGTGCGACTCTGTTTGTCCAGATCCAGTTCATCTTCTCTAGTCATTATCAAACCAAAGAGCTGATCAGAGCTGCAGAACACGTCTGTAGTTTGGCATCAGTATTTGTATGTTAGATGGACCTGTCTGTGATACACCTCTGTTTATTCAAATACGTCCTGTGCTCCTGAAAACGTCACAGAACTGAAACTGTTCCTCTCGTGTCACTTCTTCTCCCTGACATACCGTTTGTCGTCTTGCTTTTCTAAGTCTCTTTGAATAAAAGCCAACGACTAAATGTAATTAACAGTTGTTGTAGTTTTTGCACAAGCTGAAACGGTATGAACATGTTCCTTTGTGCTGATGAAAATCCAATTTGAACTGGATGAAAAGGGGCTGAGAACCTTTTCATTTGTTGGTATTTTGCTTGTCACACGTCTCATATCATACGTATGACCATCATCAGACTAAAGTGCACACTTGCTCTCATCTCTTAAGTAAGCAGTGAAGTCTTTCCACCGCTCTGCTCAGTCTCAGTGATCAGTTCATGTATTTTCAGCTGTGAAGGGAATTTAGTTTTCCCAAAGGAGAAATTGTAAGACAACAGTTCGTACAGTTAGTTTTTCAGGACAGAAACAGCCTCAGTCCATCTGTTCGCTGCACATCGACTGTTTTCCCTGCTAAACGTTACTAATACTTCTACTTCAGCTGCTTTGTGCACAGCCGTCATGCTCTACTGTGATTTACACAGAGCTTGGTGGGTAGTAAAGTCGCCACCACTAAACTTCCAACTTGTAATTTGACTAAGCGAGCGTCCCCCTCACTGTGACCTGAGGATGACGGGGTGTTGAGGAGTTTCTCAGTCTGTGGATATTCTGCTTTCAGGCTGTGTAATCTCTTGTTGCAGAGGAGAGGGGCAGATTAAATATCGTATCTTGTCCTGAAAGCAGCTTATTCAGATACTAACAAGCCAAAGCAAAGTAATAAAGATGAGAAACGACCAACACATGGCAGGTAAGTGTGCAGATGGAGTAAATCCTGCAGGGGTTACACATCTAAACGCTCTCGTGTCAGATTTAAGTTTTCAGACCGTCGGCACTGAGCGTTGGGGGTCATTCACCCGGCTCCTCACTCTGACGTGACAGGTGCCTCGTTAGGCCTTAATTAAGCCTCCTCTCCTCTGCTTTAAGGTGTCACCGTCAGCACAGAGACCTGTAATTACCATCTGCGACCCAGAGAGCATCACTGTTTACATCAACAGACACACCAGCGTTGTACTGCACCGAGAACAGAAAGCATTCATTAGACCGTTTCTGGCCAGTTTAGTAATTACAGTGAGCAGAGGAGACGCTTCACACATCTTCACTTCTTCACTTTTACTGAATGTGAGTATCCAGTTTTTCATTTGTTTTTGAACTGACTGACACTTTTCTTATGTGTTTAAATAATTCAACATAGACGGTTTCTGCCTGAACCCATTTAAAACATTCAAGTTTCAGATCTCACATCAGAAGTCAGTGCATGTAGCCTGTGCACACGTCGGCTTCTTGGGTGTTTCTAGATTTTTTTGAATACAATTGGAATAATGAAGCATGTCCCAGTTTCTGTGCAGTCTCCTTGACCTAAGTTCACACTGTCAGTGAAAAGGCAGCGTCGTGCACTGTGGTCAGAAAGGTGTCGTCACCCTGTGTCACACCGTCCGGAGACTTACTGCACATTCTTAGTCTAAGTGCAGATTTTATAAATGATGTATTTTATACAATTTAGTTAAAAATAAAACAGAATAAGCTCATTATTTGGGATTTCAATGACACTTAAAACGTCTGGTGTAAAATACCAGACACAGGATGAATCCTTCAGGTCAGTGTAACACAGTGGATCAGTGTAACCAGCTAAAGCTATGTGACATTATTTTGTGCCTGCAGATGATTTTTGTGGAACAAATTTTTCCAATCTGCAGACAGGACAGAAGCTTCAGCTCATATTTATCCTGAACAGAGGCGTACAGCATGTGGTCTATGTAGTCCACAGCAGCATTAAGAAAACCAATTTCCTCTTGTCACTTAGTGGATTCTGGGATGTGCTGCAACAAAAACTGCACTTAGCTGTGTTTACAGCCTACATATGACTGGACAGAGCTCCATTCAAATTTAAAAGATTTAAAACATTTGTTGAGAAGGGACAATTTGGCCTTTGAACAAAGATAAGAGACGTGTCAAACTCGATTCATTGGGCGTCACTGTGTTCACTCAGCCTTAAAGCGTAATGCTGAAATCGAGGCACAGTCTGTGCAAATGTAAACAGTAATTGGAAGATGGACAGTGGGCTTAACGAGTAACTCCGGATGATGAGTTGATTTCTGCAGTGCTGACGTGTTGAAGTGATGAAACTCGAGGCAGAGATGAAGGGATCAAAGATTTGTCACATCAGAAGATGAAAGAACACATGAACTCGTTTCTTTTATCTGGGAACAAATAATAAAATGAAAAGACAAACAAATACAAAAAAGGCACAAAGAACACTTTCAACAGTTTAATTTGAACAGAGTGACCTTGAATTTCAGACGTTTATCGGAGGCTTTTAATGCAGCAGCATCACTCACGTTGCAGATAATAATATTAGGGAGACTGAGAGCGAAGGTGTGGGACAACAAATGTGGAAAAATAAGGAGACATGATGAGAGCAAAGTGCAAGAGGAGAAATAAGATCTGAGGAGCCGCTCAGTATCCAGACGTTTGTTCCTTTTTTCACATTGTTGACTTATTTAAATCTAAGGCAGAGACTGGACAAGGACGACTGTGTAGTAAATGACATCTGGTGTACTGCCTGTGGAAATGTCCACACTAGACCAGGATGGAAGTGTTTTTGTTTGTTTTTCATGCACTGGAACCCTGGACTTGTTGAGGCTTCATCCAGAGGAGCTGTCTGTGTGTTGCATGTGACTCTGGATGATCCATACCCAATTCTCCAGAACTGTCCATAATTGAAAATAGATTTAGACGAACAAAACGACAAATACATTCAGCAGACGCTTTTATCCAAAGCAACTTACAAGTAGGCCTAAGGACCCCTACTGGTGGTAGGCAACAGCCAGGATTTGAACCCCAGTCTGGTAAAATGATGTTTCCATTTACACTAGAAACACTAGAAACACTATATATTATTAATGACTGGGTGAAGTTACTGTTGGAGGTGTAGAAAAGAAGTGGTCACTTTTCTTCAGTCATTGTCTAATTGTGCTTTTAGAAGCAAATCAAACGTGTTGAAGAGTAGTTACAGGAACCACAGGCACCATCTCCCCAGCTGAGCTTATTAGGAGACAGGTCGGTCCCACCACCAGGTAGCTCGGCTGAAAATTGCACTTTCACTGGCAGCTTCAGTGATTCAGACAAAGCCTGTTTTGTCGGGTGGTTTGAATTAATGACAGATATCAGCTTGTTGGATCCTTAATTAGAAGAACTCACAATAACAGAGGGCAGCTTTATGAGTTTTAATGAATTTAAAGAACAGAACATAATGAAAATACAGTGTAGGTATTTACTTAGGTGTTGAGAGAGATTTGTTTTGTTAGGTACTGTATGTTCAATACTTGTTCTTCTCCGGGTCCTGCAGTCAGGGTAAAGACAACAAGACGTTCTATAGAGTACGATGCTTCTAAGTGTCCGCACATGCCGTCTGTTTGCTCTGTGCTCGTGTGTGTGGCCGACAGTCGTGAACTGTGAATGCGTCACGTACAAGGTCCTTGTGTTATCTCCATCCCACTGATGAGTCACCGCCTTCACCCTCAACATATTATGTCTCTGCAGAGCCGCAGTGATGCTGCTGTTGACAATGAGAGGCTGCATTAGTAAACATTAAAGGCCCACTGGTCACTAATGACTGACACCGCTGCACAGAGAAGTCACTGGAGCTTTTACAGCAGCCGTGCTGTGTGTGGGTCGAACACAAGAGAAGGAGCTAAAGGTTTGTAGAGGATCAGTCTTTGTGTGTGGGGTAATTGGCCTCGTCTAGAATAATCACCATTAGTGAGTCAAACACTATGTTGACACTGTGGAGACGCTTCGGTGTGTTTTACTCCCACACGTCACACATCATAGAGAAACTTACAGATTCTCACTATCTAATGATCCAGGACAGTGAAAAACCTTTATTCTGTCTCAGAGACCAGTTTGCAGGATTTCCAGTGTCACGTCCTCAGAGTCCAGAGGTGAGAAGCAGCACAAACGTGATATCGAGCTACCAAGAGAATGAGATTTAATAAATACCAGGACGGTGGATGAACTAAGTACAACTGTAAATGAGTGAAAACCTCATCAAGAAACCCTTTTAATACCTCACCTGTTAAACCGAGACCTCAACATAATGAAGGTTAAAACAGTACCACAGAATGTTCTGTGCACATTTTATAGAAGAAGGAGAAAAGAAACGACAGGTATCAGCTGGTTTTAGTTGAATTAGACTTTTTCTATTTTTAAACTGTTTATTGCACCAAAAATATGTTAATTTGTAGAATTGTAAATTAAACCATTTCCATGGAGCTGGAATCAGTGGGAGGTGAACTTCATTCATGTTTTTAGTAAAACCTGAACTTTTCCCTCTCGTCTGATGTAAGTTTGTTGAAGGTGGAGCAGTTCAAACTGCCTCTGTGGGCTTCATCACACCCCAAGGTCTCTTAGAAATGGAAGAAAGAAAAACAGCACAGGTGAAGGTGAGTGTAGGTGGAGGAACAGGAAGTCATGGACTTCTGGTTATGATCACATATGTAGATCACAGCGATGACAGAACGACGACACACAGGAAACAGAAACGCATTAGAAAACAACACAGCTTCAATTTGTTTTAAATGTGCTTTAGACAGAAGCTGTGTGGGTTGGAGTCACCATCACTCTTCTCCAATCAGAGCTGATTAATCAACACCGACATTATACAACAGAGCTTTGTACTGTCAGCTCCTTCAGGCCGGTCAGTCCACCGGTTTCTTCTGTTGTAAGAAGACGGCTGTTGACTCAACAAATTAAATAAAGATATAAAACTAACGAGTATAAAAACCTGATTTAGTTTAAGTCACATCAGTGTTCGTCACTGTAACACGAGCCGACGCGTTCCAGCTACAAACAGGAGAACTCGTATCACTGCAGCCACAGGTTCCAGAGCCCATTTTTAATTTAGTCATTTTTATAATGACAGTTTAATCAGGGCGACACCCTCCAAACACTCATCCTCTCTCGCTCACCCTGTCTTTGCTCTCTCTACCTTTACACCTTGAGGAGGTGAATCTTCTATTAAGCGTTTAGGTTCTGCCACTGTCTCTGAGCCAAATATTGAGTCGGTTCCTCTCTGAGGTGTCAGCTGTCATTTCAGCTTGGATCAGTACGACCCTCCTCCACCCGTCACACCACCAGGGTTCCTAAGGCCCCTTCCTCTGAGCCTTGACCGCAGGTTTTGCTCTTCTGCAGACGTGTCTCTGACTGAGACGTTTCAAAGTTCAGCTACATCTCAACAAAGTAGGAAAGCAGCACAGACAGAACGTAGTTTCCCAGGCGGCTGAGTGGAGGAGCTGCTCTCCAGACGCACAGAAATTCATCAGCGTTATTAGTCTGTGGAGCTGCAGCCCTCATCTTTGTAATAAAGGAACATGTCACCCAGTGCAGCAGTGGCTCACTGATGCCTTTTTAATAGGGTTTGGACAAAAGTGGAGCTCAGAGGTGCAAACAGACAAATGAAATCAGGTTTGGATACACAGACAATACTTTTTCATATTAAAGAACAAATGTACGTGTTGGAGGACGTTTGTAGATTTAGAGAAGTGGCTGAACACACTCGGAACTCCATGATCTGACCGCGTCCTGTCTCTTCTGTCCGTCCATTC
The DNA here is from genome assembly GCF_900324465.2 of Anabas testudineus. Taxonomy (NCBI): domain Eukaryota; kingdom Metazoa; phylum Chordata; class Actinopteri; order Anabantiformes; family Anabantidae; genus Anabas; species Anabas testudineus. The sequence goes on from NC_046625.1 coordinate 1,765,062, forward strand.
TTGCCTTTGCTGGATTAAACTTTCATAATTGTGACAAATTAAAGCTGCTTTTCGGCTTCATTATTCCAGGTTTGTCATGTTCTGGGAGATAAGTAGCTTACAAAGGCAAATATTTTAACTGGAGCCTCTGAATCGCTCACCTGATAGCCAGGCGAGGATTTCATGGGTTTAGCGAGCAGACGCTGACACACACATCAACATAATTGGTTAGATAAGGTGCTGCTTTCTGCAGGCCTGTGATTCTGCCGGTCTCTGACAGTCAGAATTATTCTCAGTCTTTGTATTTATTTGAAACACTTCCACATAATTACTCAACACAGAAGGACATCGTGAGCCTTAAATGAACGTTCTTAGAGACACAGAGTGGACACAGAGCTGATCACAGGGTAAACACACATGTAGAAAAGACCACGTTAAAGTTTTCATGGGAAAAGACAATTAAATTCATTAGAACAAACAACATGTGGATGAGACCTGACACACACACACACACACACACTGTTCCCAGCTGCAGTCAGTCAGGTTATCAGGTCAGAGCCTCTGCTCCTGGTCTGGTTTCATCTCTGTTCTGTACGTCGGCTCTCGGTCCGAGTTCTGTGTTGTTGTTGTTTCAGTTTTGTGCTTCATGTTTCATGTTTCATCTTTCATCTGTTTGTTCTGTAGTTTCGTTTCGTTTCTTTGTCAGTTCTCTTTCATTAGGAGTGAATTTCTGTTGCTGTAGCTTCACAGAGAATAAAACCTGAGTATGTGCACACACGTCACCTGACAGCGTGGGTTAAAGCTGCTCCTCTCACAATATGTTAGCATTAAAAACTAACATCGTGCTGTTGGCTGCTGCACAAGTCTTTATGTTGATCAGCTAGTTTTGAAATCCTTCACTCAGTGGACATGTGAATCTGAACATGTGAATCTGAACATGTGCAGATTCTCCTCTATCACCAGATTTTTAGGTTTTGCTGATAGATGAAAACGGTACATTGACAAAAGCACAATGCAAAAATAGATCTGTGTGTTTCTAATTAAGGAAAAAGTCGCACTTTTAATGAACCACCGTGAAGGCTACCACCTTCACATCCACAAAATCCATTAACACCGTCACGATCAGAGCAGGAAATATAATAATTCTAAAAATCCAAGAGCAAAACAGGTTCTGCTCAAAAATCAAACCAGGAAAAGTAATGAAGCACGTGTTAAAGAAGGAAAACAAAACCCACGAGTGCCACAGAAAACATTAAACACGACGATGAAAGAAACGCCACTAATAAATTAGGTTTGATCTGTTGCCACGGAGACCAAGCTCTCCTTTCATCTCACCATTTGGAGACCTCTACTCATTTATCTCCATTTACCCACCTGGTAAACCAACAGCTTCCAGTGAGGAGGGTTATGAATCAGGACACGTGCAGCAGGTTTCTAATGGAACAGAACCTGCAGCTTTTAAATCAGGCACCACTTGAACGGCTCGTGCATCTGTTGTCGTTACTTATCAGTCAGCTACTGTTTTATTACTGATCGTAACGGAGCCTCCAACGTGCATCTCATGTACACACACACATCTTTAACAAGACAGCATGCAGCTCATCGAAGATGCAAGATCTTCACAAACAAACTTTTATGATGTTTGCAGCCAAACTACAACTAACTACGAAATTAAAAGTCATTTGTCCTTAAAAAAGCAGAAAGACTGAATTAGAGTAGTTTCCAAATAAAAAAAGAAGATTAGTGATTTATTTATTTCCACATGTAGAAATGAATAAACAGTAAGAAAGACATTCTACCAACCAACAGATTTGTGTCCTGTCCTGTTCTGTTTCTGTTCTAGGAAACAAGTCTCATGCTAGAATTAGGTTTAAATTGGAGAAAAGAACAAATCACTTGAAAACTTAAAATCCTGTCCCTTCGAGAACACAGTGTTCACTATATGTAATCTGCTGAACTCTCTCAGCTCTTCCTACTAATTTACAGCTCGCCTGGACTTGATGATAGAGCCTCACCCTGATTCCAGAGACTTGGGAACAAAAAGTCACCTTGTTTATCAGGTAGAAACTAGTGGCTGATTAATCTAACGATTTAGCTAAGTCATCACCAAAGCGAGGACACGAAGTGATGAACGGATTCATCTGGAACAAAAAAAGCTAGAACTGATAAAGAACTGTATAATACAGAATACTGACAGGAGTTCTACTTTAACAAAGTACAGTACATGAGAGGGTGAAGCCGAGCACATAACGCAGAAAGAAACTAAAAGTAACGTCTCAGAATTCAAGAAACTCATTAACTGACTAACTTTAACAGTTTAACAATGAACCAAACCCGCAGATCATCACAGACTGAGACGAGAGCGGACACGTTAAGGTGATACTGAGACTCTCACTCTGTGAACCCTGCAGCCGACGGCACTGATGGTCAAACAGAACTGTTCACTGAGTTTCTGTCTCTGGAAATCAGCTTCGTCAGCTTCTGAAGTGCAGCTTTCATTCATATGATAATGTTGTTGTGATGCAACGTGTTCTTTGAATGAATGAAGCTGTTTTCATCCAGAGACAGGTGGATGGAGTGTTTCCGAGTCCCGAGGTTTAGAAAAGCACTGGTTTGGGTTAGAGGAAGATGTTGTGTGTAGACTGATTTTAATCTATCGAGTCAGACCACAACCTTTCCCTGACCTTAACCCGGTGCTGTGAGTTGGTTTCCTCACTGTTAGTTGGAGCTGTATGATTTTAAATATTACTGACCAACCAACACTTTAACATGGCTGCCGCTCCGTCCATGTGTCTTTGAATGAAACTGAGGAGTTCAGAGTTTTTTACTATTTCTCTGCTCAACATCTGCATTTAATCCTCCTGTTCTGATTCACTTTCCCAACTTGTGAAGCCATGTGGAAATATTGGAACAACACAGTTAAAATGGTGTGAATGTCGTCACAGACACGTTTGGAGAGTTAGTTTTTTGAATCTGTTTCATGCAGGAGACATGTGGCTGCGATCCACTTCTTCCTCACGACACACAAACGTTTCAGAATAAATTCCGTGCTTTGTTTATGTGGTAACTCCAGATAATGACACTGCAAAATTCAGAGTGTGGCCTACTCTCAAAGTGCACCTGTTCCTTCTGGCATAGAGTCTGTATTTCCATATTGTCCAGACCAGCGTCTACTCACCGCTTTGCACTGTCAAATTAAACAGGAGCAGGTCACATCAGATGCAGCAGAGGTCCGGGTGAGCTGCCGAACTCAAACCAGCAAGAAAATGGTTTGCTGAAGTCAATCTGCTCCGGAGGCCTGACGTCTCTCGATATCTGTGGCTCTAAACTGATGCTGATTGCATTTCCCTCAGAGTGCCTTACACTGGCTGCATCACGCACGGCTCTCACTGAATCAATCAGTCCTCAGATAGGAATCGCTGCGCTTTCAATGAAAGTCTCAATGATTATTTCAGAACGTCTGAACGCTGTGGACTCAGACCTTATGTGAGATTTATCCGCCTTACATTGAGTCCTGTTGAAACACGTTAGGTTGTTAATTCAACAAATTACAAATGGAGGGAACGGCCCGAGGCCAAATCTCTTCATTACTGAATGTTACTTTAGATTTTCTAATCAGCTTTAAGTTGTTCCTCAGAATTAGGAAGTGTTCATCGCTAAGTGCTGACTAAAAGGTAGTCACCTTCACTTCTCTGCACCTAATTTAATTCATTCACATATAACTCTCACTGTCAGAGGATTTGTTGCTTGTAGTAGTTTAAATACGCTCTTCCTTCAGGTAAAGGACCTTTTCTGTTGTTGCTGTCTGCAGCAGTAAATACACGATTACAGATGACGATTTGTCATTCACCAACATCAACAACCTCCTCGTGACTTAATATCTATGAATAAAAATATGTGTTGAGTTACAGCTGAGTTAAAGAGAAAGAAGCTGAGAGTCACTGAGGAGAATTAAAAAGTATTAAACTACTTTTGTTCTTTTCAACGACCAAAACGATGCAGAAAAAATCTGTTATATTCACCAGTCTGCATTTTAATTCAACATTAAATTGCTAATTGAGGCTTTTCCACTTGTTTGTTGACATGTTACCAGTTGTTTTTGCCAAGTTTAAGCTTTCAGAGCTGTCACACGTTCCCTGCGTGTCCCTGATGTAATTACACCTAGGAGGCTCATGTGAATGGTTTCTCACTTCACTCTGAGGCTGCTGATGTGAATATGGCTTTCACACTGGTTTTCCTCTCACGCTCATTTCACAGGCCAATAATCTAAGCACAGCACCCAGAGGACGGTCCTGTCAACAGATTAGATGTGTGAGTCAGGGTGAAACATCAGCCACATGTGTCTGAGCTGTTCTCTAAAAACCTGATTTTATTATTGCTCCTGAAGAGATGATTGATTCACGACAGCTGTGCAGGAAGACGCCAAACGACATTCAGTTATGCTGGATACAGATTGTTTCTCTGTCAGGTCTAATATGTTTCTTCCTGCACGCGTTCATCTGTTTGCTTCTCCATTGAGCGTCAGTCCAACTTAATGATAACAGATTTTCTTTGGCTCTGCTCCCTGTTGTGAAGTCAGCCATTAAGAAACCTCCTGTCTCCTGAGTCTCTGCTGTTCTGTGAAATGTTTATGAAGCTAAAACCTCAAAGGGTGTTTCCTTAGAGAAGGGTTCATGTGTTAAGTGATCTGAGACCTAAATCAGAACTCATAGATATAAACTCATAGAGGCCACCTGACGCGGCTGCCATGTTAAATCAGGGAATCTGCAAAGACAAACACTCTGCTACTGTCCATGTCTGACTTTTATATGCAGCTCATGTGAAGTTCTGCAGGCTTGATTGGATTATTTAACCTTTTTATGTTGGTTTTTCTACTTTACAATAAGTGATGGATCTGATTACTTCTTCTGCTGCTGCGATAGAAACATTACACGCTGCTCACAAATGGAGCAGAACATGGAGCTTTATATGGGGAATTTATGTGCACATATTATCATCAGAGCTCACACAGTTGCTCATTAACAGGTGGCCTTCATCACAGGAATAAATCATTTCATTTTGATGATCCAATTGTACGGGAACAGGCCTCAGAGAAAGGGTTAGGGTCAGGCGTGAGTGCTTATATTGTGCAGTTTCTTTGCTTAATATTTGCAGCTTAAGTATAATTTCTTGTTGAACTGCTGATTGGACATCAGGTTTGTCAGACTGTCTGTAATTAGGGTTTTACAACGACCGGCTTACCGAGATTTAGAACAAGCCCAGCTTTATATTTAACACATGACTGAGAAAATCCTGTGACATCTCTAAAGTAACAGAGGACGTTTGAGCCTCAGCGAGAGCTGTATCTGCTGAGCTGAGAGTGTGAAGCGCGCTGGATGCAGAGTTTGAGTCGAGCTGCAGCAGTTAAATCTGATTCCGGCTCTTCGCTTTGAATGGGAGGAGAACACAACACTGTGACACCAAATCCATTTCAGTGCGAGCGTCTGCAGCTCCTCAGTGAAGCTCCGTGCTGCACTGATTACTCTGCAGCTGGAGACAAGCAGAGCACACAGTAGTTCGATACCGTTCGTTAAAGCCAGACTCTTCTTTTATCAGAGCTCCAAAGTGGCCCCAACACTAATATGAAACTTGTTCTACAAACCTTTTTTATCTATTACATCACATGTTCACCAGCTTCTTTACAACCTGTCTGACTGTTCGTGTTCCTGAACTCTGTTCTACCAATGTGCAATTAACTTGACTTTATTGACCTTTAAATCAATAAATGTAACTTAACTTGATCTTTGGAAAGATGGTTTAACACCTGTAAGGCAGCAGAGACGCAGTAGTAACACACCTGTCTTAGAAAATTACGAGTAGAAGGACCACTTGAAGCTGCAGAACTAACTAACAGTACATGTGTGGAATTTTGGGGTCCAACACCTTTTTCTTTCATTTCTACTAATACCAAAGTAAAATAATTTATTAAAGTTACACAAGCGTGAAACTGTGTTATTTACATTAAAGAAGTCGACCCGTTTCCTATTAAAGGTACGATCTTAGTTGTTTTTGAGAAGCAGCAGGTCCAATGTGAAGGAAATGGATGATTGTGAAACTTTTAAATGTTCAAATAGTAAAATGACCATCGACAAATATCCACTCTGCTCCAAAAGTATTGGAACAGTGAGGCCAGTTCCTTTATTTTTGTTGTAGAGATTTGAGTTTGACATCAACAGGTGAAGATGAGACCAGAGATCAACACTTTCACACTCAGCTTCTATTTCCAGGTGTTTACGTCCCCTTTTGTTTGAACCCACCCATTTTTCATGCAATCAAAAGTAGGTGTATCTGACAGGTAATACCTGTCTCCTCAGCTGTGTATCAGATCCAGATGTAAACACCTGGAAATGAAAACTGTCTCAAAAAAAAAAAACTGAAGTGTTTAAAAAAAAAAAAGGAGTTGGTCTCACTGTTCCAATACTTTTGGAGCAGAGTGTATCAAAAATAAATATCAAAAATGATCTTCTATCTTTTTCCGTTCTCATGAACAGTTTGTGCTCAACATGTAGAAATAATATAACTTTAATATTCTCAGTGTATGTTGGAGTACAGTGACCTGAGCTGGATCAGATGACAGCAGTGACCGTCCTGAATCTGCATTTAAAGTCTCACAGGTGTGATGTGTGAAGCTGTCAGTGAGGTCAGACTGACACTGAGCATCGACCTGCTCACGTTCTCATTTCTCTCTCCTACTGTCACTACTGTGCTGCTAATTAAAGGTGCTCTTTAACATCAGCACTATCGTCTTTTTTTCTTTTATTCATGGACTGATTGAAGTTGATTAAAAAGTCACACCTGCTGTTGGTTTGAGAGGCACTTGCCTGACTGATTAAATTGAGGAGTTGTTTGACTGACTGGAGGATTAAACATCCAGAATGACGCCCTGCAGAGTTCCTCCAGAAAGGCACCGAGCAGATGGGACAGATGGGAAACCAAATGATCAGTCTGTGTTTCACCTTTACTGCAAGATGGAATCTACAGACAGAAGGCCAACTCACATGAGCATCACACATGACTTTCCAGCCTTGTTAGCAACTTTTTAATGTCATGAAACAAGCTGTGAAACTTTTCAGCGACACCCAAACATTTACTGCAGGTTAATAGAAGATATCTCTCCATCTAATCATCAGCTGCAGCGAGGGGGGGCTGTAGTTTTGCTCATGTTGCACATTTTCAGTGTAAACTGAAGCAGCAGCGCACGTTCCTCCACAAACGTCATGTGTGTTTAACTCTGTGGTCACGGAGATGCGTTTAGCCCATGTCGTCATTTCGTGGACATTTTACAGCAGTGTAACATGCGATCGTATACTTGCCTGAACCATGTTTGTCCTAGTGATCATTCACGATGCTGAAATCAAAGATATTTCCTTTCACCACGTATAACACACTTTCTGACTTTATCTCATAAAACCACTGGTGGAATAAACCTTTGACAAAGTTCACTCAACACACCGAGCACATGTCACAGCTGGACACAAGAGTTTGTTGTGAGGAGTGTGTTGAATGTGTGAAACAGCAGAAGCAGTGCAGAGGTTTAGTTTGAGTAAAGAAACTCTCTCACTAACATGACCGTCCCGTTTTTATTCTAGTATTTATCAGTTTGCGTTTGTTACCTGTTGTTGAACCCTGTCCAGCTTTCTCTGACCTTCACCTCTGGATCTTGGAGTGTGTTGCCTGTTGATGCCCTCTGCTCTGTGTGGATTCTAGTTAGTCTACGTGACTGTAAGTAATGTCTTCTTGTTAGTTTTATTATTTGTTATTATTCTGTCTACCTCTGAGGCCTCTGTGCCTGGTATTTAAATACAACAGTGAAGCAGATTTTCTGTTTCGCCTTAATGTTGCTCAGTTATTTGTTTTCTTTCGTGGAGAAGCTTTTAGAGGTCAGGGCTCAGCGTACTGAGTCAGTTTAGTAGCTGTCTCCCCACCTCCACCTCTCTGATGTCAGCAGCACTAGACTCGTTCTCAGCTTGTGGAATATGAAGCAGGGTTTGAACTTCTCTCAGCAGCGTTTTTTCCATGTGAACACTATCAGTGTCTTCCTGGAGAGATGTGCACTAATATCACTGTTATCAAATATTCCTCAGCCCCTTAGTTGGCTGAGTCCAGTTTAACGCGTAGGAGTTTCTGAAGGCTGGTGCCATGAAGTAAATAATTTAATGAGATGAAAACCGGCTATGGGCTTCTCCTGAAATCACAAGTGAAGCAGGGAGAACATCTGTCGCAGATGATGAGAAATGACAGAGTGAGTCTGTCACTGATGGACAAGACAGACTAATGTGGGTATACACTGGATTACAGTATTTCAAGTTTTATACAGAAGACAGCTCTGCACACGGTAATAAAAACCAGCCTGATATAACCTCTCTCTGCCTGATAACACACACTGACAACAAAAAAAGATTTACCACTACTGCATAATGTTCCTACTAACTTAATTGTGCTGTATTCTTTTTAGAAAACCACCGGGAAACCTGCAGCTGCAGGGCTGCAAACACAGTTTGAATCTCACATAAATAATCTAAAGCTGTGAAATATTAAAATATCACCTTTTAAAACGATGAGTGGTATGATGGAAACCTCAACTCTGAAATATGAAGACCTTTCAGTATTGAGCAGTAGCTCTGGTTTAGTTCTCAGGAGAAACCTGGAGAACATGGAGTTGGTAGAAAGTTCTCAACAAGTCAATCAAAGATTAGTGCGATTAGTTTGATTCCAGACAGTTTCTCCAAGTGGTGGGTGGGCACGTAGACGATCTGACATTCAACATGTTCCTGCCACTAGACTGACTGCTGCACTCAAATGAACAATAATTCTATATGAGACTAAAATACGTTGAGAAATAAAGTGTTCAAAGTGTTTTGATGATGATATTTCACTGATCATCCACGTCCTTGTCCAACAACTGTCTGTAGTATTTACAGCAGCTGTGGATTTACGCTTTTAAAAGCATGAAGCAAGTTTATATTTATTATTATGGAGTCTGTTAACTTATTTAAACTATCAAATAAAGAAAACTAAGCTAGAAGGAGAAATACTCTAAAAGCAAACAGGGGTTCAAGGGCAGAAAGAAAAAGCCCGACCAGGTGACCTCGAAGCAAACAGAGAGAGAATAAAGAGTTTTTTGCTGTCGAGGATCTGTGTTAGATCACCCCCGTGAATCACGCTGAGCAGCAGACATCACAGAGATTCATCGTTGAAAATCCCCCTCTGAGGTTTGAAAGGCCGGCGCCTGCAGCTGGATGCTGTGAAATGGAGCGATACGTTGTGGAGATAGAGGAGTCAGGAGACTGAGCAGCACAGAGAACAGGTACATGAGCCAGTGTACAGGGAGGCAATTTCCTTTTCATCATGTTCCTGAGAGAAAACACAAGATTTGAACTAGTTTCTACAGGTACAAAAAAAAAGTTTGTTCTGAAACATATTTGTTTTCTGCAGAACTATTGAACATTATGTTGTGTTGTTAGGACAGCGTGTTCTAATGAATGAATGAATTAATTAATTAATTAATAAATGAATGAATCGTTCATTTTCGTTGAAGACAAATGTTGTGATGCACATGTTTAGTCTGAGATGTGTGTGAAGTCTTTTGGTTGCTATTATCTGCTAACTGGTCACTTCTATGCTGATGACACTCGAGTCTTTCTATTTAACACTGAACTGAAACAACTTCCAATCTACTTAAATAAACTGAATTCTTACATGACATGAAACTGAAGAGTGAATTCCCCTCTACACTTTACTTTCAATCTGACTGGAACATGCTGCTTTCTTATGTCGCTTTGGATAAATTAACAAATGACTAAATGGATGTTGTTGCATTAGATCATTTTAATGTTCAGATTAGCTGCATGTCAGCAACAGGATCTGTGTGAATAAGAAGAAGTGAAAGAAGTCCGGTTTATGTTACCACATGTGAGAAATGAAGAATTGGAGGACGTGGTTAAATAGACATTAAATCCAGTCTGTTTGGCCTCAACAGTGATTTTATTTGGAGTTTTGTGCTCAACTCTCAATGACGTCTTTTTGTCTTGTCTCTGTGAATCAGTTCAGTTTCAGTCAATGAGCTTTATTGATATTAAAGCCAAGGACAGCGACAGTGCTGCCAGCGTCTTTGTTTCCTTTCACCTTTTTCACATCGATTCTGTTGCTTCTCGTCCTTCGACACTGTGACTCACCAGCGTCGATGTTCAGCAGCTGCAGGAACATTTTCCACAATAATAGTTTTCTCTCCTCCTTCGCTGCAGATGTGACACACACATCAACATAATTGGTTAGATAAGGTGCTGCTTTCTGCAGGCCTGTGATTCTGCCGGTCTCTGACAGCCAGAATTATTCTCAGTCTTTGTATTTATTTGAAACACTTCCACATAATTACTCAACACAGAAGGACATCGTGAGCCTTAAATGAACGTTCTTAGAGACACAGAGTGGACACAGAGCTGATCACAGGGTAAACACACATGTAGAAAAGACCACGTTAAAGTTTTCATGGGAAAAGACAATTAAATTCATTAGAACAAACAACATGTGGATGAGACCTGACACACACACACACACACACTGTTCCCAGCTGCAGTCAGTCAGGTTATCAGGTCAGAGCCTCTGCTCCTGGTCTGGTTTCATCTCTGTTCTGTACGTCGGCTCTCGGTCCGAGTTCTGTGTTGTTGTTGTTTCAGTTTTGTGCTTCATGTTTCATGTTTCATCTGTTTGTTCTGTAGTTTCGTTTCGTTTCTTTGTCAGTTCTCTTTCATTAGGAGTGAATTTCTGTTGCTGTAGCTTCACAGAGAATAAAACCTGAGTATGTGCACACACGTCACCTGACAGCGTGGGTTAAAGCTGCTCCTCTCACAATATGTTAGCATTAAAAACTAACATCGTGCTGTTGGCTGCTGCACAAGTCTTTATGTTGATCAGCTAGTTTTGAAATCCTTCACTCAGTGGACATGTGAATCTGAACATGTGAATCTGAACATGTGCAGATTCTCCTCTATCACCAGATTTTTAGGTTTTGCTGATAGATGAAAACGGTACATTGACAAAAGCACAATGCAAAAATAGATCTGTGTGTTTCTAATTAAGGAAAAAGTCGCACTTTTAATGAACCACCGTGAAGGCTACCACCTTCACATCCACAAAATCCATTAACACCGTCACGATCAGAGCAGGAAATATAATAATTCTAAAAATCCAAGAGCAAAACAGGTTCTGCTCAAAAATCAAACCAGGAAAAGTAATGAAGCACGTGTTAAAGAAGGAAAACAAAACCCACGAGTGCCACAGAAAACATTAAACACGACGATGAAAGAAACGCCACTAATAAATTAGGTTTGATCTGTTGCCACGGAGACCAAGCTCTCCTTTCATCTCACCATTTGGAGACCTCTACTCATTTATCTCCATTTACCCACCTGGTAAACCAACAGCTTCCAGTGAGGAGGGTTATGAATCAGGACACGTGCAGCAGGTTTCTAATGGAACAGAACCTGCAGCTTTTAAATCAGGCACCACTTGAACGGCTCGTGCATCTGTTGTCGTTACTTATCAGTCAGCTACTGTTTTATTACTGATCGTAACGGAGCCTCCAACGTGCATCTCATGTACACACACACATCTTTAACAAGACAGCATGCAGCTCATCGAAGATGCAAGATCTTCACAAACAAACTTTTATGATGTTTGCAGCCAAACTACAACTAACTACGAAATTAAAAGTCATTTGTCCTTAAAAAAGCAGAAAGACTGAATTAGAGTAGTTTCCAAATAAAAAAAGAAGATTAGTGATTTATTTATTTCCACATGTAGAAATGAATAAACAGTAAGAAAGACATTCTACCAACCAACAGATTTGTGTCCTGTCCTGTTCTGTTTCTGTTCTAGGAAACAAGTCTCATGCTAGAATTAGGTTTAAATTGGAGAAAAGAACAAATCACTTGAAAACTTAAAATCCTGTCCCTTCGAGAACACAGTGTTCACTATATGTAATCTGCTGAACTCTCTCAGCTCTTCCTACTAATTTACAGCTCGCCTGGACTTGATGATAGAGCCTCACCCTGATTCCAGAGACTTGGGAACAAAAAGTCACCTTGTTTATCAGGTAGAAACTAGTGGCTGATTAATCTAACGATTTAGCTAAGTCATCACCAAAGCGAGGACACGAAGTGATGAACGGATTCATCTGGAACAAAAAAAGCTAGAACTGATAAAGAACTGTATAATACAGAATACTGACAGGAGTTCTACTTTAACAAAGTACAGTACATGAGAGGGTGAAGCCGAGCACATAACGCAGAAAGAAACTAAAAGTAACGTCTCAGAATTCAAGAAACTCATTAACTGACTAACTTTAACAGTTTAACAATGAACCAAACCCGCAGATCATCACAGACTGAGACGAGAGCGGACACGTTAAGGTGATACTGAGACTCTCACTCTGTGAACCCTGCAGCCGACGGCACTGATGGTCAAACAGAACTGTTCACTGAGTTTCTGTCTCTGGAAATCAGCTTCGTCAGCTTCTGAAGTGCAGCTTTCATTCATATGATAATGTTGTTGTGATGCAACGTGTTCTTTGAATGAATGAAGCTGTTTTCATCCAGAGACAGGTGGATGGAGTGTTTCCGAGTCCCGAGGTTTAGAAAAGCACTGGTTTGGGTTAGAGGAAGATGTTGTGTGTAGACTGATTTTAATCTATCGAGTCAGACCACAACCTTTCCCTGACCTTAACCCGGTGCTGTGAGTTGGTTTCCTCACTGTTAGTTGGAGCTGTATGATTTTAAATATTACTGACCAACCAACACTTTAACATGGCTGCCGCTCCGTCCATGTGTCTTTGAATGAAACTGAGGAGTTCAGAGTTTTTTACTATTTCTCTGCTCAACATCTGCATTTAATCCTCCTGTTCTGATTCACTTTCCCAACTTGTGAAGCCATGTGGAAATATTGGAACAACACAGTTAAAATGGTGTGAATGTCGTCACAGACACGTTTGGAGAGTTAGTTTTTTGAATCTGTTTCATGCAGGAGACATGTGGCTGCGATCCACTTCTTCCTCACGACACACAAACGTTTCAGAATAAATTCCGTGCTTTGTTTATGTGGTAACTCCAGATAATGACACTGCAAAATTCAGAGTGTGGCCTACTCTCAAAGTGCACCTGTTCCTTCTGGCATAGAGTCTGTATTTCCATATTGTCCAGACCAGCGTCTACTCACCGCTTTGCACTGTCAAATTAAACAGGAGCAGGTCACATCAGATGCAGCAGAGGTCCGGGTGAGCTGCCGAACTCAAACCAGCAAGAAAATGGTTTGCTGAAGTCAATCTGCTCCGGAGGCCTGACGTCTCTCGATATCTGTGGCTCTAAACTGATGCTGATTGCATTTCCCTCAGAGTGCCTTACACTGGCTGCATCACGCACGGCTCTCACTGAATCAATCAGTCCTCAGATAGGAATCGCTGCGCTTTCAATGAAAGTCTCAATGATTATTTCAGAACGTCTGAACGCTGTGGACTCAGACCTTATGTGAGATTTATCCGCCTTACATTGAGTCCTGTTGAAACACGTTAGGTTGTTAATTCAACAAATTACAAATGGAGGGAACGGCCCGAGGCCAAATCTCTTCATTACTGAATGTTACTTTAGATTTTCTAATCAGCTTTAAGTTGTTCCTCAGAATTAGGAAGTGTTCATCGCTAAGTGCTGACTAAAAGGTAGTCACCTTCACTTCTCTGCACCTAATTTAATTCATTCACATATAACTCTCACTGTCAGAGGATTTGTTGCTTGTAGTAGTTTAAATACGCTCTTCCTTCAGGTAAAGGACCTTTTCTGTTGTTGCTGTCTGCAGCAGTAAATACACGATTACAGATGACGATTTGTCATTCACCAACATCAACAACCTCCTCGTGACTTAATATCTATGAATAAAAATATGTGTTGAGTTACAGCTGAGTTAAAGAGAAAGAAGCTGAGAGTCACTGAGGAGAATTAAAAAGTATTAAACTACTTTTGTTCTTTTCAACGACCAAAACGATGCAGAAAAAATCTGTTATATTCACCAGTCTGCATTTTAATTCAACATTAAATTGCTAATTGAGGCTTTTCCACTTGTTTGTTGACATGTTACCAGTTGTTTTTGCCAAGTTTAAGCTTTCAGAGCTGTCACACGTTCCCTGCGTGTCCCTGATGTAATTACACCTAGGAGGCTCATGTGAATGGTTTCTCACTTCACTCTGAGGCTGCTGATGTGAATATGGCTTTCACACTGGTTTTCCTCTCACGCTCATTTCACAGGCCAATAATCTAAGCACAGCACCCAGAGGACGGTCCTGTCAACAGATTAGATGTGTGAGTCAGGGTGAAACATCAGCCACATGTGTCTGAGCTGTTCTCTAAAAACCTGATTTTATTATTGCTCCTGAAGAGATGATTGATTCACGACAGCTGTGCAGGAAGACGCCAAACGACATTCAGTTATGCTGGATACAGATTGTTTCTCTGTCAGGTCTAATATGTTTCTTCCTGCACGCGTTCATCTGTTTGCTTCTCCATTGAGCGTCAGTCCAACTTAATGATAACAGATTTTCTTTGGCTCTGCTCCCTGTTGTGAAGTCAGCCATTAAGAAACCTCCTGTCTCCTGAGTCTCTGCTGTTCTGTGAAATGTTTATGAAGCTAAAACCTCAAAGGGTGTTTCCTTAGAGAAGGGTTCATGTGTTAAGTGATCTGAGACCTAAATCAGAACTCATAGATATAAACTCATAGAGGCCACCTGACGCGGCTGCCATGTTAAATCAGGGAATCTGCAAAGACAAACACTCTGCTACTGTCCATGTCTGACTTTTATATGCAGCTCATGTGAAGTTCTGCAGGCTTGATTGGATTATTTAACCTTTTTATGTTGGTTTTTCTACTTTACAATAAGTGATGGATCTGATTACTTCTTCTGCTGCTGCGATAGAAACATTACACGCTGCTCACAAATGGAGCAGAACATGGAGCTTTATATGGGGAATTTATGTGCACATATTATCATCAGAGCTCACACAGTTGCTCATTAACAGGTGGCCTTCATCACAGGAATAAATCATTTCATTTTGATGATCCAATTGTACGGGAACAGGCCTCAGAGAAAGGGTTAGGGTCAGGCGTGAGTGCTTATATTGTGCAGTTTCTTTGCTTAATATTTGCAGCTTAAGTATAATTTCTTGTTGAACTGCTGATTGGACATCAGGTTTGTCAGACTGTCTGTAATTAGGGTTTTACAACGACCGGCTTACCGAGATTTAGAACAAGCCCAGCTTTATATTTAACACATGACTGAGAAAATCCTGTGACATCTCTAAAGTAACAGAGGACGTTTGAGCCTCAGCGAGAGCTGTATCTGCTGAGCTGAGAGTGTGAAGCGCGCTGGACGCAGAGTTTGAGTCGAGCTGCAGCAGTTAAATCTGATTCCGGCTCTTCTCTTTGAATGGGAGGAGAACACAACACTGTGACACCAAATCCATTTCAGTGCGAGCGTCTGCAGCTCCTCAGTGAAGCTCCGTGCTGCACTGATTACTCTGCAGCTGGAGACAAGCAGAGCACACAGTAGTTCGATACCGTTCGTTTAAAGCCAGACTCTTCTTTTATCAGAGCTCCAAAGTGGCCCCAACACTAATATGAAACTTGTTCTACAAACCTTTTTTATCTATTACATCACATGTTCACCAGCTTCTTTACAACCTGTTGACTGTTCGTGTTCCTGAACTCTGTTCTACCAATGTGCAATTAACTTGACTTTATTGACCTTAATCAATAAATGTAACTTAACTTGATCTTTGGAAAGATGGTTAACACCTGTAAGGCAGCAGAGACGCAGTAGTAACACACCTGTCTTAGAAAATTACGAGTAGAAGGACCCACTTGAAGCTGCAGAACTAACTAAACAGTACATGTGTGGACTTTGGGGTCCAACACCTTTTTCTTTCCTTTCTACTAATACCAAAGTAAATAATTTATTAAAGTTACACAAGCGTGAAACTGTGTTATTTACATTAAAGAAGTCGACCCGTTTCCTATTAAAGGTACGATCTTAGTTGTTTTTGAGAAGCAGCAGGTCCAATGTGAAGGAAATGGATGATTGTGAAACTTTTAAATGTTCAAATAGTAAAATGACCATCGACAAATATCCACTCTGCTCCAAAAGTATTGGAACAGTGAGGCCAGCTCCTTTATTTTTGTTGTAGAGATTTGAGTTTGACATCAACAGGTGAAGATGAGACCAGAGATCAACACTTTCACACTCAGCTTCTATTTCCAGGTGTTTACGTCCCCTTTTGTTTGAACCCACCCATTTTTCATGCAATCAAAAGTAGGTGTATCTGACAGGTAATACCTGTCTCCTCAGCTGTGTATCAGATCCAGATGTAAACACCTGGAAATGAAAACTGTCTCAAAAAAAAAAAACTGAAGTGTTTAAAAAAAAAAAGGAGTTGGTCTCACTGTTCCAATACTTTTGGAGCAGAGTGTATCAAAAATAAATATCAAAAATGATCTTCTATCTTTTTCCGTTCTCATGAACAGTTTGTGCTCAACATGTAGAAATAATATAACTTTAATATTCTCAGTGTATGTTGGAGTACAGTGACCTGAGCTGGATCAGATGACAGCAGTGACCATCCTGAATCTGCATTTAAAGTCTCACAGGTGTGATGTGTGAAGCTGTCAGTGAGGTCAGACTGACACTGAGCATCGACCTGCTCACGTTCTCATTTCTCTCTCCTACTGTCACTACTGTGCTGCTAATTAAAGGTGCTCTTTAACATCAGCACTATCGTCTTTTTTTTCTTTTATTCATGGACTGATTGAAGTTGATTAAAAAGTCACACCTGCTGTTGGTTTGAGAGGCACTTGCCTGACTGATTAAATTGAGGAGTTGTTTGACTGACTGGAGGATTAAACATCCAGAATGACGCCCTGCAGAGTTCCTCCAGAAAGGCACCGAGCAGATGGGACAGATGGGAAACCAAATGATCAGTCTGTGTTTCACCTTTACTGCAAGATGGAATCTACAGACAGAAGGCCAACTCACATGAGCATCACTCATGACTTTCCAGCCTTGTTAGCAACTTTTTAATGTCATGAAACAAGCTGTGAAACTTTTCAGCGACACCCAAACATTTACTGCAGGTTAATAGAAGATATCTCTCCATCTAATCATCAGCTGCAGCGACGGGTGCTGTAGTTTTGCTCATGTTGCACATTTTCAGTGTAAACTGAAGCAGCAGCGCACGTTCCTCCACAAACGTCATGTGTGTTTAACTCTGTGGTCACGGAGATGCGTTTAGCACATGTCGTCATTTCGTGGACATTTTACAGCAGTGTAACATGCGATCGTATACTTGCCTGAACCATGTTTGTCCTAGTGATCATTCACGATGCTGAAATCAAAGATATTTCCTTTCACCACGTATAACACACTTTCTGACTTTATCTCATAAAACCACTGGTGGAATAAACCTTTGACAAAGTTCATGCAACACACCGAGCACATGTCACAGCTGGACACAAGAGTTTGTTGTGAGGAGTGTGTTGAATGTGTGAAACAGCAGAAGCAGTGCAGAGGTTTAGTTTGAGTAAAGAAACTCTCTCACTAACATGACCGTCCCGTTTTTATTCTAGTATTTATCAGTTTGCGTTTGTTACCTGTTGTTGAACCCTGTCCAGCTTTCTCTGACCTTCACCTCTGGATCTTGGAGTGTGTTGCCTGTTGATGCCCTCTGCTCTGTGTGGATTCTAGTTAGTCTACGTGACTGTAAGTAATGTCTTCTTGTTAGTTTTATTATTTATTATTATTCTGTCTACCTCTGAGGCCTCTCTGCCTGGTATTTAAATACAACAGTGAAGCAGATTTTCTGTTTCGCCTTAATGTTGCTCAGTTATTTGTTTTCTTTCGTGGAGAAGCTTTTAGAGGTCAGGGCTCCGCGTACTGAGTCAGTTTAGTAGCTGTCTCCCCACCTCCACCTCTCTGATGTCAGCAGCACTAGACTCCGTCTCAGCTTGTGGAATATGAAGCAGGGTTTGAACTTCTCTCAGCAGCGTTTTTTCCATGTGAACACTATCAGTGTCTTCCTGGAGAGATGTGCACTAATATCACTGTTATCAAATATTCCTCAGCCCCTTAGTTGGCTGAGTCCAGTTTAACGCGTAGGAGTTTCTGAAGGCTGGTGCCATGAAGTAAATAATTTAATGAGATGAAAACCGGCTATGGGCTTCTCCTGAAATCACAAGTGAAGCAGGGAGAACATCTGTCGCAGATGATGAGAAATGACAGAGTGAGTCTGTCACTGATGGACAAGACAGACTAATGTGGGTATACACTGGATTACAGTATTTCAAGTTTTATACAGAAGACAGCTCTGCACACGGTAATAAAAACCAGCCTGATATAACCTCTCTCTGCCTGATAACACACACTGACAACAAAAAAAGATTTACCACTACTGCATAATGTTCCTACTAACTTAATTGTGCTGTATTCTTTTTAGAAAACCACCGGGAAACCTGCAGCTGCAGGGCTGCAAACACAGTTTGAATCTCACATAAATAATCTAAAGCTGTGAAATATTAAAATATCACCTTTTAAAACGATGAGTGGTATGATGGAAACCTCAACTCTGAAATATGAAGACCTTTCAGTATTGAGCAGTAGCTCTGGTTTAGTTCTCAGGAGAAACCTGGAGAACATGGAGTTGGTAGAAAGTTCTCAACAAGTCAATCAAAGATTAGTGCGATTAGTTTGATTCCAGACAGTTTCTCCAAGTGGTGGGTGGGCACGTAGACGATCTGACATTCAACATGTTCCTGCCACTAGACTGACTGCTGCACTCAAATGAACAATAATTCTATATGAGACTAAAATACGTTGAGAAATAAAGTGTTCAAAGTGTTTTGATGATGATATTTCACTGATCATCCACGTCCTTGTCCAACAACTGTCTGTAGTATTTACAGCAGCTGTGGATTTACGCTTTTAAAAGCATGAAGCAAGTTTATATTTATTATTATGGAGTCTGTTAACTTATTTAAACTATCAAATAAAGAAAACTAAGCTAGAAGGAGAAATACTCTAAAAGCAAACAGGGGTTCAAGGGCAGAAAGAAAAAGCCCGACCAGGTGACCTCGAAGCAAACAGAGAGAGAATAAAGAGTTTTTTGCTGTCGAGGATCTGTGTTAGATCACCCCCGTGAATCACGCTGAGCAGCAGACATCACAGAGATTCATCGTTGAAAATCCCCCTCTGAGGTTTGAAAGACCGGCGCCTGCAGCTGGATGCTGTGAAATGGAGCGATACGTTGTGGAGATAGAGGAGTCAGGAGACTGAGCAGCACAGAGAACAGGTACATGAGCCAGTGTACAGGGAGGCAATTTCCTTTTCATCATGTTCCTGAGAGAAAACACAAGATTTGAACTAGTTTCTACAGGTACAAAAAAAAAAGTTTGTTCTGAAACATATTTGTTTTCTGCAGAACTATTGAACATTATGTTGTGTTGTTAGGAGGGCGTATTCTAATGAATGAATGAATGAATTAATAAATTAATAAATGAATGAATCGTTCATTTTCGTTGAAGACAAATGTTGTGATGCACATGTTTAGTCTGAGATGTGTGTGAAGTCTTTTGGTTGCTATTATCTGCTAACTGGTCACTTCTATGCTGATGACACTCGAGTCTTTCTATTTAACACTGAACTGAAACAACTTCCAATCTACTTAAATAAACTGAATTCTTACATGACATGAAACTGAAGAGTGAATTCCCCTCTACACTTTACTTTCAATCTGACTGGAACATGCTGCTTTCTTATGTCGCTTTGGATAAATTAACAAATGACTAAATGGATGTTGTTGCATTAGATCATTTTAATGTTCAGATTAGCTGCATGTCAGCAACAGGATCTGTGTGAATAAGAAGAAGTGAAAGAAGTCCGGTTTATGTTACCACATGTGAGAAATGAAGAATTGGAGGACGTGGTTAAATAGACATTAAATCCAGTCTGTTTGGCCTCAACAGTGATTTTATTTGGAGTTTTGTGCTCAACTCTCAATGACGTCTTTTTGTCTTGTCTCTGTGAATCAGTTCAGTTTCAGTCAATGAGCTTTATTGATATTAAAGCCAAGGACAGCGACAGTGCTGCCAGCGTCTTTGTTTCCTTTCACCTTTTTCACATCGATTCTGTTGCTTCTCGTCCTTCGACACTGTGACTCACCAGCGTCGATGTTCAGCAGCTGCAGGAACATTTTCCACAATAATAGTTTTCTCTCCTCCTTCTCTGCAGCCTCAGTTTGATGAAGCTGGTCCAGGGACGAGCCGGGACGGGACGTTGTAGATGATCTTCTGGAGATCTCTCAGTTTGAAGTTAGAGAAGCAAAGATTCAAAGTCGCTGCTGTAAGTTTTGAAATTTTAGTCTAGTTTAGTCTGTTACTCGACGTCTGTTGGACTGTCCTGTTCTTGATTCTGGGTTTTAGTTTTATTTCTTATTATAACATTTGTGTGAAGTGATGTTGAATTGTTCAACCGCCACTGTCTGCTAGTTTCATGTTTTCAGCAGCTGTGTATGTTACAACCTTCTCTTCATTCATGTCAAACATTTTAGAGACACAACAACTCAATTCATTTGAACCAGACTTGAAGAACACAGTATTGTTTTACTGCTGCTGTGCCCTGGTTTGACTGTTGCTATCAGTCTCTCCAACACGTTGTTGATCCTAATCCTCACAGTATGAATCCTAATTACTTTGTTCACCCCGACCCCATTTTCATCTCGCACAAAGATCAACAGAGAAATTCATTATGAAATGAACTGATTGTGATTATTATGTGTTGATGCTCCCCGTAGGATTTCCTTTTGAGGTTTTCTTTATATTCATCCAGCCTTCCTTCACAGCAGGGATGTTTTTAAGAAACACTGCATTTGAACTGGACATTTTGTGTCTGGCTTTTTTAGATTTGTAATTGTTATGTTTGGCTCAGGTTATATCACAGTGAAATAAAAACAATGAGAATACATCGTTACCTAATGATATTATTAATTATTAATGATATATGCAGTATATAAGACCCTATTCACGTTAAAATTATTAAATAAAATAATTAAAATAAAAATCATAATAGATTTGAAGGAATATATAAAAAAACAGGATCAGACCATTCAGAATGGTTAGTGCTGTTTTAGTGGCCTCTAAAAGGGAGATTACTCAGCTATTACATAATCCAGAGAATATGAAAGATTAGCATTAAAATAATCACTTATTAAATAATTTAATAACTTTCTGCAGATCAGTAAACATGTCTCGACATGCTTTGTATGAAATTGAAGAACAAACTCTTTATGTTGATCATGGGATCATCAGTCAATCAGCATTAACTATAGTGAGTGGAATATGTCTGTTATTATTATATTAGTATGTCTGAATATATCTTTACACACGGTCAGAAAATCAGATAACAGATTCCGTTTTTGTCATGTTTTAATTGATCACAGTCAGGTAAACAATCATTCCACAGACTGAAACAGGATTTTGTAATTACAACGTTACACAGAACATGACAAATGCCCAGAACGGACATTTAATAACCAGCATTTGTGGTCTGAAAACTTCCCATGCTTTGGAATGAATGTAAAAAAGCTCTAATTTCACATGGCACAAGACATGCATACGCGTCTCTGAACGAGACTCACAATGCGTAGCAAAGAGTTTGTGTGACAAACAGACATCTAAATGATGCAGATCCTGCTCAGATCCAGCTGCAGTCTTTCTCAGGTTTTGGTCGTGTTTCTTCTCTGGAAAGGCATCAGGAGCTTGTGTGCACAGAGTCTGAACTTCTGATCCCTCACGCTGTAAATTATGACATTCCAGCAACTGTTGGTGGCCAAAATCCAGAAGGCAAAAAAGGAGAAGTCGCACCATTTATTTCCCAAAACATTCCCGACCACGAAGACAGCAATGGGTGTGAACGATGCTGTAAACGCCACAGTTAAAGTCCCGATAGTTTTAGCTGCCTTGATGTCGGAGAAGGTGGGTTTGGTGGAGCTCTGGCACTCGGTCTCTGCCAGATGTTTCCTGCGCTTCGAGTGCTGCCTGATGCTGGACAGAGAGATGATGTTTATCACCACAGTGCCACCGAGAAGCGTGAAGTCAAAAGCGGGAAAGAGGAGGAGGATGTTCCAGGCCTGGCTCGGGAACTTGCCAATCGTTCCCAAAGCATAATTACACATCCGGCTGCAGGAGTTGTACTCCAGAGCGATCTCGCTGCTGAAAACCATCGGAAACACAGCCAAGAAGAAACTCCCCACCCAGGAGAGGACGATGAGGATCGTGGTCCTTTTACGAGTAATCACAGAGTCCTTGTGGAGTGGCCTCAACACGGCGATGCTCCTCTCGATCGTCAGCAGGAAAATAGTCGTGATGGAGACCAACGTGCACCCGGCAAAGATGGGGCCGATGATGTTGCAGGGGTGGAAACTCACAGACTGTGAGTTATACGAAGTCCACTCCGGTGCAGAGTCAGTGACCATGAGATAGACCTCAGCATAAACGGACAGCGGCACCACGAATATCCCCACTGCCAAATCAGCCACAGCCAGGGAGGCCTTCAGGTAGCCCTGCGGCGTGTGGAAGTGTTTCGTCCCCAACACCACAGCCAGAGTCACCAAGTTCCCAAACAAGATGGCAAAGATGAGCAGCACCATGAAGAGCACCATGAGGATTTTGTTGGCCAGTGTACAGCAGCACACGGTGCAGTGTGCTGGTTCAGTTCTGTCCAACATGGTCGGAGTGCTGGTCTCAATCATTGGGGTCACTCTCACAGCAGCATCAACTTCATGACCTGAAAGACAAACAAACAGGAACATGTCGGGTCAATTTGTGGAGCCAGGGTTCAGGAAGTGGATCTGGTAAACATACAAAGATGGAGTGAGAGATGGAACCACTCGAACGGTGTATTCTGTTTTGGTTTGTAAGGCTTCGAAGGAAAGTCTCCAAAACCAGGACACGCGTCCTGTTGACCAACCTCAACATCCATCAGTTGCTCTAAAGTGTCCCACGTATCTGCTCATATGCCTGTGATTGAGCTTGACTTCTTCATCCTGGTTTGTGCCGCAGGCATTAAGTGACGTGACGTGGTTGAAACAGGCAAACTGGATTCTTTTTATCCATCCAGTTCACAGGAGCTGACACTCAACAACAAGCGAAGAGGTTCATGGTGTGTCAGTATTTAGAACCTCCCTCAATAATGTAGAGACACGTCTGCGTCTTCGCTGCGGCTTTATGTCCAATAGACTCACTATAACTGCTTCAGCCCGCTCGAGCCCATCCTGCCTCCGCCCCCCTCCCTCACCTCTGCACTCCCATGATGCTTTGCGGTCATTGCCATTCTCTGTCGTTTCTCTGCTCTTGGACTGTTCTGCATCCACTTTCTCACCTGTTTCTCATTCTCAGTATATGTGCACTAGCTCCTTTATAGCATCAGACTTCGCTCAAAGAAATGAAGTTTTTGATTAATTTTGCCAGTTGAAAGCAAATATTTGAACATTATTAGCTCATTAAATTCCATAGCTCTAAAATAGTTTTACTTTCCATCCACATAATTCAATTTCAGGGAACCTTCGAGATAAAATGAAAACTGAGGTCAAGTCACCGTTTGGAGTGTTGAAAGTCGGCGCTGGTTCGTTAATAGCTACGTTTCTATCCAAGGATAGAGACAATTTTAACAGGATTTCTACAAATTAGACATTTTTCCATTTAATACTGGTTCATGGAGATTGACACGCTGTCATGAAAGCACAAGAAGAAGAGAATGCAGCATGATGGTGTGATTTAAAAGAGCTTCTATAGAGAACAGTGTGGACAACATGATGAAAATCATCTTCTACAAAAGGTGAGTTCTACTTTAATATGCGAACAAATAAACTGGTGCACGCTCACTGACTGCAGTGAAATGTGTTTAATTTCAAAGTTGAATCATTTCAGATGAGATTTTAAGAAACTAGATCTGTCCACACTGTAATTATTTAACTTTTGATTTTACTGAATGTTTGTAATGTGGGTGGTTTTACTGACGCCACACCACAAGGGGGCAACAGTGATTATGGTGGTGGCCTTCACTAAGGTGCAAAGATGAATATAAAGGACCTCTGCACCTGGTGAAGGTTTGTTGAGTGGCAGGAGGAGGTTCGTGCTCCTATGACCTATGACCTTGCTCCTATTATTGTACTTGTTATACTGTGTTGACCTCAGATGAACTATTGGCTCAGGGTGTTACAGCAGGTTTCTATTGATGGTCCCTGGTAAACAAATGTCAGTACTAGTAAGATGTTATTTCAAGTTAATCTAGCTATGTTGCACTCTTGTGGACACCCCCCCACCCCTTCGCCCCCTCCTGTTGCATTTCTAGATCCGCCCCTGCTCCACAGTAAAACGCATGAGCTCTGCGTGACTCTACTTGGCACCGGGTCCCGCTCTCTCTCTGATGGACGGACAGACAGACACTACTCACTCCAGCTGGATAAAGGGTGATGTCATAATCTGGCTGCACAACAGCAGCTGTAGTAGTAAACAAAACCCAGCTGGCGCTTCCCGCGTCTTTAATCCTCCCAGACACACACAGTGCGGCAGGTTCCTGGACATGTTCCTCCTGTAAACGGGTCGGACTGGACTCAAATCAGTAATTAGTCTGTGATTTAAGTTTCAGTTGCACCGAGGAAAATGCACACCACCACTCTTTGAGTGTTTTCACCCTGTGCGTCACTGGAACTCCACACATCCTCGGACAGCAGAGGTTCATTTGTAAATGCTGCTTTAAACTACATCACATGAAACGACACTGTCACTATACAGATTTCTAAAACTATCAAAATAAAAATGATGTTCAAAAACGTGGCAGAGACGCAGCCCTGTCGTTCTGATGTCAAGTCCCCGAGCTTCTCCTCTTCTCACTGTAAATCCATCTACAGCGCGCAGTCACGCACAAACCTCCCGCGTCTCCAGCCAAAAATCTTCAGGATGCAAAATGAAGTCCATAAAACAATCCCTCTCCAGTGCGCAGTGATCAGTGAGAGCCTGTGCGCCCTGCAGGACACCCACTTACAAGCGTACTTACCTCTGGGCTGCTGCCACACTCACTGTGTTGTAGAGTCCCTGGAAGCAACGCACTCTACATTTTGGCTCTTACGCACCGATCTCGTCTTTATTGTACTTTCAGATTTGACCAATGAGGCTCCGTTTAAAAAACAGTTTTGTGATATTATAGAAAGTTACCTCATGCTCTCGCTTACATATGATAGATAATATTCATTATTACGTTCAACTCTACTCACTTTCAGCTTTAAATCCCTTCAAGATGCAGAAGCCAGCGCTCCGCAAAGTAGCATTTCCCGCTAATATCCACACAGTAGCACTTCAGCTGCAGCTTAAAACATCCTACAGTCCTCAAGATCAAATAAACGAGGAGAAGAACCCATAATCAGCAGCATGGAGTCATTTCCCGACGCGCAGAGGTTCAGTGGAGGATGGATGTGCGGAGGCAGCGCGCTGCGCTCTGCTCCGCTCGGCTCCGGAGCAGCGGTTAAAGTGTCTCCTCCGCTGGTTGCTCCATTGGCTGAGGACGTTGATGACAGACAATACTCCCTCCTCGCGTAGATGCATGTGTGAAACCTGCTGCAGACTAGGACGCGGATGTATATCCTCCAAGTGGGTCTTTATTCGGGTGGGTTCCTGGATTCCCCTCATTAACCAGGACTCGTTAACCTTTCATCGATTCTTTGTTTTAGACTCCAGCTCTTTTCTGAGAAAACACACTGACTTCATCTCTGCAGCCTGAGTCATTGCTGCAGCATTAAAATTAGGTCCCATCTGACCATGTCCAGCTTTTACATGTGACGTGAAACTCTTCAGTTCACAGTTAAATACTGGACTCCAGCAGGGACTCTGATTGTCCAACAACTACTGCAGTTTATCAAAAATCTGGGAGCATGCACCAATAAACCACATGGTTCTGATTTATTATCTGATTCCTGCACCAAACCGTCTCATATCTACTTTATTCTTCAGTGTGTTTAATGTGTTTGAAGAAACCAAACACACTAATCATATTTCAGCACAGAAGAACATTAAGTCGTTGCACAGGGAGCAGTTAATCCAGCTTTGTGTAGTGTGAACAAGGACACAACCACTGAGAGAGAAGCCACTCTGTCCTTATGAGAATTTTAATTACTGTAAACAATGCCTAATCAATTTGGTAAATGGACTCCTTCAGAGCTTTTATCAGTGCTTTACAGTTTGCCTCCTGTTCACCTGCTCGTGCATTTTCCTACTGTGATGACAGAACCCGGTTTAGTGGAAATCACTTTTATATTTTCCTCTTTAAGCACAGGACTGATACTAGATATCACATTTCACCTGCACATTCTGACTATAAAACGCATTTCCTGTTTAAAAATGTAAATAATAGCTTGGAGCTATCATGGAACAGTTTATTCAAGATGTGTTTTTGTGTCACACTGATGCAGGTACCGCACCACGTCTGCATCTCACAAGGTCACGGTGGTGGATGAAAAGTCAGTCAGTCCACTTTGCACCGTTCTAATGCCCCATGTGTGGATCTGCTTCTTATCTCTGGTGGTTTCTCTGCAGAAGTCCCAACACTAACACCTGATTCACACAGACTCAGTCTGATCTGAGCCATTAACTGGTGGTTAACTCTTAATGTTTCTGGTTCCATCTTAAACATTTGATTGTTCCTGTGACTTTCATTGGAGAACATTTCTAAACTCTTGAGACCCTCTGTATTGACGGACCTTTGTGTTGTTTCTCTTTACTTAACTGAACCCCTGATGAACTGCTGAATGTCCAGAGAAAAGATGGTTTCACAACAAAACCTTTGTAATTGAAGTTTGGAGAACAACAACTTCATCTGGACTTAAGATCCTGTTCTGCTGCAGGTTTCTTCTGATGCTTCTGCTGTGTAACGTGCTCTTTTTCTCTGCAGATAAAAACCATGTGATACAGTCAGTGCAGATTGTTTCACCAGCAGCTGAAGAAATTAACTTTATATTTTGCAAATGTTCATTCTCACTGTAAGAAAATAGACATTATTCTTATGGGAAATGATTCAAATAAGGGGAAATGAAATGAATCATTGTTACCTGGGAGAAGAAATGCAGCAGATGTGAAACTTTCTGTAATTTGAATCTAATGGGAGCTCCCCTGCAGCCGCAGCTCTCTTATTGTATTCAGTGTAAAACAAAATGGCTAAATGAGATGAAAACAAATGAGCTCTATGTGCTCATATCCAAACCCATTTTCAGTCTCTGCACTTGTGTCCCTCTGACTCTCCTTAATTCACCAACACACCCTTTTATGTGCTGCATTTCAGGCAGCTTCAATAAACCCCCAGAGTCTAACAACCTGAGTGTAGTCAGCACGGCAGGTGTGTCCTAATAGTATCATTACTTCCAGGTTTGGCTGCAGTCCTGCTCCGGCAGCCGTGGACATGACAAAACAAAAGCATATTAATCCTGTGCTTCTGTACTTGTCTGTGTGTGTGGTGGGTAATCCTTAATCCAGAGGTCACAGCAGGCGGCCTCGTTTGTTTCTGGACTTTCAATCAGCCTGGTAGCTGCTGCATCACGAGCCATCCTTTAACCCCTCATAAAGATTAAAGGGGAATTCCATCATTTAAGACCTCGTTTCATCCTAGTGTCATAAAAAGAAAAACGAGAGGAATTAATGATTGAACATAATAATAATCTTAAACTCGCTCCTTAAAGATCTTTAAGTAAACGCGTTCTTCACTTAATGAACAGCTGACAGTTCTTTGTTCTGTTTTATTATTTCTCGTTGTCACTTTCTTCCTCAGTTAATCTTTTTCACACACTTCATACTTTCTATTATTCTAATTTTACTTCTCTCTTCCTTCCTCGCTCATCCAGTCTCCTCCTCTTGACCTGAAGCTGATGCAGGTTCATCGTCTACTTTCTTTTAAGAGCGTCTCAGAGGAAATAAGGGATGCAGAGGGGTCAGGGTGGAGAATCGACTGAATCATAACTAATGCCCCCCAAGGCAGATTTAACGCTATTAATGCTAATTCATAAATAAAATACACGTGTGTCGACTGTGAATGATGAAATGTGTGTGAAGCAGGAGGTGTACAAACCTGCAGTACACATAATTAAATGTACTTGTATGTAAATCTGAGTCAAGATCAATATCAGAGTCTTCTTCAAATGACACAGGTGTGAGTAAAGATTTAGTAAATAACTGTTGTAGAAGGATGAAGAGCCACATTCTCCAACACAAAGCTTCCTCCACTATGTTGCTCCCCACTTGATTCAACTCGTCAGTTGTCCAGTGCAGGTTGCCCCCCATTCCCTGGCCTCCTGGTCCACCCTCCCACCTGTCACCTTGGTATAAATGCTCCTCCAATCAGCACTCACTCTTTGCCAAGCTGTTCTCCAGGCTTCGGCCCGGTTTGCCGATCTGTCTGCCTTACGCGAAAACTGCGAGGCTGCCAGGAACCACAACACCTCCCACACTCGGCCACCAGCACAGACCCACCAACCTGTCAATCCAAATCAACGTTACTGTCACTGCTGGTTCAGCTCGCGAGGATCCAAATCAGTGCAGGAGCTGCATCTGATCAGTGCTGCAACATAACAGCTCATTTCTGTGCCTGTGCACCGGCTGAATGCAACAAGCACCAAGTAACCATCTGCAGAATTTAAGGTTCCACTTCCTGTATCTGTGACAGCTAAACGTCACAGCTCATTGCTCCACATTCTCAGCAGCCTGTTGATTATTTGTGGAACACGTCGCTGTCAATTTCACATCCCACTGGAATGATATGTTCAAGAAAAACGATAAGTTCAATCAGACCAGCAGCAATCAGAAATAACCTGAATAGTTTTCATTCCCCATAAAAGATGAGAAAATCACAGTTTGACAAACAGAATGTGGAACAAACCGGTTTGTTTTCCTGTCACAGCTTCTCTTCGTCTGTGGAAAATTGAAACTGATGCAGCCTGTGATGATTGCTTCTTCTTCTTCGAAGCTTTCTGTCAAATAAAATCTCCAAACACAGAGCTGGAAAAGCTGCTCCGTCTGGTTGTTATGCATTTAATATAGAAGTCAAGTAGGCACAGAAATAACAACAACCTCATTAAAGCTGGTGTTCCACTGAAATGCCAGTTTGAATTTCGTTACAGCAGCTTCCAAATGAAGAACTTCTTGGGTGTTAATGGAGATCATCAGAGGAGTTCTACTTAAAAAGAAAAAAAAAACTAATTTGACTTTAATGCATGAAAAGATGCAAATTTAAATAAAGAAGAGAAACTGTGTTATCAACAGCTTCCGTCCAAATATTAGACTCATTCTAGTATCGGACACATTAATATGTAGATTAAGAAATTTGTATTCAGAAGAATTCTAGGAAAATGTGTTGAATACAGATGTTCAGCTGCATTATTGGATGCAGTGAATTAGACTTA
Source organism: Anabas testudineus (assembly GCF_900324465.2). Lineage (NCBI taxonomy): Eukaryota > Metazoa > Chordata > Actinopteri > Anabantiformes > Anabantidae > Anabas > Anabas testudineus. The sequence goes on from NC_046625.1 coordinate 1,794,602, forward strand.
GTACACGATATAGCCACACGGGCCTATGGATAGAAAGGTTTCTCAAGGATGAGCATCAAGGGGATAAAACCGCATTTCAGAATAAACATTAACACTTTACATCCAAAGGCACGAGTCTGCTCATCAGTTCTTCCAGATATAAAAACCACATCCACTTTTTAAAAACTTCATTTACTTGAGGAAGATTCACTGAGGCGAAGCAGCTCAGTACAACTACAGTGTGAGTTCACCGGCACCTCGTCAAATCCCACCTGCAGCTTTTCAGGAGCTTCTTCTGCTTCTTCAGTAAAAAAACCTAAAGAGACAGAGAAGAGTGGGCTTTTTGTTTCGGAGGACGACCTGTTGGACGTCAGTGTTTCAGGTCGGAGCTTCTCTGCTGCGTTCAGGTTCATCGTAAACAAAACAAAACAAATCCTTGTGTGAAATTAGTGGTATTTCCCTTTAATTAATAAATCAATATAACATGACTCCTCACACGGCTGAGGGGCAGGACTACTGTACGTCTACGGAGCCTTGAATTATCACTGATCTGTGAATGAGCTGTAATTTCCGGCCACTATTGACTCATTTTAGAGAATTAGTTATGAAACACACTTCTCCCTGCTGACACCTGCTGCTGTGTGTAGATGTGCAGACTGTGTCTCTCACGACCATGAAACCCTGTGTTCACGTCTGAATGTGACAAGATTAAAACCTGGAGGACTTTGAAGCTCTGAAGCCAGTTGGTTTAATACCAGGTGACGTATCTCTGCACTCTTTATCGTATCCTATCATTCTTACTCACAGTGTTTGTAACATACAAGAATAAAACACTGACAAATTATCACTATTAATCTGAAACCTCCATCAAAATAATTCCAGCTGAAGTGTCGACATGATGCAGCCATGTTGGATGATTGATGTAGAAAACCACATGTATTTATCCAACGGATCAGATTGACCTTGTTTTATGTCTGTTGTAGCCGGGGGGGCCCGGAAGCACAAGACTTTACACTGTCGCAGTCAAACTAATTAAAACAGAACCAGATGGCTGAAAAACATGGCTGAGAACACGAGGTGTAACGGGGAATAAAGAGAGTGTTTAAACTGCACTGACTGACGTTTGTCCTGTTTTCACTGCAGCACAAAACAACACGGACACATTAACACTTTTATTTTTACAGCCCATCTATCACCAGCTGCTCTCTGACCGCTGAGCAGGTAGCACACAGGGTGATGTCCTGAGAGCCCTGAACAATGAGCCGAAACTAGGTTTCATTTATTGTTCATTGATTCATTTATGCTTTATGAGACACACTGAGTAGAATAAGTCGTGTTGTCATCATTAGGGCTAATATCTGTTCCCTTATAGTATTTGATGCATTTATACATCACCACTGAAAATTCTCCTCAGTCCCTTAGAGAAGTTATTTGTAGGTAATCTCTGCACTTGAATGCAGCAATCCCCTTCAGCGTGATGGAGGAGCATGCAGAGAACACAGGAAACAAAAAGAACCCATCAGAGCAAAGCACAGGCACATGGTGACTAATCTTCTACCACTAACATTAGTTTGTATTTTTTCTTTTTTATGATTGAACTCATTCATTCAATTCATCATTTTTATTAAGATTTCAACTCAGAACGACCCTCGACTCACTGGGAATCATTAACCTTTTTGGATCCAAGAACAGAGGCTGTAAATACGATTCATTTTGTTCATGTCTGACTTTTAAAACCAGTGAATAAAGAAAGAATATAACATGATGTAACACAAGAAATACATTAGTCTGGAAGTCAGCCCACGGCACCAGCACAAATATGAACATGATTCTAAAAATCAATGGTAAAAGTCAATTTGAATGATGCCAAAATAAAATAAAAGCTTCATGACCTAATTTTTCCATTTTCTTAGATAAAACAGCAGTAATTCAGAATGAAGCAGACTTCAAGGCGAAAACAAGCAATTGCACAACCTGGAACAGTTCATCGCTGCTCTGAGAGAAAACAGACGCGAAATGATGAATGAATCGGTCTCTGGTGCCTCCACCAGAATCTTTAATGGGCAGAAACACAACAACCTGAGACACGTTAGAAAAAGTCCAAACAGAATAACTGCACCAAAAAAAAAAGGAATCAACAGGAAACCAGAAAATATCTGCATTTACGTGGTTTTTATTAACAGTCAGTGTTCACAGGATGGATGTAAGAGCTGAGAGAGAACAGAAGAACAACACTGGGAAGAAATAATCTAATAAATCAGCAACTTCTCTAAGAGTTGGAACGTGGCAGCAGAGTAGAAATGGATTTTTTCTCCTCTTACCTGTGTTAAATTTCATCAGTTTCAGTTTTACTATTGTTCGTTTTTTTTCTGTAAAGTCTATGAAAACTAAACTTCGCCTCATCTTTTCTTTCTGCGCTGGAAGACGACACAGCATGACGTCTCCTTTTCTTCAGCCGTGTTGTGTCTTCACTTCCCTGAAATTGATCTCAGGATCCAACTCTGATGAGACACAGGAAAAACGCCGTCACACGGGGTAAAATTAGACAAAGTAGTTGAAGCAAGACTGTTGTACCTGTGGACAAAAGTGACACGAAACAACCTCGGTCAAAGTTCAATTCAATTCAATTCAATTTTATTTGTAGAGCGCTTTTTACAATTGACATTGTCACAAAGCAGCTTTACACAACCAAAGAACAGTACATGAACAGTGTATGTGTATGAGTCATGAGTCAAAGTGAGCTGAAGATTTGTCAAAGACAGTGTGGAGCGTTCAGCGTCCTCTCAATTACTCCTTCAGTTACTCCACTGGGGTCGAACTCCTCCACCGACCAGTGACACTGCAGTTAACACACGTCTGTTTAAACTCTTATTCTAATAAGTTCAGACAGATGCTTTTCATTCATTTATTTACAGGCAGGACCCCAGGACCTCTACTGGAGAGTTGCAGAACTGTGTAAAAGCTTTTCACATATTTTACTCACAAGAATGGGATGTGACTGCGACCTTGACCTTTGACCTACGGCCACCAAAGTCTAATCACTTCAGTCTAATCATCATTCCTTAGATCAAACGGATGGACCACGCTGACTCCGGTCCTGGTTGTTTCTGTGACAGACAAACCCGTGAAGTAAATCTCCCACGAAGTGACTACAACACACCTCACACTCAAATGGAGAGAAACTGAATATGAAATGAGGACGCGTTCATTCGGTGATGGATTTGAAGGTCAGACAGCTTCTTTCTGTTCTCGCGTCAACGGCGGTGGTTAAATGTGTTCTTATGTATCATTTATGAACCGAGCACATCAGCATTTCAAGATGTTCGCCTCATTTCCTAACATTTCCTGAGACACACATGTTTTTCAGGTAGTGGGAAACACAGGGAGGTAGTAAATTACTTACTGGAGCTGTGGAAATCACTTGGTGTCTACTTGTTGGAGCTCAAACTGTGAAGCAGGGAAATGGAGGAAGCCAGGTTGTCATGGTCCTTTTCCACAGATGAAGTCGCTCCATCCATGGTTCACATTTATCAGAAAACCCTGACAGTTACTTTTATATGTCATGTTGTCACATTTCAGCTCTCAGTGTGTGTCGTCGTGTTTCGTAGCTGAAAAAGGACGTGAAACCGAGTAAAGTTCATCGGTTGAAAACTGAACAGAGATCATTTGTGTTTGTTGACACAGCTTTGTCTGTTTCTGCTCTGCTATGTTTCAACAAGCAGCACGTTGCCATTAACCACATCAGTGCTCTGCTTCTATGTTGCTCTACCACCGTGGGACATTTGAGAGGATGATAAATGATTGTGCATCAGTCCAATGACAGTTTATGAATGGATGTTTGTACCACATGTAATAACATTTCCTCAGGTAAAACATTAACAACCATGAGGCATGCATGAAGGCACAGTGACCTTTGACCGCCATTTGTGCCAGATTTGAATGGAATCTCTGGGGGTGTTGTTGAGATAACGTCCTCAGTAACGGACAGACATCCTGAAAACATAAAGCCTCCGGCCACGGCGGTCACCGCAGTAAAGGTTGACGTGTGAGAGCATAAAACAATACTCGGCTGCAGCCGACCTCACATTAATACATGGAACTAACAGAACGTGTCCCCGGTTCCTGTTTGTGGTTTACCGTCACGTTACCTACGTTATCAACACTATTCACCAGCACAGTTCACCTTTCATACCTCTTCAATGAAGCGAACCCACTGTGCTTAAACTCCCATCATCCCCGGTGCACAGGGCAGCTGTGTCTTCTTTATTGTTGCTAGGCAACCGCTGCATCACTGTCGTTAGCCTAACAGTTAAGCTAAAGACGGCTTCTTTACACATTTACTGTGTCTAAATATTAATCCTTTATCTGGATTTCTGGTGGAGGGAACTGGTTCTTTGTTGGACAGAGAAATGGAGACAACCAGAAGAAGAGAAGTGTTTTCAGCTCTAGATTTTCAGGACACTACTGCACAAGAACACGAGGCGCTCGGCAAAACAAAACACTACAGAGGCTGTTAAAGAGGTTCTGTCTTAATGGTGCTCCTAATCTCCAGTTTCATCCACACAGTCTAACCTTACCTGCCTCTTTCTGCAGCTGTTACCGGCCTCATTAAAGAACCTTCTTTGCTCCTGGGTCTTGGTACATTTGTGCATTCGCTCCCTCTTCCTTAGCTCCCAGCAGTCTGAGTCCACCACAGCAGAAGTTAGTGACTTCTGACGAGCACGTCTCTGGACAGACAGCAGCTGTAATATGTAAACTTGTTTAATAGGTTTTGTTCATATGTGTGGAATGAATCCACGTATTTAAAGAATCACTAATATGAACGATACCTGAGGCTTCACAGTGTTCTGACTGTAGAAAACCCGTGTAAGTAATTTACTGTCCAGTGCTGCAGCAGTACAACACTGAACTTTGACAATTTATCCTCAGAAGCTTCAGCAACATGTGTTTCCAGTAAATATGGGAGAAGACTGTTATTAATCAAGCAGCAGAAATGTCCTTTTTTCAAGCCATGTTATTGCTGTTTGTTGATTGTACACGCTGCAAAGAGCTTGTGCACTTTCTATTTTTCTTTCTGGGTGGATTGTGGTTTCTAATGGGACACAAATAATTTATTTGCAATAGAAGATGAAGCTGGTACCACAGCCCTGTGCAAAGAATCAGTTTCTGTCAACTTTTATTACAGCTTCTGTTTTTCAGTTCATAAACTAATGTGCAAAACGAAAGTGTGTTTGAAAAATGGAGGCTGTCCCACAGCCTATCGAAGGGAAAAGATTAGAACTGTTTGCAGCAGGCTTCGTGAAAGGTGGCTCAAACCGTGCACAAACTCAATACTCAAGTAAAGGTACAAGTACAGAAAAAATACTCCACTTCAAGTAGAAGCACCACTTAGTAAACATGTACTTAAAGTGTCAAAGTAGAAGTACTCCACTAAGAAAACTTTCACCACAGCTGGTGTAGGTGACATGAAACGCCGCTCCAGTTTTCCTCTCAGTGGGTGTTTTGTGATGAGTGTGAAAATATAACTGCTGCTTGTGTTGTCTTCACTGTCAGTAACACAAAAGCAAAAAAAAAAAAAAAAAGATTATGCTCAGTATGTGTATGAATACAGGCACAAAATGACATGTGCCACCGAACACGGGGAAGGTTTGGATCAGCAGCTGCTCCTCATTTTATTCACATGTTGTCGTCGGAGCACTTGACTGACAGGACTTTTTCATTTCTTCAGTAAAATCCAGAGGCAGCGATGCAGCTGTGACGTTCACCTTACAGAAGAAGCTTCTCTCTCTGAATCCACCAGCCAGCTGGAGTCTGTGTAGATTTTGTATGGGACTGCTCCGGTTCTTGGCTACTGATGCTGCTGATTATAGTATAGTACACTCCACTCACTCCACCTCATTCTCCTCAATCTCTATATCTGCCTTTATGATGAAGGACAGACTATTTTCTGCACATTGAACTCTGGATGAATCATAAGCTGTGAATTTGTCTCATATGAGATGAATTCCTAGAAAAGGCGCTGACCTCATTCATATGCATTGTGTTTATTGTGCCTGAATCTATGTAAATGGATCAGTGGGAGAGGTTTTTCACATTTTTTGCAAAAGTCAAATCTACATTTACAAGAAGCTACGAGCCTCAGAGTGGCTGATTAAGTGTAAAAATCAGAACTGAGCTGCATCTTTCATCAAATGCCTTCAAATATCTGCACAGAACAAGAGCAGCAGAAGCCAGAGGGATGTGATACAGTATAAAGAGAGATGGAGATCATTCCCGTGGAGTGGGGGGAGAGGAGACAGAGTGGGGATGACACAGCAGCTTGTAAGTCAAGGGCGCCCAATCCCACGGCAGCCGGCACGCCACCACAGCGTTGGATTAATTCACTCTGACTGTGACATGCTCGCTTGTCTTTGGGGAAAGACAAGCACTGGAGGCCTCTCCTCCTCTGCTCATACTCTGACTCCCTCTCCTCATAACTTCCCCTGTTTCTCCCACATCAACATTTACTCCCCACCACTACTGGGTCAGTCTCTGTAGCGCTGATGAAGCTTGGCCGGGGGCTGATGCTGTGGATTTCAGGCGACAGATGTGAGAGCGTGCAGGCAGCTGAGCTTCACGCTCTGCTGGCTCGGCCGGCTGCGTGCAGAGCGTCGCTGGCCACTCTGAGTCACGTTTGAGTTTGCAGTGATGTCATTTCTCTTTGCATGTCTGAGTGAACGGGGGGTGGAGCAGAGAAGTGGTTTGTGGAGAGAGGTCGCCTCAGCTGCTCACATAGAATCACTACAAGAGACACGACAGGGGCTCAACAGCTGCACAGGAAAAGTAAATAACAACAACGTAGAGCTTCTATATTCACAGTTTTATTACATTTGCTCTTCCTGCCTTTCCTTGAACTTTTACATCAGTATGTGACGCAAAGGATTTGATCTTCTCTGATTGGTTAGTAGGGGGCGAAAGTCGGAAACCTTCAGAAAGTAAAACAGTAAAACCTCCTCGGTGCCAGTGCTGTTCTGTGTCTGTGTCACAGGAAGTTTTAACTTTGAGTTATGAAGCATTTCTTTACTAAATTATAGATCCAAAAAAGTTCCATAGTGTATCCTTGAGTAAATAAAATCATCAGGTTAGATGATAAACTGTGTTAAAGTGTGTGGACCAGACAACTTATGATGGAGCTGTTTTGTTTCCAGTTGGATAATAAGAGGAAAATGCTCTGATGTGCTCCTGCATTAACTGTCTTACATTAGTCTTTGGTCTGTAACTGGTTTGGGGACCCTGTGAGAGAAGGTGCTGCCCTGCAGTGATTTTCACACTTGATTAATTTTACAGTGTTTTTCTGATGGAGCACATTCTGCATTATTTAGCCTCCACAGAAATAAAAGAACAATGGGAGCCTGGTTTCCACCATCAGCAGCAGACACAGGCTCTCGCCTGTCAGTCAGTCAGTCAGTCAGGGCTGAATGACACCTGTACTGATGCAGCCTGTGTCCACAGAGAGAGTCAGGCCTCATTTCTCAATCTGACAACAGATGACAGAGAACTGGACCAGACAGAAGAGGAGCAGCAGAGAGGAAGCAGTGCAGTTAGAGAGAGGCAGGAGGAGGATTCATTAAAGGCAGACTTCAGTCAAACAGCAGCTGGATAATCATGATGAAAATGACGACATTTAATTTAATTACCTTTCTGTCTTTGCTGTTTGGACACTAGAGGGCAGAAGAAAGAAACTAAATACAGACAGGAACATGTAATAAGAGATAAGTTTTATACTAAAAGTTACGTACTGTCAAATACACGGTCACACATTCGCTTTAGCATCGTTTCAGTAACTTCTTCAATGTCACCACATTTATTTCATAGATCAGACTGCTCCCTGAAGGCTCCAACACGAGCCTAAGATTCTCCGCGGGGTTAAGATCTGGACTCTGAGGTGACCACCCCGCGAGTCCAGGAAGTGTCCACCTGATGAATCAATTAAATCTATTAAAAAACACTGTGTCCCATCATCTTATTAGTTAAATGTCTTCATCACAGCCACAGTAGAACTGACAGCCCCTTTATAATAGAAATAAAAACTCAGACAGTCAGAATCAGGATGAAACCATCACCACCAGTCGACTTTACTTTACCAGATGACTTAACTCTGCAGAGTTGAGCTGTTTGACTGAGCTGAAGCCAGAATCTTTGGCTGTCGAAATGTTCAGAGGTTTAACAAGAGTTTGGAGAATATTATACAGGGATTATTCATTGTAGAACTCATTAACTTAATAATACATACACACATTAGCTTTAACAAACCTCCTTTAAATACAATGTTCACTCAACCCAAACAGGAAAGTGTTCTTTGGTGGTTGTGGTCATAGATATAAATGACCTGTATACCTACAAGTGAGAATGACCTTTACAGTGTGGGTCTTTACATTTACTGACAACAAGGAAAAGCTTTAAAACCAGCTACAAACACATTCTCACAGGTTAAAGACATTTCTCAGAGGGACTGCAGATAATCCACAGCAGAGACAGGACTGACGCTGCCAGTGGAGATACAGTTCATAATAATGCATTACATACATTATTAAAATAAATAAAAGAAACATAGTTTTATTAACAAGAAATTAAATGTCAACAAACTAGCACAGTGTTAATCCCGACTCTGTGGCTCATTGTAGCTGAATGAGATTTTTACAATATCAACAAAAACGCAGCGATGCTCATTTGTTAGCGTTCATTAAATTCAGATCTCGTTAGGTATCGTTAAGATTCTGCTGATTTCTTCAGGTGATGAGGCACAGGTGAGTGTCACTCAAGTTAAAATTAACATTTGAAGTGAAATGTCACCATTCAAGGTGAGTTTGTCTGTGTAGGACGCATCATACATAAAGAAGATTTCAAAATAGAAGTTAAACAGCTGTTAAATGCAAAAATCTAGAAATTCAAAGGCAGCGCAGAACGAAACCATGTTTAATCTGGATTTAAAGTTGGTCTAAATTAGCACTTCTCTGGCCTGAGAGGCCCAAATGATGCTGATTCTATCATAAAAAAGACAGTTATGTCGGTCCGGAGCAACTGAGAGACTTGGAAACGAGAAACAGTACTTTTAACTCTACTCTTGCAAGTTGGTGCAGAGACCTGAGAATTGCTGTCAAAAGACACACCCAGTAATCCAACCTGCTGGAAATAAACGTGTAGATTCATTTCTCTAAGTCCCGTCTGGACATGAATCCTCTGATTCTTGCTGTGTGTTTAAGATTGTACAGTGCAGACTTTGTGATAGATTTGTCACCCTGACACACAGATTACTCCACGACGGGTTTTATACGAGTTTGTCTCTAGTTAGTTGGAGAAATTTCACATTTTTATTCCCAAGGGCAGGTTTTGTGATCTGGGAAAGTGACCCATCACCTCTCAGTCTTAGTATGTGTCTTATAATACAGGAATAAAGAACCTTGAAGCCTTGAAGCCTTGAAGTCTTGAAAAACTGTGGTCATATAGTCGTCAGTCGTAGTATGAAGTGTAAACATCCAGCGACACTTGGAGACTATTGAACATCTTTATTGTTCAGTTGTTCTGTTGAATGCACAGCAGAGAATCAACTCAAAGACCTCAGGAAAAAGAAGACAACAATAGATAGACCTGTCTCTGATGTAAACCGAGGCTCATCTCTGCTCCAAAGCCCCCAACTGCACCTCAACAACAGGCCCTGATGAAGCTCGTTGGTCTGAATAATAAACGTGTTCAATGATCTGCGAGTGTTGCTGCAGGTTTGATCGCTTCAGTTTGTTTCATCCATGAACCTCGACAGTGGGAGAGAGTCTGTTCCCACGTTTAAGCAGCAATACTGAGAAAAAGAAAAATGACACGTGGACCTCAGCAAAATCACAAAACAAGTGTTTTTCTTTTTTCACTTTCACTGCTCTATAATTTACTTGTAATTTAAACTGAAATGTCCATAAATCACTACTTTAATATGACTGGCGGTCTGTAACAGGTTGGCGCTTGGAGCAAAAGACAGTTCAGCTGCTTCACACATCGTTTGTGACACAGCAGCATCCCTCAGCATTTGCAGCAGTGACTTTACTGTGTTCACGGATGCAGTCTCACATACAGGTTGATTTATATTTGTCCAGTTGATGTGCTTCTGATGACCTTCACTGCAGTAATTCACCTTGTGGAGCTTTCTGCTGCTGTTTTTCCTTCTGTCTCTTGGGATTCCCACTGGATTATACTGTTTTGTGTTTTATAATTCTGCTCTTTAGCTTGTAAAGAATTGACCTATGATCTGTTGTTATTACAGAGAATAAGAATTCATTTTAGTATGATGGAATCCTGAATGTACTGTATGTGTATCTGGTTTCTGGGACTCCTCTGAGTTTTAGGCCTCCGGCCGAGGAATCGCTTTTCTTGCCTAATATTAAAGTCTCTAGCTCTCTGTGTTATATTGTCTGTTTCAGCTTGTTCCAACTTTTAAAGCTAAATTAAGCAAAAATGCGAATATTATATCAAATACCGTTGAATCTGAGACGACGCTTGGCGACTGTGCGACCATGATGCCAGCTGCTCGTGTATAATGCACCAAATCTGTCCTGCTCTCTGCGACTGAAATGACTCAGCCACACACTGGTTGGAAGTTGAACACACCCATGATCTCTATGATCATTATGGTTATGTTGAAACATGTTGTGAAACACTATACGTATAGTTCTGAAAGAGCACACCCCAAAGTTGGTGAGAAGTTAAATGACAAGAAAAACACTTTAAAACACACTAATTCATGGAAACTGATCTTGGCAGCAGGTTTGCAGAGGCAGAATTCCTTAGAGGAAGAGTTGTTGATGCTCACCAGACTGTAACTGTTCACAAAATCATGTCTAATAAGTTTGGATTCTTCCTGTCAGGTAAATAGTGTTCGAATGGAAAACATTTAGAACCACTGTTACCCTCCCCAGGAGTGGTCGATCAACAAATATCCCAGAGTAATAGCCAGGAAACCGAAGACCTCTAGTGAAGTGATGAATATCAGTGTTCATCAGGAGAACGTTGGACAACAGTGGAGTCAATTCTAAACTCTCCTAGAAGAACATTGTTGTGCAAACAAATTCTAAAAGGAAAATGTGAAGGAATCCATCCATGACGTGAAGCTCAACAGAAAGTGCACCAGGCAGAAAGATGACACTGAACGGACAAATAGTTGAACCAAAGAATGGTAGAAGAAAAAGAAATGTAATGTTCTGGAGTCCTGACATTAAGCTCCAAAGTGACCTGAAGCAGTCCGTTCATGCAGGGAAGCCAAAAATCATCCCTGAGTAGAAGGTGTTCTGGGAAAAGGAAGAGCTAAAAATCCTCCAAGCTGATGTGCAGTTACCGGAAATATTTAACTGAAGTTGCTGCTGCAAAAGTGGGTCACAGCAGTTACTGAAAACATGGTTCACTTACTTTTGCCACACAGGATCTTTTTCTTTTATAAATGACTGAATAAGTGTAGTGTTTTTGTCCGATTTGCTTAGCTGGGTGATGTATTTTTAGGACTTGCATGAACATATGATCGTGTCTTGGATCATATTTCTCCAGAAGTTCCAACACCACTGTGACACGTGTGAAGACCAAAACAAAAGAAACAAGTGAAAAACATCATTACAAACTCGACTATCTGACTCATACTGAGCACTTCACAGCTCCGATGTTCAGATAACATGAAGAGAACCTCTGACAAATTGGGAACAGTTTATTATCTCAAAACCTTTGACTTGAGCAGTGAATCATTCAGACTGCTTGGAGCCCACAGAGAGCCTGTTTAACAGCAGCAGTGATCTCAGATGACCACAGGTGTCTGAAATGAGACACTGGGTTGTAGATGAGTTTTAGAAATAAAAATTTAATTAACGGTTTTCTCAGCATCCACACAGGACCACCAGCATAATTCATTAATTTAACCGAGGCACATGTTGCTTTCTTTCCTCGTCCAGTGAGAACTTAATTTGCATTTAGATAACATGGGATTAGCATCAGGATGAGCAGGTTTAAAGTCGTTGCCCTGCTCATGGTCACAGGGCAGCTGATGGACACTTTGGTTGTTGGCGGGGATGCTGGACAGTCCTGCCCCCAATTAAATCTATCTCTACAGCTGGTTAACTTGCCCCAAGCAGCAGAACAGCTCATGTTTGTCTGAGAAAGTCAGCTTTACTGTGAAGAATTGGCCAGAAATAATAATAATAATATGGAGGAGATGTTTTGGTGAAATAATAAACTACAAAACTTCAGCTTTTATCTGTCAAACAGTGACTCAAATCACAACAAGACGACCACAATGATCCAAACTGTAGAATGTTTCTATCAACATAAAAATAATCTGCTACAGTTTATATTAGGATTCATAAGTGAGGTGGTATCTGAGGAAGAGAGAAGTGTGCGCAGAAAAATATTTACTTTATCATTTCATCTTATTTTTCTTCTTTTTGTGTTACAGCATTTTCTCGTCATACTCGTCAATTTCCGCCTAAACATATCTGATAAACACGACATTTTCGAGTCCCCATTTCTCCAAATCTATTTTCCAGGTGATAATTTATATTTGTGCTCATTTACACCATTTAAGGAACCTTGGGGGAATCATTGATGATCAACTGAGCTTTTGAGTTGATGATGATACAGAATATTCAATTCAATTCAATTTTATTTATTTAGCAAATACCAACAGAAGTCATCTCAGGGCACTTTACTGTGTTTAAGGTTTAAGACCTTATAAAATATAACACAGAATAAACAACCACCAGGAGACAGTGGAGGGGAAAAACTCCCTATAGAGGAAGAAACCTCCAGCAGAACCAGGATCAGGGTGGGCGGCCATCTGCCTCAACCGGTTGGGGTGAGTGGAAAGAGGAGAGAGAAAAGAACAGCAGGCAACAAAATATGAAAATATGAGTATATAATATAATTTTTCTGACAGCGGTTGCATAGTCAAAGACTGGATATGAATCAGATCTAGGACCACATACAGAGGTGGGCCAGATTTCAAATGAACAAATCTGATTTGGATTCATCTGCGTTACTTGAGGACACTCAGACCTGGCTGCGCCCACCTGCCCTTCCTCCCCCACCAATCACCTGATCTTTCCATGCCCACCAATCACCTGATCTTTCCAACTGTGTAACTTTCATTGGGTGTCTGAGCTGGAAACGAGTCCTGTTTTTCAGAGCCAGAAGGAATAAATACTGAAAAAAACCCACAGTGAAATTAGATTCTTTTGGGCCAGTGGGGGTCAAATTATTAACAGAACTACTTTGTATGACATGTTGTCTGAGTGGTATTTAGAGTTGTTGTAAATGGGACTGGAACAGGGGATGAAAAGCTGACTGTCTTTTCATGGTGGTCTTTTTGTTGTTCTCGTAAAAAGTGAGAGATTTAGTTCCCAAGGATAAAAAGAGAGCTTGGTGTTGGAGGGCAGGAGGTTATCAGAGCTGTTCAGCCATGTGACAAGGACTCAGTTAAAGTCAGTTCACCACAGGTCCTGGTTGGTGATCCGGTTTGATGGAATATAAAGACCAGGTCTGGGTGATTAAATTATTTTTTGGACTCAAAAGTAAAAGCTGAAAAGAAGCAGGATTTATTTATTCACTTTTAAAATGGATCCTTGTATCAGTGTTATCAGCTAAAAAATGTTTCACTGAATTATCTGTTTGTTGTTTTCACTGTGTTTTAAAGTAACACAGGTAAGAGCTCAATCTAAAACCAGCTGGAACCAGAAATGATCATGTTGCTATTACTGTTATCTGGTCTCTTCCGCTGTCTCAGGGATGATTCAGGTCAGTAATCACCTTGGCTCGGGTCTGGGCTATAGTTGGCTTCAGGGTCAAGTGAGATCCTGATCCTCTTAACCTCCTCTCAGGTAATCGGACATACACTTATAACTCCGGGAGTCTCCAGGGTCAAAACTATATTACTAGATACTGTATATCGTTTTAACTGTGTTTTATGTCTTATGTGCAGCACTTTGATTGGCCTTCATCACTGGTCTATGCAAAGTGGACTCCAGTGTGAAACTCCAGGACCTTGACTGACTGTGTATCAGGGATCATAGCTCTTAACATCAATCAATCAATCAATCAATCAATCATCATCATTTAAATATTTCATATCCATCACAGGAAACCTGCACAAAGTCTCCCTGGTTCCTCGTGGGATTCTCACTTACTCAACATTCAACATCATGAGTTTTAAACCTTGTCAATTTCCCCCTTTGGCCCCATTTTTCTGATTTCTCAACTCTTCAACATCCATTTCTTGTTAAGAAAGGACTCAGAGGACTCAGCTTGATCCCCCTCCTGTCAGCAACATGTCTTGCAAATTGTTTCCTATGTGAAATATTTTGCCTCCAAGCCATGAACACACTCAGAACAGACTTTCAGAGACAGCTTGAACATGGATGGATTATTAAGGTAAAGGCCCTCACCCCTCCTAAATAAGATTCTGAAAGAGACACCAAGTGACTTCAGATGAGGTCACACCATGTCTTATTTTGGTGCTTGCTATTGTTTTTAGTTTGTTATTTTTTTGTCTCTTCGGGTTTTGTACCTTTTTTGATCACATTTTATCTTCTTTATGTCTATTTTTGGTCAATTTGCATATTTTTATTCCACTCTATGCCATTTCTGTAATTCCCAGTGTACAGTTACTGGCTCTACCTACCCACTTTTCCCTCTCTTCTTTCCACTCACTCACCACCAGTTGAGGCAGATGGCCGCCCACCCGGAGCCTGGTTCTGCTGAAGGTTTCCTCTGTTAACGCGTGTTTTTCTTCTCCACCGTCTCTAAGTGTTTGCCCTAGAGGGATTGTAAAGTTTTCTATATACTTCTGTTAGTTTTCATCCTCACTGCGTAAAATGCTTTGACATGATTCTAGTGATTTGGTTTTATCTACTGAAAAAAAAAAAACCCACTTAGACCACTCAGTGCCCACTAACCGCATTAGATTTAATGTAGCATCAAGTGGATTTATGTTCTGTATATTTCCACAGTGCAAAACTATTTTTTTTAACTGTGAGCAAAATACGTTGTAGGTAAAATATTTTATATGTATTTGTGATCTTAGAAAAATAAAGTATTTAACGTTCCAGCTGTTTATCTTTTCTGGAAGATTTTTATTATATTGGCTGGTGCAGAGAGGAATGTGTTGGTTCAAATTCAATATGTGTGATACAGTGGAAAGTTGTTAATCTCTAAAATGACAATTGATGCTGAAACCTTTAAGCCAGTACAGATGAGGAGTCCCAAATGGGGTTTAATCAGGAACCTTACAGATCTCGGAAGAATAAATAAAAAATAAATCTTGATTTTGAATTGTCTTCTCTGTGGCTACAGTGAACTGGTTCAATGGTTTCATCATTTTACTGGTGGTAGGAAGTCAAATTGAAATTTGCCTTGGGCTCATCAGCTCTGATCTCTGAAATATCTGATCTGGGACAAAGGATGCAACAAAACAACTGGCTCGCTTTAGGGTAAAGAGCAGGATTTTCCAGTTTCCGGCAGCTTGAACAATTTAGAACCCTAGAAAGGTTTTAAAAAAGAAGCTTCAAAGACAGAGAGGTTTGTGGTTCCTTCTCTCCGTAGACTGGGTGACAGTGTGTTTCTGCATGTCCCATCCTGTTTACTGCTCAGGACCAGAGGCAGGTCTCCTGCTCCTGCTGCCTTCACAGCACGTAGGAATAACCAGACACATTGCTTCGCTGTGGAGAACGGCCCCATTGGGTGGGGGAGTATTTTCACTTGTTGAAACTAGTTTGTAGTTGTTAAAATGCCTGCAGTGAGGACGCGTTTGTGAGTGAGAACATGCAAACCAAATACATGTTACATTTGTTTTAGTGCAGTTAAATGTTAAATAAACATTAACCCCTAAGTTAATGTGAATCTAAAAATATCATATATAACAAAACAATGAAGGAATCGACCATTTCTCCCTGATTTCTTGCCACTACTGCAGGATTTAATTCCTTGTAGTTTACTTTACTATTTGCATTTAAAGTTACATTTACATTTTAGTCATTTAGCAGACGCTTTTATCCAAAGCAACTTACATATGTCAGTAGAATGGTAGGCAGGGTGAGCGTGAGGACCCCCTGAGGACCCCTACTGGAGGTAGGCCACTGCTGGGATTGAACCCTGGTCTCCCACATTGGAGGTGGTGATGTTAAAAGTTACACTTTTAATTTTACTCTAGTATAATTTACAGGGAATGCAGTGTTTTTACTCCATTACATTTATTTGGCAGCTTTGATTACTAGTTACTGCATAGTGAGTCCTTTTACTTTTGTTACTAAATATATTTTGATGCTAATATTTTTATATTTTCACGTGAGTAAAGTTTCAAATGCAGATCTTTCTTTTTTATATTCGATTTATTTTTGAGACACAACTCTTGTGTCTCAGCACTTTGTCGTGTGCACTGAATTTACCGACCGGCCCCTGCCCCGTGAACGCAGCGCTGCGCTGCCATGTTGTTGATGAACCTCGGGGCCGCGGCGGAGTTCGAGCTGCTGTCGCTGTCTGTGGCCAGTTACTGAGGGGGGACACGGCTTCACCGACATTATCTGGAATACAACACAGCTTCGAGTCAATAAAAGTTCCCGGACCTCGACAGGTGCGCTCAGGTTCGTCGTTTCTCTGTTTTAAAAGTTACCGCTGTTGTCGGACTTTGCGGAGCCGTTCACGTAACGTCGCTGCTACTTTTCTCCATTCATGCTAACGAGCGCTAACTGCTGTAAAATGTGAAATGTAAAATGTCAGTTTGACAAACGTGACACTAGAAACTGTGAGAAAACACTCGTCGGGATCTGCGGGGTTGAAAACGAGCAGGTTGAGTTGTTAGTTGTTAGTTTCGACACAAGTGGCCACGAACGAGCGCTGTGTGTGGAGGCTAACTTCTGAGCTAGCAGGCTAACCCTGCCGACTGACCCCAGTTTGACAAACTTGGGCGAAAACGTGAAAATTACTTTATGTAAAACGGAGAAAACTTTATTTTGTGGTCAAGACGTTCGGATTTAAAGGGAGAATAAACTGCTGGTGACTGAAAATGAGTCTCCTGCCGTGTCTCATTCAAATGAAGTCACTGAGATAGTTCATGTCATTGTGGTTTATTTATTTATGGCAGCACTTAAATGCATCACTTCTCAAGTGTTCCTCAGTTCCTGTGACATTAAATTGATGTGTAATGATTAATAAGGTACTTTCTAAGTACTGCAGAGTTTGGAGTGCGCCTGGGTCACTCCACCCACCTGTACACCACCTTACAGGTGACTTCTAATCAGCCTCAAGTCCTGGATCTGTTCGAGCAGCCCTGTGGAAGTGAATGTGTGATTCTGACTGGTGGTGAAACTTTCTACCACATAAAAGAGGAAGTGTGTTTCTGTCTTGTCTGTGTATTGAGACAGATTTGTGATGGGGTTAAGTTGTTCTAAATCTTCTGTTGTCCTCAGTGGACTCACTTACATGTAGTCTCCACTGGAGTTATTTAAGCTCATTATTTACATCCAATAAACAGCTTCTTATTTTAAGAAAGAAATCCTTAATGCGGAGCTGCATTAAGTTTCAAAGCAACAGGTCACTGTCTGTCCCCGTCTTTTAGGAGTGACCTCTTATAATATCCCTCTGTATTAAGGGGTTATTTTCACTACTTGGCTAAAGGTCAGAAGACTGTGGAGAAACATCAGAAAACTGATGCTTGTTTCCACAGCACAAGTTCAGATCTTCAGATTATTATTTTGTCTGACCTACAGTCTAAAAGTCAACTATATTTATTTTACAAGTATATGACAAACAAAAGCAGCAAATATGCACATTTAAGAGGCTTTAAGAGAGTATAATTAATTAATACAATGCTCACTGATGACAGACAATATAATATTGTCGGTTCACATCTTTTTCAAAGATAATTGAAAAACCATAGACAACATTTGTGGTGATGTTTAATGTTCCTGACCACCTCTGTACTTATAAAGCTTCAACCAACTGGTATCTACTGACGACATTTATGCTGTAGAGTAAAATGTGGAAGGTCTCTTGGAACTTCTTCAGAGAACTAGAAACCCCCAACTGATCAGATGAGTTCTTTTTTGTCCTCACTATCGGGCCATGGTGTATAATGATGCTAGCTAACAGCTGTCTGCAGATATCAGGCTAATGGCAACACAAACAGTGCAGATGACGTAGTGAGCAGACTTTCAGATGCTGTCCTGTCTGTGCTCAGAGTGTTTATTAAAGTGGACGTCAGTTCTTAGCTGAAGCATCTGCTGCTGACGGTTCGCATGTTGATCACACCCTTGTAAACGGTGCAGTTGTTTTAATAATCTTACTCAGCAGTCGTTTGTCATGTTTTTTAGTTTGCCAAGGAAAATAAATTCTTAGTCCAATTTAGTCCATTTGTTTATATAGTGGGAAAAAAAAGTATGAACCTTTTTGTGTTTTTGTGGTTTTCTGTATTAATTTGTCATAAAACATACTCTGATCTTTATCTAACTCAAGAGTATTAACAAATATAATGTTCCTAAAAATAATAACACAAAAAATCTGATCTTTTACATCTTTATTGAGAACAACCATAAAAACCCAATAGTGCTAGTGGAAAAAGTATGCGAACCCTTGGAATTAATAACTGATTGACACCCACCCCCCCGGCAGCAATAAACTTAACAGGCGCGTCCTGTAGCTGTGGGTCAGACCTGTATATTGTTTTTAAAGAACTGCTTTAGCTCTGTCATATTCATCTCTATTGGGTTGAGGTCTGGGTTCTGACTGAAGGTGGATTTTGTTTTTCTGAATCCATTCTATTGTGTGTTTTGGGTCATTGTCCTGTTCCATCACCCAACTTCTACAGAGTTTCAGCTGAAGTACAGACATTCTCACATTATGCTGAAGAATGTTTTGATACGCCTGGAAAATAATCTTGCAGATGGCAGATAGTGCTGTGTGTACTTTCCAAATAGCTTAATCTTCGTTTCATCAGAAACATTTTGCCAATACAGTGTCAATGTGCTCTTTGGCAAACTTTTACTGACTGGCTGCCCACTTCTTGGTAGAGTAGCCACAGTCCCAAAGTGTCTCCATTTGAAGATTGTTTGCCAACTGTAGACTGGTGCATTTCTATAGTCTTTGACTTCACCCTTTAACCCTTTCCAGCTTTATGTAAATCCACAATTCTATATCCTATTTAAAAAATCTCTAGCCCACACCTACAAATTAATTTTCTAAACTAGAGTCCAGGTATGCTAGCACCTGACTCCAGTCAGTTTCTTTGAGGTCACATACTGTTGTCAGTAAAGTGTCAATGAAATGTTCTCAATAAAGACATGAAAGATCTGATTGTTTATTATTGTGTTATTATTTTAGGAATATTATATTTGTTAAAACTCTTTACTTAGATATAGTTTTATGAGAAATTAATTCAGAAAACCATGAAACGAAAGCCACCAGATGTTACAGATATGTCAGTTTCTTTTTCACAGAGGAGAAAGTGTAGGACAATTTCGTGGGCTGAAACTTGAATTTCGTGATCTACTTTATGGTAAAAACTAGCTGCTGGCACACACCAGAGATGTGCTATAATTTAACAGACCCACAACAGCAGCTTGATGTAGAGTGTTGTAGACGCCTCATTTCACAAAAACATCATCTTAAAAATGGTCATGTCTCTTTTTTCAGCTGAAGTACAGTCATAAACACAGTGTTCAGCGATAATTAGCCTCTTGATGAATGTGAACAGCACTTCATGGTGGTTACAGCATTAGAATTTGATGTGGAAATTACAGATTAAACAAGTGATAGTTGAAATTTGTTATTCATTTCCAATAATGTCATTCATTGCTTCTGTTTTAGTGTTAGACTGAGCAACTCTGTCTGCACTTTTTCTTTGTGTTCTTGCACTGTTTGCACTAGGTTGCACAGAATGCACTTTATGTGTTTTGCTAGGACAACTTAGCAGTCCTCAGCCCGATGTTTGTCTTGTTGCCGGTTTATGTAGCACCATGGTTCTGGAGAAACGTTGTCTCATTTCACTATGTACTGCTTCAGCTATATGTGGTTGGAATGACAATAAAGCTTCTTGACTTGACTTGACTTGACTTGAACTCTGCAGGAAAAAGTGCTTAAAGGAAATGGGTGAGATAAGATCTTATTACAAAATGTGTTTTCATCAAATGCGTCATGAAGTTATAATCTTTAACACATTAGATTAACAATGACAAACTACACCTGGTTATGGTCCCTATTTTTATAAATATGGTGTTTAATTAAGACCTTTAGATATTTTAAGGGAATAATTGGCTCATAATTGTTATGAAACCTGTGACCTTTTTGCTAATTAAAATATTTATGAGACTTAAATGCCAACGTACTTTATTTGGCAAAGTTTCAAAGTAATGGCACTTGAATTGTGTGTGAACCTCTTGGGCTTTTTTTTTTTTTTGTTTGACTAACAATCCAAAACCTGAAGATGTTCAGTTAATGATTGAGAAAATCAGCCTGATGATTGATGATTGGTTAATTATTGGTGGTAGGAATGAAGTGGTGATTGGTTTCTCAGTAAACCATGGTAAACTTCCCTTAGTTTAGTATTGCAGCTTAAAATGTTATTTATCATTAAAACCTTTGCTAATTACTGCACTTTAAAATACTCCTGTGAAGGGTTAAACATTGTCCAACATTAGTTAGGGTTAGTAAAATGTTTTAATTTCTTTATCTTTACCAATTTTTATATTACAACAGTATGGTTGTTTCTGAAATACATTTAACTTCAGCTAGAGGCACCAATTTAAAATAGATAAATATTAAAGAGATGTGGTTCATTGTCCCAGTGATCCAGCTATAATCAACAGTACTGTGGGAGGCGCGGGGTATACTGCAAAGTGTCAGTTTCAGTGTTGCCTAAAGTTGTTAAATGCTACACGTTATGCTGCTGTAAATGTACATTTTCAGATGTGTAGTCCTCAAATTATTATTGAACTGTTAGTGAAGAGGGAGCACGGCCGCACATCGGTACTGTAAATATTTTTCTGATTCTAAAGTGATTCACAGATAGTCACAGTTTTTTGTGCCTTGGCAGTGTTGGTAAATTGGCAGAACAAAAAAAAAACCTGTACTGTGCATTACTGAAGAAGAAATCCTGTAGTTGTACTTCAAAAAAGGCAAGAGTTCAGGTACATTTTGGATTTATTTAGGCTCGCAGTACAACCTGCAGAGTTACTGGAGCACCAGACGTCAGCACTAACAGATAAGACCATCTCACTGCAGCATTTTACAAAACCTGAACCCTCTCTGGTGAAGTGAAGAAAATAACTTGGTCCAAAGTCTATTTCACTTCAAAAGCCCTGTATCCGTACAGTGTTTTGGATAATAGTGTGCCTTTCATGGTACTACTGCTGCAGCAGAGAGGCTGTTCTCCTGGATACATCATGTTACCAACAATACATTATAGGACTCTACTCCTCACTGTTACTTCTCCTAACTCCAGAACAAAGAAAAACATTACGGTTAGTCAGAAATTACACTTGTAATTCATTTATGTTCTATCACAGAAGAGTGGAAAATTCTTCCAAATACAGACTTTTTCTTTATGAAAAAGTTGCACACTCACATTTGTTTTTTGGATTTGGTTAGACCGTGATGAAACACATGAAACAAGATTAAATTCTGAATGTACTGCACTGTCACATGCAGCTGGTCCTTTTTTCGTATTGTAGTTCCTTAAAGGACTGAAAGTAGGACGCTCGTTGGGAAATTACCCTCGGTTTAGTCAGATGTAAATGAAGAACTAACAGGGATCCTTTGGTTATTAGCTGTTTGGAAAAGAAACCTTCACTTTTCATTTCCAATTCCTAACCAGAACAGATGGTAAATTCTAACACACACACACACACACACACACACACACACACACACACACACACACACACACACACATCTGAGCAGGTAATCAGCCGTTCATTGTGATTAATCAGCTGCTTCAGCTGTTGGATGAGATTGGATGTGAATTTCAGTGAATGTCAGTCGGTGGAGCTCTCTACGTCCTCTTTGCATCAGCGTGGTAAAACTAGTTCTTCCAGAGCTGATGAGGGTGAGGTCGACTGACATGAAACACCTGACAGGTTATTATCGCTGCCTTTCCCCCTTTTACTGTGTGAGCACAGGATGTCTAGTTTGGCTTCCTGTTTAATTTCACACCCTGAACATAATCAAGTGTGTATCTGTTTATAGATGTGTGCAGATTAAATGCATAAGAAGATTCAGCTACTACAAGCAGTGCAATACCAGATCAGAAAATATTTTCATTTAAATGTGTGATCGTGTTGTATTGATTGTTTAGGGCCTGGCACTGCAGCGTGTTTTGTTAGAGTGACGCAGCTTCATACAGAGAACAGGTTGGGTCAAGTTCAACCTTTTCTGCTATGCAGGAATGAAGCCATCTAGTAAGATGCTCCATTTGCCAATAACATGAACACTGTATTTCTCATGCTTCCCCGAAGACTGTCACAACCACAACAGCTGCTGCCACCAGTATTAATATTAACACAAACTCTTAGTTCAGTTGTAGTCGTCATAATTTCCTGAAAACTGGAGTTTGTTTGACTCATATTTAGTCATTTAATTTCTCTTAGTGTTTTAGCCACAGGTCAACTTTCGTGATGCTGCTATGAACTTTTTGAGGCTTTAATAATTTTTAGTGATGTAAGAAACTATTTTTATTAAGCATGCAGATGTGTGTATATATATATATATTAGGGAATTCTCTTTCAAAATGATTCTGTCTGTCTAGGCATTACGAGTGTTGTAGCTGTTGAGAAGAAAATGTTAATATTGTGCTTTATAAATGAACTTGGCTTGATTCAACCATGATTAATACTTTGAATGTTGTTGTAAGATAAAAACATATTTTGCATAAGCCACAAGCCACAGATCATCCAATAGACAGATGCAGTAGAGTAACAGTGCAAAGTCTAATAAAGACGTTGACATGTATAGTCAGTGTCATCAATGCTTATTTGAAGGTTTTTCATAGTAACTCAGACTTTCACTTCTCTTTAAACATCAGCAGAGCATTTTACACTTGAGTCCCTCTTCTCTGCTATTTCCCCTTTTACAGTACATACATTACACAACATTACAGTCTTCAAGGGGTCATATTATGCATTTCATGTTCTGATGTTACATATATACTTTAGTGAAGTGGGGTGCCCATGTTACACATATTCAAAGGTAAAGATGTTTAGATGTTTTTTAAAAGAAGGTGTTTACTTGCTGCCTAATTGTGAAACACCCAGGTTTCAGTTTTACCACTTTGCATAGTTCTCAAGAGTTTTGTCAAAATGCTGCATCGATTAATGTCAAGTGTTGTGGAAATTCATAACTCTCCATCTGTTTTAGCCTCCTACACCAACTATGTATGCCACAGAGTTTGATATGTCGGCTGTGAAAGAACATTTATTTACTCTTCCTAAAGATGAAACCATAAAGCAACAGAGAATACAGATAGAGGCCAGCAACAGACTTCAAACAATGTTTTTATCTGTTCACAGAAAACTTTTCAGAACCTGTCGAAGTAGGCAGCAGGATTTTCAGATAGGTTGTTGCTAAGAATGGTTCTGTTTCAACTGTGCATAGTATGGCCCACAGGATGACTTCCGCGTATCAAGAAACTGTCTGTTTATCTTGGCATTTTATCAGTTGATTCTTAATTTTATTGTTTGATCTGTGAAATGCCAGAAACAGGATATATTGACAGTACAGAGATTCAAAGCAGTATATATTAAATATCAAAAGCAGTACTTTCTAATAAAATATTGTTGCTAATTCATTTCATGCTGGTTATTTCAGCTGTAAAACATAATTTTTAATTTCACAAACATGATGAGTGTAACGCAATTGACTGCACTTTGCCAGTTCTGTTATTCAGATTCATTAAATGCTGTTGTCAACATTAAAGACAACAAAAGTGAAACTTATCAGTAGAAACTCTGCAAAATTTCTATTAACAGGAAACCAAATCATTTGAGTACAACTGTCTGTTCTGATTGTAATGTTTGTTAGAATAACTTGGCATATTTGTCACATGTTCTACTACTGTGTTCTACTAGAAGGGTCACTGTTAAAAATTTACACTTTATTTTAAAATCTGTAGAACTGAATTGTTTAAATTGTCTAAACACCGCATAATTCATGTGAAGAATTGAAGTCATACTAAAAGCTAATATTAGGAATTGTTGTATTTAAATTATTGTATTTAGTGTATGTTTAGTGTGTGTATTTGTCACATGTATTTAATTACTACAATTAGGGAACTATCATTATTATTATTGTCCATTGCAAACTAATAAGAAAGAAGCACATTTCTAAACTTTAAAAAGCTCAAATATAATCACAAGACACGCTGTGTCCAGAAGAGAGAGATGTTGCATGTCATCTATTCATCCTCAACTATGTCTATGCAAAACTTACACTGATCATGTGCAGCTGCTGAAACAGAACTCTAATATCACAAGTATTAATAGGTATTAGCTTGAATATGTCTAAGTTGTCGTGTGTGGTTGTTTTAAGTCAGCAGATTATTATTATTATTGCAGGTAAACATCATTGGTCATATTTTTTTGTCTC
Organism: Anabas testudineus; assembly: GCF_900324465.2. NCBI lineage: Eukaryota > Metazoa > Chordata > Actinopteri > Anabantiformes > Anabantidae > Anabas > Anabas testudineus. The sequence goes on from NC_046625.1 coordinate 1,819,205, forward strand.
CATTTGAGCTGTTACTAATATTTAGTGTCTCATTTAGCTTGATTAATAACTGTTATAGATGTTAATGTGTAAATGTCTAAATGCTGTGGTGCTTTTATTGTGCTATATAAATCGTACTGTACTTGCTTTCATACAGTGACAAGAAAAAGTATTTGAATTTCATGGTTTTCTGCTATCATGTCTCCCACAATGTGATCTGATCGTTATCTAAGTTAATTACCAAAAAGAATAAGCCTAAACTGTGTTTTTGATCTTTCATGTCTTTATTGAGAACAACAATAACATAACTATAGCATCTCTTTTGGTTTCAGGTCTTGGCTCTGACTCCAAAAGGCAGATTTTGTTTTTCTGAATGCATTCTGTTGTGTGTTATGGGTCAGTGTTCTGTTCCTTAACCCAACTTCTATAACGTTTAAGCTAACATTCAGACACAAGATATGACACATGATTTTTGATACACTTCAAATTTATCTTCCCCCCCCAATCACTGCATGGTGGTCAGGCCCTGATGCAGCAAAGCAGGCTCAAATCATGATTTGAGTTTCCTCCATGATGTTTTCATGATATGCAGTGCCCTTTTTACACCAGATGTAGTACTAGTGTGTTCTTTCCAAATAGTTCAATATAGTTTCATCAGTCTACAGAACATTTTTCCAATACTGCTGTGCAGTGTCAATGTGCTCTTTGGCAAACTTCAGGCATTCAGCAGTGTTCTTTTTAGTAAACAGCAGCTTCCTTCGTGGTGTCCTGCCATAGACACCCTGCTTGTTCAATGTTTTCCCTATTGTAGACTCATGAACACAGATGTTAGCCAGTTCCAATGATGCCTTGAAATCTTTGGCTGTCACTTGTGGTTTTTGATTTATGTCATTATTGAGTGTTTGTTGTGCTCTTGGGGTCATTTTGACTGGTTGCCTACTTCTTGGTGGAGTAGTCTCAGTCCCAAAGTGTCTCCTTTTGTAGATTGTTTAACTGTAGATTTTCTAATGGCCTTGACATCAATTTGTACCCCTTTCCAGATTTATGTAAATCAACAATTCTTGATTGTAGATTCTCTAAAAGCTCCTTTTGGTGAGGCGTGGCTCACAAAAGCGTACTTTTCTTGGATGGGGCAAACTCAAAACGTTTGAGTGTTTTTTCTCTGTCAAAGTAGCTCTAGTCCACACCTCCAAACTAGCTGAGGTAATTAATTCCAAGGGTTTACATACTTTTTCCACTGGCACTATGAGGTGTCTGTTTGTTGTCAATAGAAATTAAGATCAGAATTTTTTGTTATTATTTTAGACACATTATATTTGTTACACTTGACTTAGATCAAGACCAGATCACATTTTATGACAAATTAATGCAGTATTTGAAAAAAGGTTCACATACCTTTTCTTGCAACTGTATGTTGGGATGAAAATGGGGCATGATCTTAATATGCACACACACTCTGCAGGTCTAGACGGTGCTTATTGGTCTGCAAGTCAGGTTAAGTAAGCAATTTAAAGATTCACCTCCAGGCCCTAGTAACTTAAGATGAGCGACACTGACACTCTGTGTTAATTTATTTTCGGATTATCAGCATTCTGACTGTAGTTTCTTTACTGTGATTGACCTGCAGGGCTCACTTTGTTGCCCAGAGCAGTGTAGGAATGAGCAAACTTCAGCTAAAGTGATTTAAAATAGTTAGTTTTCAGAGTGCAGGGAGAAACACCCTGAATTAACCATGAAGAGATGGAAAATAAAAAGGATAAAGCTAAAGCCGAAGCTCAGGTTGTAGGTTTGTGTGACCTATTGGGTTTATTTGCACTGAAAAAGCTCAAAGGTTGATGTGCTCCACACATGAATTTAGCAGAATGAGGGAAACAGATGGAGGCCTGTTCAGGGCACATTCCTTAGAAACACCATCCTGTCGTTTTAACATGCACAGATGATACACATTGAACTACAGGCTGTGCTGCTTCAGGTTGTTAGTGTGTGTTTAAACCACAGGCCAGGAAACTCCTGCAGTCTGAAAAGCTTCAGTGGCAGTTTTATAATTTTACTGCTCATTGAGATATTTTAACTGCCAGCTCGAAGCCTGAATAATGCTTGACTTAGTCTTTAATGTGTGAAATCAAATTCAGAGGTTGTAAAGTAGAGCTGAAACAGTTTTTTGATGAACAAGTCACGGTAGCTACAGTAATATTCATGTCAATAGCTGTGAAAACTCTGTTTATACTGAGTATACTTCATCAGACTGTCCAAGTGTAGTCCATGTATGGAAAACACTGGATAAAATGTTCATATTACAGTATTTTTACACTGCCTAACGCAGCCAAAACATAAAAGATTTGTGATGTTCTGTGTTGCACCTTCTATTTTACATAGTAATATATTGAGGCAGTCATCCTTCTTCATGTTTGAACATGTACTCGATGAGTTTACTAGATTCCCTGACCCATATGTTTAATCTGTCTGAACCTGTATACGTGAGTAATTAAACCTGCTTGGCAGTTGACAGTGAAGATAGCACAGAGTTTGAGATCGAATGAGTTTCTTAGAACACTGCAGCTCTCTGCTGATAGTACAACACCTGCAGTCGTGATGATCAGCAGTAAAGTTTTTAGAATGATAAAGGTTTTGGAACAAAAACAGCTGCAACTGAAGTCAACCATTTCTGATGTCTGCAAATCCCTGTCAACAACTGAAAGGGGTTCCTTACCAGTTTGAGTGATGGGGATATGTGGTGTAATCCTCATACACTCACACTTTGACTCCCCAAATTGGATTTTTTCTGTGCCTAAAAGTCAGATGTGAAGTTACCAGAGGTCATTTTTATGGTGATGTGACTTTGCTTTTTGTCATTAAGAGTTTGTTTTTGATAAAACTGATGCCAGTTTGCATAAAATTTTGGCTTGCAGATAAACAAAGGCCTGAGTGCCCACTGTATTGCCAGACCAGTGGCCTGTGTAATTGCAAGAGAATCCCTGAAACAGAATCGGGTGCTACAACTGATTAAAACACACATTTGCACGTGAGGAGAATGAAACAGCCACACAGAACAATTTTTTATATTATTTCCAAAAAATTTGGAAGTTTGGTTACTGTTGTTTCACCAATAGACACAGCTAACCATTCTCAGTATTTGGAAACGTAATGCTACCCCCTCTAATACCACGCTCACGCACCAACGTATTGTGGTAACATGAGTACAAACCCTAGCAGCAGTCGCTCCTGTCGACTTCACAGCCGTTGCCTGATGCGTGAATCTAGTTAGAATAGTATATAAACAGTTTATGCAGAATACAGACATGTAGTCTTGCCTGACCCTGATGAGCATAAATATTAGATATGCTTATAAATATTAGAGTAGTTATGGAGAGGATCAGTTCATTAAAAATAACATTATTTTTTAGAGCCATAGCAAACCCTGTGATATTGAATTTTGAAATTAACATTGAAAAGGCACCCAGTGGATTTTTATGAATTATTATTATTAATTATTTTACACAATGTATGACAAATTTGAATCTTAATCAGTCTGCCAAATTAAACCCAGTATCTGGTCTCATAAGAAAACTTCACGTTGGTGCACAAGCTGCAAACGAATGTGAAACATAAAATGACTATTGTTTTGAAACCCCTTTGGTTAAAAGCTCCTGTTACACAACACTTCTGGATGTCACTTCTGTTTACGTCGGTTTGTTATATCATTGTTCTGGTGAGTGTTTGAAGACCGCTGAGATCAGGATAAGTTGCTGGAAAAGACTGTTTAGGTCAGTTGATATTATCTAACACTCTAGGAACTAAAGCTTTGTGTATTACTGGTTGATCTGTGCACATATTTGTATTAATGTCCCCTCGAAACATGCGCTTGCTGTGGATAGCTTTGCTTTGTAGGAGATATTGTTCTCTTAATGGGACCATTGAGGTAATTGACTTATGTAATAATTATTCCCTTTTTCACAGCCCTTGTTACACACACAGACACACACGCCTGACATTTAATTGAATTAAAAAAATGTTCACTGTTCAGCAGTAATTGATGCCTCAGTGTAGCTAAACTGTCATTTATCATGACGTTTGGTCTGTAATTATTCTGATTATAACCCTGAACCTTCCCCCCATTGCTGTGGTTTTTAATCAGCTTTACATACCTATGATTTTGTTTTCCCCTGAAACCTGTCGAGCACAGAATATTTTACTGTTTTCACTGATAAACTATGGAAACTGGTCTTTAAACATTTGATTAATGTTGTGGGAAAAATCTGTCACTGTTTTTCCTTTTTATTAGATATGATGTTCACTGTCAGCAGGTGGAAAGCAACTTCTTAATACTTAATTTAACCTACAAAAGGAAGGAAATTTCATTAGTGTGTGACATTATACAATTGCTTATTTTATTCAGGAAGTTCTGACTGAGGAACCTTTAATATACAGAATATAATCAATTGTGCAAGTATGTCAATTTGTATAAAATGTGTTTACAATTATCCTGTTATCCAATTGTTATTCATCAAAGGTCTAAAAAACTTAGTGCTCTGCAGTCTCTTTAAAGCAGCACAGCTGATATGTATGATCAATTAAAAACCAATGGCAGCACTTCTTTCTAGCACATTTGCAAGTTGTAAGCAGTTTTGTTATGTGTATATAGGCCTGTAGAATTAACTCTCGTCAACATTGGGCTGTACAAACCTTATGCAGAAAAATAATAATTATTATTACTTATTTTATATTACTTAAAAAATTACTTATTACTGTGTATTTGGTGTGTTCAGGGACAGTACAGAGTGTAGGTCATCTGTGTTTTGGAAACACTCTTGAAGGGCAGCCCAAACCTTAAAAAGGATGGCCCTCCTGTGCCCGACAATGACAGAATATAGTAAACAAGGCCTAAACAAGGCCATACATAAATCTGAACATATATGACGAACAGTATCATTACATTTCTGAGTGGTTCCTTTATTCATATAATGTAAAATATTTGCTAGATGCACTTTTCTTTCTAACAGAAGTAATGGTTATTTCTTTTAATCAAGTAATTCAAAATATCGTTGATAGATTAATACAACTAACATTAAAAAAAATTATTAGTCATTATTTAGTTTATTAGTTAATTAATTTAGTTACGTTAAAGTGATACTAATTCAAAATAGTAAAAGACCCCTGTGGACATTGGTATTCTACATCATAAAAGGACTAGTTAGTTTAACTACCAGTTGATGTTCCAAAAAGTTTATAATATTTAGAAAATATTTTAAAATATCTGTCTGAGTTACCCACATTTCAGGGTGATCTTTTTTTACTGATTTGGTCTGACCACTGGTCCAAACCGTGTTTCTATGTCAAAATGAATCAAATTCTCATTTATGAGAAGTTGGAACCAGTAAATGTTGGATTAATCAGTTACCAATGTTGCAGATTAATCTTGGTAATAGTAATTCCCATAACAAAACCCATTCAAAAGTCAACAAAAACCTCCTGCAAACTACCCTTCTTTGTCAAAAAAACCTGATCACTCATGCCCTGTGATGGAAGTTATTTCCTTAAAATATCCTCATGTTCATCATCTAGAGATACAGTTTCCAACAGTACTATTTTCTTATCATTACTGGAATGTTATTGTGAGGTCACAGAAAACTCAAGTTGGTTTGTTAATGAAGTAATCTCACTGGAGGATGGAGGGTAGGTGTTTCCTAAAAGTACAGACAGATTATAAATGTAGCACGGTTGTACATAATGAGTCATGAGTTGAATCTAAATCATGAGGACTGTGTTGGTGAAGTGAGATCATTGTATGTTTAAGAATCCTGATGTCAGGCAATTGACTTGTTGCTGCTGTTCTGCTGTTCAGTGTTAAACATGGAAGGGTTATAGAATCTCTCCTGTCAGATTTCCTCTTAACATCTTCTTGGATTTGCTTCGATCCTTTAACTGAACCTTTTTCCAATGTTATACAGTAATCAAAGATTACAGACAAAGTCTGTTTGTAAAACGCAGAGTGTCATTTTCTCATTCACTGTGAGAAATTGCCTCCAGTTTCCAGCCAGGCTACGGTAAATTAAATGATGTTTGTGTGCCTTCAGGAGAAATGGCTAATTGCTGTTTTGAAAAGCAATATAAGTCAATTTGAAACTGGGTAGATCATAAAAAAATGTTGTTTACTAAGTGGCCAAAGTGCACTGAGATAGTGACTGCTAGGCTGCACATAAACACAGCATCGCTTTGATGCATAAATGTTATGTTTATGTTAGTAATCCCAGTAGTAGCACTAATACTTTTTCACATTTTCTGACTTTAATGAACTGATAATAAGTGCAAACTTTCTATTTGCTGTAATAAATCTGGTTTAATGTGTCTGTCTTTGTTTGTTACGTAAAGTAAATGCACAGGAAAATCCTATTCAGAAATGCTATTCCAGGTTGGTGGACAGGCAGATACATTGGGTCTGTTTTCGTACCATCAGCTCTTGTACATAACAGATTAACCTCCAATCCCCTTATCTGTGTTCATACTCACAGTGCGACTGTGTAATCCTGTGTATAGACTAACAGGGTTCTGTTGATACACTGCAGCAAGGTGCCATGTTCAGGCCAGCTTCGAGCTGATAAGGACTTCTTGAAGGAGCATGTCTGTTATGAAGGACTGTCCTATTCATTTCAGTCTGACTGTGTATAAATATCCAGAAATACTAGGTACTCCATCACAAAAAGAAACCAAATCTCCTAACAGGGGAGTAACAGTCCTTTCTGCATCCTTTTCACACTGAAGCAGCAACTTTTGTAAAAGCTACAGGCAGTGTCCAACACTTTCATTCAGACTAAGATATCTCCGCAAATACTTGGTGAATTATTATGAAATTAGGTACATACATTAACGTTTGTGGGGCATGCCAGTCCCCAGAGAGCCTGGAGGCTGAAGGCAAACCTGTAATGCTGATATGTTGAGATGAAATACAACAGTTTAATGATTAAAAATGATGTGCAAATATGTTGATCTTACAAGAGCATTTAGCGAATTATGAAAATATTTAAAATGTTTCAGAATTAATACAGTTTCTGAAATATGGTACTGTCCCTGAATGCCTCACAGCAGCAGTCATGCTACATCTTGTACTCTTGTGCGTGTTAGGCCTACTTATAACACTCCTATAATTTCTGGGAAATGTGGGGTGTTAATGCTTGTTTAACACATTTAAGTAACTATAATATACTATATATTAGATATAATGACGTACACTCATTAACTCATCCCGAATCTCATGTCACCTGGGCTCCCTATGTCTTCTGCCTGTCGTTGACTATGTGTGGAGGAGCTGAGCCACACAGCGAGGAGAGGCTGCAGCAGGAACATGGTAACTGTATTCATGCTGCCAATTAGTTAGAAATGTCAGTAATCGGCCTGGCGGTCGGCGGTCTAATCAAATGAGCTACCACTACATTAACGTCATTTTGATCAGTTGAGTTGATATTTATAACTGAAGCACATAGACATTTGAAATCTTTATGCAGATCAGTGTAGAAGAATGTGTTTTTATTACATCCACTAGGCTGTGGAGTCTGTTTTCTAGATCATGTTGCTCGTAACACAAGAAACACAAACACCTACAAGAGAAACCACGAGGAATCTGACGCTGCCTCATCCTCAGCAGCCTCTGTCTTCGTATTACCCCCTCAGAATAAATGAGTGTCGTATTTGCGTCTTCTGTTTACAGCGCACAGAACCACTCTTTATCCCTTCGCTCCCAGTATCTGTCATCGTCACTCTCTGTCTTTGGGATGTGACTCATTGCTTCCCTTCTTTCCCAGTGTGGGAAGTTTAGCTGCAGGCCATAGTGAAGAGCGAAAGCCTCACATCATCTTTTTCTTCATAGACTCTCACAGATATCTCATCGGACATATTTTTTTTTATCCAAACAGCTGTCCTGATGGGTTGACTGATAAAAGTGTCAGTCTTGTTAATAGCCTAAAATATGTCTGAGGCATTTCCCTCCATGTCCTTCACCTGTTGGCATATCTGTGCCACTAGCTGTTTCTGCAGGACAGCAACTCAAAATGAAAATAGAAACTTGTAGCACATAGATTTCACAGCTTGTGCCATTTGAATGCGACTGAACTGATCCTGGAAATTAATAATTGCAATATATTGTATATTGTGACACCTGTGATTTATTATCCCAAAATTGTATCAATGATTTTCTGTCATTTTGAGATTTGCAGTAGATGACATGATTTGATCTCAGGGAGAGGAAACAAATCTGAGAAAGGTGATCTACTTTCACAAAAGCCTGTACTTGAAGGAACAAAGCCAGCATTAGTTTCCTTTTTCCATCGAGGTTAATAATGCCTGTCCTTTCCAGCCTTTCTTCTGAGGGACAGTGGCTGTGGCCAACAAAAATGTTGTTGTGCCCTACACCCCTGATTACATAACCTCTTTGTTCCACCTGTCACAGAGAAGGAAGTCTTATTTCTAGTGATTTTTCTTGCTTTTTCGGAAAGGTTTAATCTGATGGTATACTTGCAGTTATTGACTAGACTTTTTAAGCTGAGATAGAGGACAGCAGCCCTAATGAATTAATCATTTGGGCTTATCTAAAGCTGCTGCTGTTCCCAACAGCAACCCAAGGTAGCACAGCCGGTCGTCTTCACTGCATTTACATGCAAAACAACGAACTCCCACTGAGTATTGCCAAAACCACCCGTGTGCAAAAATAGACTTTTCATTTTCTTCATTTCTGCCATTCTCTATAATTCTTATGCAACACCTCCTTATCATTTGTTCATGATGGAGTCGGGGTGGTATTTTGTGGCACTTGCTAGAGTATAAAAATACTAAACTACTATATAAGACAGGGCTGTATTTGAGCTGTCAAATCAGTGCAGATACGAACAGCAGTTCAAGAGAAATGTAAGAATAACTTAACAATTGGATTAATTTGGTCCAGTTCTTACTAATTCCAATAAATGTGTTAATGCATAATCTACTCTACTCGAGTCTGCCATAGGCCAGGTCGTTCTTGTAAAACATAATTTATCTGAAGAGGAGGGATATGAGGTTGTTGAAACTGAGACCGAAACTGTCCTACAGATCCTGTGACATGAACTAGCAGTACAGTGTGCAGGTCATCTGTGTCGTGTGGCGTTGAGGGACAGGACAGAGTTTAGGTCATACACGTTCTAATTGTCCCAAAACCAGACTGAATAGAACCTTGGTTTTAAAGAAATGTTACAGTACCTCTCAAGAGACTTCCCAGGTCAAATACATGTTAAAGATTTTGTTTCAGACGGTCCACAGAAGGTGTTCAGACAGAATGTGCAAATTGTCTAAAGGCAAACATCCAATTTACAATTTTATAAGTAGTAAAGATTTCAATAATATATAGATGATGAATAAATACTTTGGTTTGAATGAAGCATTTTAAGGAAATACCTTTGAACAACTGGTAAAATATTTTTCTTATCTCTGTTATTAGGACCAAATGTAAAATAAACAGTCTGTTAGGCGCAGTGTCTCAGAGGGACTCAGACCCATAACCCTGACAATATTTGCACCTCAACCATAACTAATTTAGTGTTGAAGTGAGTGAAGCTAGAAGAACTTTGCCCTGGCCTGCCTTCGTTTAGGATGCATCTGTCTGTCCAGAAGGCCACAGCTGAAGGATTGATCTGTTTATTTTCTCGGAGGACAGCTGGTAAAGGTTAGCTCTGCAGAGGGTGGTCGCTACTCTCCAGCTGGCTGACAAACTCAATATGTCCCTAAAGTGGGAAATGGACACCTTCTGTGAACTTCATCTTAATCAGTTGTTGTTTCTGACTGTGGAACGAGACATTGTGACAGGTAGACATGGACATTCACCTGTGCACTTTATGTGATTAAAGTTTAATAAGTAGCTGTCTGCACTTTAAGCCAGTGTACTGTAGCAGAGAGTAGAAAGCTTTTCTCACACACTTACTATAAAGATGGATCCACTTCTGCACATGCTAAAATGCATTATGGATCAATAGCTTTATACACAGTCATGATTACTTCAATGACAGTTAATTCAGGGCAGCAGTTAATAATTATTCCATTATTTAATAATCTGCCTTTGATTTCCTGAAATAATTGACAATAATTTTCTCTATGAAATGTCAGAATAGTAAAAAAGATGGATTTTAATTGTGTTGTTTTGTGAAGCTATTTGACATTTTAGAAGCTGGAACAGAAACTTACTGGATTTTTTATTTAAAATAATGACTTTATTATTCATTTATCACAATAGTTGCCAATTAATGGTCTGTATCAACCAGTTGCAGCTCTACACTTTAACAGTTAAAGTATTGAAGATACTGTGAAACATTTTAGAACATCTCTGTGTGATATATTTGTTTTTTTGCCATGTGTCTACCTGCAGAAATATCTGCCTGTTAATTGTATTCCCAAAACAAATAACAGGGTGAGCTGAGGACAGACACCAGTCAAATTTTCTTTCAATTAAAATCCCACAGAGATCAGACTTAATTGAGATCACAGCTTCATTTCCAGAGCTCTGAACTGTTGGTGTAGCAGTCTGGGCACGATGACTATTTATATGCCAGTATTTATCCGTGATTTGACATGTGCATTTGATAATTAAAGGTAATCAGAAATCTGTCATGTGCTGTTCAGCAGGATACAAACTGTTTTTTTGTTTTTAATTAGTCTGTAATCTAGGTTACTTTGATCCATATTAACAGACATAATTATTTTGTGTGTGTCTAAATATAGAACTTGTTCTAAATAATTTTTCCTGAAATACTGATATGGGTTATGTTGCTTGGGTTGACCAAGCAGCTTCGGACTGGATATTTCTTGCTTTTATAAAAGCAAACGTTTTAGTGTTATTTAAACATTGTGCTGAGTCAACAGTGGAGTGTAGAGCCAGTTTTGCAGCTGCTAAAATGGAAATGGCACAAAGGAACCATGAAACTGCCAACAGTGTCTAGATTTCTAGGTTTCTTATGCTTCTCCAATACTCAAATGAATCTGTTTGAGATTAGCAGTACTCTGGCTTTGGCTTTGGCTCCCAAAACAAAACTAAACAAACATTACACTGCTTTACAACAGGAAGTCACAATGCAACTGATTATTTTTTCACTGATCATTATCAAACAAAGGAAATGCTAAATGTCACTACAGTGGGATGCTATACAGTGGCAAGAAAACGTATGTGAGCCTTTTTGAGCTTAAATGTTATGGGCTAAAATGCCTCCTGATTACTTTAGGCACATTATATTTGTTAATACTCTTGACTTAGTTGAAGATCAGATCACATTTTATGAAAACTTATTGCTGAAATTTGAAATTCCAAAGGGTTCACATACTTTTTTCTGCCACTGTATTAGTGCTGACATGTACAAACTAAAGACGTTGTGTCATTTCAACAGGGGCTTTTCTGACATGATATATTGTCCAAATAAAAAGATTGTTAGTTGATATGAAAACAATTTTTAGTTGCAACCTTAATGACTTAGCTTGATGTCAAATTTTGACCTATTGATATTGGTCCTTTGTTTTTTTGAAAGTTATTGAAGAACAGGTTTATCACCCTATTATCTTGGAAAATGATAATTTACATTAAAAGTACATCTACCTAGATTTAATACGTTTACATTTACATTTAATTATTTATAAGACACTTTTATCCAAAGCAACTTACAAGTGAGGTACAAAGCAAAATATCTAAGAAAGAAGACAAACTTTAAATTAGTGCTCTAGAAAGAGTTGTTTCAGTTTCATGTGGGGTAAGTGCAAGATTTTCAAGTGCAGAGAAAGATTCGGAAGGGTTCTGTTTTCAGAAGGTTTTGAAAGTTGAGACTGATGCAGCTGAGCGTGCAGAGGTGGGTACGTCGATCCACCATCGTGGAACCACTGATCTGAAAATGAGGTGATGGTGAGAGAGTTCAGTTAGGGCGGCACTGTTGACTTGACCACTTTGTTGGTAAGAGTCAGGACTTTGAACCTGATGCAGCAGCTACAGGAAGCCAGTGTAGATCTGAGAAGTGGTGTAACATGTTATAAATGTATTGACTCAGTTAGTTATTAACAACTGATTTTACTTTTGAATTGTCCTTTCTAATAAAATCAATTATCACTGCAGTGCTAAGAAAGCTTGTTCTTTTTTTCCTGTTGTATTTTCTGTGCATTTTTCTGTGTCCGTTTCTTCCCACTCGTCTCTTTGTGATTACTGGGTTGGGAGCCTCCAGCCTGTATTTACACCGCTGTCTCTCTCCAGAGCCTTTGCTCTTTGTGACCTCGTCTGTCTGCTGATGGGAGCAGGTTGCCCAGTTGCCTCAGTGTTGGGAAACAAGCCCTCGCTAACAGGGTTCACATGTCAGCAGCCCCTATGTCATCTTCATGGCTTTCAGCAGCAGCACATTGTGGATTATTAGTGTGCAGATCACTGGGGAGCCTAGATCAGGCTGCACTGGCAACCTCTGGCTAATTAGCATGGTTTCTAGCTTTGTGGCTTTTGAAACGGTGCTGCAAGAGATGCAATCACACCTCCATGTTGTTTTCTCTGTCAGTTGAGTTCTCGAGTTCAAGTGTAGTCCACCCACTAACAAAGTAGTTCTCATGAGCAAACTACCAATGTGGATCCAAGAAGTATATTCATTGGACAGACTTGTGGTAACTTTCATCTCATGAAAGTTGGAATATTTACAAAGGACCGCAAATCTGGTAATAGTCTGGTTAACTCCACCTTAAGCTGCTAAATGCTCCACTACGTTCTACTGTTGCATCCGTTTACTGCTTTTCTCTTGCTGTAACATGAGGGAGGTGAGAATGAACCAAAACAAGCGAACATGTATTACGATGTTCTGCCATACAGTGAAACAGTTCTATAGTGCTTTGAACGTAGTAGCTTCAAAAGTACTAACTAATACCTCTGACACTGACAATGTTCAGCTATTAATATCTCATCGGAGGTGTTGATATGACTCTGCTCATATTTTAGGCCCTTGTTTGTGGTACAGTTTATCATCTTAATACATTGTGCATTCTATTTAAGTTTAAAACCACTTGCAGCTTCGTATAGTGCGTTGGTGTTGAGCGCTGCAGACTCATAGCAACAAGGTCCATTAGGGCCGACTGGAGAGCATCTGATAAATTGCAGAGAATTGCAGAGAGTACTGTTCACAGCAGTGAAAAGGAAAAGTATAGAATTCAGAGTAGGTCTGTAAAAAGAGAGCATCGAGCTCAGCAGGCTTCATGTCATTAAATAAAAGAATGAACTTCATTTGTGGTGGTGTTTGAATTCATAGGACTTGTTTTCCCACATGGGTTTGTGTATCATATAGTGCATCTTTCTCTCACACGACTCAGCACTCGACCCTCAGGGCTCACAATAGAGCACCTCCTATCTCTGTCATCAGTGACTTTTGACTTCCTGCATTTACTGTAAGAATAGTTGAAGGGGGGGCGCTGTCCATGATCGCTGCCCTGCAGCCATTTAGGTCACAGCAGAGAAGAGATACCTGCTGCTGCTTCCTCTTCAGTCCAGTAATTGAATTCTCTGTGGAAGGTTTTAGAAGTGGAGTCATTCAGACAAGGCTGTGTTTTCAGACCATCTCTGTTTACAAAACCCTAAAAGCTTGGTAAATATTTGGGAGATGGATTTGAAGCTGTACCAACCTTGAAAAATCATGTTTTCCAGACTGCAAAAAGCTGTGATTTGTTTTACATTTCTTTAATAACAAGTAAAAATCACCATGTGGTCATTTTATTCTCCAGAGCTTCTATTATTAGACATTTTTGAAAAATTGTCTTTTTAAGGGGAGATTAGTGAAGATGGAAAAAATAGATAAGAAATCATACAGACAATATTATTTTAATGTTAATAATATTTACAAAAATGCTTTGGTCTAACCATTATTTTCAATTCAGTCTAGTTCACTTCACTATTTTCTCAATTAATCATTTTGTCCAGTCAGTGAATCAGTTATTTTGGCTGAATAAAGTAAGTGAAACAGTGTTTTAATAACTAGTTGAATCACCTTTAGACTAAATAATCTCATGTAAGAGGAAGTCATTCTGCTGTAGATTTACATTAATGTTTAGAGTCATTGGACAAAGGTCTGGCACATTTACATGAAAAATGAATCGTTTATTTGATTACCCCAATAGTATTCAGTTAATTCACTGTCGATCATCTCTCCTTTGGTTCGGCAGCAGAACTGGATTGATGGATTTGAATCATGAACAACCCTGTTATTAGTGAATAACTGAATAATTTGTTATTAACAAATTAACACCTTTAATGATTTATTAATTTTGTGAAACATTCCTGCATGTTGTTGAACTGTACTACACTCAGTTTTCCATTTATTGACTCTAAAATTAAACAGAATTGCAGCAGAAACTCTGCAGCTGTAAATGTCCCAGTGCTGTTTTTGCCACAACCACAAACTGTGTAAAATCTGATCATGTGGCAACCAGCCCACATGTGATGGGATTTTGAACGTTACAGATGTTGAGATCATTGACCTCAGAGAGTTGTGGCTCTTTCGGTGGCTTTGGCACAGCTGTGTCAGCATGGGCAGTGAGCAGCAAGAGAATTAAAAGAGGAATAGTGATTTCTATAGAAGAACAAACAGATGCTATAACCCACATGGTTTGTAAAAATGTCAGTAAGAGGGAGTTCATATATACATGTAACAAGTAACCGCATAACGCTTTCAGCTCTGATGAGAAAATGTAAGAAATTAAATTAAGTAATCTTTTTTTTGCCCTTGAAAAGAAAGTTTTAAATAGAATTCAAGAAACACCCGTTATATACAGCTGTTGCTGCAAAATGTTTTTTGTTTTTTTAGCCTAATATTTCTCAAACTTTCCTGTCTCTCTGTTTTCTTCAGGTGAGGTGAAGATGGTGGACCGGCTTGCTAACAGCGAGGCCAACTCTAAGCGCATCGCGGTGGTGGAGGGCTGCTTTGGCGCCGCAGGTCAGCCGCTGGCCATACCCGGCCGTGTGCTGATCGGTGAGGGCGTCCTCACTAAACTCTGCCGCAAGAAGCCCAAAGCTCGGCAGTTCTTCCTCTTCAACGACATCCTGGTTTACGGCAACATCGTCATCCAGAAGAAGAAGTACAACAAGCAGCACATAATCCCGCTGGAGAGCGTCACCATCGACACG
The DNA here is from genome assembly GCF_900324465.2 of Anabas testudineus. Taxonomy (NCBI): domain Eukaryota; kingdom Metazoa; phylum Chordata; class Actinopteri; order Anabantiformes; family Anabantidae; genus Anabas; species Anabas testudineus. The sequence continues at coordinate 1,834,323 of NC_046625.1, forward strand.
GTGCCAGACGAGGGCGACCTGCGCAACGGTTGGCTCATCAAGACACCCACCAAGTCCTTTGCAGTTTATGCTGCAACCGCTACTGAGAAGTCAGAGTGGATGAACCACATAGGCAAGTGTGTGGAAGACCTGCTGCAAAAAAGTGGTAAGGCTCCCACCGGAGAGCATGCCGCCGTCTGGGTGCCTGACTCTGAGGCATCGGTGTGCATGCGGTGCCAGAAGGTGAAGTTCACACCGGTCAGCCGGCGCCATCACTGCAGAAAATGTGGCTTTGTGGTTTGCGGGCCGTGCTCGGAGAAGAAGCACCTCCTGCCCAGCCAGTCGTCTAAACCCGTTCGAGTCTGCGAGTACTGCTACGTGCAGCTGACGTCAGGAAACCACGCACCGCGGTCAGACTGCATCAGCCGGTCAAAGTTCAACAGCAACAACCTGTCAGACGACGAGGATGAAGACGACAGCAGTGACTGAGAAATACCCGAACCCTCCCCACAGCCAGTCCCGTCCTGTCATCCAGGAGGAAACGCTCTGCTGATTCTTCTTTGTTTCTTTCTCGTCCCCAGATGATCGAATCATGCTCCGTGGCGAGATGATTTCCTCCTTTGAGGATTAATTCATTCATTTATTCATGTTGGACTTTGGAGTCTCAAACCAAAATATTAGCAGGGATACTCCCTGCACACGGTGATTAATCACTGAAATGTGGAATTAGCCGGGTGACCAGCAGAACTGTGAGGAAAAAGTCTGACTGTTCATCGCTTCCACTCTGCTCAGTCTACTCTTCTCTCTTGACTCTTAATTAGGCTGCAATTAGTCACTACAGAACACAATGGTGCTAATGAGAACGCCTCCCTCCCCTCTGCCCTCCTCTTAAGTTAATTTCATCCTTGAGGATAATTTCCCGAGTCTGTTTTCTTTGTTTTTATTCTGTCCATGAACTACACAAGGTGATTGCTTGTAATTTCTGCAGGGAAAAGCAAACGTTAGGCTTCTAACCTTTATCTCCTCTGTCCTTCAGGTATCTCATCAAACAGGGCTTTTTTGTAACAGAAGTTATTTTTCTGTCCTATTTTGTAAATTTGTCTCCATCATAACATTTAGCTGAAACAAGAACCCATATTGTGAATAACAAAATGTAGGTTACACTAAACCAAGAGTTTTCTTGTTGACCTGATACAGATCAACTTGAGCACCTCTCATAGTGGCTGTGTTTGTCTCTGTTAACACACTTCTATCTCAGCAGCTCCCCAAAAACTAACAATACCTTTTGCCTCTACTGTCACGTAGTGCCTTATAGAAGAAAGATGAGCCCAGCCTTCACTAAGAAAAAGTTATTTTTTAATGGATCCAGATGGCAAAAAACAGGGGCTCCGAAAAATATAACACAGAGTGGAGTTGTGTGTGTGTGTGTGTGTGTGTGTGTTTTCTAGAAACAGGCGAGTAGGGAGATTACCAACCAGCTACGAGACGGGAAGAGTTGAGTTTGTTAGACTTTAACCAACCGTTAATCACTGGTTCTTGAGTGGGAATGTGCGTGACTTGGTAAACAGCCAGGCGCTGTGTTCAGACTGAGCGGCTAAAGGGCAGTTTTCTACTACAGGAATGTAATGAGCCATAACATCCTGATTCTTGTTCCCGCCTTGTGCCTCCACTGTACTTTACAAACCAGCATCAGCTCATTGATAGATCAGCACTCGTTTTTAGCTAAGCACAGTAAAAAAACACAAATATTGCATCATTTTATGCAGAGCAAGCCCAGTCCTTCAGGACGGATCAGGTGCTGGTCCCACTCTCTCGTTGCTTCTTACCATCAAACAGCTGCTGCCCCTTTCAGACCAGAAGGTAATGGTGAAGAAACTGGAGGTAGGGCAGACTGGGGTATACAGAACCATCATTTGTTATTTTAATTTAAAGCAGTTTTTGACTAACCATAGGTGACATAGTACCCACCACAGATAGAAGAATAAATTCAGCTTGGGTCTCTATCACGACAGCACACAAGCCACAAAATGTATTCAGAAGATGACATTTTGTTTGTGAACTTCATCAAGTCCTAATAGCTAAATATGGATATCACGCCCATGTGTCCTAAAATAGACAGGCAAGCTCCATCTGAGGTGTAGTTTGTCTCCAAGCATTGTTTCTCTCTGAAGCTACTTAAATAGCTTCAAAACTAAATATGACGCGAGTATAAAAACAACAACTACACGTGACACCCTCATAATAATGATGAATAATGAGATTGAAACAGACTCTTTTTGCAGTGTTTAGTAAATTCTTTTTCTGTTTTATTAATTGCAATGTTGAATTTAATCCCCTTGGGAAAACCTGGAGCCTGGATCACCTCCAGAGCTGTGATCCACTTTATTTCCAGGAATTTGAAAAGCGAGCAGAGAACAGTGGAAACAAAAGCAGAAGCTGTCAGAGGTTACTTTTAAAGTGACCGGGGGAAATGCCTCAGTGTAGAAGTTTCCTCTCTCTGAATAGACTAGCTGTAGGTATGCTCAGTCTGCATGGCATCATCATCATCATCATCTTGTATTTGTTAAAAACACTGATCGTGATAGAAATATTAACTATTTCTTCACTGAGAGTAAAGAACTGCAAAGGCTGTTAAACACTTGGTCAGCACCTCCAGGGAATGAATGAAATGCAATAATCGGGAAGTGTGAGGACCTGCTTTCTGTTTTTCTTCTGAAATCACATGATTGTGTGTTGCATCATAATCTAATTCCTCTTTGTTCAGTAGTTTGTGCCGTTACGTTCGCTGTCAGGAAATCATGGCGTCTTCTTGCTGGTAGCTAGTCTTCCTTGTGCTGCTCTGAGGCTACAGGGCCACGCTGTGTCAGAAAGCAAACACACCCCCTGTTCCACCTACCACAACTTTCCTATGAAAAGCACAGTCTGCTGCTCATGTGATGTTTGTGTCATGTGATCAGTCACTGGTGGGGAAAATATGACCAACTACCTGTTGCAACTGGCAAAAGAGACTCAGACTCACACTCACAGATGTTCATGTCATCAGTTAGTGGGGGTTTCTCTTCCCAGTGGCTCCTCTGAAGTGTTTCAGTGCTTTTGAAATGAGCAGCTTTCAAAATGACTGCAGCCACAAATGACTCATTTCATAACCTCACGACAAAACTGACTTATATCCCAAAACTTCGAAAAATGTCAGACTGAAAAGCCGAAACCTTTTAATTAAATGTATTAGTGTGAGGTTTTAAAGCCAAGAATTAGTTTGAACAATGATTTCCCCACAGTCATTAGACGCCTCCCCGGGTCCAAACAGTTCTATGACACCAGGGCTAGAACTCGTGCAGCTCTTAAGAGAGCAGCACTCACTGGCAGTGTCTTGAGACATGGAGTTGCATTGCTTGAAATTTAGCACTGCCCCAACATCTCATGATAATAATAAAAACAAAACAACTATTTGATCAGATTTCCTCCATGAACCAACATCCTGATAATAACAGTCCTCCAGTGACAGGTGACCTTTATTTACTGTGTAGGACCTTCCTCACACAGAGAGTCTGATGGAGAGCGTGAACTGAATCGCAGCTGCACATTAAGCTGTGTGTGTTTGGCTTTGTTGGCCCTCGTTCTAGACCAGGTCTCACTGTCCTCAGGCCCTTTCAGATTGGTTTGGAAAACTTTTTAATGCAGTTTGGTTCAACACAGCTGGAGCACAATTTTGAACTTAACATTATTTGTATTTTTACAGCGTATTCTCCAGGCTGTTGCTCAGTTTCTTGGACCAAACGGTGTAATTGCAGTGGTGCACGAACATGAACTGATGTTCGAATTAAGTAATGAAACTCTTCAGAGCAGCTCGGAGCACATGTTGTCAGCTTAAGTTGTAGCCACGGCTCTGGATGAGTGTTTCTACATTTTGACGACATGCTTCTACACATTGAGGATTCTGATGAGGTTGTGGCCTCGTCTCATCTGCAGCTCTCAAAGCAGCTGAACATGGAGAAGAAAGGGATGGTTTTCTTTTGGTTTTACAGATTTTAAGTTGCTATTAATTTTTATGCTGCTGCATTAGCAGCAGCCAGAGTGATTACAGAAATTAACACGTTAATGATCACTAACCAGCTGTCCTTTATACTTACTGTGGCCGCTCTGCCAACAGAGGAAATGAGCACAAAGTCCGGCCTCAGGTTTGCTGTGGATTGCACTTAACACACTCGGCACATGGACTCTGATCTATGTTGATCTGTCTTCATACTGTCAGATCCTCTGTGGCTTCGTTGGATGTTTTAAAATGAGTCTTTATCTTTTAGTCCTGTTGATTTTTGTACATTTGTACAGACTTATTTGGGTTATTTTGTTGATGTTGTACAGCTCTAATTAGTTCCTCCTGTTAGTGACATCCCAGTAGCATCTGCAGCTTTTTCACACTTGTTGTAAAATTATCTTTGCACATCGTCTGGAACATCATGAAATGTAGAAAGCTGCTTTTCCAGCATGTAATGTAGCTTTTTACCAAGTACTTCAACAGAAGAACGTCTCACAGCTGCAGCTGAAATTAAATGTGGTTTACAAGTTACCACCACTATGTTTCAACACCTGCACTGTGAGGAAACTCTTCAAAGTTCAGTCTGCACCGCTCCACAGGAACCAAAGTGAAATGAAACGAGTTAAGTAACGCTTCCTAAATGTACGCAGGAAATAAAGTCAGAGTTGAGAGTCACCAGGTTTCCCACAGGGATGTCGTTCAGAATTCCTCCATTCAGACAAACTGTTTGTTCCCACTCTGAGCAACACGTTCGACCCACGGCTCTAAATCTTACAACAACTCTTCTATTTAATGATAGATTTTTGATAGCTGGGCTGATGAGGTCACTAAAAACAAGCTGCTCAAGCTTTTCTGCAGTCGTCAGTAAAAGTAAATGTTCTTTAAAGATCAGTTTCTGTCTTCATTTCTGCTTTTCCTTTGAACTCATCAAGCCTCGGCTGCATTCATTCGATCCTTAAGTCAAAGTCTGACAATGACCCTCTGAGCCTGAGACGTCCCTGTAAACCCTCCAATTAATGAACCCGTTCTTTTTCAGCCGTGTTCCAGACGTTTGGAGCTCAGCTTGACGTCTGTTTCTGTCCTGCTGCAGGGACCAGGCGTTCACACCTGAACAGGTTCAGCTGAGCTGAAATAAGACGAAAAGAAGCATCATTGGTTTCTTGGTACATTTTACTGTTATTATCCGGAGAGTCTGTCAGATGTGGTTGTTGCTCGGAGTGGGAACACACACAGCAGAATTTTTAAAAAAGCTGCAGATGTGTTTTTCTGGTTGGAAAACATCGAGGAGGCGATTTGGCTGAAAGAGATCATTGAGAGTTTAGTTTGAGTCGCTCACTGCTGTCTCGTGGATTTGTAATGTTTTTTTGTTTTAATTCTAAAAAGGGCTCCAATCAGAATGTAACCAGCATATCGTTGTTCATTACTAATTCTTTCAGAAATTTTTAAGTATATATTACATATAAATAATGTTTTGTTTCAAGTCGACCTGATGTTTTGTGTTTTTTCATTTAGCTCCTCTGGAAAAAAATAGAAAATATAATCAATAAACCAATCGATCGATATTATTAATAAGATGCAAACAAAACAAGACTGGTTGAACAAGTTTTATTTCAGTACAACTTTAAGGTATTTGTACTTATTCCCTGCTGCTGTTTTCTGACTAGAATTTACTGTAACGTACTTTTCACAGTATCTTTTACATATATTCTGTGTAATGAGATTAAACCTGATGCGTTGTCATGTATGAAACCAGAATTTAACCTAATTTAATAACGGGGGACTCGATTAAAGATCAAGGTAACGTTCTACGTTTTTGTCATATTCGGATTTTGTGAGGTCAAATTTAACAACTTCATTATTTTCAGTGGAGAAATAATAAAAAATCAAATCCTGCATGGTGGAAACAAACTAAATACATTTAATAAAGTACTGTACTATTGTAAATTTAAAATATTTCTACTTGTGTATTTACGTACTTTATACTTTTACTCCACTACATTTCAGAGTGTTTTAAGTTTTTTAATTTTCCCTTCAAAATGTAGTATTGTGAAAGTAAGTAAAATACTCAAGTACAAGTAGATTAAAATTATACTCAAGTATTTATGTAAATGTACACCAATGCAGGATTTATTATATAAGATCAAAGGAGAAGTTGAGGAAATGATGAACATATCATTTTTTATCCTCTACAGAATCATAAAACTGCTTCACCTCAGCCGACTACAACAATACGAACCTCACATCCTGTGGCTGAAGCTTCACGACGACCTTCTGGTCACATTTGATTTCAGCCTGATGGGTTAATTGTTTATTGAAAGGTCAGAGGAAGCTGTAGATATTTTATATGTTTGTTCATCTGTGTGGTTTCAGCCCAGTCAGACGAGGCTTCAGCGTTTGTTGTGGCCTTTCTGAAAAAAGTCTTTAACATCTGAAATGAGAACAAATGTTAAAAATACGACTAATGATGATGATAATGATGATATTCATCATCGTCATTATTATTATTTGAAGGATATTTTTTCTTATATAATGAATTATGCCACAGTTTTCTTAATCATAGTCGTCCAATATTAGTAAGTCAGAAAGTAAACAATGAAGTGTTTTATTTTATCATTAAAAAACTATGTGGTGACCGTGGGTCCATTTGGACCTTTGATTTACAAAAGCAGGAAAACATAGATTAGTCTTTTATTTCTTCAATACATTTTGTTTCCCCCTGATGTCCTGTCTATATAAATATGAAGCCAGAGGTTTTTATATATTTTATATTTTTATATAGTCAGTATAGTTCAGGGTGCAGCGGAAACAGGTCAAATAATAGGAAATTATTTACGGGATGTTTGTTGGGATCGTCAAATTTACGAGTTGCATGTGAAGGTAGCGCCTCCAGGTGTAATTCCTCCCGCCACCACACGGCGGCGCTGCCGCCGACAAACACGGTAACAGCGTTTCCGGTTATTTAGTGGAAACGAGCTAAAAACGATTAAAACAATTAAAACAATTTAAACATTTTAAACAATTTAAACATTTTAAACAATTAAAACAATTTAAACATTTTAAACATTTTAATCACGTGTCGCTGATCAAACTGTTTTCATGAAGCTCACTGCGATGCTAACGTGTTGCTAACTGTTAGCCTCCAAATGAACTCACCTGGAGAGACGAGCTGACAGGTGAGGAGGCTGCTGCCTGAGGGGAAGTCTTAATCCAGGTGAGACACCTGTTTTAAACTTAATGAACTCATTAACAGAAACATTTAATAGTTAAAGAACTTGTGACCTGATTTCAAACAGAATAATCTGAGAGTAAAGTAAAAAGACTCGGGTACAATCTAGTCACAGGGGTTGTAAGTCAGTGACTTCTGTCCCGGTCCCAAGTCCGGATAAATAGAGTGGGTTGCGTCAGGAAGGACATCCGGTGTAAAAATGGCCAAAATAACCATGTGAATCATCCACAACACTTTCATACCGGATCATCGAGGCCCGGGTTAACAACGACCGCCACCGATGCTGTTAACCTACAGGGTGTCGGTGGAAATTTGACTACTGTTGGTCGAAGAAAGAGGGGAGGCAGAAGGGTCCATGGACAGAGAGAGAAGGGGAAAGGCAGGAGCATAGATTTGAGAATAGGGACTCTTAACGTTGGCACGATGACAGGGAAAGGCAGAGAGCTGGCAGACATGATGGAGAGAAGGAAGGTAGATGTTCTGTGTGTGCAGGAGACAAGGTGGAAGGGTAGCAAGGCACGTAGTATCAGAGGAGGATACAAACTGTTCTACCATGGTGTTGATAGGAAGAGAAACGGGGTAGGAGTGATCCTGAAGGGGGAGTTTATGAACAATGTTCTAGAGGTGAAAAGAGTCTCAGACAGGGTGATGAGCATAAAGCTAGAAATTGAAGGGGTGATGATGAATGTAGTCAGTGGGTATGCTCCACAGGTTGACTGTGAGTTAGAAGAGAAGGAGAGATTCTGGAGTGACTTTGATGAGGTCATAGAGAGTATCCCCAGAGGAGAGAGAGTTGTTGTTGGAGCAGACTTCAATGGGCATGTTGGTGAGGGCAACAGAGGTGATGAGGAGGTGATGGGCAGGTTTGGTGTGAAGGAAAGGAATCTGGAAGGACAGATGGTGGTGGACTTTGCTAAGAGGATGGAAATGGCTGTAGTCAACACTTACTTCCAGAAGAGAGAGGAACACAGAGTGACATACAGAAGTGGAGGTAGGAGTACACAGGTGGACTACATCCTATGTAGACGAGGTCATTTGAGAGAGGTTAGTGACTGCAAAGTGGTGCTAGGAGAGAGTGTAGCCAGACAGCACCGCATGGTGGTGTGCAAGATGACTCTGGAGGTCAGGAAGAAGAAGAGAGGGAAGACAGAGAAGAAGACCAAGTGGTGGAAGTTAAAGAATGAAGAAACTTGTGAGGAATTCAGGCAGAAGTTGAGACAGGTTCTGGGTGGTCAGGATGAGCTTCCAGATGACTGGGAAACCACAGCAGAAGTTATCAGGGAAACAGGTAGGAAGGTGCTAGGTGTGTCATCTGGAAAGAGGAAAGAAGGTAAAGACACTTGGTGGTGGAATGAGGAAGTACAGGAATGCATCCAGTGGAAGAGGTTGGCCAGAAGGAAGTGGGATGTAGAAAGGACTGAGGAAAGTAGACAGGAGTACAAGGAAGCGCAGCGTAGAGTGAAGAGGGAGGTGGCAAAGGCCAAACAGAAAGCTTACGATGAGCTGTATGACAGGTTAGACACAAAGGAAGGAGAGAAGGACTTGTACAGGCTAGCCAGACAGAGAGATAGAGATGGGAAGGATGTGCAACAGGTAAGGGTGATTAAGGACAGAGATGGAAAGGTACTAACAACGCAGGAGAGTGTGCAGAAAAGATGGAAGGAGTATTTGGAGGAGCTGATGAACGAGGAAAATGACAGGGAAAGAAGGGAGGAAGATGTGGATGTTGTGGAGCAGGAAATAGCAGAGATTGGAAAGGATGAGGTTAGGAAGGCTCTGAAAAGGATGAAGAGTGGAAAGGCTGTTGGTCCTGATGACGTACCTGTGGAGGTGTGGAAGTGCTTAGGAGAGACAGCAGTGGAGTTTCTAACCAGTTTGTTCAATAGGATTCTAGAGAGTGAGAAGATGCCTGAGGAATGGAGGAGAAGTGTTCTGGTTCCGATCTTTAAGAACAAGGGTGACACGCAGAACTGCAGCAACTATAGAGGAATAAAGTTGATGAGCCACACAATGAAGCTGTGGGAAAGAGTAGTGGAAGCCAGGCTTAGGAAGAAGGTGGAGATTTGTGAGCAGCAGTATGGTTTCATGCCCCGTAAGAGCACCACTGATGCCATTTTTGCTTTGAGAATGTTGATGGAAAAGTACAGAGATGGTCAGAAGGAGCTGCATTGTGTCTTTGTGGATTTAGAGAAGGCGTATGACAGGGTGACGAGGGAGGAGCTGTGGTACTGTATGAGGTCGTCGGGAGTGGCAGAGAAGTACGTCAGACTAGTTCAGGACATGTATGAGAGAAGTATGACGGTGGTGAGATGTGCTGTAGGTCAGACAGAGGAGTTCAAGGTGGAGGTGGGACTACACCAAGGATCAGCTTTGATCCTTCTTGTTTGCTATGCTGATGGACAGGCTGACAGATGAGGTCAGACAGGAATCACCCTGGACAATGATGTTTGTAGATGACATTGTGATTTGCAGTGAGAGTAGAGAGCAGGTAGAGGAACAGCTGGAGAGGTGGAGGTTTGCTCTGGAAAGAAGAGGCATGAAGGTCAGTCGTAGTAAGACAGAATACATGTGTCTGAACGAGAGGGATCCAGGTAGAAGCGTTAGGTTACAGGGGGCTGAGGTGAAGAAGGTGCAGGAGTTTAAGTACTTGGGGTCAACAGTTCAGTGTGATGGAGAGTGTGGAAAAGAGGTGAAGAGGCGAGTGCAGGCAGGTTGGAGCGGGTGGAGGAAAGTGTCAGGAGTGTCGTGTGACAGAAGAGTGTCAGCAAGACTCAAAGGAAAGGTGTACAAGACAGTGGTGAGACCAGCTCTGCTCTATGGGTTAGAGACGGTAGCAGTGAGAAAGAGACAAGAGGCTGAGATGGAGGTAGCAGAGATGAAGATGTTGAGGTTCTCCTTAGGAGTGACCAGGTTAGACAGAATAAGGAACGAGTACATCAGAGGGACGGCTCACGTTGTCTGTGTTAGCGACAAAGTCAGAGAGGCCAGACTGAGGTGGTTCGGACATGTTCAGAGGAGGGATAGTGAGTATATTGGTAGAAGGATGTTGGAGATGGAGCTGCCAGGCAGGAGGACAAGAGGACGACCAAAGAGGAGATATATGGATGTCTTAACAGAGGACATGAGGTTGGCTAGTGTTAGGGTAGAAGATGTTCATGATAGAGTGAGGTGGAAAAGGAAGATTCGCTGTGGCGACCCCTGATGGGAAAAGCCGAAAGAGAAGAAGAAGAAGAAGTAAAAAGACTCAGGTACAAATAAATTCCTCACATCTGTATTTAAAGCAGTTAAATAATGTTCTGTTGTGTAAAAGTGGAAGAATCAGTCACTGTCTCCACTGTGTGATGGAAAGTTGTTTCCTGATCACTGTGATGAGCTGATGAAGGAGGATGATGGAGGTGATTTCAGAGGGATTCTAATCCCAGTGAGGTAAAAGATGAAGCTCAGATCAAAACTGCAGCGAGAACATTTAGAAATAACAGTTTTCTTTATACTGACAAATTCCAGCTGCTGTTCTAAAACTGTGCGAACAGCTACAGAGCTGCTGGACATTAACACGTCTGCTCATATTTAAGGTACAAGACTTTTTATAGGGGAACCTGTGGAGATCAAGTGGCAGCTGCAGAAAGACTTCAGTGCAGCTGTAACTAGATGCTGTTCCAGAAAATCTTATCTCCAAATTCACTTAATTCTGGTCCTAATTAGAGAACTGGTGGTAATTTTGAAAGTAAATTTTCCATAAAACCTCTACTGCTCACATTATGAGGGAAGTGACCTCTGCAGAAATAGGTGAACTAACTAAAGATGCGATCTGAAAAACTAAAAGCTTAAAGGCTTTTGTTTCAGGTAACAGTAAGTTGCTGTATAACCACTAATTTTATCCATTATTACTAATGGCACCAACCAGTGCTTTTAATTATGTTTATAGAGCTCAGTGTTTGGACTTGCGGTGCAGAGGCAGGTTCCTTTTTTCACTTGGAGCCCGTAGTGATGTGATTTTTACCAACTGGTAGTGACGGACCAGATCAGCTGTATGTTAATAAAAATGGGAAGTTTCTGTTTACACGACATTTGTTCTTCCTGTAGATGGAGCAGATGCATCCTGAACAAACCACTGAGGGACACACAGGTATTGTTGCACCAGTTCACACACAACACTGACACAGCCTCATTGGTTTTAATTACGTGAATGATGGGATCTAATCCATTCAGTTAGTTATTAGCAGCAATGAACTGATGAATCATTAATCATATTTTGAGTGCAGGTTTTCAGCTGTGAATAAAATCACTACAATACTGTGGTCATGTCATATCATAGTGTTTGAGCAGAGAAACTGAAGTGTATCATTCCATAAACATAATTTACAAAGCTTCACCGTTCCTAATATGATTGTAAAATAGTTCTGTGATCATTTCTTTACCAACATTATCAGCAGGATGATTGTTGTACTGAAGAAGTGACGCCTGTGAAGGGAAATGAATTTACATCTAAAATGATGTTGTTATTTTCACACTAGTTGTTTCTTAGCTGTAACTTTGAACCAGTTTCCAGCACAAGGTGTTATTTGTCATAAGCTGTGGAGGCATCAACAAAGTGTTTTATTTACAATTGAAAACTGTTGCAGATGCTTAAATTGAAATTTGCCTCAACAAACAGAGAAAAAGAAGAAGTTCTGTTTCCTGCGACGAGAGAGAAAGTGGATTAAACACAGAGCTGAAAGAAGGAAAGATTTAAATGGCAAAGTAAACACACGTTTTACTGATGAATAGACCAGCGATAGGCTGAGTCATCACCACAAAGAAACCAGACGAGTGGAGCTCGAATAGTGCTGGAAAAAGATTCATAAATCACAGAAGAGGTCTTATATTATTGTGCTTCAGGTTCATAGATTTGAGATAATATCAACCATGTGTCTACGAGCATCACATCCCAAAATAACTATTCATATAAACCTGGAAGAGTAATGGGTGTGATCAGTGTTTGGACACACAGTGTTCAGAACATCCCTCAATTCGTCCAGTAGACGGACACCGTGCAAATATTTGTAGTGTCCACAGAACTTGAGGTCACCTTCAGCGGATATTTTCAGTCACTGACGGATATTTTCCAGCAGTTTGTTCATTTTGACAGATCAGAACACAGAGTGTCATTAACGTCCATGTTGCTGGTGAGTTCACAGCAGTACAGAATGGCAGCAGATGCACAGACCTTTGGTTAAGGTTAGACAAAGATTGTGGTTGTTTCTATGTTAATAAATACAGTATGTGCTGTGTTTAGACCACAGTGTTTTCCTCACATTAACCCAGTGCTGTCATTGTGTAAATGCTACTTTAAAAAGTTGAATACTGCTGTAGTCGACCTGGACGAACGTCTGGAAACGTTTCATTGATATGTTCAGTAAACTGACAAACAATCATTGACAAATGTCTTATGTTATATGAATTCAAGCTGCTAGAAAGTGTACTTGTATTTTACAGGAGTATTTCTTTTTGTTACTTTTACTCCACTACAAATCAGAGGAAACTTTATTTTTAGTATTGGGTGACTGCTCCAAAGTCAGAAATCCAGTAATATTAAACGGGACAAATCCTGCTTCTATTCAGAAGGAGAAACCGACCCCTGTGAATACTAAAGAAGGTTTTTAAAAACCGGCTCATGAATGCTATTTAAATACAGCTGTTTAAATTGAGATTGTCCCAGTTGAAGGATGTGACGGGCAAACAATGAGTCGTTACTGTGGAGGGTGAACTCTGGGAGCTGCAGAACGATTTGTCCCACCAGCATTTTCACATTAAACCACGATGACGCGAGACTGAAATTACTTTGTATAAAAGCAGTTTGATAACCAGTTATTACCCACACAGCTTAGCTCTCCACACTCTGCAGAATGGAGTCTAATCAGGAGCTCATTCAGAGACGGCGTGGACACACACTCTGGTTCTTGTTGTTTTTTGCTCTATTAGTCACTTTCTGTATGTCCTTGGCGAGCTGAGTGGTTGAGACGCACTTTCTTTAAAATACAAACCTCGCTCTGTTTTCTCAGCTCACTTCTCTTAGTTTGACCCCTGTTTATTTAAAAAGCGTCTTCTGCAGCTTTTTCTGCACTTTTTGACTCAGAAACTTTTACAGTTTGTTTATTTGGATCTTAAGTAGAACTTTGAGTTACTTTAATAATAACTACTCGTAATGGATCCATTTGAAAAACGCTGTAATCAGATAAATATTTGGATACAAAAATAGTTTTATCACCATCGAACTCACCTCGTAAGTAACTTACTAATAGTTATTTACATTGATAAATATCTTATTCATTCCAAAGCTCTTGTCATGCAGTAGGTCCACTGATCTGTCTTATCTATATATCTGATATGCTGGAGATTTTGCTGTAATCAGCTGTTATTAAAATGTAAGAGACTCTAGAGAGAGAGTCTTAGAGTCTCTTAGTCGTCACCTCTGTCTCTCACTCTGCATCTACATGAATACAGTGAAAGAAAAAGTCAAAGTCAGGAAGCAGTGTTTTCAAATAAAATGTTTTCAATACAAGTTCAGATCCAGCAAACAGTTTCTTAAGTGCGTCTCAGCTCCACTCCCCAACATCTTGAGAAAGCTGCTTTCTCTCAGTAACCCGGTTACTTACGTGAATGTAAACACAGTCAAGGACAGAAGCTGCTGCCTGCAGGCACGGACAAAACGTTGTTATATACTCATAAATATCATTAGCACGTCTTTAATATATCATGTGTAGTGGAGGGGAAGCATTCAATTAGTTACTTCTAAAAAGGTGAGTACATTTTGAGCGTGTCTGTTAAAATCAATCTGAAAACCAGAGGATGAAGAGGACGACTGTGTTGTGGTCCATTAACTAAAGTGTCACTCGTCAATCAACACGCGTCTCGTGAGGGAGGCATGAGTCAGCCCTTGAACACAGGCGTCACGTGTCCATTTATTCTCAGGTGGTGTTTCAGAGGCTGTTGTTAGAGGCACCACAGTCCTGACTCATGCAGGTCGCTCCGGGGCGTTCGCTGGTGGCTGTTCTGTCGCTGAGATGTGAGTTCAGGCTCACGCTTCCTCATTCTGTCTCTCAGTATAATTACAAGACTTACTCTCTCCCGTGGACCTTGTTTTGTTTGGTTTCTCCTTAACCGAGTTCACGTTGTTGTTCCGTCAGTTTAATTTGAATAGATAAATATGTTCTACAGCTGGTGCTGGTAGCGTGACTACGGGTTAGGAGCTCCTGTTGACTTCTCAGTGACGCTGTGTGGGAGGTCACTATTTTTCTTCTGTCACTGCTGAAGTTAGGAGACATATTGACTGTAGATCTTTCTGCACTTCTTATTATACTGTCCCGTGTGGGAGGACACTTGACTGTTCACACTGACACTTCAGATTGGGTCAGTAGAGCTTTGTCAGGTTTGTGTGTTTTAGCTCCAAGAACCAGCCTGATGCCGTAAATCATCATGACTCGATTAGAGTACGGTTCAACCTCAGAGACAAATGATGAGACCAGTCAATACGTGTTGGTTGAACACTGAAGACGTTTGGCTCCAGTATTTATTCAGCAGCGTCAGTGGATCAGCAGGATCGCTTGTTTAAACCCTGTGGTACCGTTTGCTGGTCAGGTCTTGGTCCTGGTGGCTCCGTTCATGTCCTGTACGACTGAGAGAGAAGTCGTCACCATAAGTAATAAATAATGAAGTGAGGTGGTCTCACTGTTCATTCAGACTTATTTCTCTGACCAATACATTTTCATACTGTCCCTGATCCTTTATCATATGAACCTGATGCTGTTCTTAACATGAATGTGGTCAAAGTCTGGTTCACATCTGTAAATCCTCCACTGGAGACTTGACTTTTTTTATTTGAAGTATTAAATGTACCTAACGTTAACGTTAGCGGTTCTTTGGGATGAGTTGTACAAACTTCTTCTTTGTTTTCAGTCACTGACTTTGTCGTTTGTGTTTTCTAGGTGGATGAATTACTCTGATACATGAATCACTCACTTCCTCTGGAGGCTTCCTGTTAATCTCATGGAGACAAATCTGACGCCAACATTTTAGAGCTAAACGAATCATTTTCAGATCGACTGCTGCTGTTTTAATGATGCTACGTATGGTGACAGTCACCTGCCTGTGGGCTTCACGTGTAACCTGCCTGCTTTTGCTTTATAGAACAGGTGTTTGTTCATCAAACAGTATGAAAGGTGTGGTGCACGTCAGCACCGTGCATAAAGCCAAGGTGAAGTATTTCATAAAGACACTGAAACCAGGAGACTGTTGGTGTTTTTACCTGAGAAATGATTGTGGACACTGAACGTCTCCGTCACTCACTTTACACTAAAGGCTCTGAGGGGTGTTAACGTTATTATCGGGGTGGGGGGGGGCGTTAATCCTAATAATGAGGTACTTTATTGAGCCTCGTGTGGAGGAGAACGTTCAGGGAGGTTTCTGGTTTATTCTGTCGTCTTGTGCGTTTCAGGGAACTTTTCCTGTGCTGGAAACAGCTGGAGATAAAAACTCTGCGTCTGTAAATAGAAGCATTTGTGATAAAGACATTGAGACTAGAAAAGTAGTCCTACAGGAGGGGGGGGGAGCGCAGGCTGATGTTGCAGCTGTGTGTTTTTTAACATCTGTGTGAGAGAAGAAGGAGAATTTGTTCAGCTGGGACACGGAGCTGAGCGACAAATTGATGGGAACTGAGAGGAAAGCGAGGGTCTGGAGGAAATTGGAGTTCACTGAAAGGCAGAGCTGTCATTATTTGGTGACGCTCGTGTTCAAGGGGAGTCTAATGACTGTTCAACAGGCAAGAAAGGAGGCAGCAAAGTATGAAATTAAGTTTCGTCCAATTTCCTATTCCATTTCTTCCAATCAAAGAGCAGGTTAGTGTCTGTTCACGAAGAAAAACGACACAATGCTGTGTGGAAACAGACGTTTGTCCAGTTACTGCCTGGACAGTGTTGACGGCTCCAGTACTTTCAAGGACTTTATTTTTAAATTCTATAAAATCTGTACCAGAACAACATTAAAGGAGCTTCGTACATGTCCAGAGGTCTCTACAGCTGTTAGCTTTGATTGGTGTAAATGATTTATCAAGGGAAGTGCTTTTATTTTGAAAGCTCTTTGTTTTCACTGTAATTATTCTTTAACGTTGCACAGTGTTAATATTGTCAATGAAAATGTTTTATTTATTGAATGTTAATTTAAAACAGCTTTCATACGGTTCAGTTCTTCTGCAGTAGCTGATTTAACTCATTAAACCTGGTAAAGAGCTTGAAGACACTAATCTGGATTAAAAACGGACAAAAGTTTGTGTCATGTATCTGAGAACAAGTTCAGACGTGTGGTTAACAAACCTGAATGTTTGTCTCCTTATAGGAAACTAAAGCCGAGTCTGGACCCGTGGAAACTCGGAACCACGGACGCAGTCAGAAGGTAAAGTTCTTCCATTTGGACAATGACAGATGCTCATCATCTTTTGTTTATTAATCATTATTTATGCAATAAAGAGACTTATCCACGAGAAAACACGACGATAAAGACAGAAAATCATGTTTAAAAAGTTTTATTTCTGTAAATTAACTCATTTCCATTAAAAACAGGTCAGAACTCAGCTGTGGTTTAAAAACCGTCTCAGGTGACGCGAGTTCACACTTTCATTGTTCTCTGTGGTTCAGTTATTTCCATGTGTTTCACTGCGTCGCAGCTGAGACACAGATGTTTTAAAGATTTGGGTTTGACAGGGTCACTCACCCCCCCTGTTGTTCTCTCACCAGGCAGATAGTTTGGTTTCTAAAACTGTCGAGGTGAATTTAATTTTTTTCTGCTCCTTAGAGAAATAGAAGAAGGTTTTACTGAAGAACTCGTCTGTAGCTCAGGTCAGTAGATGATGATGTGAAATGATCCGACTGTGATTGTTCAAACACAATAACAGAGGAGAGACTGAATCAGGTTTATTAGGTTTTCATGAGGAGAAAATCACACGATTCTCAGGAGGGAAAAGGAGCTTTATTCAGTTTCTATGTTATAACCAACTCAACTTAAATACCAGAAATATCAGCACGGTCAGATCGCAGCAGGGGAAAGAGAGAAGATGGTCTGAGATTTGTGTAAGAGTTGTGAACTGACCCTTTAACGTTCTGTTTTCAGATTGGATCTGTTAACGAGTTATTAGGAAGTTCAGGCTTCGATCCAGCACCAGTTATAATGTGTTTTCTACTTTTCTGGATTCCACACAGGTTCCATTTGTCCGTTGATTCACTGTCACGTCGTTCCTAATGTTGGACCGGCAGCGGTCGAGAGGTCGACCCAGTCCCACACGTGGACGGAGCCGTCCGAGGCTGCAGACAGCAGCGTCCGCGGCCGCTCGGGATGCCAGATGTGGGAGGTGATGAAGACGGGGACACTGTCGTCGGCCTGTGATGAAATGGCGTGACCGCGATGTTCAAACAGCAGCTGAGCTTCCTGCAGCTCCGTCCCCCAAACCGACGAGTCGTAGATCCGAACGGTTCCACTGAAGCCTGGAGGAGGAAGGTAGGAAAGAAAAAAGCGAATTCATCACAGCTCGGTTTAGTTTTTATAGGTTTTAGAATCGATTCAGTTCGTTAACATCTTATTTACAAACCTGCAGCAAACGGACAAAATACAAATGCTGCTTCTGTTATTTTAAAGAAAAGTATGAGCTCAAATAAAATGAGCTGCAGATTATTTTCAACTTTTTACTAAAACCACTCACTGGAAAATTGTGACCATAAATGTGTAGTTCTGTCAGTTCAGGTGAAGAAGCTCCCTGTGCTTATGTTAAAGTTAAGTAGAGAGTTGTTAGTGTAGTGGGAAGATCACCCCATGTGGGAGACTAGGTTCAAATCCCAGCTGTGTCCTACCTCCAGTAGGGGTCTTTAGGCAAGACCTCCTTGTGCTTCCCCTGCATTCCTGTAAGCTTTAGATAATAGCGTCTGATAAATGTAAATGTAGACGCTGAAACACTTGACGCGTTACTGTAACTGGATAAAAACAAGTAAAAGGGCCAAAAAACAGACCCTAAGTAAGAAACGGTTACAGATTTATATTGTGAGACTGAGGCATTCAGGGGCAGGGCTGAATGTAGGACCTTTGTGTTTCATCAACTTTCAACATAATTCAGTTCATTTCAATTCACCATTTGTATCTAATTTAAAACTTTATTATTGTATTTTATCTGTTCAAAATAAACCAACAACAAACTAAAGGTCCATCAAGTGTAAATATTCTGCAGGCAGGGTGCATCAGGTGTCTATTTCTGCTGCCAGGCTTGTTTTACAACTAGCCCTCCCCACTGCTGATTAGTCAGATGAGTAGTAACTGAATCATTGAACGTCCGTTTGCTGCAGTGTTGGAACCAGTTCTAAATAATAATTTAACATTTCTGGGAACAGCGTTGTCACTAAATCAGATTCTCTTCACTTCAGATAAAGTATTTCCTGTCTGTCCGTCTCTCAGCCTTGTTTAAGTTACAGATTACTCTCAGTACTCCAGATTACTTTGTGCTCAGTAACTGACCTGACACAGCGATGCACTCGTCCAGCACCGGCGCCCACGACACCTGAACGTGGTCCAGGCTGCAGTGACTTGTCTCAACGTTCAGTTGAGCTCGACCTACAGCTGCTCCCAGGTTCCTCAGGTCCGAGACCAGCGCCTGTCCCGTCGAGGACAGTCTGACGACCCTGCAGCTGGACGGTTCTGGTCCTGATGAAGCGTCCGTCCACCAGAGGACAGATTCGCCTGGAGATGAGTGTGGTGGTGGTGAAAGCTGAGGAGCAGCAGACGTTCGAGAGTCGGCGACGTAAATTTTCCCGTTACAGCAGCCGGCGAGGAAAACGGCATCACTTACAAACTGTAAGGAACTCAGAGGGTCTGCTGAGGGAGTCTCTGGGACAAAAAGAGCAGAAGAGGAATTTTAACCTGAGTGTGGTTTGAAGCGAAGGAGCAGCTGCTGAAAACTGGGAATGAATGAATGAAGACACTGTCAGCTGAAGACCTGTACTCTGAATAGTACTAATATAAGAAGTACTCTGAATACTGCATTCTGATCTGCTCCTGTAGTTTGATTAAAATAGTCCTCACCTGTCTGTCAACAGATCACGAAGGACACGGCCCCAAAGTACATTATCAAATACCTACACATAGTACTTATACAGAATAATGACACAAGACAGAGCTGAAGTCGTTCACGTCATGTCTGGATAGACTGTGTTTCAGCAAACCTTCATCATTTGTTAAAAACAAGTTCCTCTGCATCATTTTTTGAAGAACAATTTCGTTTTGAGCATCTGTAAAACTAGAAAAACCTTGAAATAAAACTTCACGTGCAGCACAGCTCTCTCTCCCGGCGATCGTTCTAACTCTGACCAGACTTCTAAAAGTACTCTGCTGTTTTTAATGAACGAGCTTCTTCTGTTGAGCCGCGACGTTTAGATAAACTGAAATATTCGATTTTTGAAGAACTGCTGTACATTTTTAACGTCAAACTTTTGAATGTGAGTCTTGTTTGATGAAAACAGATATTCTGGCTTCACTTCAGCTCTCTACTGAAAAATAAGTCAACATTTCATTCATGATTAATCCGCATATTTTTCAGTTTTATGTCCAATAATCTGAAACTATTCAGTTTAAAATAACATGACACAGATACTTTAGTCAGCTGACTATACACTATATATACATAATGTGTACATTTTAGCTTTTACAAATAAAAACCTCAAAAAAGTTTTGTCTGTTTCTCTGCTGCTGCATCAACATCCTCAACTTAATAAATGTATGAGTCGGGCGTCAGTGTTACCTAGTTTATACAGCGTCTGTCCAGAGGTCAGATGTGTCAGCTGGACGTCGCTGCTTCGAGCTCCGTGAAGAATTTGTGGCTGTGACGAGAGCTGAGCTGCGATCCTGCTGCCTCCCCCCGCAGCGATCCTGCTGCCCTCGATACTTCCCATCTTTCTGATCACATCTGTCGTGACATGAGACAGCAGAAATCGTCTGTAGCTAGTTTTTGTGGCTCTTTCTGTCACAATGAAACCGTGAAGAACATTAAAGTAAAAGTGAACATGTCTGAATGACAGGACGTGAGTGGTGGAGGAGGGAGCGTGTCCTGTGTTTCTGAAAGGTGCTTCAGACGTCCTGAGAACTCAGAGCATGAGGAAAATGATCCTCTGCTCTAATGGGACATAGAAAAGAACCCTCTGAGGCTGGGGTGGCTTCAGGACAAGGCTCTCGAGTCCACATCAGTGGAGAGACCTGAAGAGGATCTGACTGAAAGAAGAGGACACACTGCCTGAAACCAGACGACTTAAAGCTGGTGCTAAACGGGCCACGAAGTTCTGAATGTTTTAATAAATCTAGTGATTGATGGGCAAAAAACAAATAGAACCGATGCTGTGTTCTGTAAGTTATTCAGAATAAATAAGATGTTTTTTCATTTTTTTTGTTGGAAGCACGAGAAAAACTTGAGCCAGAAATCTCAGAGGTGAGAAATAAATCTCCATACAAATACACTGCGGAATGACCCAAAGTGTTTTCCAGGTCAGCATCTATTACTAATTATTCATGGTTTCATGTTAAACTGGGAAGTTAAACTCACCGCTGTCGTCTCCCCCGAGGTCCCACACCTGCAGGTCGGAGCTCAGCCCGTCGTTGGTCACCACACACCTGCCCAAACAACAGGACGCTGAATAAAAACCACTTAAACAAACAAATAGTGATGAATCACGCTGCCAAACGAGTGTTAATGAGATCTGAAACACAGCACTGATCGTCTGCACAGCATCATCTATTAGTCGCTACTGAGGAATCAAACAGCTTCTGTTGCACACAGTCGACTGCAGAGTCCAGCGTGACATGTTTAACATGTTTGGACCCACAAAACCCGAAGATGTTCATTCTCCCACACGGTGGTAATTATAAGAATTAGATGTTAATGTCACACTTTTTGTTTATGTCTTTTTTTATGCGGATTCTGTTTGTTTGGATGTTTTCACCTCATTTTAAAAGTGTCATCAACAACACAAACTGCAAATTAGCCTCAGCTGTTGCACAGGCTATCATTATCTGCACGGTCCCTGCTGAATAAACAAAGACGATCATCAGAGGAGGTCTCAAAAAGTCACTAAAAGGTCAGAAAATTCACTTCAGGCTGCTCAGACACAGCAGAGGAGCACGAGTGAGAAAATGACGTCTAACACCTGAGTCGAAGAGATAATGGAGCGATTACAAAACTGGTCTATAGTGCAGAAGGTCGTCTGATAACTAAACTAACACACAGCTGACCACTGGTGGTGCTGTCCTCAGATTTATCCCAAAGCATTAGATTGAATTATTTTCATGCACGATAGTTGACTGCAGGCTGTGTGTCAACTTTCCTGGTTATCAGAGGCAAACGACCACGAGACACGTGTAGTTTTACCACGGCCATGTTGAAAGGACAGAAATCAGTGTGTTTACATGCACTTAAACTAAATTAGGTTTTAAACGGGAAACGTGGCTTCTGTAATCGGATCAGAGAAACCAGGTTTTCCTGCCTCACTAGACAGGTAACCAGGTTTCTAATTGTCTTTTTATGAGAGTTCATGTGCAGGACAAAGGTCTCTACACAGATAAAACCATGCTTCCAAAAATAAACCCAGTTAGAGGAGAAAACAGATCATTGAACACCTGCTCCACAGATTTACAGTAACCTGGTTTCTTATCAGACAAAAGCAGATAATAGCAGGGAAACTTGGTAACGAGAGCATCACCACAACCTTTACAGTAAACTGACCAGGGCGCTCACTCAGACATGAAACTGACTTAAATGAAACTGAGCTACTGTTGGTCGAAGGAGCAGAGGAGGAAGACGTGTTCGTAGGCAGAGAGAAAAGAGCAAAGACAAGAGTGAAGGACTGAGTGTAGGACAGAGAAGACTGGAGAGGTGGTTGACATGATGCAGAAAAGGAAGGTGGACATGCTGTGTCCAGGAGAGCAGGTGGAAAGGTAGCGAGGCTGGAAGTTTAGGATCAGGATTAAAGTTGTTTTACCAGTTATTATTCTGAAGGAGGAGTTTGTCAGGAATGTTCTAGAGGTGAAGAGTCTCAGACAGGGGGATGAAGGTGTGATGTTCAGTGTTGTTAGTGGTGATGTCCCACAAGAAGGATGGGAGTTAGAAGGAAAGGAGAAATTCTGGAGTGAAATTCTAGATGATGTGATGTAGACGTGTTGTAAACACTTGTTAGCTGATCTGAGAGACTTCACCTTATATTTACTCTACACTGTACAGCAGCTGACTGAGGAGCTTCCTTCCTGCACTCTGCAACCGTTCGAACATGAAATGCAGCAGCACTGAAAGAGCGCAGAGAGGAGAGCGTGAAGCAGCTACAGTGAAACTAAACTCTGCATCTTTCACCTGAGCGACCTGAGAGCTTTGAGTTCCCACGTGAGGCAGAGAGAGAGAGAATAAAACAACTCGAGCCTTTCTTTAGTCCCTGCTCTGTAAGCTGCAGTAAACAACACAGGGTCCCCACGTTCTTCTCCTTACAAAGGGAGATGAAGTCCAGGAGCAGCAATAGCTGCTGCTGCTTTTGCTTTGGAAGAAGAGGCTGTAGGTTCACGATGTCCTGCTGGGAGAAAACGCAACAGCTCCTGCTTCTTCAGGAAATTTCAAAAGGAACTGCTTCAGGCTGTTTATACCGAGGGCTCAGAAAGTTTTCAGGCAGCTTCACTTTTTCTTCACTTTATGTTGTAGATGACTGACACAGCCCGTTCATTAGAAATGAAGACTGGAGGATTTAAGCATACTGAAGGTTTATTCTTGATCTTGGAAACATTCTGCTCATCAAACCTTACAAAGAAAGTCAATAAACATTTTCCAAACTATTTAAGACAGTAATAAGCAATCATGAACACTGCTGCAAACAAAGACGCAGCTGCCGCCTTTCAAATGCCGAGAATATTTCTGTTATCCACTTCAGTTTGTGCTTTTCATCTTGTTTTGTTCTTCAGCGTTTTATGTCATTTATGTCTTTGTACCTGCAATTACTTAGTTTATTTTAATTTCACTGCAGTAAAACTCATGAAAGAACCTTTGAAACGAAGGTGCTGAGTCTTTACAGGGACATGAATGGAGAGAGGAAATAACTAGAGGAGGTTCAACTCAGGTAACTCACCGTGTTCCTGGGATGTGTCTGAGGCAGCGAACGGGACCATCTGTGAAACCACCATGGACAACTTTGAAATCCCGCTCTGCACAGAGACCCTGAACACATCAACACACACAGCAGAGGCTCAGAGTGACGCCTCGATCGTCCCCTTCTAAAACTAAAACCCACACTTTGGAAATGTTGGTTATGTTTTTACCTTATTCTCTTCAGCAAAAAGCCTCGGTGGCAAATGAAGCTCCAAAATTTCACTTTTAGACAAACTGTTTCCTGCGACGCAGACGGCTGTAAACACAACAAACATCGATGAATACGCAAAACCCCACTGTCCTGACGAGTCACAGTTTAAATTCATTTCAGTGAAAACAACCAGATTTTGGAAACATGTTGAACATTAGTTGGTTTTTGCCAATACTGACATACAGGGTTTAAACACAGCATCACACTGTCAGTGTTTCTCTGCTGGACAGACGCTGTCTCTAAATGATGTTTCTGTATTACACTTCATTGTTTCTCATCAGCACGCCTACAGGAACACTAATATTCAATAAACTAAAACTTTATTTTGAGAGATGTTTAGTTAATTATTTAGGCCAAATGTTGTGCAGCTGTTGGTTTGCTGTCATTTACATATTAACATTACCATTAGACTAAATACCATTTGCTTTTTTTAGTGCTACTAAAATTTGGAATTAAAGAAATTAAATACATTCTCAGAAATAAAATTTTAGAAGTGGTTCTTCTCTTGACTCTGTACATAATCTATTTAAACTGTTAAATTTAAAGAGCAATGAACATTTTACATTTCTGCAGAAACAATATTTTTGAGAAACAGTTTTCACAATCAGCTGAGACATGTTAATGTTAAGATCTTATTTTGAAAATCTTATTTTTAACTAGTAGCTAAAACTGATAAATGTGATGAATTAATAATTACAACATTTCCCTCTGAAATGTAGTAAAGTTGAAAGTTTAAAGATGTTTAATCAACAGTAAATTATGTTTGGCCAAGTGGAAAGAGTGACGCAGTTCAGTCATTTACATCATTTACCAGTAATGTCTTAAAACTGAGAAGTTCTGCTGGAGACAGCAGCTCCTACGCTCCCAAACCTCCAGCGGAGACAGGGAGGACTGAGCATGAATCAGACACAGTGACTGACTTCATGCTCTTCACCCAGTGATTCATGTAAGGAGACTGTTTTATTTTTAGATATTATTTCATTTCAGAAGATATTTTTGAAAAGGTTCAAAAGGTTTTAATCTGACTTTTAGCTGGTTTCTGTGATTTGTTTAGATGAGGCGATGATTAAAGTTGGACCTGTAGACAAGGCATTAGTATAAAATACAGTCACTCCAAACTGTACTTTAGTAAATAAGGTACTTTCCACTATGTTAAGTATGAATTACCAACAGGTCGATCATCTGCACAACAGGAGAAAAATCAGCTGACCCACTTTTCTGTGAGCTCCACTCGATGACCTGGGTTGGAAGCTCCAGCTGATACACATGAAGATCTTTGTATCTGCAGGAACCAGAAAGTTGGTAAAGTACTGTTCACAACTACAAACACACTGAGCAGTAAAGTTACTGCAAAACCAAAGTAGACATGAAAATAATTCGTTCTAAGCTGTAAATGTATGAAAATGCACCTGTACAGGTGTTCATAACGGAGAAATCCTGTTTCAACGTTCCAGTCGTAGCGACTTGAAGTCTGACTTACAAATGGTCGAATTAGATGCAGGACATGAATTGTATTATGATCTATCAGGTAAGTTTAAAATGAAAATTAAACTGTGAGATTTCTAAACTTCAGTAGCTACAGTTAGCAGCGTCTTTGAATTAGCTCCTGGAGATTCAAGCTAGCGGCTAACATAGATTTCACCTAAACAATGAGCAAAACGTTTTCCTACGTTTTCAGGGATTCGATGAACCAGTCGTCCAAAACATCATCAAATTCTATTTCTTCCATCTCAGCATCACTTGATTATTATTATTACTACAAATACTACTTTACTGTTACTGCAGCGTGTCTCTGTTGTTGTTGTTTTACTTCCTGTATTTCTTACTCGTGGATTTCTCGCTGGTTCACAGCTAATAGCTAAAGTTTCTAGCACCACCTGCTGGACACAAGGTTCATCAGCAGCTTCATTACACAGCTTACTGTTTTAAAGTACCACTCTGAGGTACTTGTACTTTTACTTTTACTACATGTAACTGACACCTTTAGTTACTTTGTCGTTGTGGATTCTTAAAGCTAAATCTAATTAATAAATTAGGATGCATTATTAAACTCACCTGTTACTGTACTGTACGTTAATAAGATCATTCACCTCTAGTTTTATCAATGACTAGAACAATTTCTTTGCCAGTAGTAGTACCACAGTAAATGTTCAGAAATCTGGTTTTTGAAGTGTTTCTCTCCTTGAATCTGTAATTTAATTAAACTAAACCCTGTTTGAATTCTGATTTATGAGATACAAATCTGGACTAGGCTTGTGCATTTGTGTTATCAACATCAAGTTAAATACAATATTTTTAATTATCAGTAACTCAGTTGAATTACTAGTACTTTAAATATGTTTTAGAGCATGTAGTCAGTAACAAGAAAAAAGTCAATGTTGGAGCTAAACACAATTAAAACTAATCTTATTTATTGTGAACTAATTTCAAATGTGTTCTGTAAAGTAAAATTCTGGTAATGAATTAAAACTAAGGACAAAGATGTGTGTTTTTATAGACACGGTGTGGAGCAACAACAGCTGGTAAAGATGAAGCTGACAGCTGCTTCATCCACCAGCAGTTTGTGTTGGATATAGTTGATTATATTCTGTATACACAATCCCCAATAACTAGATAATAATATTAATTACTAAGATTCGTGGCCTCATATTTACTTAAACAAACCTACAGGGACTGGTCCCACTGGCTCGAGTGAAACCAGATTCATGTGAACGCCTTCGCCTCCTTCCTCACCTTAGAATCACTAAGCTAAAGTTTTAAACTTCAAAATAACATTGCCTCATTTGTTTGCATGTAGCAGAGCAGCTGAGAAAGGATTAGAGCCGTGTTAAGCTCCAATGAACCATGTTCTATTCCCCAAACATGCAGAAAAGATTTATTCCTGAATGTTTTTAGTTTGAAATGAAAGCTTTTGTGATTTACTGACTCACACTGATCTTCATTTTCTTTTATCATGAGGACAAACCGAACAAACTGAGTGAATATTTAATTAACTAAATATATTTATATTATATATATTCTTGAATAAGACTGTGTTTACTACACTGCCCAGTGCAGTTTCCTTTTAGCAAATACAGGAGTCAAAGTTAAATAGATTTTCATAACAGAAAGGAACCGAACCTGAAATCTGCCTAAAGGGGAATCAGACGAACTGTTGTTGAACTTTGAATAATGTTTTCCTGTGAAGTTCCAGAGATAAAATAGAGACCACAGTTTCTAGGTTTCTTCTCGGACGGACAGGTTGAGGTTGGCAGCAGATGACCGCAGCCGACACATTGCGCCCACAACGTGCCGAGCTCCATCACTCCGGCTGTTGTTTTTCTCCTGTTCTTCCTCCTCCTCCTCCTCAGACCTGTCGTTCTGTTCTTCCTTCTGTCTGACAGGAGAGAGACTGAGTCACATTTCTGTCACTCTGTTTCCCTCTCTCGGTCCATCACTGTTCTTTTAAAGCACGGTACAGCTCTGAGTCAACACGCACAACAGAAACACGGTTACAGGGATTTAGATAAATGCAAACAGTGTTCAATTCATTCAACTAACTCAAAAGACTAAATGAGTTTAAGTGTTTGGATCCCTTAATGTGCCACCTGTCTGTGTTTTATTGAAACCTATAGTTTGTGTGGATCAGTGCTGCATCAGGTGTATTCTGAACGTAGCCACAGCCCATAATAATTTAGTTGTTAAAATCTCAGATGGAGTCGAATCAGGTCACAGCAACATGGAGACTTATCTATAAATAAAATAATTCTTAACATTTAAAAAAGAAGAAGAAACCCTGAATCAGAGTCTCACTAGAAATAAAAGGTGAACATGAGGCCAGCACAGCAGCTGTGTTCTATATATTAATGAGGCTCATTATCTTGTTTTTGCTGCACACTGAACATTTGCTTCTCTGCTGTTAACATATCAAGGTGAACATAGCATCACAAAAGGGTCAGACAGGTAGAAACTTATGGTGTTGATGACTTATGTTGGCTCTAAGTTAGTTTGCTGATTGTTTCCAAAAGGTCTGTCGGCAAAGACTGATCTATTAGAGATGATAGAAGAAAGGTCATCAGCCTCTGTGGTGCAGCAGCGAGATCTGTTCATAGAAAACTGCCCATGAGATTGTGACATTTAAAACCAACAATACAATCTAATTGACAAATTCATTCTGCAGAACAACAACAAGTCCAAACAATCAAAGTCAGAGTCAAGAGCGCCGTCTGCATGACCTGAGTCCTGCAACCGATGGTGTGGCCCCCGCACAGCCTCAGCCTGATGGAGTCAGTCCAGGATTACATGAAGAGAAAGAAAACGCTGGGGCAGAGAAATCCAAACAACCAAAAAACAAAAACACAACCAGAGTGAAACGGCGACAAAATGTTGTACAAACTGATGGAAACGTGTTCATCTGCTGCTGAAGGAGCAAAAAGCTGCTCAGCACCTATTTAAACCGTGTACTTGAGATTTCTGGTTGGATGCACAGCATGTTCTGCACTATTACGCTCAGAAAAACAATCAAGGACACTCCACATCAGCGGGCCTTTGTGCCTCGTTCTGTTAACAAACAGCAGCCTATTCATCAGGGCAGCAAGTGAACTGAACAATGCTGCACCTTTCACGGAGACAGCTGCAAATTCATAAACACACTTGAGGCTGTCAAATACCAAAAAACACACATTCAACACGTTAACAACCACAGCCAGTGTTTCATATCAGCTGTCACAGCTGTCTTTATCGCATCACGGGGATCTGACACCATCTTCCACTGCTGCTGCTTCACGCTCGCAGCAGGAAGGCCTGTGTTTTCCTCACATACAATAACTGTCGGACTGTGTGTCAGAACTGTCCCCAGCTGAGCGTCAATAGGAACCCAGCAGGTACTAATCATTTCTGCCAAAAAGCAAAGAATATAGACAGTGAGGACAATGTTTGCTGCTTGAAGTGACAGGCTGAAGTGTACTTTATTCCCAGGAATCGAAACACTGAATACCTCACACTGACTGTGTGTTTTAGTGCCGTCACGGTTTAGGCCGGGAAAAGAAGAATTCTGCTTTAACAATCAAAAGAACCAGAGCCATTTTTAGGCATTGAAAAGCTGGTTGGGGTCCAGACGAGGAGGAAGAAGATCGTTTCAGATGCTCAATCTCCAATTTACAGTGAAACTCTGTCGTCCAATCGACCTCTTACATCGTTACTAACTGCACGAAACACCTGAAACAGAGAGAATAGAGCCAAAACTAGAAGGACTCAGTAAGCTGCGGCCCGCTGCTTACGCTGAGCCAGGGTACAAATCCAGATGTTTGCTCCTGGACATACAGCTGTAATAAACACCTCACCGTGAACACACAGCAGTTCAGGTTGAAGCTGACTGGGTTTAGAAGTCCTGTCTCACTTTGCATGGTATCAGAAACCGACAGTGTGAAACAAAGAAAACAGTTTGATGACAGACGTCTGTTTTCTCACTGGATTTTTCTCCTTTATCTTCCTCTGAGTGGCCGCTCGCTTCCTGCTTGTCAACATGTCTGCTGATGATAAACCATCACAGTTAGTCCAGTTTCTGCAATAAGCTTTGTTGTGTAACTAACTCCTTAAACTTAAGCCTGAAAGAGGACGACAAAGAACAGGGTCCAGATAAAACTGTAGTTTCACAGTGTCTTCATCCATCAATACCAGAAGGTGACATGATGACATTTACACAGACAGATTCAGGGTCAAAGTTTACAGAGTATTTTCAGTATGAACCAAATGGCTGGGAGGGAGGTGCAGTCTGGGGGGAGACATCTGAAGGGTAGATTCTGTAGATATGACGTTCACAGGAATTGGGCGACCATACTGATGGAGGAAGAACCTGAAAACATAACGCCTCTGATACTGTTTTTAATTAACCACAGTGTATTTGAGTTTCCCACTCACCCCGTACTGAATAATTACTGATCCTCCATGTGGTTTTGTTATGTTTGCATCTAAACATCAGGCTTTAAGCTCACTGAGCTGTGACTTTGGAGCAGAGGATGAACGTTTCTGTCAGACTGTGATCGTTGGAAACACCTTACTAAACAGCATCAGGGCAGAAAACTGCAGATCTGGTGAATTACACAACAAAACCATCATCAAGCCGTTTGTTGGCTGATTAAATATAGACAAAAAAAAAAAAACATTTCACCCTCAGATATAAAACAGGGCAGGTTTTAATTATAGAAACATTATTTCCATAAGTTTAACTACCAAGCATTAAAATCACTGCAACTAAAACCAAACAAATTTTAAATAGCACTCCTCCTGCTGCTTCGGATCTTCACTTTTACGTTTGAACATTATTTTTAAATGTTAATTTAAACAGATTTCACACAGAAACATGAGACAACGTCAATGAGCTCAGTAAAACTCAATTAACATCAACTGATTTCTGAGCAGTTACATGATCTGATTTCCTATTGTATCCTATTTATGACAACATTAAAACTACAATATTCAGCTTTTAAGAATCAAGCTGGCTGTATCATGAGACTCAAAATCAAAGCACACAGGGTGTCAAATACCAGCGCTGTGTTAAAACCTTTCATCCATGATCAAAACCTGTGGCACCTCATAAATATTCATAAAATCCATCATATTAAATTGTGTGTTGCAGCCAAAAACGGGAGGGAACAGGAAATGGTGTGAATAAAGTTGGAGACATAACCTGCAGGCGCTGGGGCAGTTTGCAGGATAAAATCAGAAAACAGCATTTCTCCACCGCTGTGATACTTCCTGTATCATTACAATACAAATATGCACAAATATCACTGCTCGGGTGAGCGTTCAGTCCCACCTCCTGTCTGAAACAGGCTTAACCTTGGAGATGCTCGAGATTTCACAGGTCAGCAAAGTGAAGGAGATGGAAGCAAATGTGTTGGAATCTTGTGACTGAGGCAGAAATGTGGTGACACAGAGTTAAAATGATGCTAATACCATTAGCATTAACTAGCAACTCCCCCATTTTAAGCTCCTTTTTCTTGGAAAATATCAGTTTGGTCCCTGTCATCTCTTCCTGATACAGTCAGTACCTACAGTACCCCCAAGCTTGACGAACGTCAGATACGTGATAAACAGTGGGGTAGTGAGGGGGGTAGAAAGCTCCCATGAAGGGACTCACTTCAAATATTTATATTTAAGTATTTTATGACTTTCTGACGTCTCTACTGTTCAAAAATGAACTGATGACAGTCTGTAACGTTCCTGTTCTGCTCTGTTATCCAGGATCATTATCAAATACATTTTTTAACAGCAGCTTTGCAGCGGTGAGGCGAGAACATCAGTCCTGGTGTTTTCCACAGACCCATCTGAGCTGAGGCTGGTCCCTGAGGTCTGTGGGCTCTGAGCAGGAGAACCAGCTGCACTGGCAGGCGTACGATCGTACACATCTCCTCTTCTTCAGCTTGGCTCTGAGCTTCTGATGGTCCGGCATGTTGTTCCTGTACGGACAGGAGGGAAAAGATGAAGATATTAGAATCCAATACTGGTGATATGGTCATCTCATCAGTGCTGCTGTGATTCTATGACTGTTAAGTTAAAGTGTAGATCTATGGAATGAAGCCTCTTTATGAACAGCTCCTCTGACTTTTAGTAAGAAATCCTGCTGCATCCTGTGGCAGGTTATGAAAACAAACATTACTCAACATCTGTTGATGTTTTATGGTTTTATCTTTGGGAAGTTAAATCAAATCTCAGGGAACCCTCTTGGGAATTCCTTTTTCCCTCCATGACAACACTGTCCAGGCCCAGATGCAGCAAAGCCTCAAATCATAATAGACTCATGAATAGATATTAATCTGAGCCTTTAGCTGTTACTGAGTTTCTTTTTTTACCTCATTAGGATTCTGTTCTTCTTGGGAGAGTGGCCACAATAGTAAATAGGCTGCATTCACAAAGGCTTATCGGATGTGTGGACTGATGAATATCTAAACTGTTTCAGATTACTCTGTAAACCTTTATTCAGGCTCAAGTCTTGATCCTAAGTCTTGTGAGATCTCTTTTTTGTGAGTCGTGGTTCACATCAGCAGATATTTCTTGTGAATAACAAACACACACTGTTTAGTTGGACTGATTGGACCCCAACTACTGGCTCCACTTACCACTTGTTGATGTCATTAGACTCTGAACCACTTCAGAACATGAACAATACCATGATTTATGTGTTACCAATGTTGACTGTGTTTGTTCATTATTGCAGCTCAGATGAAGACGTTTACGTAGAAAAGCCTCTGTAGCTGTTTGGACCTGGAGGCTTTAGCAGCCAGCACACACCTCACCTCCATCATCATTAGTATTTTAAATTTATTTCACCTTTAGTGACTGGCTTGTCGAAGCTCTATTGCTGGAGGACTGATGCTTTTTGGTTGATAACACTGAAGTGAAGATGTGAAGGACAAAGTTATGATTGTGAGTGTTCCCGAGTGGTTCAAAGTGCTCTGAACTTAAAGTTGCAATAAAGGAAAAGTGCTCACTACGAAGAAAGGGTGCTGCTTAGTGCTGAAAATTGTGTGGGCTGGGGCATAATCCTGAATTGATTCTGATAAAAGGCGATAAAGTGGTAAAACTGAATTGTCAACCAGTCCCAGATTCATGCGATTACCATTGACCGTTGCTAAGTTATCATGCATATAGTGGAAAGAAGATTAACACTTGACGTGATGGCAAATACAATTCAGATATTAGTACTTTATGTGTATGAGCTCATCAGTCTAATCTTTAAATCTTCCCCCTGCAGATAAATATCTAAAAGCTATTATTTACAGATTCTTAAATCTGTGGGTGGGTTGTTTTTATGCAAATTTGACTAATCTTCACCTATTTAATTATGGAATTAACCAGGGGCTGAAAACTTCACCCACCTTTTTTTGTGCAACTTAAAAAAACAAAATAAAACTCTAAACATCTGTAATTTCTGTAACTGTCTGATGGTTTATCATCAGCAGACATGTTGACAAGCAGGAAGCGAGCGGCCACTCAGAGGAAGATAAAGGAGAAAAATCCAGTGTCTCAGTCAAACTGAGAAACAGACGTCTGTCATCAAACTGTTTTCTTTGTTTCACACTGTCGGTTTCTGTTACCATGCAAAGTGAGAACAAGTCACCAGGAATTAGTCTAGTTCCCTCCTACTGCTGCACATCAAATGGAACCGTTGTCACTTAACAGGAAATCATTGTGTCATCTGTGCATCTGAATAGTTTCATACTTTCCATAACCAGATATAAAAGTGAGGCCGAATATTGACTCAGTCTAGTTTGGTGAGATACTGTGACCAAGTGTTTCCTTCTTCAGAGATTTATCATTTGTTTTTAAACTTCAATTCAATTTAATTTAGTGCCAAATCACCACAGCCATCAACTGACAGAAAACTGACAGTAAAGTTCTTATATGTTCCCAGTCTGAAACAAAAAGAAAAGAACTCGGTGATTAACATGAGCAGAGATAACCACCACGTCTGTGCAGACAAATTTAAGGTCATCACCCTCAAGAAACTCAAATCCAACCCACACCCACACTGTTTTAGTGACAGGTGTTAGCAAAATAATAGGAATCAACACATAATGGTATCTTCATCAGGGGCGATGGTAAAAGCACACAGTCCAAAAGCAGAGTTCAAAAATTGTGAAGCGCCTCAGGAGTGAAGCAAAGATGTTGTGTAAAATAAAAGACACCAATCGAGATCCTCATCATCATCATCATCATCCTCATCAGCAGCAGCAGCAGCAGCAGCAGCAGCACTTTAACCCTTTAAATGCCAGATTGCTGGAGTTTACATCAGATTTATTCTCTTAGTGGAAACAAAACCTTGTTTTAACGACATTTTTGCGTTAGTTCCTCAATGTCATGCGTTTCTTGGGATTGTTGGTTTTGCGTATCCTCAGAAATGACCACTACACCTCTGAAGCTAAGTTGGGAGTCTCAGGTAAGACATGCATCCAAAGTAATGAAGTAGGTTGAAGCATCTAGCTTTGCTTTCTCATCATCAGTTGGTGTTAGTCCAGAAAACCCTCTCCCTGAGGTTTATCAGTGCTTCTACTTGTTTGTATTCAAGTCACACTGGTGTGCAGCAGCAGAACTGTTCCCATTGCACAGGGGTCTAACTGTGTGTGTTGACTCGTTTGGCATTTGATGTTAACGTAACGTTTTAAAAGGTTTTAAGATTCACTTTAATCTTAAAGTAAAATTTAACTTTTTGTTTTAAATTTAGTTTATGTGCGTTCTACACAGAGTACTGTAAATTGATATTTTACACCTAATTTGTTTGATTTGCTGTGTTTTTGCTAATGTTAAGAAGATAAATAAATAATCAGCAGACTCATGGCGTAATACTGCCACCCTCTGGCCAGACTGAAAATCATTCAAAAGTCTACAAGTGGTGAGGGAAAAGAGCTGGAACATGATGACAACAAGAGAGCACTCAAACCCTGTGCATTGGATGAAGGTGGGCCTTCATCAAATCTACAAAAAGATCCAGGAGGATCATGTCCACAGCAGATAGAGAAGAAAACAACAACTAAAAGAACAACACCACCAACAGCTTCACAAACACACAACACAACACAGGAGAGCCAGCTCCTCGAGGCAAGACTCAGCAGTTTGTCTGCACCTGAAATACAAACGACAATGTCCACTCTCTGAACAGAGGAGGTGGACTGTGATTCCACAAGGGACAGGGGAAACAAGAGAATCATAAACATAATTATCATAAACTGTAATACATTTTGATTGACTGGCCAGCACTGCACCTTTCCATGTGACAGTGATTATATTGTTGTAGCTGGACTCAACCTTATTGCTTCATCACTAGCGATGCTGCATTGACAGCATTCATTCAGATGAATGAAGTGGTTGTTTCCACTCTAACAGAACACAGCAAACAAAAACAAAAGCGCCAGTGTTTCTAAGAAGAATCAGTGAGAACAGGAACACTGTAAAAGAGTAGTTACATGAGCAGATCCTTTATCTCTTCTCTCTAGTTGGGTGGGTGAACTGTAGCCATTCTGCAAAAACTGCTTCCAACCCAGAACCTTCTTGCTCTCATTGAGAGTTCTCCAAGTCCAACCTCATCAATATAGTGTAAGATGAAATTAAAAGGTGGCTGGAGGCATGTGGTAGTGGTTAGGATATGTAACTGCAAAAACAATGTCCACTGTTTGAGTCCCAGTCAGTGTCTACTTGGTAATAACAAATCTGCTGGACCAGGTAGGAGTTTCCCATTGGAAAATTACTGCATGGATAATTATGTTTAAGTGATGATTGAGTTATTTAACTCTATCTGAGTCAGCGAGGAGCTTCTCATTTCTTAAAAAACATGTCTGAAGACACATCCTGTGGTTGTGGAAAAGATGTTAATCTGTTTCAGAAGAGTCTAATTATTGGCATGAATCAAGCAACATGCTGTAATCAAAGCTAAAGGTGGTCCAACGAAATATTAGAGTGTGTGACTTTTTGGACAGGCAGTGTAATTTGGCTCATTTCTGGTCTCTGCTATTATTGGTCTGTTAGTGATGTAATAAAGCTTGTTGCACAGCTCTCTTTTCTGAAGAGGACTTACACACATGTTCAACATCTTAACAATAATTTAGTTATTAGTTAGTTTTAGCGTTTATGAATCAATTCAGAGTCTAAGAAGATATGAATTTCATATCTTATGTAAAGACAAACAACGAAAGTCTGGTGTGTGGAATTTTCTTGTGTATTTGTATTTTTGTGTTTTTTTTTCTGGACTGAAAACTTCACTGGAGTCAGTCTGAAGACTTACCTGAAGAACAGGTAATCACAGGACGAGTCCCACTCACAATCATCAAAGGTCAGCACCCGGAAGTCACAGGATGTACACCTCAACTGATCACATGACCTGTTGACACAGATCGTTTATCAATCACTATTAAATACAGAAGTGTATTTTAAATGGAAAAAGTAGTTTAGTTAGTTTAGTAAGTTGATGCTCAGGTAAGTCACTAAAATGATCTGTACCAGAATTCTGTATCATTAGAAAAAGGCAAGATGAGACAGATGCTAGCAGCATGAAATTATTTTTTCACACCTCTTGGATGTGGCTGTTCCAACACCATTTGTGACAGCACTCCCTCCAATGAAAACAGGACAGCACCTGGGTGCAGAACATACAGAGCAGGACATCTCCAAATGCTCGTAAAAACAGTATCCACATGTAAGAAAATCAAAGAACTTGGAGAACAATACAAAGAACATGGGAAACATTAGTGGAAACATCTAGTTCCCTAGTTTATACTGTATACTGATAAGACATGCTTCTTTTCTTAGGGTTCTACAATCTGACCATCACTTTTTTCTAAACAAATCCACAAACAGTTGTGTCTGGTAGCTAATTCAAATTGTATACATGAACTAATTATGTAAAAATGCCAAATAATTGACTGAACATATGTGGACATGCGACACCACACAACTGGACTTGCTTTTGATTGCTGAATTGACTTCATTAGGCTTAAAACTTGTGTTTATACCCTGTGACTGTCATACCCACTTGCATTTTATTTTATTAACAATGAACTACATGACTCACTTTCTCCCTCCAGACTGAGACGACAGCTTCTTTTCCACCTGTGGTGTTGCAGTGAAATGTTCGGTCTGAGGTGAAAGGTAAAAGAGCAGATTACAGACTTGCCCAACTGAGACTTCCCTAAAAAACTAAAACAGCCCCAGGTGTGCGTTTACCTTTAGATGAGAGGAATTTCCGTGCTCTTCCTCCAGTAATTCTTCCAGAAATGCGTCAATATCCTCGGTGACGCTGCTAATCGGTTGTTCAGCTTTTGTGTTACTAAACCTGAGGCAACAGAAACAAGAATTAGTGAACTGTATGTGTTTGTCCAGTTTGTGACAAATATCTAAATACTTGTGACATGACATTTCTGAGTTCATGAAACATCAGTGTTTTGGGAAAGTGATGTTTTTTTATGAGAATTGGAGGTTTAAGGGGGGCTTTGGTTAACTAAAACAGGATGATTCCAATACTTTCAACATGGTTATGACTAGTTTTGATACAAATAATTGATTGCTATCAATACTTTAATCCTTGTAGTCTGATTAAGGCAACACTGACAGCGTCATGTATATCTGAAGAATCCACATAATAAGAAAACGTTTCTGAAAAACTTTATCAGTCTCTATTAGAATTTACGGGGGTGGTAGGTGGACAACCTGGTTCAGAGGATCAATAACTAGCTGCTTTTAACTACAGTTATATTTAACCACAAAACATGAGAACATTTTAGTGTTCACTGAAAATCTCGTCTCTTTTTAATGTTGTCCAGGGAAATAGACGCTAAGTACTAGCTAACTGCACTGAAATTCAGTAGTTAGCCTTTGAGTCGTTTAAGGTCCAGAACATGCAGCGTTAGCTAAGTCATTAAACCTTATCATCGAGAAGCTTGAACACTTTATAAATGTTTAAATGTGCGGCTACACTGCACATATTTTAGCCTTTAGCCGACATCTGCTACCCCAACTAGCTTTGTTTACCTGTGTTTTCCATGTCCGTCTCTGTTTTTCCCGTATTTTTCAGTTTCGCTCGAGTCTCCGCGAGATGGAGACGCGACACACACGTTGCGACAAAACTTTTTTTCAACTTCATCCAGCAGTTCATCCAGGTCATCGTCGTTTTCCATGTTTAGGTTTCTCTCTGCCCTGTTAGCTTTGCATTAGCTAACCGCATTAGCCTAGCCAGCACGCTATGAGCGGAGCGTTAGTCGTTGCTAAGTAACAGGAACAAAGCGGAAATTAAGGAACTCTCCTTTCAAAATAAACGTCGCCTCTGTTACACAGTGTTTTAATAAACTATCTGAACACTGAATAAGTTCAGGTACAAAATCTATTAACTGTTAGTTCTTTGTTTAACATTGTTTTAATCAACATGGGGTGATTTGGACTATTGGACTCTTTTTGTGTTAAATCAATACAGCAGATTCTATGCATTGCAAAAACCTATGAAGTAAATGTGCAACGAGTAAACGTATGAACATAGATAAATATAATATCACAATATAAGATAAGATAAAACAAACTTAATTAATGAGGTATATATTATGAGCTATTTTAATTAAAAATGTAATGAAATTAAATTTAGTTTTATTGTTGGCTTTTGCTGTGAAACACTTGTTATTTATTTTGTTCTTTGTTTAACATTGTTTTAATCAACATGGGGTGATTTGGACTTTTGGACTCTTTTTGTGTTAAATCAATACAGCAGATTCTATGCATTGCAAAAACCTATGAAGTAAATGTGCAACGAGTAAACGTATGAACATAGATAAATATAATATCACAATATAAGATAAGATAAAACAAACTTAATTAATGAGGTATATATTATGAGCTATTTTAATTAAAAATGTAATGAAATTAAATTTAGTTTTATTGTTGGCTTTTGCTGTGAAACACTTGTTATTTATTTTGTACCTTATATTTCACATTTCTATAAATGATGATGCATTGATAGCACGTTGATTGAATTATTTTTTTGTTATTTTATCTTTTTTAAATCAACAACTGTTTCATTTATATATGAATATTTTGCAGTAGATGGATCCACAGTCCCTCCGCCGCTGCCTGCTGTCTGTACTGGCTAAGGATTTTATTTTGGAAACTGTGATGGGAAACCTTAAAACGATCGTTACTGTGTTTAAAAGCGTTTAAACGTTGTTCAACTAACGTAGAAGCTGCAGACAGATAAAGATAAAGGTGAATGATTGAAAGTGATCAAGAGACGATAAAAGATAAAGAAGAACCGAGTCGTTGTCGGCAGGATTCGAACCTGCGCGGGGAGACCCCAATGGATTTCTAGTCCATCGCCTTAACCACTCGGCCACGACAACCGGTGACGGGGGCCGCGTCACAGACCTTATAAAGGGCAGCACGGTGGTATTCATCATATATTATTAATATTAATATTTCACAGGTGCAAAGAATCCACATACTACAGAGCAGAGCGGGGATAAGTACACATTATTTCTACGTGTTTCATTTAGTCAAATAAACTAATAAGAGTTTTAGAACAAACTGGGATGATTTGTCTAATTCTATCAAGAAACTATGATGAAGAGCTGAAGGTTTGTCAGATTTCATGTTGTTATTTCCATTTATTTATAACAGGGATTCTTGTTTTTTGTTGCCTGCTGTTCTTTTCTCTCTCCTCTTTCCACTCACCCCAACCGGTCGAGGCAGATGGCCGCCCACCCTGAACCTGGTTTCTTCCTCTAAAGGGAGTTTCTCCTCTCCACTGTCTCCTGGTGCTGCTCAGTCTATAACTATATATATTCTGCTCTTCTAATACGGCAATAATAATGCTAATAACCTACTTTAACAACTGTAACTCAGCCAGTATTTTGGGTAGGGTTACGTGTTGTAAGTGTTGGGGTCATTTGAAACAGTATGACATTAAATACAAATACTTCTAAACAAATCTATTATCTGTAATGTGTAAAATCTAATTTGTTTGGTAAATAAATTCCTTTCATCATAGTTTTTCTGGTGATGATATAAAAATGTAGGTATATTTAATATTTTAAAAAATCATCAAATCAAATTCAATATCAGTTCAATAAGAACATCTAATATAATAAAAAAAATTAACAAACCATATTTTAGATATAATTATAAATTCTATCTAACTGTAGATTAAATACAAATAAGTAAAGTCAAAATAAATATTAAGCATGAAGTATTAATATTGCTGTTCCTTAGAATCTTCTCAAACAAAGTCATACATTTTTATCTTTCTGTAAAACGTTAAAATAATATACACAATTCATAATATGTTAAA
This sequence comes from Anabas testudineus, assembly GCF_900324465.2. Lineage (NCBI taxonomy): Eukaryota > Metazoa > Chordata > Actinopteri > Anabantiformes > Anabantidae > Anabas > Anabas testudineus. The sequence continues at coordinate 1,873,754 of NC_046625.1, forward strand.
AAGTATAATGCTTTATTCTTAAATGATGAACACAAACATGTGTGCTAATAAACGTTATTATCTGAGAATCTAACAATATACCATCAGTAAAGTAGTGATACAAATAGAAATGAATTAAAATCTCATGAATTTAATTGTTCTAATTTTTTAAAGCCTATAATGACCGTTTGTGAACTAATATAAAGCTCTTAACGGATTCATAACCTGCCACATCACGTCAGTCCATTGTCTAAATCATGGACTACGTGGGAAGAAGACTAATAACAAGGTACTTTCTATGTTGCAGTGTGCGTGTGCCACATCAGACGAGGCGTTTGATCCTTCGTTGGCAGGACGTTTATTACTCTCCTTTAAAGGCTCCTGTGGACTGAGGCCTCCTGAGCTCCAGGGGAAGGTGAGTTTAACGAATGATTTAGTAGAAATGTTTGGGAAATATTGCTGTTAAATGCATAATGTCTGTCTAAACTTTTAGCTGAATATGATTTTTAGTTTTAGTACTGGGACTAATACACACGTGGAAAGTGTGTTTCCAGTTCAGTTGCATCATGGTACTGTTTGTTACAATCAAATGTAATTTTTAACTCTAATTACTTGTTAATTGGTTGGTTTGTTACTTTATTGTAGATCTTAGCGAATCGTTTGTAATTGTCCAGTTCATAGCAAATAACCTGAGAGGTCAGGGGGCCCTCAGCCTGTGCCCCAGTATTAAGTGAGGCTTAATATTTGTTTTTTGAAAGTTGCAGAACTTGGTTAAAAGATAGAAATTACTACAAGTAGACACAAAATGACCAAAAGAGATTAAAAAATAAGATGAAAAAAGACAAAAACACCCATAAAATATCAATAAAGACACACAACGTGACTCTGAGTGATATAAAAGTGTCCGTCACATATTCACATAACTAAATGAAAAGACAGACATTAGTGGTCTGACCTTCTGTGCGCCTGGTTCACATCAAGTTTAGAATTTAAAAAATGTCGACTCTGTCTTTTGGGGAGTTATGTGCAGAAGAAATGAGAGTTACAGCTGAGCTTGCACTCAGGGAAAAGAAACCGTGTTCACAGGTTGTGTTTCCTTTAAGTTAATTCACCTGAAAACCAACTAACACTGTGGTTTTTCTCTGGTGATGCGTTTCAGCAACTTGAGCCTCTGAAACATCATGTGGCTCGTGATAAACCCTCTTCTACTTTAATTATCATTATTACTGATCTGTGCAGAGCTGCAGGGTGAAACGACGTGAAAAAATGTAGAAGTCAGGGGGTCTCGGCCTCTTCTGCTTAAATTTTAACCACCGTATAAAAACGTACATTATCTTTTTTGTCCTGTTGTTACTTCACATTATGTTGTAAATAATTCATTAATTAGTTAATTGGGGCCTCCTGGTTTCTACAGATGTGAGCAGGACTAAAAAGTTTATTTCTATGTGCTTCATACAGTTGCACAGAAGAGGTTCAATTCAGCAGCAGTAGAGCTGTTAAAGTGAAGGTTACGTAAACCAACACAATATACAAACAGTTCATTTCCTCTGACTTGAAATGAAATCAATTGTTTTACTGCCACAGCGAAGTGTTGGGAACGCGTCTGTTTTTAGAGAACAGCAACTGAAGCGAGGCGTGAGGTGGAGTTCCCCTAAAACTAAAGAAATTTCCACTGATCCCCCGCTGACAAGATTTGCTTTCATCAGAACCACAAAATTTCACTTTAACCACAAAAAAAAAAAAAAAAAAAAAAAAAAAAGGTTTCTTTAATCTAAACGTGGAGTAAAGTGGAGTCCAGCTCCTGTAAGTGAGTCTACAGAGCAAACAAGCTCCAGAACACCTGGTTCGGGGTCATATTCTATAAACAGGGAACGAAAAGCAAGTTATTACAGCCAAAAATAAATTATTATTAGAAAAACAACTTTAATTTCAGTTGATTTACATCTTCTCACTCTGACTCCTGTCAGATTTACATACATACATAATATACATATCTCATATATCAATGTCCCAAATTAACACAGAAACACAATGAAATAACATGTGTAATATCCAGTACATTTATTATTTCTACCTATTTTAAAGTTTTAGGTCAAATGAATCGTGTTTTCGTCACATTTACATTTATACACAGTGATATAAGAGCTTTGCATCAAAGAACTGGCTTTAAAAATGTTGAATCAGCAGTAGGAGACATGTTGTTATCTGCAAATGAGAAGTTCCTGTCATGAAAAACACCCAGACATCGGTGGGTTTTCCCCATGTCAAAATATAGGTCATGATCAAAATGTCATCAGCACCAAGCGTGGGCGTCTGAGCATGTGCATCTTTTTCACTTCTTATTTTGAAAGGGTACTTAGGTTTAGTTCTCTGTGCAACTAAAGACTGTTATCACATTTCTAATTCTCTAATGTGTGTGAACAAACACCACACAGAGTAAAGTCTCAACCCATGTTCTGACTCACTGTTAATTAACAGATATTAATTTGAAAAATGATCTGAGACAGTCAGGAGACAAAATGACATGAAGTGATCATATAAACAGGAAACTGAGAGCAGAGAACACACACTGAGAACTTTATAAAGTAAAATCATAGGATTGTTCTGTTAGTACACGTAGTTTAAGTAGGAAGTATGTCATCCTGGAAAAAGATTTATGATAGCTCTCTTACTTTTACCAGGATCATTTCCTACAATTACACATCCTGCAGCTCAGCAACATATCAAACAGGCACTGTGAGCATCTGCTGCGCAACAAAATACAGGAAGGAGTAAAAAGTAGAATTAATACGCAATTAAATCTCCATCATCCATCATTGATCCATCCAGTGGCTGGATAGTGTAGTGGTCTATCTGCAGTAATGGTCTTTAAGCAAAACCTCCTTTTTAAATTCTGTACCTCACCAGTAAGTAAAGCTTCTACCAAATGTAAATCTATCTACCTGTCTATTTACCTGTCTCTCTACCTGTCTGTCTATCCTCTTATCTACCTGTCTATCTACCTGTCTATCTACCTGTCTATCTATCTGACTGTCTATCCCTCTCTCTGTCTATCCTCTTATCTACCTGTCTATCTATCTGACTGTCTATCCCCCTCTCTGTCTATCCTCTTATCTACCTGTCTATCTACCTGTCTGTTTATCTACCTGTCTTTTTACCTGTCTATCTACCTGTCTATCTACCTGTCTATCTACCTGTCTATCTACCTGTCTATCTACCTGTCTATCTATCTGACTGTCTATCCCTCTCTCTGTCTATCCTCTTACCTACCTGTCTATCTACCTGTCTATCTACCTGTCTATCTATCTGACTGTCTATCCCTCTCTCTGTCTATCTACCTGTCTATCTACCTGTCTGTTTATCTACCTGTCTATCTCTGTATCTCCCCGAGCAGCGACGGCAGCCGCCTACACCTGCAGCCCATCGCCTTCAGCCCGCTCTGCTCCCTGAGGTGCAGTCGACACCATCCTGGCCTCGAGCTGTTGAAGACCCCTCTTTGTATCCACATTTTAAAAAGTCTTTGTGTCCTTGTCCTCGGTTGATGAGTCACGAGTAGATTGTGGTTTAAATTGATCCAGGGTCGAGTTTTGTTTTCTTATCGGTCTGCTCATAAAGAGCGACCAGGTGAGGGCGATGACTGTTGGGCTCATGTTGTCGTGTTTTTTAAATCACATTTAGACTAAATTAATCACACATTCAATCAGAGCAGGGACCAACTGAGGACAAGTAACACAGTGTGATGGATCCTTCATAGAGCTGTGGACACTATTTGATGATGAGGAGTCTTCCAGGTCGTCAGGAGACAGTTCTCGTTAACGTTTCTTCTTCTCTGGCTTCAAACACAGACATGCTTCATCGTGGATGTTTTTGGACCCAAGGTGTAGATCAGCTTTAAGTCCCTTTTCTGAAGCGGCCTCAGAGGTGCATTCAAATGAATGACTTTCTTTGTTATCTTGTTTCTGTCTTTCAGGATGTTCTTCAGACTACCCTGTGAGGACAATATGGGAAATTACACTCAGAAACAATAAACACTGAGCTGTATTTAATGAAAAACAGGGTTTAGATTGCTTTAGGGAAGTCCCCGTCAGTCCATGTTAATGCTGTGACGAATCAAAAGCCTTAGTGTGCATGTAAACTGTTACTTACATAGCTTATGAGGAATATTAGAAGTGCCAGCATCAGCACAGCTGAAGCAAAAATGACCAAGTAGGTATCTGTCATGGCTTGTTCTGCAGCTTTGTCAGCACAATCTGGAAATGAAAACAGAAATTAAAGTTACTAAAGTTTGAACCTGCGTAAACTTGATCACACACCGAGCTGCTCGTGATGTGCAATCACGAGACGGAACTCCAGTTTTAAACCACCGGTCTAATAAAAGACTCACAGGTCCCCACTTCTGCAGCTAAATGTGGATTTTCTGGCTTTAGACAAACACACGCTGTGTTTGAGGTTTAAAACTTCCTCTTAGGGTCACGTCACAGGCCACATCCACTATGACAGCGGGCCTGAAGCTAAAAGTTTGGAAAACCTGCCTGTGAAGTCTGAGAGAAATGATGTCGCATTAGAGTTTCACCTGTCAGAGTGAGGAGCACCAGTCCCTCCCTGTTCTGCTCTCCCACAGGTGCGGCCAGGTGACACATGTACACGCCGCTGTCATCGCACGTGACGTTGGGCAGGAAGATGCTGCGAGACTCAACATCCAGTTCCACCTCTCGCTCCACGCCGTTGTACCATCTGGTCGTGCCGTTGTCGAAGTCTCTGGTCAACAGACCACTGAGACGAGGAGATGGAGCCTCTCCGACCTGCAGCGTCAGCACAGAGAGAGTCCTGTTTAACCAGCGGATCAGAACTTCACAGCTGCTGCCCTCCAACTTAAAGCGTCGCAGCTTTCCTCTGTATTTATGTGATATGAGCATACTTTTACTGTAATACTGAAAAACACTGTCTGTTCACCTTTTAAAATCTTTAATAGAAAAATTCACTAATATTCAAAAAGTAATCAACCAATCATTTAAAAATCCTCATTCGCAGCTCTAATTTCTAAGGTTAAATAGTTAATTAAAGCTCCTACTCTACTACTACTAATCCATCCATCTGTGACCCGTGATGTCATGTGATAGCATCAGATCATGTGATGACAGTGGAAACATGATCATGGCAACACAGCAGTTTCCTACTTGTGATAGAGGATGACACAACAGAACGCACTGGAAGAAGCTAGAAAGGTGAATTAGACTTAGTCAGGATCCAGTAGTGCTTACTTAGTTCTTCCAGTTCTTATATTACACAGGTGAAACTCTGAGTGACCTTTCACAGCACCTACACCTTTAAAACCCACATTTAAACGTACACTTGCTGCTGTTACACCACATTTCATTAATATCACATGTTTGACTTTTTGAGTTTTTCTCTTCTGCTGTAAAAACCTCTTAATCAGCACTAAGACTGAAACCAGAAGACTCCTTATTGGCATCATATTTATATGACTGATCTTTTACTAAGAGAAAGAGAAAGTAGCAGCACAACTTGAATCCAAACGAGCCAATGAGAAGAGGACAAGTGCAGCTTCCTTCTCCTCTGTGTCCATGTTTTGAACATCATTTAAGTACAAAGTGAGAATAGATTATTTTATATATAATAGATTATGTCCTAATCTAAGTTACAGTCTGTGTGAAAACACCTGGATCAAAGCCTCTGGTCTTTACCTTGTACCACCTCACTGCTCTGTACTGGACTCCAGCCTTGAGGACCGCGGTGCACGGGAGGGAACAGTCCGAACCAGAGACCGAGTCCACCTCCAACCTGTCCTCACTCACAGATTTACCCGCTGCAAGACACACACCTGAGGGACAGGAGGATCCAGGTGTTAGGTTCATACTGATAGAAACAGTCAGAAGAAGCGAGACAGGAACCCAGTGACTCCAGGTTTGATGATATAAGTACTCACACAGAGAGAACAGATCGAGGATCAGGAACTGTGGAGACCTCATGATGCTGATGAAGAGTCGGTTCACAAGCTCGAACCCAGTTTTGTGCGTCAAAACGTTCCGTATGTTGTTTTATATAGAGACGAAGGAGAAGGAACCAGAACAAACCGAAAGTGAAGTGAGAGCCACTCCTCTTCCTCTTTCATGAAGAGCACGTTTCCAATGTGGTTCGTCCAGCAGCAGGAGCTCGATACTCAGCAGCTGGAGGATGAAGACCTTCTATCTAATGACATCACTTCTTATTTTAGGTGAGTACACTGAATATGAACACTCATAATAATAATAATAATAATAATAATAATAATAATAATAATCCAGCTTCACTCGGTTTGAACCGTCAACTCAGGTTCAAAGAGAAAATCAGAAAACGCAGGAACCGAATCGATCTTAATCGAAAACTCTCTGAATCTTATCGAAGACTCCACGATCCACACTGGACCCAGGTTTAAAAGATTAAAAAAAAAGTTTCTGGATGAAAGTGGGTTCGACTTGAGCCGGATTAAGGTCGTATTAAGGTCGTATTAAGGTCGTATCTGTTTCTGTAGTGAACTGAACTCATCGACAAAAAGACTCATTTGAATCGAACGAGTTCTGATTTCAGTTTGGTATGGAGGGACAATGGTTTAGTAATTTTAACGTCTGGACTATTGTTATAATTGTACAACACCTGTAATGTGCTAATATTACAGCCAATATGCCACAGTAAATAAATATAATCTGATAAATAAATAAATCGTCATCATAGCTGGCTGAAGCTCCACTGAAACTGAAAGCTCTGGGATTTCCCTGTGCTTTCCACGAAAGAGGGGATTTCCAGTTTAAAACAAGAAGCTGATAACATTATTTTAAATGAAGGAAATTCCCACTATGAGTCACTCTTTATATGATTGAGATTATTATTACACAGAAAAGTCTATAAATAAATCAGGTCACCTAAACCTAACTGGACACTCTCCATGCTGTCTTCCACAATCCCCGCTGTTAAGATGCTAAAATAATAAGATATATATATATATATATATATATATATATATATATATATATATATATATATATATATATATATATATATATATATATATATATATATATATATTAATCTAATAATCATAAATTATCAAAAGGATCATATCTGACATCCTGTGACCTAATGCACTTCATCTTTATCAGCTGCTGCTGCATCTGTGAGTGGAAACTCAGAGGTGAGGGAGAGCAGCTCTACTTATTCCTGCTGTGGAAGCCCTGCAGTCCCATTTGACCAACACTGTGACAACACGTGGAGTAGCCATGACACGGTAAAAACAACCACACGTGCACAATCAGCATGTTCCAAATCTCAGACTTAGCTGCCTTTTCAATGTCGGACTCATGAAGTGCGTCTGATGCCCTCCATACACACACAGTGGACCTCATGTTTCATTAAACACACTTCTTTATACTCATCAGATTGAAATTTGTGCAACCAAATGAGTCCATCAAAGGTTTTAACCCATGCAAATACACAGTGACATCTCACAGAGTTAAAACCCATAAATACGTTTAGATTGACCCTGAGGTACCTGTAAATTAATTTAGTGTTTCAAAAGTGTTTTGTTTGTTCGTGTCATGTTTGGACAGAACTTCGCCTATTCCAACTACCTCAGTGACATGGACCAAAAATGCATATTACCCTGCAAGGAGGTTAAAGGTGGCAGGATGATGCTGGGGACCTGTGTGGATGTCAATGTGACCTCAGTTTGCACAGTGGGTCATCACTTTTTTATTTTTAAATGAAGTTTAGCGTGAAGGGGTTAATGTTACAAAGGGAGGTGGGGAATTAAAAATTCACCGAGCTCTTCTCAGTGATTTAACTCATCCGTTAAAACAGTATTTTACCCATTTGTGGATGAGAGAGGCTTCATATCTTGCTGTAGAACTTCATGTTAAATTTTTTTGGTATTTTGTGAGGTTTAGATTTCTGTGCTCATCATAGTAAAACAGTAGAGCAACTTAAAAATGTAGCTCCAAGTGTAATTTGAATTCATCTGTTTACAGGAGATGAATGTGATGGTTGAGAGAAGGATCTCCTACCGCAGTCAAGCGTGCACTGAGTCTCTGTCAAACACAGCTGGAGATCAGGGTAGGTTAACAACATCTTCAACATAGATTTGAAAAATATCTTGATTTGTCTGCAGACTGGACAGAATCTCTCTCTGCAGTCTGTTTTTGGTCAGACACATTAAATGACTGTGGAATAAGTGCATGGAAATGTAACTGAAGACCCACTGGAGAGAGTTTACTGGGTGCTTGTCATAGGACAAACCCTGGAATATACAGGGTTTGTTATACTATCCATGTTCTCACCGTGAATGCTGCAGGACACCCACAGTCTGACCACAAATATGATCCGGATCGACATGAAACTCACTGGTTAGAAGCTAAAGAATGTAGCTGTGACCAGATGAGCAGTGTTAGGTTGTAAACGTGGACACAGCTGACTCAGTAACATACTAACATTGGATCTTTTTCCTCTCACAGCAGTACGTGCTGGTGTTTTAATGTTCTCTCTGGTGATCACTGGAAGGTTTGTGAAGTAGACGAGCTCCAAAGAAAACTGCCTGAATGTACATGTGACGTTTGTCTCTGTGGTAAAGGGGCCTTTTCTCTGCCTTCTTTCCGTTTACTTACTATGCTTTGCACTTTAATTTGCACTTTTATATATGTGTATTGTTTGTTTTTTGAAAATGTTTATTTCATAGATTGTGATGCTAATGTATTTATGAAATTGCTTTGCTACATTAGCTGAATCTAAAAATTGCAATAATTGACATGCACATTAGTTGTGCTCTGTTTGTAAAACATACTCTTAATCCAAAGAAAACGCTGTATTTTGTCCAAATTTCACATACAGCCTCTAAGTATTTTTATATTTTAGGTCTTTTAACCTCATTTCTCTCAGGGTTGTATTTATTAGAAAATCAATCAAAGTCATCCCATCCATTTACAGAGTGCATCTGTAGCGGTGAAGTATGAGGGACAGAGGATGTCTGGAAGTGATTGTTTTTTTTATCCCCTGTTAAAGCTGCTAAATACAAATATACTGATCCAAAGCCACTTAGAGATATGATTCAATACACTAAATATTTGGGCCACTAAAGATTTTGCGAAGCAAAAACAGCCCTCTGAGAGAAAAGAACAAAGCTGCTGCATTAAGGTCAAGATCAAATTAACTAGATTAAATCTCTACTGGCCATTTCATCAGTTTACTACATATTTAGAAATAGATTTTAGAATCCCCTGACATCCAGAAGATATTGTTGGTGTCCCTTATCCTAGAAGTAAATGTCCCATTAATTGTTTACACAGACAACTTGCAGGGATTGATGATTACTGATGCACAAAAAGTGGGAGTTATGCACACTAGTGACAGCTAAATGACAAAAACTACAGTAAAATGACTTGTCGGCATATCCACATACATTCCACAGATAAAAATGATTTTTGCACTGTAAAATGTCCCGCTCACTACATATTTTGGTCAAACCTAACCCTAACCCTAACTTTAAGGGATCTGTAGCTTCAGCAGTCTACAACAAATAATCAGAGCAGGAAGGAGCATCTTGCAATAAGCTTCCATGGGTGTGTTATTGTGTGATGGCTTTGTCTTATTCATACATTAGTGGAGCTTTAATTAGATGAAAACACAGTCTGATGTTATTTTCATTATTATTGGCAGTATTCTCAGAGTAATAAGTAACATATAAATATAAGTATTATACAAATTACCTGTTAGTATGATGTCTTCTAACACTACCAGGTAATACCTGTAGTATTTTTAGATCAGTTTGTTCTTGAGCTGTTCAGGATTAATGAAACACTTCAACGTTCTCACTAATAATTTATTGGTTCCAGCCTTTGTTGCTTTGTACAACAAAACAAACTATTGAAATTGTTCTTCTTGGGATTTGGGAAATAGTAACTGGCTTTTTCTAAATCTGTTACCAAACATTTAACCAACATTGTAGCTAATAAGCAAATGGATTACACATACTACAAACTACTATATATTTGTTCTCAGGTACAGAATGTAACTATAAGCTATTATCTTCTTTAGGTTCCACAGTGTATGAAGCTAAAACTTTATGTGCACTTTCACAGGACTCTTTTTAATGAGTCTTAAGCTGTTTTCGTCTGTGCTTTAAGTCAAACAGCACGTCCCACCAGAATAAAAATAATTTAAAAAACATATTGTTTACATATAACCACTGACCTCAGATTTTTTTATGTTATTTTTATTTTTCGACCTATTATTACACACAGAACTGGACAGTATATCCAATCTTTTTAAATACCTCACAATTATGTTGTCTTTCACAAATTCTGCTTTTAATTTTAGCCCAAATGATGCTCCTTCCTGCTCCCAAACTATTTATAAAAAAATATTAATATAAATAACTAAAACTGGGCATTAGGAATTATTTGACTGCACTGGGAAATACTGACCACAATGTTGAAGGGACATTAAAAATAAAGCCAAAGAAGAACACATGCGTATCACATGCTATGCAAAAACTGCTTTTTTGGTATTGTTTTGGGAATGCTCTCCATTTTTTAAAAAACACATTTCTTTTTCCTGTGTCCATTTGTAATTTTATAACAAAACATTTTCAAAAATGTTAGTTCTTAAAGTTTAATTAAATTTATCTAGTCAAATATTCAAGAATTCAACCTTGTTTGCTTTTTAATAATGTGAAGAATGGTACTTGAAACCAAATATTGAAATTATCTCTGTACTGTATTTTGTTATCATTCATTCATGTAATCTGCTGTTTTTACAACCTCCCACATTTGAACATGATGTACTGCACAGCTGTAACCAGGAAATAATGTGATATTTTTTATACAGTAGGGGCTACATCTTATGTGCATCTGTCTTGTGCTGCTGCGCTAATGTATTTATAACCCATAATAAATGTTTGTCAAGACCTCTGTGTAGTCTATTCATAATTAATGTAAGTGAATTTTAAACAATATGAAAATATGTCAAACTATTTTAATGTACATTGTTTCTGAAATATGTAAACTAGTTTGATATATTTATGTTTTTCTATATTCATTTGAGATGTGGAATAAGTTCCAGAGATCTGGGACCAGGCTATTTGTCTGATATATGTTTTCTAATTACTTTTTATAGTTATTATCCAAATTTAAAGCACAATCAGTCTTAAAAAGGCGACGACTCAGATAAAAAAAACATCAGACAGTTTATCTGAAACATTTCAGAGCACAGTACATGTATTTAAGATATTTTACAAATTATTTACATGGCATTATTCATTTTTGTTTATTTTTTATAGTAATTTCTGTGTAACTAAATAAAAGAAAAATTAAACTGAAGGAAAGTTTTAATGGGGAAACATGTAGTGATTTTTTTAAACTACAAAACAACAAACATAAATGTTATGTAACCAAGTCTTGGTTTAGATGAAGTTTAAAATCTTTTCACTCAAAGCTTTGCCCGGGTCAGATGGAAAAGTCTGCTTATGTCACTCTGATTCTTTTCGGTGGTGTGCCCCACGGTATTATACTTGGTCCACTGACATTTTAATCCAGTCCATTAATTAAGGACAAATGTTGCAGCTTTTAAACAACAACTGTAAAAAGTGTAATGATTTTCTTCCCATTTAAACTCAACTCTAAAGTCAGCTGGAATTTCACTGAGACAAACCACAAAGTTTACACCAAGTGTCTCTCAGACCTACAATGTCTTATCACAGGTGTTCAGGTTCAAATTTTTGAGCTGACGGGTCCTTTCACCAGACCCTGTTCTTTTCGTGTCACCGGTGCATGAATGCTGCAGTCTCGCGCTTCGCAAAATCCTGGCACACCTGCTATCCCTACTATTCCAGGGATACCCACTGGACCAGGGAAACCACGGGGTCCACGAGGTCCCTCCATGCCATTTTTGGGTTCAGCTGGGTAACCTGGTAAACCTGATCAGAGCAAAATATATATTTTTTTATTATAATATATATACAATATATAATTAAAAAATAATTTTTTATTTTAATCATCAATGTCTTATGATGAACAGTGTCGTACCTCTGAGCCCTTGTGGTCCATCAGGTCCTGACAGACCTTTGCCTGGATCACCTGCAACCCCTTTTGGTCCTTTTTGACCTTTTCAGCAAAAACACAATAACCCTCTGAGAAAAGCTACAATTCACAGAGTAGTAAACTACAGAACTTCGGTCATAATAATTTTAGCTTTTGTTAAGGCTGGAAACAAACAAAAAAAATCACTTGGTAGCTGGGACATATTTTTATAGATCTAATCATAAATACAGACTGAGGCCACAAATCAGGTTACTATATACTAAGATTGACCTTTTCCTTTTAACGTTAACAACATTCTAAAGACTTAAGTTAATTTGAAATAATTATTTAGCTTCTCAAGAGAACTAATTTTCGATTTTATCCACATCCCTTCACTGCAAGAATGAAAGGGAATGACTGATCAAAAATGTACACTTGATTATTATCGTGCTAAGATTGCTTTTGTCATCTTACCTCTGTCACCCGGGGCTCCCTCCTGTCCCTCAAGTCCTCTGTCACCTTGAACTCCTCTGGCTCCTTTTGCTCCAGCTTTTCCTGCTTTACCCTGAAAGACAGAGACAGATATGGACTCTAATTACTCCTGAATTCTGTTAGTTGTAACTGTAAGAGTGTATAAAGAGTGTAGAGCATATAATCAGAACAGTATATAATCCTAATATAGCTTGAGTTATGGGTGTGTAAGACATTAAATCTAGAGGAAATCAGCTTAAATTGATCTTTAAAAAAATAATAATAAAAACAAACAAACATAAGGATGCAATTATTAATCAGTAACTGTCAGCAGGGACATGAATGTACATCAAGGTTTTCCAGATTCATTTTGGGTGACAAATAATTACACATTTCCTTTTGTTGTCAAAACTAAATCCAGTATACAGGTGTTTTTATTTTATATTTCTTCAATTTGTCTGTGTACATTAATGAAATTATGAGACTGAGGAAATTAAATGATCTTCTCTCAGAAGGTCTAGAGAAGTTGGAGAGGGTTTTACTTCTCCAGACTTACAGCTTTGCCTGGTGGTCCTGGCGGTCCTTGGGCTCCTGGGGGCCCGATGAGGGTTCGGTTGTTGATGGGGCAGCCCTGGTGGCACTTGGCCTGAATGGAGGCAGCGTACTGGGAGATCTGGGCTGTGACTACCCCTCTGCAGAGCTGCAGGACCTGTTCATCACTCAGACCAGGACCCTGCAAAACAGAAACCGCAAAGTTTATCTTCTCTACATCAAAACAACAAAACACCATAAATTTCATCCTGTAAACTATTTTTACTCTTATATGATCTTTCTTGGTCATTTTAAAACTGTTGGCACTGAGTCTGCTCATGTGGCATTAAAGTTTGCAGTCATGCAGATAATCAGTTTAATGAATACTGTAACGCACAAAAGGTCCTTGGACTCCTTTGGGTCCTGCCCGGCCTTTAACACCAGTGTCACCGATTGGGCCACGCTCTCCTCTGCCCCCTGGGATCCCGGGTGGGCCGACAGGCCCGGGGACGCCATCACGACCAACTGCCCCTTTTGGGCCACGCTGTGAAAAAAAGGGGACGTGAGGAAAGACAAAGCAGCAAAGAGATCACCTTAGTGGATTCATGTATGTTAGAAACTGGTTCCTGTTGACCTGTTACTCCATCATTCTATCATTATACATAATACATTAGATAATCTTAATACTGTATATCTCATTGCTATGGTTGGAGGCTAAACCGCCTCTGTACTGGAACTCACTGTGACTGGGCAAAACTGTGGTTAAATGCTGGTTAATGTTCAAGTTTTGTCCCAAGTAGTTTGTTTCAACTTTTAAAAATTTGCCAAACTTTGATTATTTCTCTAACTGAATGAAGGTAATTTTAAATATTACATTTGTTTTTGTTTTTCAACATGAAAATTCCTCTGTGCACTCATCTAATTACATATTACAATAATTCATTTTTGTTCCCACTCAAGTGTCTTGTACAGTATAATACAAAAGCTGTCATTACAGCTGTCACATGTATTTCTGTGATGTCAGGGTAAAAATAATAATAAATACCCACCTGTCCCTTGTCTCCGCGGTCGCCCACACTTCCCTGAAAGGTAAGAAAAAACAGGAAGAAACTTATTCAGAAAACCCTGGAATTTGTGGGGAAAGGAAATGAAATGTAGCACATGACAAAAGTAAACAGGTAAATTACCTTTTGTCCTTTTAGCCCTTTAATGCCCTTCTTTCCTGCTGCACCCTGCAGGAAAAAAACCCAAGGAATAAGATGAAAGAGGAAAATGCAATTACTGTCAGAAGACAAAGGATCAGCAGCTGACAGATTCCTCGAGTGAGGCTTTAAAAAAAAAATCAAAGTAAACAGGAAAAACAAGGCCCTAATGCAGAAGTGAATAAACCATGAGGAACCCCCGTCTGTTTTATTCAGGACATGAGACTTCTTCAATGCTGTATTGAATATGTCCTTGACTGACAACACATTATATTTTTTCCTGCAACAATATAAGAGCAAGAGTTTGAGTTGCAGGATGTTCATGAAGATAAATGTGTGTTGATTCTCAGTCTGTTCAGCCAGAATGAGGTCAAATTGAGATTTTCCCTTTTTTTATGAGCCCTTCAGAGCCACCACTTAATCTACATGCATTTGGAATGTGAGCAGAAACAGGAGTAGTAGTTTTAGGCAGCTTCATCAGGTTGGATGGGGAGCATCATTGCACAGCCATTTTCAGATTGGGTTCAGGTCTGGGCTCTGTCTAGGCCACTCCATGACATTTACAGAGTTGTCCTGTTGCTATTGCTCCTTTTTTGTTAGAAACCGTTATGCTGCCCCTTTGAGGCGCCAATGGTTCAGGTTCCAGTGTTGTGTCCAAGGAGTTTGTAGACAGGGAGCTGCTGCCCCCTTTGGTACAGAGTCAGTCTCTGTCCATTGGTGCATCCATCTTTCCCTCGATCCAAACTAGTCTTCCAGTTCCTGCAGCTGAAAAACATCCCCACAGCATGATGCTGCCACCACCAGGCTTCACTATAGGGATGGTATTAGCCAGGTGTTGAGTGGTGCCTGGTATCTTCCAGATGTGACGCTTGGCATTCAAACCTCTTCTGTCTGCACAGGAAGTTACATGTTTTACAAGCAGCTTGTGCTCTGTTAAAGATCTCACCTTCTCACCGTCAGGTCCCATCTCGCCTTTGGCCCCCTGGAGGAACAACAAAAAACAGGAACTCAATCAATGTCAAAATGTTTTGCACAGTGACATAATGTTCCAAACACATGTGTGAACAAATATCAAAATGTGGACTATGCAGGAAATCTGGAGACAGTAACTGGATGTTTCATTGTAATATTCCACTACTGTAATATAATCTGTGTTTCCTGATTTGATATTTAACTTTCAGATCTAATAAATAAACAGATACAAAAAGTGCAACTGATTTTGCTACACATACATTAAATAGATGTGCACAGGAGTCCATATAGTATCTGTGACAAGTTAATTATTTAAATCTCATTAAATGTTTCTGTTGGGGTCGTTCCATTGACCGTTTCAACGTCCTACTGAAAGACAGGACTAACCAGAAGTTCTTTTGCTGGTCTACAGTTTAAATTGGGTTGAGTTTTCCTAAGTGGAAAGATAACCCTAGCTGCATGTCCCTGGACTGTTGAAGGAAACCCAGGCAGAGAGGAACGACATAAACCCAGGTCTGTTGAAACTGTATCCGACTAATATATCGATAACCTCATTCTCAGGTTAAACTGGACAGTTTTTGCATTGTGTGTACACACTGTCTGGCCTTGCAGGCCCTTTGGTCCTGGTTTCCCTGGTACTCCAGCGTCTCCTCGGTCTCCTTCAGATCCCTGTTGGGCAAATGAACAGGAACACAGTCAATCAATAATTAATAATACCTTCTTTTATTTATTCATTAGCTTCTGAGGAATAGGCAGTAAATGAAATTCTTTTAGAGGCTGATGCTGCTCTCTTGTTCTATGCAGAATTAACAGTAATATATAAAATCACTGGCGAAGAGAAAAAAAGATAGATATGTTAAAATAAAGAGGAAGTAAAATGTGTCTGTTTGAATCCTTTATTGCTTAAATGTCAGATTTTGAGGAACTGCTCTGTTTCAACTGTTTATGTGAGTTTTAAGCATCAAAACTATTTTTTCATGAAGCAGTACTAATTTGTAAATAAAGCTTTTTTCATATCTTCATATCTTCATATTCATATTTTCATATATCTTTTGATATTATTATCAATATAATTTCTATATGACTTTTAAATTATATTTTGCAGATGTTCATTTTCAAATTGACAGACTACACAGAGAATTAAAACATGTTTACTCTAGGACATCCCCTTTATTTCATCAGTCAGATTCTGACCACATTACTATCAAAACAACCTCATGAGAATTTCACTCGGGGAAATTTCTAAAGTCATTTGATAGAACTGCAGATGGTCTCAACTACATGTGCAAGACAATCACTGAATAACTGAATTCCTCAGAAATAAATGTATATATATGTGCATATCATGTAAATATAATGCAATAATGTAGTAATGTCAATACATTTTTAAAAAGGTTCAGTAATATCCTCATATTTCTAATCAATTCCATTTTGGACAGTTTTCAGTATGACTGGGCTTCTGATTAAAGGCAGGGTTCAATGACCTCAAGCTGGAACCCTGAACTGAGTCACTTTTACACTGAATTTATAAGAAAATCACAATCTTCATTTGTATATTGAGAGTAATATCAAGCTACAGGTTTACTCTGGCAGGCTGCTTCAGAGAAGTGTTGATCCATTTCTTGTAATTTGTTCTATTTCATCGACTTCACTTTGTATTTTAAAATTGACTTGACGCGTCCATGTGCTTATTTAAATAAGTTTCAGTACTGATCTTGTATGACCACTACCTTTTATGTCTTTACCTTTCAGTTTCTCTGATATTCAGCTGTACTCTTAGATTTATTTTCAACATATATGGCTCTCTGTGCCTAAAATCCTAAAGGATGTTTTAGCAGTTAAACTTTACCACTGCTATGTCACAAACCTTTTTACTGACACACTGTGCATGTCCTCAGAGGGAAGGACTCAGTGAATAAATAATGAAGTCTGTTGTTCTTTGTAGTCTTACAACAACATATAATCACAGGAACGACCTTGTTCTCTTCAGAAGAAAGCAGAAACCTCATCAACTTTCCCCGCTTCATCTTTAGTTTCAGTTCATTTTACATTTAGGCTATTAGGGAGGAACATACAAAGGCTAAAGGCTTCCCTGAATTTGCAAACTTGCAAATTAAAAGGGCAAACCAGAGGTAAATTACACTTCCATGAAGTTCTGGGACTTGCCAGAGACAGTTCTATCCACGCACTCTTGGCATTTTACCATTTTTCTCAGCACGTGACTCCTCTCAGCTCAGACTCAGCGCAGCCAGGTATCAAGGCTGTGACTGAGTTTACAACCAGGTCACTCACCACAGCACCCACTCTGCCTCGAGGTCCTCTCACACCACGATCGCCTTTATTGCCCTGTAAGAGTAGAACAGGCATGATGATAAATAAGGTTGTCTGTTTTCTAAAGAAGGGTTAGGATCATTTTTAAACATCAAGCTGGTGATATTTTAACTTTAAATAATAATAGTAAGAAGAAGGGAAGGGAGGGGATAGCATGCACAATACAACAGTCTGAAGCTGAGACAACTCAATGGAATTTAGCTTTTCATGGGTGAATTTTCTTCTATGTCTAAATGTCTTGGATTTAAAAAAACAACCTGTGTAGAACAATCTGTCTGCTAAAGCAGTTTAGTCAAGAATCCCCCAGTGGATGGAAAACAGTGTCACCTGTGTTTTGATACCACACTAAAATATCAAATGTCGGAACTTTGACATGACATAATTCATTCTGCAAGACTGTACTGCAGAACTGTTTATGTACTGTACAGTAAGTGAGTGAGATGTTATCAGAGGTTACAGACTTCCTGCAGTCGTGTCTAGACATGCTATGTGACTCAGATAATTAAAATGTTAATTCATCTGTATAAACACTGAGCTTAAATAAATCACTATTCCAGCCGTCCAAGGGTTTTAAACTGAGCTGATGTTGTTGATGATCAAGAACGACGTAGAACGATTTTACTTTTGGATGATTTCAACAGTTCTGTTAAGAAATAAAGTGCATCTCACACAGTAAACTGTATGAACACACATTTCACAGGATCAGGTCATCAGTTATGAATCATATTTCTAATAAAACAAAATTCAACAAGTTGAACGCTGTGGCTTTAAGTAAACATTACCCTGTAAATATTAACACTGTCTGTAATTTCTTACTGGAATTATTAAAGCACTGTATCTATTGTATGTTGTGTTGATGCTCTTAAAGGTAGAAGTCATTACGACCATTACCTTGGCACCGAATGGCCCAGGTTCACCCATGACTCCAGGGACTCCTTTAGTACCCTGAAGAAAAAGAACGCAGGCATAAAAGGTGGTAGTAGATTAAGAGTAAATGATAAATTATAGAGATTTGTATCTCTAATGCTGAACAACTCACATCTTCCCCAGGATCACCGTCACTGCCTGGAAGGCCATCAAGGCCTTTAGTGCCCTGAGAGAGAGGAGGAGAAACATTAGCAAACTTAAAACAGGACAGAGAACACTGATATGGCTCCAAGATGCTGAATAGCAACAAATACAAATGTTTCTTCTGTATCTGTGAATACCTGTGATGCAGCCTCATCCCAGAACAGCATCAGCCAAAAGACTGATCGCAAACGTAAACGTTAGACGTCAAATGTTAAAACGAGTTAGAATGAATGTAAAGATAATAAGATAAGATTCAAGTTATTTATCAAGAAAAACAACATTTACTGGATTCTGTTCACTAAGTTAATTCATCACATCAAACTGAGTCTTCTGGTTTCACATGTTCAGACAAAACCAACAATTTCAAGACCTCACGGTGAATTCTGGGAAGTTGTAATTGGCATAATTCACAATGAATGTGTTGAATCAAAGATGAATATTAGGAATTTTCTACACTAATTATATGCATAGGTTTTGAATACATTTTAGCATACAGAAAAATACATAGAACTGGTCAATCCAGTTGATGCAACTGTACCTCACTGAGTAAACACTACATAACAGGTGACAACCAAGAGAGCTGTTGATGATAAAACATGTGTGAACGGATGTAAACATGTTTACTGTTTGACTGTATTTACTTTAGTTTAGTTTTACTTTCATTGGCTTGTTTATGTGCAGTCTGACACCAACAGCCTTACTAAAACGTATGGTTTTGGTTTCATTTCTGAGTCACTCCCTTTAAATAATTGAAGAATGAATCTAGGTTTCCTGCCACCAGCGCTGCCAAGTCGGCCGGATGATGATCCGCATTTAAATGAACACATTGATCACATTGTCTACTTATCTTCAATTTCACCTTTACTCCCTATGTGATGTGACTCTTTCTCTTTTACACTAGTCTAAATGTGTTCTTGAAGAAGAAGGAAAAGCAAAACTATAAAAGAGAAACTTTGCAGCAATTTGGGTATTTTTCCCTCTTCAACTGAAAGTTTCTGGGTCATGTTTTAAAATAGGAGACTTGTTCTGACTCGTTTGGAAAATAAATTCAAATTTTCAAAACTGTCCATGGTCCTGCAATGAGAGACAGAAATTTCCGGGGTTTGCAACAGAGACACTGGACTGACTGACCCGATACTACCCTACAGTATCTATTTTTCACCTGTGCTGTTAGTTCCTGTTTCTAGATGCCACATCCAGAATCAGATCATATGGAAATTTAGATGAGACAACAGATGTGCTTCCCGGATGCTTTACTCTGTAACATGAATGCTGTACTCATACTGTTTCTCTTAAGATTGTCATAACCAAAGATAAAAGTAATAAGATAAGTTATTTTACAGTCCAGGTCTGCAGCATATGAAGTCCCTGTAGCAGAAAGCACCACTACATTTGTTAAGTATTGACACGTAACAAACATTTTAACTGAAACCAATTAAGACGTGTAGCAGAGAAATGTCTGTAAGAGATCACTCACTGACACAAAAGGCTTTGACCGTATATTTATGAGTTGGGTGGATAAATTAAAAAGTTATATGTTTCGCTCTGTGATTAAATAACAGCTTGAGTTGGACTGAATGTAAATTCTCATGAAGTACAAATACTACTAATAATAGTAATAATTTGAGTAAATGTACTTTCCATCGCTGACTGCTCAACACAGGGGAGTCATATGTTTATACAGCATTAGCTTATCACGTGGTTTTTCAAATGTTTTCATGTTTCTTTTTTTAGTTATAGCAGAACCCGTTCTTCTCTGTCTGAAGTTTCACTAACTCAGGAATTTGAAGGCTTATCAAGATAACAGGAACATGATCAAGTCCACCAAACAGTACATGTTGACCTGACCAGTTGATCATCTCACAAACCTCAGATTTGTCTAGTAAATGCTGGTTAAGGATCGTGGAATCTAAAAAAACGGACACTGAAGATGATCATGTGAAGTTTGTCCTGAGGCTCCTAAAGAAAAAGTGTCTAAATATGAAGGAACTCCTCCTCTGGTGAGTATCAGTAAGATGTGTTTGTTTCATGTGGTGTTTTTTTGTGATTGTTTGTGTATACACGTGAAACGGTTGGATCACCAGGATCTCATCATCATTACTGTCTTTGCAGCCTCTGAGAATTAATCCCAATACAGACGAACAGTGTCCCCCTCACTGACACTGTGTTCACTACAGCATGGAGGTTGTCATTGGGAAACTTAAAGTGTGTGTTAAAACAGAAACTGAGGGGATCTTTACCACACACACACTCACACATGAGGAACGTAAACTGAGAACAATCATGCAGACACATAGATTGCAGGTATCACATCCTCTGTGTGTATGTACCTTTGGTCCAATGGATCCGATGCCTCCTGGCTGCCCAGGATAACCCTATGGAAACAAGCAGAAAGTATTCTGCTCAGATTATCATGAGGAGTAGGTTATGTAAAAGATAATGCAGAGGCTTAGTAATAACTGGAACAATTCAGGAGTGCTGCTCCAGTCACTTAAATCTGCGCTCATGTCAAATCCAACACACATGTAAAAAAGTGAAGTAAATAAACGAGACGTCACACTGGCTGAATGTTATTTTAGGATTTCCTCATTTAGAGCTTTCACTTGCGAGCTGTCTGAGCGGTGTAACCTGTTGCTCTGTAGACAGAACTAAACTCCCTGCAGTGGAACAATCTGCAACACAGATGTCATCACATCACATGCTCACTACATTAACCTGTCGTAATGGAGAACAGAGTAAATCAGTGACGTCATGTTAGGAAATGGCAACGAGCTAACTTCAACTGAGAGCTTGTTTTATTAGAAAAATGCATCAAACACAAAAAAATAATAATCTTGGAAATCTCCTGAACCCTGTCTAATTCCAAGTGGGTTCAATAAATTAATATTGATCTCAGTTCTGAGGATGTGATAGGAGATAGTGAATGAAAAAACATTTTCAACAAGCACATACTTAATGTTTGACAGACCAACAAAAATCTTTTATATAAATGAACTGGGCTATTCCAATAGAAACTGACATTTCTAACACCCACTGGACTGAAGACAACATTATTAGATCTTCAATGTCAAAAATAATGAATGTGAAAATAATTTGGCATCTAATCTGATAATTGGTCACTATTTCAAATCATTATTCAGTTATTTGTTCCCAATTCATTTGATCTTTGTGTGGGCTGGTAAAAGAACAGTTTTATATTTATACACTTATTAGAATGATTTGAGGAAATGTGAAATGAAAAATCACAGTTTCAAAAACAACTATTCAGAAGTGATCTGTTGCTACTCTCCAGAAGGTTCTGCTCAGCTACTCAGAGAGAACAAGTGAAAGAAGTCATGTTATTGTAAACTTCTGTTTTTCTACAACTTCTGCACATTTCCCACAGAAACATCTGAGCTTAAAATGTCCCATAGCTACTTAGAATTAAGAGTCAGTGTTTACTTAAGAAATGCTGAGCTGAACTGCCACCTTTGTAGTTCTGCTTTCCAATGAGCTGCATGTGTTGCTACAGTGAAAACAGCTTTGACATCGCCGGTGACAAAGACACTCTTCAGATCTTCTAAGATCCTCTAAAATCACAGAATATGACACAAGTCATGTGTTTCCTACACATGATAAGTGACTGACTGAAGCAGAAATCCAATCAAAAGGTGAACGACGCGCCACAGAATTTCAGAGGTTCAGATTATGTTAGTATGAACAGATGATGATAATGATTTCTTACGGTGTAGCCTCTCTCACCAACATCACCTGGAAACCCAGGTGCTCCCGTCTGCCCCTGTGGGAGAAGACAGGACAGTTAGATTCAACCAGTCAGGTGTGACGTCTACCGACCTCTGAAGGTGATTAGAAAGCAGTGAAACAGGAGTAACATAATAAAATGATAAGATATTAAAGTTTAAACATATTCACTGGTACGTCAGGGGAAAACACTTCAATGTGTTTAAGAGCTCTAAATGTGTCTGATTCCAGTACCTTCTGCCCATCTCTTCCCTGAGGACCCTCTTTGCCTTGGTCACCTCGAGACCCCTACACACAACCACAGTGACAGTGAGTCTTCAAAGTCTTAAAGATAAATATAAACAGTGACTCTGACAGAGAACTAATAATTTAAGAGAGATATAGAGAAATAATCATTTAAGAGAGATATAGAGAAATAATCATTTAAGAGAGATATAGAGAAATAATCATTTAAGAGAGATATAGAGAAATAATCATTTAAGAGAGATATAGAGAAATAATCATTTTGCCACTAGACAAATTTAATTTAATTACATTTTTATTTGTTACCATATTCAGAAATATAAAGTCTCAATGCATTTATTAGCCTTATTAGCTTTAATTTACGTTTCTTGTGTAGCAGTTAAAAACCTAAGTGTTGAGGAGGCAGTGATGCTAATTTGTGAAAAAGCAACTTGTGTGTTGACTGTTCTTCTTTACCTTGATACCTTTACCTCCTTTTGATCCTGGGGTCCCTACATCACCACGAGGGCCCTGAAACAATACAAAAAACCAAACAAATAAAATAAAGAACAGTCATTACAGTTTACAGTTATTAAAACCATCAGAAAAATAATGAACTAGACATGAAGTGGTAGAGACTAGAGTCAAATGTAGTGGTAATGCTTCTGCAGATTAAAATATGTTTGGAAAAGAATAGAAGTGGAATAAAAATGTACTTTAATTCAATTAACAGCGTAATAAAATAATTATAAACTGCAGTTTAATCAGGCGGATCAGTAGTTTAATGCACTTCCGTCAGCAGCTGCCAGCTGGTAAACCCCTGAAGTCACCACCAGTCACTTTCCTGCGTCACATTGTTGGCAGTGATGGATTGTTTTAGGGCAACGTGGCCACTGGGGGATCCAAAACTGTGGGTGATTTCCAACCGTGTGAAACATCAACACCTGGATCAACAGAGGACCTGGACCTTTACACAAGGCGGCAGGTGGTTTCTCTGACAGTTACTCCTCCTTCTCTTTATTATTGTCTTTGTACAGAAATGAATGAACAATTGTAGTTGTGATCATTTCATTTTATGACAATGGCCTTTTGTTTTTCAGAAGAAACCAATTTCAAATGTCTTTTGTCCAAACATTTTTAGAACATGAACTGAAGTTAACAGATTTACATTTACTGTGAGGAACAAGGGTTTAAGGCAAAACCATCTTAAGTGTAAGGAGGTCTTACCGATGGACCTCTACTGGATGAAGGCCACAGCTGGGGTTCAAACCCGATCTTACCACTACACTTTCCAGCCGCATTAACAATAATAGATAATATCTATTGAGGAACACAATTCAAATCTAAAAGTTTTAGTTAATAAGAGGTTGAACATGGAGCAGTTACAGAAGCTCCCGTTTACTAGACATCATCTTCTGTTTTGATGTAAAAAGGAAACTCAACCCTGAGTTTAGAACAACAAGATTAAAAGTGTAAAAAACCTCTCATGTCATCATACAAACATTTCTTCTCATTGCATTTTGCTTCATGTGACTTCATGACTAAGATTAGTTGCTGCTTTGCACCTGACCTGTCAGTTGCTATGGATGGAAGCACCAAATAATGACTCATTGAATCATTGGAGTCCAGTGGGAGCTCCATGTATCTCTACATACATGTACATACATATAAATGTCTATAATTATTTGTCTGTGCAATAAATGACAAAATCAGTTTAGATATGACAAGATTAAAATCTCTGAAGTAGCTGTTTCCTTACAGTCTCACCAGGAGCTCCGACTCCTCCGCGGGGTCCCTCCATACCGATGTCACCCTGTTGACAGGAAATTAATATAAAATAAGACAAAAAGGCTTTTAATGATGCTCCTTACTCTGATTGGTTCCTTAAATCCTACTGGGTTCATTCTGGGTTTGTATATGTTGCCGTGTGTGTTTATTGTGTGGTTACCTTCAGACCCAGCTCTCCTTGTTCACCTGGGTCTCCTAGAAGTCCAGGTTCTCCCTGTTAATAACAAAAGAATAATTACATTCAAGATGTAATTTTAAGTTTCTTCAGCTTCTTTTTAGTCCTCGTCATTTTAAATGTCCTCTGAAGAAGACGTAGTTTATTAAATGTAATTAACTGTTTGTGTTTAACTTCCTGCAGCAGTTAAAGTCAATATTTACAAAATGAAAACATTAAAATAGATTTTAACGTCTTTAGGTTTTTAAGATAGTGGATGGTCTGAACTGGTTAACCCACCATGGCCCCAGAGAAACCAGAGGCTCCATCATCTCCTTCAGGCCCAGCATCACCCTGTGAAGATGAGAGGTCAGAGGTCAAATACTAGTGTCTTAGAGAAACAGCTGTGGCCTCTTTTCAAGCACATAAAGAATAAATTCTGGATTTTCTTTATCCACCTGCTTTCACTTGTACTTTACTTTTACTTTTTTATTTAGCTTTTCTGAACTTTCTCATGTGTGTACAGTTTTATTTTCACATTAGAGTTTTTTCCTAAATTCACTTGTACTTTCACTTTAAATTATGTTTGTGATGACAACATGACTGAGTCCATGAAGGTTCTCAGGGATCCAGTTCACAGTTATTCAAGACATGGCTGTTACTTACACGCTGTTTTGAGAGGTGCATTTATCAGTGCACGTTGTAATAGCATTGTAGAAGCATTAATGATAGCATTACTCACCACTGGCCCAGTGTCTCCTCTTCTTCCCTGAACACCTTTGGTTCCTTTATAACCCTGAAAAACACACACAATAAAATCACAAATTAAAACCCTGCTGAGTCTTGCAGAAACCAAAGAACTTTGATGTCCACCATTTACTTTATTCAGGTTATATTGTTAGAAATAAACATGTAGTATGTGTAATATGTTTGACTGGTACCTCTCTGCCTTGAGTTCCTGGCTCACCAGATTTACCTTGCAGACCTCGGGAACCCTGACAGGTAGAGGAAAATGAGAAGCAATGGAAATAAATTAATAAACGAGAAAACAGTTGTTGTGTACATACAGATAAAAAATGGCTGAGTTTCGGAAGAGACACTAATACTAATCTACAGTAGTTTCAGGATCAGACTAAACTGTAGTGATTTGTGTGTTTTTGCTTTAATTGAGTAAGTAAAAATGTTTAACACATCATGAATCATCAGCAGTACTGCTGATGACTCATGATTATCATGGGTTTACTGTATTAGTGTTTATTCATTATATAAATTGCACATGTCAGAAATAATCCCTTGAATTAGTTGTTAAAGTTGTTTATGTGATGTCTTGAACAGGCTTCATTCAGAGGACATTAACTCTGTGTAATGCTGTATTATACAAAGCATCTAATGCGTTTTGCTGGTGACCTACAATAACCTCTAAGTGGCTAACGTTGCTTTTTAGAGTATTTCACAATTTTTTCTAATAAGGAACAATTACAATTATTTAATTCTAGTATAAATTACATCAATATTGAATAAGATAGGTTTTAATCCGCCAACAGTGAAAGAAGAAAATCAGACATATTCAACTTTACATTTTTTATCTAATTGCAAGAAAAGCTTGATGAACCCACATTAGTGAATTAGTTTGATACAGGACACTGATCTGTTAAGATTGTAGTCTAGCGCCTCCATTGGCAGATTAAGAGTAGTGTTCAGAGCAGCCAGAGGACTGTGAAGGTCTCCCTAACTTTTTTTTTACTCTATGTCATCAGATAATCACTGTGTTTCTGAAGATAGTACAGTGACCATGAGGTGATTACATCAGTCTGTACCTTTGGTCCTGCAAAACCAGCAAATCCAGGTTGTCCGGGTTCACAGTCACAATCTGTTGGCCCCTCCTGCCCAAGTGCTGCATCACCCCCTGACTCCTCAGAGGACTCTGTGTCTCCAGGAGGGTACACATACGGGATCTGAAACACAATATGACATTATGGGAAGTTGAAATCTACATCTTTAGTAAGAAAAATTTTAAAAAGTGGGAAATAATGTGAGTGTGCTATGGATTTTTAAAGGTTGAGAATATAGAACAGGAAATGTTAATGGGTAGAGGTGAACACTTGTACTGAAAGTACTTAGATTTAATAGTTTAACAGTTTGTTAACAGATGTTTTCTTTAAAAAAACATATAAACTTGTGTAAAGACATCCAACAGATATCAGATTAAAGCTGCTTGCTGTCACAATAGTCTGACAGTGTACGAGTTCCCACTTCCTAATTACTATAAAATTAAATTTTATCATCTCATACCCAAGGTGAAGGAAAGATTCAAGACGAGCTCTGGAGGAAAGGGTCATGACATTGGTCATATGGGGCTTGGAAATATCTGAATTTACCAAAGTTGAAGATTATACACTCGACACCTCTTTCCTGCTCTGATCAGCGTACGACACTTTACTAACACCTTCAAACCAGCAGAGGTGGTGAATGAAGGAGAACCCACAGTGAAAGCTTATGCGGAGAGAAACACGAGTGCAAATTGTGACGGGTGCAAAAGAGATGGCTAGGAGAACATGGGCAGTGGTAGCCTATCACTGCCGACCTGCCAAGTGAGGATGTTGTAGTACAGGGTGAAAACGAAAGTTAGTGACCACCTGATGATCCCATAAGACACTGGCTAAAGATGTTAGGATCAAACGTTAGCATCTAATAGTAAATCTCCAATAAAAGTGAAAGGCTTTGTAAATTCTTGACCTTGAAGAAAAACGATGATCTGCTTGTTGATTTTCTTCTAAAGTCCTTGGAAACTAGTAACATCTGCTGATGAAGACTGTGTGGTATGATCAAAAGCTCAAACAGCTTCTAAATGGACTTTGGAAAAAAAAGAGAACTTCCAGTGCTCGGTTGTCCTACCTGCATGGTCTCAGTGTCCTCCTTGGCATAGTGGGATTCAGTGGTGGTGACATAAGGGAAAGAATCCTCAGTGATCATGGTGACCTGGGTGGGGGCAGGACCATTGAGGTCATAGTCTCTGTCCTCAGGCCGCTGGTCCTCATCATAGCTGTGAGTTGGCTCAGGTGGATACTCTGAAGATGCCAAGGATGAAAATACAACATTTAGACAATTTCCCAGGGGAATCTGGACTTCACTTCTCTCACACAGTGGGGCTTCTGGTACTGGTCAGAAGGTATTTGTCATATGTAGATAAGAAATAATGAGGGACACTGGTCTTACCCAGTTGAGGAGAGGCCAAGTCATCATAGTGGTGGACGACAGAGCCTTCGTAGGTGTGTTCCTCACCTAACAAACACGAATACATGGACAGTGAAACCTGTTTCTACTGGATCATCACAGTGTGAGTGGCTCGTTGGTCTAGGGGTATGATTCTCGCTTCGGGTGCGAGAGTGTCCCGGGTTCAAATCCCGGACGAGCCCTCTTACTTTATAAAGGACACGTGCTTCATAAGACTGAGAGGAAACAAAAGATGAGTTAGAAAATGCTGTTTGCAGAATGTTAAGAAAGAACAGGTGACATGAATTGAGATGTTTCTTCACACTGAGAACGTAACACAACTCAGAAATAGATAAATGACGAATTTAAAGTATAAAACAAATCTACTAAAAAGTTAACACAGTCGTTAAATTTGTAATTTAAGTGTGAATGTTGGATATTTCCCATGCCACTGTTACATGCTTCCTACTGTATCAGTTTTCTTATTAAAGAAACTTAAAAGAAAACGAGGCACTAACAATATTCACTTTGCTTATTTTGAATTTTGAATGAGCAGTTTTCTTTTGATATTGTATAAGGCAGCAACAAAAAAGTTTCTTTATAAGTAGACAAATATATTTTTATTGATTGTAATGCTCAGTCAGTATAGGGTGACTCCGACCTGAGTGGTATCCAGAGTATTCACGCTGACAGAGAGAAGAACCGACACACAGCAGGAGAACAAGCAGCTGTGAGTGGAGAGACGCCTGCAGTGGAAAAGAAACAATATCATTCATTTAATACCATCAATTATTAAATAGAGCCATGTCAAGACAGATATCAAACATCAGTGGCAGACGGAAGAGCGATTCAGCTCTAGCAGTCAGTCTGAAGAGCTGTTCTCCTACTGCGGGTTCTGTCTGTAACAGTTGATTTTAATTATTGGAACAAAACAGTCAATGTGCCATCAGACAGATTGTACCACTGCCCACTGAGTTTCACTAATTCAGACCAGAAGAAAACAATTTACAAACTCACCAACTTTCATTTACACATTTGTAGGAACAACCACTGCACACTGTAAAACATTTGATCGACAATGCCTTTGTTGTTTGTCTCTCTAGTTTCCAAGTTTCTGGACAAATGAAATGTGACAAAAAGGAAAATGACAATTTATAGACTACACTCAGTTGTCACTTTATTAGGGTCACCTGCAGTCAAATACAGCACTTCTGCCATATTGTACATGTTTTCTTAATGAAGTTTTTGTTCAAACTGTAAATTTACATCATTTTAGACCTGAAGTCAAAAACACACAAAAAAAGTCTTTAAAATGTTAAAAATAAAATAGTTTATTTAAAATAAAAAAAGAACTCTCCAGGAACCTCTGGTCACTCTGCTGCTGTGGAGGACCTGAGTTGCTGGTGTTAGAGTGAGAGGATTTTATTGTCAGGATAAAAAGACGCTGAGGTCTTCTCAGACTCATCTGACATTCCTGAAGCTTCACTGTGAGTCTGAAAACCAACTGAAGAAACTGCTGGACGACCTGCACAGTGAACTTTGACTTCAGGTCAATAAAATGAAGGAGACCAAAATCTCTGAAAATTAACAGTTTGATCTTATATGTAGTCTAAGTTTGGGAAAACTCACTAAGAAAATATTTAAACTCACAAAAGTCAAATTATATCTGACCGCTCTTGTTCTTCTTCTTTATTTATTTATCATTACGTTATTTCTTTTAATATGCAGTCATTCATTTAACTAATTAGCAAACACTGGAGTAAAAGATTAAACATACATCATAAAAATTTTTTTGTTTACTGATTCAAGTATTATGATAAGAAACTTTATTTAGTAATTATTTTCCTGAAGTCAGTGTTTCTGTGCTCTGCTGGATGCACAATATGAAGCTTTATAAAACAAGTCTACTAAGTCTTGGCATGAATCCAAAATATCCAGTGTAACTGTTGCAACATGTGGAGGTGAGAACCAGTGATTCTGCAGGACCCCTAGGACAGTGAGGTGAGATACAGCCTTCACTTGTTCTGTCCCATTTCATGTTTAATGTTTTTAAGGGCATCTGTCGTTTGCTACAGAAAAAAAAAAAACACTCATGCAATGCATCACACCAATGTTTTCACACTTTTGGTGGAAAATTAATCAAATTGTTTTTTAATTATACTTTACCTAACCTAATAAAAAAATGCTACAGTTGAGTCAATGCAGTCTGCTCGGGGACATTTTAAGAGAATCAAATGCATTTTCCCTTCACAAATAAATGAAATAAATCCTGTACAATCAGGTTTTGTTGTGATTCTAAGAGAAAATGGCCTCATAGTGACTAAATAAAATCTGCTGTGCCAAATCAAAAAGGTTTCTCTGTCACTAAGACAGCTGGTTTTATAAATGTATTTATTTGTATGATTTCCTGGAAGTAGTGTATTTTACAGGGTAGAAAACCTCTTATCTCGCTGATGAAGAACTAAATAGAACGAAAGAAAATCTGCCAACGTTTAAATGCAGAAATGAAAACGTATACTTAGACATGAGCATTGATTTTAATGCCTGTTCTTTTCATGCTTTTCAAATATTCATTTATCTGCATTACATGATGTCAATATAATTTAACCTAATGCTGCCCCAACACTTTTTTTCTCACCACACGGACACAGTCTTTTCATGTTAATCCCTGCTGATCTAACAAAGTAAAATTTCAGTCCAATCAGGGATAAAGCAGAGACCAGCTTCACTTAAACCCATACGTGCAGGGCCCCTGGCCAAACCCTGGCCATCCCCACTTACCTTGCCACTGGAGGCTCCCATGGTGCTGCAGAGTGAGGGCCCTCAGACCAAACCCGATCCCGCACAGGATTCTTTCAGGACACAGGTGAGGACAAAAACGACCTGATTTAGCTTTCCCTGAGCAGTTCTCCTCACAGCATTATCCCTCTGTTGGTTCCCCCTGAGCTCTCTGTCTCTGCAGGATCCCTCAGGTTCCCAAGCACTGATGAGATCCTCTGTGTGTTTTTGCTCTTCTTGGCCCCTATCTCTGCTTCTCAACAGGGTGAGAAATACCTGAGTCACAATCCAGCATCAGAACAGAAAGACTAAGACAGAGAAAGAAAGATGCAAGGATTTCTGCGACAAAGTTATAACCTTAAACCTACTTCATTATTTTCATGACATGCTGATGCTTAAAGAAGCAGAAATAACTATTAACCACAAACTTCTCAATGTCCGTCTGTAATAATGTGGCTCTATACCCAAATTAAAAGACCTTCTTATTTTAATAAGGGCAGTGATTCTTGAGAAAACTAATAATGTCTCAGAATTTTAGGAAATTGTTAAAAACAACATGTGAGACTGAAAAGAGAATCTCAATCCCTCAAAGCCAACTTGGAACACTTTTAAACAGGTCCTATAAATTAGTCTCTGCTGCTCTGTCTAGTTTTTACACTGACAATACGGTGTATCATTTATTTAAAATTAGTAAATCTTTGGAAATATCACAATAAAACCTTTTCATCAAAACAATTTTAAATTTGAATAAAATCACTGAATCACATAAAACTAATGACATTCAAAGAAATGATGTGGAACTGTACGCAGTGATTAGAACTATGTTTGACTTTATTCTGGTAGAAGCGTAAATATGAAAATATTTGAAAAAGAAACGTTCAGTCAAATGCAGATTAGTGTCTGGAACTAACAACTGGATCACATGAAATGTACCTTCTGTGACTGAGACTAGTTCAGACTTCTGGGTGTTCCCTACTTTGCAATCTGCAACAGCTTCCTTTTTGGAGTTACACAAATTGTAAGAGTAATTTTCTTGCAAGTATGAGTTGTTCTAAAATAGTTGTTTTTTAAATAGTGACCTGTGCATCATCATCACCATCATCATAGACTTTGTTAGTTTTTGAAAACAATCTACACTTTTGAAATCCAAATTCAAACCTAGAACTTTTTTTCCTGAATGACTATTTTTAAAGACTCTTTTGAATCTTTTAAAGGAAAAATGAAAATTAGGCCTAAAACAGAATGACCTTTGACCTGATGGTGAAAACGTGCCAGCTATGACATGTCTACAAAACATTCCACTTAGTCTGCAGCAGAAAAACACTCCCCATCAAACCAGGCAGAGATGTTCCATTAGTTCCCCAAACTTTATTCCCATTTATACATTTCCAAAATTTCCCAGCTTGCAAACTTAAAATGTTATGACATCTAAAACTTTGACCTTAACCTCTGATCTGAATTCTGCTGCTGCTGGACTATCACTT
Source organism: Anabas testudineus (assembly GCF_900324465.2). Classification (NCBI taxonomy): domain Eukaryota; kingdom Metazoa; phylum Chordata; class Actinopteri; order Anabantiformes; family Anabantidae; genus Anabas; species Anabas testudineus. The sequence goes on from NC_046625.1 coordinate 1,905,753, forward strand.
CTCCTTTTCCCTGTCATCTTTCTTTTTCTTTTTCTTCTTCTTTCGACCATCTGGTGAACGGGAATCCCTGCAAAGATCAAAAGAGCCAATATAATCTTCAAAGAAACTAAAGTACATTTTCTTAAAACCCAAGCACATTTTAATGAATATGATTTTACAAAGACTTTTTTAGAATCTGCGTCCTTCTATACTATTTGAGATTAAATAGTGCGGAAACATACATTAATAAATTGATTATATAAATATGAAACTCATCATAAACAACATTATATAATAAAATATTTAAGTCTTTTCTAACCGTTCTCTCTTCTTTTTCTTCTTCTTGTTTTCTCTGTCTTGACTTCGATCTCGGCTACGATGGCGTCTGCTGTTGGAGTGGCGAGACTCTGAAGATGCTGACCTCCTTTCATCCAGTCGACGTCTGGCAGACAAATAGCAGAAATTAAAAAACAGAATGATCTTTCAGGAAACTCATCATCAGGAGATCAGAAGTTACGCAATTTCTTATACCTGTGGGACACGTGTTCAGATCTCCTTGACTCCTCCTGGTTCTCTTCCTCTTCCTGTCGCCACTGTCTGGCAAGCTCATCTGAATGAACATTTATCACCTCTCTGATCACCTGCAGATTGATCACAGTGATATCAGATATTCAATTAGTTTCTCAATGTTTAACAAAATAGAAAAGAGAAGTATTCACGACACATATCACAGTCAGCTCACATTTTTACTTAGACATGCAAATAATTTATTTGAGGCATTAAAGAAATTTCACCCACACTTTTCTGATCGCCTTTCATCTTCAAAACTCATGAATATGCAGTGAAAAACAGAGTTATAAAAGGTCTGACAGAACTGTGCAGTAACAAAAGATAAACTCTGAGGATTTGTTTTTTCTGTCCAACCTCACCTCTAATTTCATTTGAACTCCAAAGGGAGAAATGTCAGACTCCTCTAATAACAGAACAGCTGCATACATGAGCAACATTACCCTGTGGATCACTCATACCTCAGTGTATGACTTCTTAGTGATGTGAACATTCTTGGCACGATAAGACTGACGCCGCCTCTTGTAGTCCCTCATCTCTGCCATCAGCTCCAGGTGAGTCTTGGGTTCATTCTGTTCTTCATCTGTACACAAAAACAAAAACACAAACACTCTAACTTGATGTCTTTCAGAGAGAGGGAGAAACCAAAGTTATCAATATTTATTCATCAAACTAAAAGTATTTTTCTGCAGCATGTCATGTTTGGTGTTTAGTGTATTTGTGATGATTCAGGAGTCTTACCCTTTTGGAGTTTGGAAACCAAATCTACATAAAGATCATCATTGGAGGCAGCTTCCTTCTGCTGATTGAGGACGCCAACCACATGATCGTACAGAGCCAATCGATCAGCGACTGTAAGGTCACACACAGCTCGCTTGTGGTTCTGGGGAACGTCAAGAGCCTGACCCGAGTACTGACCTGATGGAGGATCACAGAGGCTTTAAAACAGAGGACTGTGGTAGACAAATACGACAGCCTTTATGTCCAAATGAGCTTACAAATATATGGTGACCTTTTGCACCTGGCATAGTGAGTGAAGAGCAAGAGAACAATTGTTCAGAAATCAAAAATTCACAAGAGAATCTGATAAAGATGGTCATCATGTTTCCCAGCCCTTTAGCTTCACTGGTTTGTTTATAATTTACATCCCTGGTATCAGTTTCTTTCAGCTGCTGTCATCTGAAATATGGATCATTTCTAAGATCTTTCCCTTACTCAGCTACGCTAAGTATCTATTGCACATCTCTTTTGTTATCATCTTTTTTGTAATCACTCTAATTAGGGAAAATCGTAAGTGAATATGACTGTCAACTGTAATTATTTTAGCAGTGAAACTCATAAAAAGAAGTGAAATTGTTTTTTTTCTTTATAATCTTTTATAACACATTACTCAGTGTCAAGTCTGAAAGTATGGACAGGATTTTCCCTAACACGTAAAGAGAAAAGTGTGTGGAAGTCCCACTTATGGTTTGAAAGGATATTATATTAAAGGATACTGCTTGTAATCAGGCAAGCCTGAACCAGAGAAGCAGAACTTTCTGGAGCTCAGCTCCACTCTAATACTCACCCTGTCACTGCAAACAGAACACACAAATATGATATTAAAAATGTCATTCCCAAAAATAGAAAACAACTAATGAGCGTCATTTTTTAGCTTTTAAACATGAGAATAATAATAATAGAGGCAGACGTGTTTTGAGATAGTTTAAGGTTGGGTACATGATAACCCTCTAGTGACATCTAGTGGTTTGTTATTACAAATCCATTGTTCTTGGCTTTGAAATTAGACTGCCTTTGCTTCTAATGAAACAATGTCATGTCTGGTTGGATTACATCAAATATGTAAAATATGAAAAATATACAACAACAACAAAATGAGCTGATACCTTGCCAGAAGACTCCTTCCATCTTCATTAGTGGTGCAGCAGACCTTGCTTGCATGATCACTTGATGCTGGGTAGATTTATCTGCATGAAGAAACATGGTTACAAGTTAAAAACATACAATATATGTTTTAATGGGAGAACTGACTGCAATGGATGTCAAGACATAGGCAGTTTGTTATATTAAAATCTTCATCATTCCTTCCCATCTTCCTCTTTTAAAAAGCTTAATCAACAGCAGTTACCAAAAGATGTTTATTTCCACGTTGATCATAGTTCAACTTTAAGGGTTCATTCTGAATATCAATTGTCACAACAGTGGTTACATTTTTACTCACCCATTGTAAAGCTTCTAACGCTGTTGTTTTCATAACACACAGAGGGGTCGTACATCTCTGCCTGTAAAAGAGTAGTAAAACTTCACTGAGCTTGTCTGAACACAAATGTCTGAAGCAGACGGGATATTACATAAACTTTACCCAGTCAGCTGAGCACTAAGCACAAGCTACATGTGTTGAACATGTGCGACACCAGAAAATGTCTGAACCTGATAAATATCTAAAGGATGTTACTCTGGAACATCGCTACTTTTGTTTTTATCAGACTACAGCCATGATAACGTATATTACCTGCTCCTCCGTGGAGTAACCCAGCTTTCTAAGGCTGCAGGAAGCTTTGTGTTTCTCCATACTCCGGACTGGGACTCTGTGGTTGGGGTCGTAGGGACACTTCTCCATTTCTTCCTGAGAAAACACCAACAACATTACACGTACATCAGCTTATATGATAACAATATACGGACAGGGCAAACTAATTTGAGCTAACGTTAAATGTGAAATATTTGACTTTCTGGCTTAACTCTAGAGTAGTTAGTAAGACTCTAACCACAGCTGACCAGTTTAACGTTACATTAGCTGCTAACTAGGTAGCGGTTAAGGTTTAGGTTCAGATTCTGTTTAGCTGGACGTCAACTTCATATGCACATATACATAAAAGTGATAAAACTAACCGTGTTTAATTATCTGCACTATAATCAAAGTTACTATTTTTGTGACCAAAGACAGTATGTGTAAACGTAACATTAAAGGCTAAAGGTTAATCTACCTTAAATACCAAGCTAGCTAGTCAGCTAGCTAACATTAACTGTTAGCTTACCTGGTTGGGCTTGTAGTCCAGCGACCATCCCAGGGTCTCAAATATCTCATTTAGCTGTTTTTTACATTTTTCAGTGAACTCTGTCAGCTCCCGCAGTCGGTCCAATCGATCAGGAACAGTTTCTGCTTGCAACCCTGACATTGTGGCTTTTAAAATACGATTTTAACCAGATAGCATCAGTATTTAGATTTTCCTGCACCCGCCGCCGCCATATTGAGATGCGTGATGACGTGTGATGGGGCGTTGACGGACGATACGTGATGCTTCTTCTTTAAACGTGATTGGCGGCTGGCAGCCAGCTCAGGAAGCACTACCGCCACCTACCGAGCAGGAGCTGTGTTCATGAGCTACATAATTAATATTTATATGACACCAAGAAGTTTCTCTAATGAACAGGTTAATTTGTTTTAGTTCAGTGCAGCTAAATATGTTCTGTCCTTCATCCATGTATGTTCTAGTAGCACCTCGGATGTCTATTTATTTTGTGAGGTGAGTGAAAACATAATAGGTTGGCGTAAAAGAGAATATTATATTTTACATATTATGTTATGTATGTAAAGAAAAAAATCAGGTAAGCGAATCATATTTCTTCATTGTGTCAGTTGTTTTTATTAGAAAATAGATAAACAGCATGCCAAATACACAAAATTAACATATATACAATACTGACATGGCAAAAATAGCTTAGTGCAGAGTGCAGTGAAAGTCAGTGAAGTTCATGTCGGGTACAGCTGGTCTTCGTGCAGCAACTCAGGATCCAGAAGATCATCTGTGTAAACGTCCCCTGTTCTGAGAAGGGTAAAGAGAGCAACCATCTGTTTCCACCACCTTTATGAGCATCATTGTATTGGTGTGGATCATACTGCAGAATTACAATGAACTAGAAATACCATAGAAACAGTTGCAGTATTGAGAATAAGTAATCATTCCTGCTGTACTTACAGAACCTCTACGGTGTCTTCAATAGCAACCTCCTCCACCACCTCGACTCCAACGACTAGATTCCTCCTCACTACATCAAGCAAACAGAAGTATTGTGAGGCTCCGATCTGCCGTCACCAATAGCAGACAGGAAATATAAATTTATGCCATTGGTGAGTACACCTGTTCCCCTGGGGGCCAGTGAGACAAAAAAGGCAAAAAAGGAAATCCTCATATTGCATCTGTAGCACATAAGGGCCAGACTCAAGATGCAGACACATCCAGTGTACTATGATTTCAAACGGCCTACAGCTTTTTTCATCAGACTGAAAAAGCTGTGTGTATAGTATGAGTGTTATGATTAATTATAATGAATAGAATGTTTGTCTCTGTCTAAAACTGAGAATCCTGCTGTCTTATATGAGGAAACACCAGGTGAATACTCACCTCCGAAGCAGATGTATGGAGATCCAGGCCAGCAGTGACCCACATGTTCTGGTTCTCTATCCCCAAAAACACACACACATGACTGAGTCTGCCTCTCTGGACCGTCCCAGTAACAGCCAGTGAAATGCTGTGCTACATTTCCCTCATCAGCCTGAATCACAGTTGCTGGCTGCTGAGAGGAGAGGACACCAGGACTTCTCCCAGCCAGGCCAGAGCTGCTGGGGATCCCTGAGTGGGTGGGGGGTTCGGAGGTGGACTGCTGGGCTTCCACAGCCTGACTGATAACGTCATGGCAACCTGCAGGTAAGATATATGTGAGGTAATGTGGATATTCAGCAGCTCGGGTCAGTCTGGACACACTACGCATCGTCTCATTTTTATTTTAGAAAATAAAGCACTGAGTTTTCTGATGCCACCCGAATGTGCCTGAATGGTAAATGTTGGGGTTGGCTTATAGTCGAACGTCACTGCTGAATCATATGCCTGAGCCATCTGTTTCCTTTACCTGCTGATAAGACCTGCTGGGTTTGGACCAAAATACAGTAATATGTCATCAGCATGTAGTGGCATCGCGCCTACATAGACACACAACAGGCATGCACACAGAGAGCAGGGAGTGCAACAAGAACAAGCATTGATGGATGGATGTTAAGTCAAAGCTAATTGTTTTGGTGTAGAGACTGATACTGCAAATGAACCAAACCACCAAACACCACAAACCAGTCTGATCAGTCTGTAACTGCTAAGATGACTAAAGTCCAGTGTGATAATTTATTCATATTCAATTTATACAGTGTTTTAATTGAATTCTTGTATTTTTTCACCTATGACAAAGGAAAATATATAAATATTTATATTTGTAATCTGTAACATACATTCAGAACACAGAAATATGGTATATCATTCTCTACATGCATTAAATATAACTTTATCTCTTCATTGTCATCTGAAAACAGTGGGTCCTACTCTTTCATTAATATCCTGTACCTTGATTCATGTTTTTCTGCTGGTTGGATAATACTGGCTGATTTATTTTGTCTTTTTTTCCTATGTTGTGTAATAGCAGCTATTTTCAGCTTTTTCTGATGCAACAATTTAATTTAACAAGGTGAATATGAACCAATTAAAATCTATTTGTTCTTGTCTTAAACCCACCTGTAGTGTAGCAGCAAACAGATGGATTCTCTCGCGCCTCCTCTCCCTCTTCCTCCTGGAGGCTCAGAATACCTGAAGCCAGGCTCCCTGAATGTTGAGGATGGAAACATGGAGGAGGTCTGGGTGACCAGATCCAACAGCCATGATTCAGTCTGTACATGATTCCAGCCTGAGTTCGATCTTCAGTGATCTCCACAAGTGAGTGTGGTCAAGTGTTTCCCTCTTGATTTAGCCTCACAGCCTCCGAGTGGGTTTCTCCAGAGCTGGACCCAGCAGGTATGTGTCCCTCCAGAACAAGCTGATTGGGCAGCTTGTGTCAGTGACTGACGTCAGGTTTTCCATTAAAGGATCATACCAAAGTTTTACATGTATTAAAAAATTTCAATTAAAAGTTAGTTTTCAGACCAAGCTCAGCTGATATATGAACTCAGATACCGAGATACTGTACTGACCACTAAATATTAGACTGTATAAGTTCAGCAATATAATGTTCAGGCTCAGTTGTCAGATAAATCTAGTATTTCTGCAGGTATCCTCCTTAGAGATATACAGCTCCAAGTTCAGTTACTGGTCCTACAACCTGTCCAGTGTTTGTTCTTGTTGTTTGTTGCCTGTTGTTCTTTTCTCTCTCCTCTTTCCACTCACCCTAATAGTCAAGGCAGATGGCCGTCCCCTCTGTTGTGATTTGGCGCTTTATAAATAAAATTGAATTGTATAATTATTTCCTCTAAAGACACCACAACAGCAAAGCAGCCCCAAATCATGACGGTACCCCCACCTACAGTACTGCTCTTCTTACATTTCATTTTATGCCATAGATAGTGCTGCCAACAATTCAACCATTGTTTCATCAGTCCACAAATCTTCCTTCCTGAGCTGGAGCACATGAAATCTGTTCAAGTAACTGTAAATGTGAGAGCATGATATGAGCTTGAGTAGGGACAGACTGGGGGGCCGAGACGTTTTGAGGGATAAATAACACGATTCAATGGTTTCCTGAACAGGAAACCATTGAATCGTGCCCTCAACTTGAAAAAGACAAGTTCTCTTGAGTTAAAACTCCAGGGATCAGGTGTATTTTGTATGCTTACGTTCATATTTGGCCCTTTACAACACTTTGTTAGTCACAGTTTCTAATTATTACACTAACAGGATGTTCAGTTTTACAGCCAGTGCTTGAATGTGGTTGGTCACTAGAGGTCATGTGGTCGCTCCCGTCCAATCAGAGTGCAGCTTAGTGCAGCACAGAGGAAACATTGAAGTGCGGTTCAAAGGTTCCTGTTTGTTCCTGTTTCCTTTCTACCTGCTTCGACATCAGCTCTGGAACATTAATGTCTGAGCCTTAATGTCGAGATCCTTCAGGGTCATTAACAGTGCTTAAGAACCTCTGTTTGTCCGTTGTTGGGACGTGTTCGTGTTCACCGACACACCCTGAAGGTTGAAACAGGAAGCGGGGCTCAGAGATGGCTTATCCGGGCTACGGAGCAGGGTACGGCGGAGCCCCGGGTGGAGTCCCCGGTGGAGTCCAGGTAAGGGCCGCAGGTGGAGCCGAGGGAGGCGGACAGCAGCGGGACATGTGCAGCAAAGGTCCCGGAGGAGAAAAAGTACTGACGAGTTCGTCCAAACTGAGCTCGACTGAAGTTTAGATCTGTTGGAAATAAGAAAAGATGTTTCAGAGAATCAACCAGCTTCAAGTGATTCAGCAGCTTCCTTATAAATATTAGGAACTGAGTACGTTACACAACATACTTGAACTACTTTTACTTTAATATTTGCTCATTTACACCTTAATAATTAATGAGCTGCTCCTTTGATAGATAGATAGATAGATAGATAGATAGATAGACAGATAGATAGATAGACAGACAGACAGACAGATAGATAGATAGATAGATAGATAGACAGATAGATAGATAGATAGATAGATAGACAGATAGATTCAAGATTCAAGATTCAAAAAACTTTCAATCCCAGAGGGAAATTGTTTTGCCTCATCACCATTGTTCTCAAAACAGACAGAAAGAAAAGGAACCACAACCAGGAAAGATCCAACACCAACATAAATACACAAACATAAATACACAATAACATCAATACTGAAAAAGTCAATATATATACAGAATATGTAAAATAGAAAATAGATAAATGAAATTGGGTCACAAGTATATGACAGTTTCACTTCCCCAACCCCTTACAGAGGGGGGAGGAATTGTACAGATTGATTGCCACAGGTAGAAAGGATCTCCTGTGGCGCTCTGTGGAGCATTTAATGTTAATAAGTCTCTGGCTGAACGTGCTCCTCTGTCCAGCCAACACACTGTGCAGTGGGTGGGAGGGGTTGTCCAAGATTGAGAGGAGTTTGGACAGCATCCTCCTCTCAGCCACAACATGTAGAGGGTCCAGCTCCACCCCCAGAACAGAGCCAGCCCTCCTAATCAGCTTGTTTAGTCTGTTAGTGTCTGCCACCTTCATGTTGCTGCCCCAGCAGACCACAGCATAGAAGATGACACTGGCCACTACAGACTCATAAAACATCCGCAGCATGGTGCTGCAGACGTTGAAGGACCTGAGTCTCCTCAGGAAGTACATCCGGCTCTGAGCCTTTCTGTACAATGCTGATGAGTTTTTGGTCCAGTCCAGTTTGTTGTCCAAGTACACTCCCAGGTATTTGTACTCAGATACAGCCTCCACCTCCTCCCCCTGTATAGAGAAAGGGATGACAGGACTCCCAGATTTCCTGAAGTCCATCACCAGCTCCTTTGTTTTATTGATGTTCAGTTGCAGATGGTTGAGTCCACACCAGTCAACAAAACTGTCCACCACTCCACGGTACTCTGTGACATCTCCACCCCTAATACATCCTACAGCTGCAGAGTCATCAGAGAACTTCTGAAGATGACAGGACTCTGAGTTGTACCTGAAGTCTGAGGTGTACAGGGTGAAGAGGAATGGAGACAGAACTGTCCCCTGTGGAGCAGCTGTGCTACAGACCACAGTGTCAGACACACAGTTCAGCAGGCGGACGTACTGTGGGTGGTTAGTGAGGTAGTCCATGATCCAGGAAATCAGGGGAGTGTTGACCTGCATGTTTTTTAATTTCTCTCCCAGCAGTGCAGGCCGGATGGTGTTGAATGCACTGGAGAAATCAAAAAACATGATCCTCACTAAGCCCCCAGGCTTGTCCAGGTGGGTGTAGGTGCGATGTAGAAGGTGTATGATGGCGTCATCCACTCCAATATGGGGTTGATAAGCAAACTGGAGGGGGTCAAGTGAGGGTTTGACCAGAGGTCGGAGGGACTCCAGGATCAGCCTCTCAAAAGCCTTCATGATTTGTGATGTCAGAGCCACTGGTCTGAAGTCATTGAGGACTCTGGGACGTGGCGTCTTATTCACTGGAACCAGGCACGACTTTTTCCACCCTAGAGGAACTCTCTCCAGTTGTAGGCTGAGATTGAAGATGTGTTGGAGAACAACACATAGCTGAGGAGCACAGGCTTTCAGCACCCTTGGGCTGACTCCATCAGGACCTGCAGCCTTTGTGGGGTGAAGCCTGTGCAGCTCTCTTCTCACTCTTCTCTATCTAGATAGATACTTTATTGATCCCCAAGGGGAAATTTCGGTGTTGCAGCAGCCATTACACACAAAAACATTGAACATTGAGTAACATAATCTACACAACAATACACGAGACACAGTACAAGAATAACACACAGTAATACCAACAAAACACACAGTAGGACTTGAATGTAAAGTGACTTAGTTACACATTGTTAAACCATCAGCGTGGACACTGACTCTCTGTCAGGGAGTCATTGTACAGGCTGATGGCTGTTGGCACAAATGACTTCCTGAACCGTTCCTTGTCACAGCGGAGCTGGAGAAGTCTCTGATGACTTATCTGCTGCTTATTGTGCAGATTCACGTTCATTAAACGAAGTATAATTAACAAAAACACTGATATAACAACAGCTGCTACGTTACTATTGTGTTATTATAGAATAAAATAAAGTAGGTTTAAGTCTGGAGAGTCAGTCATCATTCAGTGCAAATCAATAAATTCAACCCAGTAATATCAAATGTAAATGAAAGGGATGAATTTACTGTTGTCCCAGTTTTCCTCACTGCAGTTCTGATACTTCACTGTAGGTAAAACTTCACTTCTTCCACCTCTGGATCTCTGACAGCTGAGACTCTTCACATCAGTAAAACTAGTGTTCAGATCTTTGGAGTAGTACTAATACTATGTTTTCTTATGCAGACATTTACTTAGAGCGGGTTTAGCTTTTGCAGGGACTTTACCTTTAGAATATCCAGCTCATATACAAATAGTGAGGTGACTGAATCTACTTATTAGTCTCAATGAGTTATTGGACCAGACAGAGACTGTGGAGTTTGTCCCTCATTCCTTCCACTGAACGTTCAACAGGCCATTAAAAGATTTCTTATCTTTCAACGCCCACTATGAATATGAGGCACAGTTAAAGAAAGAAAGAACGAAAACCTTTATTAGGTCCACAGTGGATAAGTTGCATTGTTACAACAGTAGAAGTACAGTTAGAATATCAAAAAGGCCATTTTCCAGTGAGCATTACACTTACACTAAACTGGCACAGTAGAAACTAAAATCCAATGATTGCAACTGCACATGTGGAACACATATAAAAACCTGTGTCCGTGTTGTTCACATGAACCAGATGTGGAGCTGGAAGGAGGCCGGTAGAGCTTTGAGACAGTTAAATCATTCAGAATCACAACATTTCTCTGTGAATGGTGTAGTTGGAACATAAAACAGCATAAAACTGAAATACAAACAAAGTCAACTGAAACCACTGATGTTTATTGTTCATTTACAGTAGAACGTCCATTTAAACTCTTTGTCTGGAAAACTCCTGTGTAAACTCTTTTAGAGGAAGGGAGTGGTTACACACACACACACACACACACACACACACACACACACACACACACACACTAGACAATCAGCTCAGTCCTGTCTGTGGCCAATAAACAGATAGTCAGCACAGGGAACTATGTAAAGCATGCAGGCAGCTGGCAGAGATTATACAGGAATGAAGTGAACTTTTGTAATGATGCAACATTTATGAGGTTTGATTGAGAAAAAGGTAACTGAGTCAAATGCTGCACAGAAACAGCCTGAGACACACACAGCCTGTATTGACTCACTGTTTCCTAACAGGAGAATGTGATCAGTGTAGTAAACTCACTTTATTAAAACATTAAAGTCTTTGGATCTTTATCAGGTGGTGACACGATGAAACCGGATGGTTTTCTCTGTCTGGTTTTTTATCACTGACAAAAATCAGTTGTGCCACAACTTTACATGTCTGGACTGGCATGACATTACTGTGTGTCATGTCTGTGTCTACGCTCATGGGAATATGGTGTAAATGCTGTAGCTCCTTTAAGGTCCATATAAACTTAAAGTCATGATAAATTTGGATTTGTTTATTATTTTTGCTTTGTCACACATGGAACAGGCATTTGATGCTAATTTATCACATTTTATATAAGAAAAAATAAATTGATTCAAAAACAATTGATGAAAGTCATCTTAGTATCGGTCCTACTCATGTTCGTGGATTCTTTTATTTACAGGAGTTGAATAAAATTAACCAGCAATAATGGATAATATTAATAAACCAACTAACTAACACTTTCACACCTCTGTCTCTGTTTCTCTGCAGCAGGATCCTCTCTATGGATATTTTTCAGCTATAGCTGGACAGGTAACACACCTGCACAAACGCTGAAGAAACAATTCACTGTGGCATCATCATGTTTGATGAACCATCAAACCACAGTAGACCACCAGGTCCAGTAATGCTGGACCTTTGTGCAGCAGCTGATCATTGTCTCACTCTGTCTGTTGTTTTCTTTTCTCAACTCGTGACAGGACGGACAGATCTCACCAGACGAGCTGCAGCGCTGCCTCACACAGTCCGGCATGTCTGGCTCGTACCAACGTAAGAAGGCCACACGGTTTTACCATATATCCACCTAAAACCCAAATATGTTGAGGTTTAAACCGAATTTTCATATAATGCTTATACACAGCCTGTGTTAATAATTCTATTTACATCTTTGTTTTTTGAGTTGATTACAATTCTGTGTGGTCACACAGCAAGTAAGGATTAGAAAATTATGCCACCATCAAAGCTGAATAATAAGAATACTGTATCCTGATAATCATATTAAACATTTGAATTCATAACTTTAGTCTGACACTGATGTAGTGGAATGAGACACTGTGTTCATGAGGGTTTAATATGCTCCAGTCATTCAGAACAAACTGTGTCTGGTCAGTGTAAGATTCACCAGTCACAGTTACGTTTAGTAGCAGTGTTTTTTCTGGCAGAAGTCTAGAGAGGATTTCTGAGGAGTCATACCAACAAAAAAGATGATCTGAAAACGCACTGATGTGTTTATTCATGTATATGGTGTTTTGAGTGAGGACACTCGTGTCTGTGCTCACAGTCTCTGTTTCTCTTCTACAGCCTTCAGCCTGGACACCTGCAGGCTGATGATCAACATGTTGGATGTATCCTTCCCTCAGACACACACGATTAACAGATTAAGACATATGATGGAAGTTAGTTATTTTGAAATAGGATGATGAAACTGCTGCATCACTTCCTGATTTCTTTTAAATCCACTGCTTTGTGGTTATGTTTATGCCCCCGTCAGTCATGAAACTGATTAACAGCTTTTACTCTTCTAGTTCCCATTCAGACTCAGGAGCATAAGTGAGATCCAGGGAGGGTGTTGATTCATGTTCTGTATGTATGTAAGTGATGGGTAACGGGTTCGACTGGGAAAACCAGGTCAGGTCACCATTCAGGCATTTTCTGGACTTTGTAGTTGGGACATTGCAGATTAAAGTCCAGATTATATCCGGGTCGTCTGACTCAAACATTTGCGTTCTCACTTGTGCTCAGCTGGGTGATGTCTGGATATGTTATCCTTGACTGACTGTGACAGAGAGACATGTCTGGTACCATGGGCTTTCAAGAGTTCAAGGAGCTGTGTCAGGTTCTGAACGGCTGGAAGACCACCTTCATGTCCTTTGACCGGGACCGCAGCGGGGCTGTAGAGGGCCAAGAGCTGCAGCAGGCCATCACCACTATGGGTACAGTTAACTAACACAACTTATTCACTTGCAGCTTGATCTAAACCTGAATTTCTAATATCTAAATATAGTGGTTTAATATCCTTACACAGACTGCCAAGGTTTGTAGAGGAAGAAAGTTATTATCTAGTGCATGAGAATCTCTGAAATTATATTTATTTGATCATGTGAACTGTGCAGGTTACAATCTGAGCCCTCAGGCCATGAACTGCATCATGAAGCGCTACAGTGTGAACAACAGGATCCCCTTCGATGAGTTTGTGAGCTGTTGTGTAAGACTCCGTGCTCTGACCGGTGAGTGGGCCGAGCAAGAACTCAAACTGACATTTAATGTAAACTTGTTATCTGATTATGTTGGCTCCTCTCTAGCTCACCTCGTCCATTAGGACTGTGAGTTTCGTCCACTTCTGCATCATCTTCGGAGTGAAACACTTGTTTTGCTCAAGTTAAAGACAAGATGTGGCCGATTACTGAGGCGGTAGAGCCACAGAGAGGTTCATGTTGTCATCACGAGGCTGAAGCATTCACTCATTACTGTGTTCCAATAATTAAGTGAGTGAGTCAGTGGTGAAAGTGTTTCAATGTGTGTTTCAGATCAGTTCCGAAGGAGGGACACAAGCCAAACTGGAAACGCCTCATTTCAATATGATGACGTAAGTTGAGTGTGGATGATGTTTGATGTCAGCAGCTACACTGAAGAACATCATGCAGGAATTTCGGAGAGATGTTTTAATGGCGAATGTTCACAGTTTGTTTGTTCAGTTTTTCATGCAGCATCAAATGATGTATTCTTTAGAAGAAGACTGCTCTGTGTTTGAAGATCAACGGTTGCACACTAACAACGAATCTCTTTCTCTCTCTGTAGTTTATCCAGGTCACCATGAGCGTATGAAGAGGAAAACGGAAGTGACGAGTGAACCATTTTAAACCTTCTCATATCAAATCATTAACCTCATGTCATTTGTATTTTTTCACTAATGTTTTACTTGTATTGTTGTATAAACACAGTTAAAATGCCACTGGCACATTCCATTTCAACAGGAACATGAAACAGCTTATATATGTAGAATATATATATTAATCTACTTAAAAAGGGGCAAACCCTGAAGGATATGAATACCACTCATACACTTATAGCTTTTTACTGAGAATACTAGAATAATAATATTAGCCCACTAGATCATATTATCATGTATGACGTCAATAAACATGGTGACCACGTACACGACTCTTCTTTTATTAGGTTTGATTCCCTTTTAAAATCTTTCCTAGACCACAGAACATTACAGTCCAGTGTGTTTGTCACAGACGGTGGACATAAACTAACCACATTGTGTGTTTTAAGTTTTCAAACTCGTGACTGTTTATCTTAATAGTCATTTAAATGCATCTCTGCTGAAACTTCCTCTCTGCTGTTTCAATCATTAAATCATTATTAAACATCACCAACCCTGCACTCCCTCCTCTACAGTGGGTTTCACACTGATGCAGGTGTCGGATGCACGTCTATAGAATAAATAGTAAAATGTGTGTGATGCCATGTTGTTATAGCTAGTATGATTTCTTCTATTCTCTCTAGCCATTAGTACAACTGTGATTTGGTTTTTGATCAGTGGCTACTGATGCACATGTATCCTGTTCCATCTTTATGGAGACAATCTATTTTCTTAGTTTATCTTAAGCGTAATCACAGTCTGCAGTATTATTATTGTAGTTTTACAATCTGCAGTCTACAGTATTATGAGTGAGCAAAAACATGACAAGCTTAATGAATTTTATTAAAAAAAGATCCAGTGAAGGCCTAAGAATAGCAAAGACAATGTTTTGAATATATACCAACAGACTTAAACATTAGCTGCAAAATAAAAATATGTCTGGCACATTTTCAGCCCTTGACTCACATTCATTCATTCACATTCGCAAGCAGTGATCTGTAACAAACATGTTACAAGAGCAAAAGGAACAAAGTCCAAAAGAACTTTACCGTAAGAGTCAAGTCAAGAAGCTTTATTGTCATTCCAACCACATATAGCTGAAGCAGTAAATAGTGAAATGAGACAACGTTTCTCCAGAACCATGGTTCTACATAATACAGTAACAAGACAGAACATGGAGCTGAGAACTGCTAAGTTGTCCTAGCCACATAAAGTGCATCCTGTCCAACCTAGTGCAAACAGTGCAAGAACACAAAGAGAAAGTGCAGACAGACGTCTGAAGACAGTGCTAAACACAAAAACAGCAGCAACCAGTAGCTGAAATGTACAATGCACATCTGATGTACTGTAAAAAGAGTGGGTGTAAATGTTTTAATAGCTTCATAAACCTGGGAACAGGTTTGTGGGTGGGTGGAGTTGGGAGGAATCAGGTAAGAGATACTGGAGGGACATCTAGTGTCTGAATGGAGATTGTTAGAGAACAATGTCCTGAGGTAGTGAGGCTGCTCAGCTGCTCAGCTGCTCAGCTGCAGCATGTTGTAAAGGTAACAAACCTCCAAATCCTCCAGAGGGCGACACAGGAACAACATGTTCTTCACAACAGAGAACTTGAATCACATATTTTCAGTTTCCATTTAGTTTTAGCAGAAAGAGAAGATAAATAATTACTGTAACATCAATTTTCAAATGAAGTAAGGGACATGTTCCCTTTTCACAGTTCACAGTACTTGAAATAAAAATAAAAGAAGCCATTTAAACATGATTTGACAAGAACGATAAACATGAAGCTAAACTCTGGACAGACAGAAAAGTCTTAAGCTCTGATTTAAATATGTGGAGCAGACCTCAGGTGTCTAGAACTGAATGCTGCATTTCCATCTTCTATCCTTCAGTATTTCAATAAAAAACCTGATACCTCTGTGTCTTTGAGGTGCTCAGCAGCATTTTCAAAGTGTTTTAATAATCTCAGTTTATGTCTGAAAGTCATAGACGTGTCAGTTAATACATAATAAATATTATAAGTACATGTGGTTGTCTAATGGACTTTTAGTTTGCTACCTCGCGACTTTAACCTTTCAGTTGACCTCTGAACTCTTTAGTTGTCTTGTCACATCAGTGGGTAGCTGGCTTGACTGGCAATACCACAGTGGTTATCACAGTCACGTGCGATCCGGATGTATCCCTTCTCCCCCCAGTGCTCGCCCCAGCTGCCAGCAAAGAAAAGAAGGAGGAGAATATGTCACACGTTGCGTTTTATCGACGATCATTCCTGTGATATTCGAACAGTTGGTGTTTCCCACCTGTTCTTGACAATCCAGTACTTCTCTCCCTTTGCAGTCTCTCCGTAGCCCACTAACAGCATGGCGTGACTCTGCTGGTTTTCATCACACTCTGGGTTGTAGTAAATACCTGCACACGAGACGAGGAGACAGTGACTCGTGTTGAGTTTAAGGAATCTGTTGCACTTTAATTGTTCTGTGTGAAGCTGTTTGACGTGGGTTCAATTTCTCCACTTGGAGCCACGTTGTGTTGTTTAAATTAGCTGTAACAGGATGATGTTTCACACAACCTCGAACCTTTCTGAACAACCATCAGCTCATTTGTTCAGTCTTTGTTCAGACTTTAGTGGTTTGTTGCACATTTGTAGAACACTCCTCACCAGACACACTCCTCTTAATCAGTCAATGAATTCATTAATTAATTGGCTACAGTCACCAACTTCAATCAGAACAAACAACTTCAGCCTTTTTTAATCTGTTAAACTTTCTGTTAGAACTGTTAAGACACCATCTGATAGAAATTGGTTCTTCATCTGTAAAAGTTGCTTTGACTGATTTGATTTAAAAAATACAGCTGTGACATCAAGACAACAAATCAATAGACGGCAAACATGAGGACACATCAGTGTCTCTAAACCAGTCAGACTGTGGAGCAGGACACTGACCAGTCTTGTAGAAATCGAACGTTTTGTCACCAACGTTGAGGACCACAGACAGAGGACCCACATCATTCAGGGCTTCAGCCAGTGCGTCTTCATCCCCCTTTGGAATCATCTTAAAGCCTTTGCACTGAGCTGCAACAGCTGATGGTTTGAAGCGACACTTCTGCTTCTGTGAAGATAAGACACAGCACAGACTTTGGCTTGAGTTGACCTTTGGTGTCCTGATCCCTCTGTGTGTGCAGTCGTGGACTTGAATGGTTTGGTTCAGCTAAAATCTTCGGTGAATTGTCGAAATCGTATTAGAAACATGGGACTAGACGATGTGTCACCATTGTAGGTTTATTTTATGACACCTTGCCTCTCCTCACTTCCCACCAACACACCTTTCCAACGTATGGATAGTCTTCTTCAGAGTTCAAGCCTCCATTGTCTGTCACATATTTATAGGCAAGACCCATGTATCCTCCATCACAGCCTTTGTCTAGGACACAGTCGACCAGGTTCTGAGGACTCAGCTCCAGCAGCTGACCCGTCTTCCTGGCCAGCTGACCCTCAAGAGCCCCTGCAGCACTGAACGCCCAACAGGAGCCACAGTTCCCCTGCAGGATGAGAAGCGCAGTCAGATGGCTTCAGTTTAGTTGAGTTAGGACTGTGAGATGGAGTACTGTACATTTGATGCCTGTAACATGCATCAGTAGATTTGAAATGACCTGGCTTCTGACTCCAGTAACGATGCCGTCCTCTCGGTAGTCAACAGATTTGGGCAGCGAGTCAGATTTATTGTTTTTTTCTGAGCTCTGATTAAAGACAGAGACAAACAGTTAGAGTAACGTTGCATCACATTTCAAGTTTTCACACTTTTGTGCATTTGCTCTGGGTTTTTAAACCAGGAGCGTTTCATTTCAAACTACATAAGGACGTCCTCTCTGCTCTTCGGTCAACATCCTGTGTAGTTGTCTAATGCATGTTTCTTTCTTG
Organism: Anabas testudineus; assembly: GCF_900324465.2. Lineage (NCBI taxonomy): Eukaryota > Metazoa > Chordata > Actinopteri > Anabantiformes > Anabantidae > Anabas > Anabas testudineus. The sequence goes on from NC_046625.1 coordinate 1,923,861, forward strand.
GTCATTATTATTATTACACCACTTTCATAGTCATCGTGACCAAAGGTCTGAGAGGCAGAGCTCACTCTCACGTTTTCACATTTGTCTGTGATTCATCCTGCAGCAGGTTTTGAGTGCGCAAATTAAAATCTACATATAATCTTATGCCCTCAAATCATGTAATTCACAGCACTTGGTCCTGTGCTCAGTTTCTAAACAGGAGGACCGCACCAGAGTTAACTAGATGATTCGTTTCGAGATTTCCCCTTTCAGGGCACTCTGGACAGGGTTGTTTTGGTGCAAACCCGGATGTGATTACTGTGTTCACACCAGATGAAACAAACTGCAGCAAGAGGGAAAACTAATTTGAGTTTGATTTAAACAGACTGAAAGTGTGAGAGGACTCTAACACTCCCTGTATAACAATCAGCAGAGTTTAAATCAACACTAAACTAAACCAGGTCTTGAGCATGAAAGTCTAACAACTAACTCAGTGTTAACTCACTGTGCAGATGATGTCCTTCATGCTCCGTTCATGCAGTTTCTGTGTTGAGTTGTGGTTGAAGGTCGTTTGATCTTTATAATAACCAAATTTCGCCTGTAACAGAAACACATTTACATTTAATCATTTTACAGACGCTTATATCCAAAGCGACTTACAAGTAGGATGCAAAGGTAGGCAGGGTAAGCGTGAGGAGGTCTTTCCTAAGGACCCCTACTGGTGGTAGGTCAATCTTTTTTAAAATTTAATTAAAAAAAAAAATGTAAATCTTGCCTATCTGTTATTAGTGGTACATGCAGTGAACGTCAGGACATGGATGTATTTTGGTGTCGTGCACAGTAGCACAGCAGTTTGACAGTAGTCAATAGTCACGTCCAAGCCACCACTGACTCAGTCAATCAATCACAAATGTCTATGACCTGATTATCAGATACAAAAAAAGATGTGTGTAAATCGTACCTTCATCCTTGCTGTTCTGTCATAGTTAGCCAACGTCTTGGCCATTTCCTCCATGATCTGATTGGGGAGAGGTAGATTTTATGACATGCTCTAGTTTTTGTCATTAGACTGATGGACAGAAATTGCATTTTACATTTAAAGTAAACATACACTGCACTAAAATGTGCAACAAATGAAGGACTCTAAATACTTTCTGAATTTATTCAAATCAATTCAAGTTTATTTTTAGAGCTCCAAATCACAGCTGAGTCATCTCAAGGCATTTTAAATAATAAGATTAGAACCTCATAAATTCATACAGAGAACCCAACAGTCCCCCTTGACTCCCTTTAAACGGAAGAAACCTCCAGTAAAAACCTGAAGCGACAGTAATTCTATGTATAAAGTAATAGAAATCTTACCAGCTCTCTTGACATTAAGTTGCACTCAGCCATCACTTCAGTCAAATCACCCAAGATCTGAGTGGATAGAGTGAGATTTTATAATATGATATATTTCTGTGCATGAACTGGGTTTGTTCTGTTACAATGACGACACCACACACAGGACTGTACTCTTATAGTTCCCAGCACAAGTTACCACTGACTTAGGTAAAAATCTATCTATTAAATATTAGACACAAAAGTAGTGAGCAAATGTAAAAATCCTACTTCATTTTGAGACATCCTGCCCGACTCCATTTTCACAGTCATTATCTCCATGATCTGGACGGAGAGAACTAGAATTTATTTCATGTTCTACTGTACAGCACTAGAATCAGCATCAATTAAAAGGAATGAAGGTGCTGATTTTATATAATAACACAGTGATATAATGTCTAGTGTTAATCTGAGCTTTTCTAAGTTACTTGGACACGAGTAGAGCCAATTAATTGTGTGACTGAATGGAGATCACTGAAAATAAATGATCATATTAATCAATTATTAGAGTTACTCTCTAAAGTCGGCACAAAGAAACCATCCTCCCCCAGAAAAAAATGTCTGAACACTGACCAACAATTATTAGATAGAATAGAAATGAACAAATGTAAAAATCATACAAGTTGTTTTGACATCCTGTTGTACTCAATCATCTTCTCAGCCAATACCGCCAAGATCTGAATGGAGAGAGTTTGATTTTATGTTTAAGAACAAGAAACTCAGTAATAATGTGTAATAGCTGAGATTTACAATGTGCACAAAGAAACTTTTCCTTTCACCAGACAGAGGGGAAACTCAGCCACTCGATATCAAAGTGATAAGTAAATGAATAAATCCTACATGTTCTCTAGCTGTTGTGTTGTAATCTTCCAGCGTCTCAGCTGTGTCCAGCAAGATCTGAATAGAAAGAGTTAGTTTGACATCATGTCTCAGGTTTTAATTAAATGTTAAATTCTTATCATATATAAAAGTAATGGACAGATGTAAAAATCATACATACAAGTCACTTCCTGCTCCCCTGTTGACTGCATCGATTGTATCAGACAATTCTTTTAAGATCTAGATGGAGAGAGTTGAAATAATGTCTCAGGACAAAGTGAAGAATTCTATGTGACCACATTTCTGTAAAACGTGTCCAGGGGTGAATCTACCTGGCGAATCACTCACATAGTCGATGAAATAATTATTAGATGTAAAAATAATAAAGACTTAAGAAAAACATACTTGAGTTTTTATCATGTTGTCAGACTCCAACATCAACTCCACCATCATGTCCATGATCTGAATGAGGGGCGATAGAGTTTATATTAGGTTTCACCACTGAGCACAGCCGTGAATCTCACTGAATCTTTAAAAATGAAGATGACGTCGTAACGAAACATGACGTGAACAATGGTGTAAAACTCTGCACGTGCAGTGGTGACAAGTGCAAGTTGTCCAATGTGGAAATGTGTGGGAGAACCTTTTCTCTTTCTCTGTCCAGTCAATCAATCAAAGCTGCTTATAAAATAATTATTACATGTAAATATAAAATGAATGAGCAGGTGTAAAGATCTTACGCTGTCTCTCGCCCTCTGGTTGTACTCAATCATTATGTCAGACATTTCTTCCGAGATCTGGACGGAAAGAGTTAAATGTTAAATCATGTTTTACTGAGCTCAGCAGTGGAGTTAGTGTCAATTTAAAATTCAATATTAGATTTACAAAATATTTAATGCAGTTACATGGCAGGCACATCTACAGGTGATGAACAGAGATTTAAATTAGAGGCAGAGAAATGTTTAACAGATATTAATGTTTGTGCATTATGTAAAAATTATACTTCGTTTCTTCTTTTGTGCTCAGCTATCATCTCAATCACTTCCGGAAGGACCTGCATTGGGAGAATTAGATTTCATGTTTTAGATTTTAGACAACCAAGCAAGTTACAGCAACAAAGTGTGATTCAATCTATGTTTGTGTGTTGACATTAACTCTGCATCGTTTACGAGAGATTAGTGTCATGAGTCATCAGATAATATAGAAGTGCTGCAGCTTTTCAATTCTCTTTCACCAGAACAGAGGAAAAAAGGTCTAAATCAATTTCTACTAAAGTATGAAAGTCTGCGTGCCTCAGTGTCCGGTGTCCCCATGTCTCCTCTGTGGTTCATCCCCAGTTTGTAGGAGTGTTTGCCCTGTTCTGCCTCCTGGTTGTGGATTTCAATTATACGCATATTCTGCTCCCAGATGGTCCTCCAGTAGACCTCTTCAACCTAAAATATACAACTCTGCTTTATTTAGATAGCTGTATTTTTTCAAAGGATGCAAGTGGCTGTGTGCCGCTCTAGTTTGGAGTGTGAACAGAAAGTTGCTCTTTAAGTACAGAAAACTGTAAAAAGCAGATGAAGCATGGAGGTTTTGTCTTGAGAACCTTCTCTGATGTTTAGATGAAGGGAAGCAGAGATTAGACGAGCAGTACATCGTGTTTAATGTTATATTGTATAAACTACTGTTGCCAAAAGTCTCTGTAGTATTACTGTGCTACTGTGAAAGAACATGTCTGTTAAATGTGTTTTTTTTTTTAGCACCCACATCTTCGTATTTTTTTCCATAGCTGATCTTCCACTCTTTCCACTTGGCATCGAGGGAAACTTCATCCAGACAGAAACTCAGCTCTGCAGCCACCAACAGCATCACACAGACACACAGCAACATCCTGAAGCAGCGACAACACAGAAATGGAAACATGCTATTCTCATATTATCTGTTCAGTATAAACTGGATCTGAAAGGATCATGGATAATAGTCCCAGATAACATGAAGCGTCAGTGATGGTGGATGCCATGTTCCATGATGGTGTCCAATTCATTTTATTGATAGCTGAGTGCATGTGCAGTGGCAAGAAAAACTTTATGAACCTTTTGAAATCTCATGATTTTCCGCATGAATTGGTCATAAAATGTGCTCCATCTAAGTCACAACATCAGAAAAACAGTCTGCTGAAAATAATAGTACACAAACATTATATCTTTTCATGGAACATAACATGTAAACTTTCACAGTACTGGGTGGAAAAGTAAGTGAACCTTTGGACTTAATAACTGGTTGACCCTTCTTTGGCAGCAATAACCTTAACCAAACTGGAATTCACTTTTCCATCAATGACAACAATCCGTCCAGGCCCTGAGGCAATAAAGCAGTCCCAAACCATGATGCTCCCTCCTCCATGTTTTACAGTGGGGATGAGGTTTTGATGTTGGTGTGCTGTGCCTTTTTTTCTCCACACATAGTGTTGTGTGTTTTTTCCAAACAACTCAATTTTGGTTTCATCTGTCCACAGAATATTTTGCCAGTAGTGCTGTGGAACATCCAGGTGCTCTTTGCAAACTTCAAACGTGCTGCAATATTTTTTTTGGACAGCAATGGCTTCCTCCGTGGTGTCCTCCCATGTACTGCATTCTTGTTTAGTGTTTTCCTTATTGTAGATGTGTCAACAAAAATGTTAGCATGTGCCAGAGATTTCTGTAAGTCTTTAGCTGACACTCTAGGATGCTTCTTTACCTCATTCAGCATTCTGCACTGTGCTCTTGCAGTCATCTTTACAGGACGACCACACCTAGGGAGAGTAGCAACAGTACTGAACTTTCTCCATTTGTAGACAGTCTGTCTTACGGTGGACACATGAACATCAAGGCTTTTGGAGATACTTTTGTAACCCTTTCCAGCTTCATGCAAGTCAACAATTCTTGATCGTAGGTCTTCTGAGAGCTCTTTTCTGCGAGGCATGGTTCACATCAGGCAGTGCTTCTTGAAACCAGTAAACCCAAGACTGGTGTGTGTGTTTAAAGGGCAGGACAGCTTTCAGCAACACATCCAATATCATCGCACTGATTGGACTCAAGGTGGGTTCACATACTGTTTCCACCCAGCACTGTGAATGTTTACATGTTATGTTAGATAAAAAGTAGTATTATGTAGTATTATTTTAAACAGACTTAGTTTTTCTATTGTTGTGAATTAGATGAAGATCAGAGCACATTTTATGACAAATTAATGCAGAAAACCATGAAATTCCAGAAGGTTCACAAAGTTTTTCTTGCCACAGTAGCCAAAAAGTCCCTCAGACACCTATTATATCGCTGAACTTAATTTGTCAGATTGTACTGATAGAATTCTTCATACTGATGCTGTGTGGCAGCTACAGGTACAGTTCATTATTAACACCAAGCTGCTTTTATTCCAACAGATACAAAAAAAAATGTATCCAGGTCCCTGTCACTTATTCTCCTTTTTAAAACATGAAATCTTTCAAAATATCTGTTCATCACTGATTAATTAAATAGATTTTACCTTGAAGTCCTGAAGTCTAACAGACTTTGCATGAAGTCCTCTGACTTGACAGAAGGTTTTTGTTTAGTTGTGCAACTCACGGCAACTTGTTTCTAGTAATTCAGGTGTTATTTATATAAAGAATAACTTTCGAAATCACTCAGGGGGAGTGGTTCAAATTAGGAATGTTTGCCACCACATGAAAGTGATTGGCACATGTGAAGAAGGGAACTGAAAGTTGCTGTCTCAGAGTTACAATATTTAAAAAGGGATTTACCTACAGGTCATGTGCTTAAACCCTTTTTTGACACACATATCATGTCCTGTAGTATTTAATATCACGTCCTATCCATGAATAAACACTGTCCATAAAATACATTTCAGATTTCAGTGTGTGGGTCAGTTATGGATAAAGTGGTTTTATCATGTTACAAACAGCATGAGATATATATTCACTGAACGACAAGTCAAATGAATGGGACGGACTGAAAGCAAAAGAGAAACACCAGGAATACCCGTGCTGCACCACCTGGCAGCTTTCAGGAAACCAAGAGCGTTTGGCTTTATCAGAAACCAAACAGTGACATCATCTGTAATAATTTTCAACAAACAAACAAAAATAATAAGATAAATAAATGAAATGTAAGGATGTTTGTTAAGAGAAAACTGTGTAACAGCTAATCATATAGTCACACTCTGCAAAGACAAAAACTGTGAAGATATAAATCAAAGTCAGTTTTCATTAATACACTGACAGAAAAGTCCAGTTTGATGTTTTCAATAAATAGAACTTTGTCTGTTCTTTGCCATAATATAAAAAAAACAAAGTTTTAACAGGACTTAACTTAACATTAATAGTGACTAGAACACAGATAGAGTGGATCTGTTAACGGCACAAACACCTGACATTCAATGAACAAGGTGCTTTAGGAGCGACAGTCTGTCTTTTATCTTTTCCATGACGGCCACTTTGTGAACTCCATGTTTGATCATCAGTCAGTTTCAATTTCACGGCAAGCGCTGATGAAGTCGCTGCTTTGTTTTATTCAACGCTTTCTTTGAAATCCACTGCTGTGGTTGTGTTCACGCTGATGTCAGTCATAATCACACACCACAGAAACATTTCCTCACCACTTGCAGACCATAGGTTTAAATACACACACTGCTGGAGTTTTTGTTGTCACCTGATCACATTTTGTGTCACTTTCATTGCCACACACTGTAGAACAGGTGATTCCAAAACCACAAAGAGTCCAGAGCACTCTATGTGTGCCAGAGAAAATAAATCATGTTAAAAGATCTTGATAATAAAACCAGAACATGTTCAGAACCAGAACCTCAGCAGCCAGAGGGTGAAATTAGCAGAATAGATGCCCCCACCACTTTTAAATTGTTTGTGTGGGAGCAGTTTGAACTGGAGGAAACAATAAAGGGCTTCAAAGTGACAGACAAGACAAAAACATTATGTAAGCGCTGTAAGAAAATGTCGATGTACCGTGACACAAACAGAGAGGAGCTAGTGACAGAACCCACTACTGGACTGGGCTTAAGTGTTGTTCTGTTATTTAGGATGAAACTCAGTAAGAAGAACTAAGAGGCACTTTAAACTGCTCGTTATTATTTAGAATTTTGTAACTTTCCTTTAAAGAAAATATGACTGAAAAGTTCTGTCAGCATCATCTCTCCTGTGAGTGTACAGTATCTTCACCCCTGATTGTAAGTGTATGGTTAATGATTTAAAGGAACACTGACCACTTTTGGTCTGACATTGCAGATGCATCATGTTCTCGGGTTGTTCAGCCATCAGATTTTTGTAAATGTAACATCTCAAGAACAAATTCTTGAACTTTGGCACAGTTGTTCACTTGAACTAATTCAGTTTTTATGGTCAAAACTCAAAGGTCAACATCCCTGTGACCTCAAGTACGTCTATTCATGTGAACATGATATCAGAGGAAGACATTTCTCCAAATTTGGCACAAAATCCACTTGAACTTGTAGGTCAAGGTCACTGTGACCTCAAGTTTGTCCCATTCTCATTAATGCCACGTCTCAAATGCCTGGAGGAAACATCAGGTGTCCTTACATCAGGCACATTTACTTAAATGTCCAAATGAACCCATACATACACATATTATAATATGAGTCTGGACAACTTCTCCAACTTCCTGGTTGGCAGAAGCTTATAAGCTTTGTAAGCTAAGCAGCCACTGTGGCTCTCGCCTTCAATTCAATTCAATTCAATTCAATTTTATTTGTATAGTGCCAATTTACAACAGGAGTTATCTCAAGGCACTTTACAGTGTTTAAGGTTTAAGACCTTACAGAAAATATTTATACAAAAAATTATAGAGAAAACCCAACAATTCCATTTGAGCAAGCTTTAGGCAACAGTGGAGAGGAAAAACTCCCTTTAGAGGAAGAAACCTCCAGCAGAACCAGGCTCATAATGGGCGGCCATCTGCCTCGACCGGTTGGGGTGAGTGGAAAGAGGAGAGAGAAAAGAACAGCAGGCAATAAAGACAACAACAAGCAGCAAGAACATTGGGCAGATGAACTGGATTCTGGAGATGTACAGCTCCAGGCCGAGGATACCTGCAGAAAAGTACAGAGAGAGGGAGACAGAGAGGAGGAAACACAACTACAGGAGAGAGAAGACACAAAGTTAATGACATGAAATGGTAGAATCTGAATGGATAGAGGAGAAAGGAGAGAGGAGAGGAGCTCAGTTTATCAGTAGAGGTCCCCCAGCAGACTAAGCTATATCAGCAGAACTAAGAGATGGTTCACTGAATAATAACACGTGCACACTGTCTTTCAGGCTGTAACATGGCCGTTATTCATTGTTTCATAAGTATTTTCTCTAAATTGTTGGTTTCTAGTTGTTGAAATGTCTCAGGACATCTGGAGAATAGATGGGAACAGCAGGGATGCCAGTGTGATCCATGACTGTAGATCGTGTTTCAGATATACTCAGGAGGGCGACACAGACAACAGGACATACTGGTCCTCCCGGGTAAAATTGACCATATTGTGAAGTTCATGTTTTCTTTTTCCAAGTGGTTTAATGAGGTGAAGAACGAAAACACTATATTTTTTTATATATATTGTAAAAATGTAAAAGTACAAAGCGGATTTATTTGTGCAACAGTTTCAAATTAAAAGTGATTTCTGCCATTATGTGCTTTATAAACCAACATTTGTCAGACGACGTCACCTGTGAAGACGCCCTGCGTCACTGTCAGACTGCTGAAGATAAAAGTATGGAGAAGATTTTATAAATGAAATGACATTTGTTGACATTTGATATTTGTTTTGGAAAAGTCACACCCCTCCACTTTTTTCACATTTCATTGCATTGTAAATTTAATTTAAAATTGAAAAAGCTTAGATGATGTGATCCTAAGCAACATTCAAACTCCCCCTGATCCATTCCTCACTGTAAGAAGGATCCAGATCTCCAGGACTACTACTACCAAGACTAACATGTTGCCACTGCCCAGTTGCACAATCAGTAATATTTGAAACAGAATATTAAGAAATAGAAGAAATATCAAGAGATCATCACAGATAAAAGTATTATAATAAATTAAGGAAGTAAGTTATTCACTTCAGAAATATCCACTGTAAATCATCACTCTCAACCCAACACTGACAGATATTTAAAGCAATTTCTAAAACCTCCTATTTCTCTGTGCATTACCTAAGTTAGAAGATTAATTCCTTGTGGCTCTGAGGGACCACAGCATTGTAATTAGGCTTTAAAATGAAAAACGTTTGTTTAAAACTTAGGAAAGAAAATACAACAACTGTCATAAATGTGTTTGTGTTCATGTCAGGAATGATCCTTTCAGCCTCTCTGCTTGCTTCTGCACTTGCTGTGTCAAACGAGTGGGTAGCTGGCATCACTGGCGATCCCACAGTGGTTATCATGGTTACGTGCAATCCTCATGTAGCCCTTCTCACCCCAGGACTCCCCATAACTGTCAGATAAAGAAGAATGAGAGAAAGGTTTTGATCAGTCTGATGATCAAACAACAGATGTTGGTACAACTCACAAAATAAATAAATGGAGATGTCATATATAATATATATTGTATATACTGTATATATCTTACATTAATAACTGAGTATTAAAGTTGGTGTTTCCCACCTGTTCTTGACAATCCAGTACTTCTCTCCCTTTGCAGTCTCTCCGTAGCCCACTAACAGCACGGCATGACTGAGATCATCTTCGTCACACTCTGGGTTGTAGTAAACACCTGTTTGCGTGAGAGGAGTGAGTGAACCTGGTGCTTAACAAGGTAGAAGAACTATTTTATGCTTCCTGAGACATGGCCCCCTCCAAAAATGCATGATCCTGCTTTTTTAATAGAAAAATGATGGTTTAATCATTTAAACTGTTAATTATCTATTATTCTCCACTTAGTAAATGTGTACAAGTATAAAATATGAGGTTTAAAGAAATACACTCATTATGACATTAAGGCGTAACAGCAGAGGTCAACTCTGAATGTTGTCCAGCATCTCTAAAGTCCGAGCTCGGCACTGACCACTCTTGTAGAACTGGAACTTTTCGTCGCCAGTGTTGATGACCACAGACAGAGGACCCACTTCAATCAGGGCTTCAGCCAGTGCGTCTTCATCCCCCTCGGGAATCCACTTCATGCCTTTGCACTGGGCTACTCTGGCTGATGATTTGTTGTGACACTCCTGCTCCTATTGAGACAAGGTACGTCAAATACATAGGCATGTGGCTTATTATTGTGGTCTATCAGCACCCCAGTGCACACCATCACAATTCAAGTGGGTACCTTTAGCATCATTAACATACCAGTAATTAGCAGTTGTTAGAGATAAGTTAACTCATTGAAGGACACTAAAGGCACTGCCTGCTTTGATTCACTTTTTTGATATTGGGCCAGTTAAGGCGTATGTGCTTCCAACACACTACCTTTCCAACATACAGATAGTCCTCTTCAGAGTAAATGCCTCCATTTTCTTGAACATACTCAAACGCAAAATCTGGGTGTCCTCCATCACAGCCACTATTCTCTGGGACACAGTCGACCAGGTTCTGAGGACTCAGTTCCAGCAGCTGACCCGTCTTTTTGGCCAACTGTCCTTCAAGGGCTCCTGCAGCACTGAATGCCCAACAGGAGCCACAGTTCCCCTGCAGGATGTGGAGAACAGAATTTCAGTTTGGTGAGGACTATGGGATGGAGGACTATCATTCCCTTGATATCTGAAACATGCATTAGAATATACTATAATTTCATAAAAATCTCTGACCTGGTCTTTGACTCCAGTCACGATGCCGTCCTCTCGATAGTCAACAGATTTGGGCAGTGAGCCAGTATCATCGTTTTTTTCAGAGCTCTGGTTGAAGAGACATGAGAGACAAACAGTTAGAAGAATGTTGCATCACATTTCAAGCTTTGTAGATTAACTAAAGCTCTTACAGCCATCGTTGAGAGTAATCTCAAAAGAGTTTCAATCACCAATGAACAAATTAAGTCTTATTTACAACAGTGTCTCAGTGCCTCTCTCAGTGTTTACTCACCATGCAGTCAAAGTCTTTCGTGCACTCTTGAGAGACTTCCTGTGTTGCCTCCTGGTTGTAGGTGTCTTGGTCTTTGGAATATATAAACTTTGCCTGTAACATAGACAGAAATTTACAAAATGACAACACATTTTTTAAAAATGGTAAACACTCTGCACTTATATCGTGCTTTCTTATTTTAATGTGCTCATTAAAATGTATTTGTGATTGTAGTTTAGTTATATACGAATATAATTTAAGGACACTGAGTAGCATGGGATGATTTTACTTTTAATTCACAGTTTATGAGACTTACTATGTTTGTTAATGGTTAATATATCCTGAAAAGACTAAAAGATTATCTTTGTTATGTAGATATTACAAGATGTGACATGACTGAAGTTGAGTTTATGGATTTGACTTTTTTCAATCTGTTCCTGCTAAGAGGGATGATGCATAATCAATCGATCAATCAATCAATCAATCAATCAATCAATCAATCAATCAATCAATCAATCAATCAATCAATCAATCAGAAACGTCTAATGAAATAACTATTAGGTATTAAAATAATAATCATACATAATTTCTTGACATCCAGTTGTACTCAGCCATCTTCCTGACCATTTCCTTCAAGACCTGTATGAAGAAAGTTCAATTTTGCATCATGTTTAAGTGGTTTGGGAGATAACAAGGAACTCGTGACAAGCTGTGTTACAACACAGCAGCAGAATCACTGCAAAAAGAGTCCTGCTAAATATTTGCCAAGTATTCTGAAATGTAATCACAATATATTTTTATATAAAGCAAAAAGATTGGCCAAGCACATTTTGCTTGGCTAGAATTCTTCAAACTAGCATACATTTGAAACAGTCCTTAAAACTACATAAAAACAATTAACATTTTTTACAAATTTAAGACAGACTTTCATGAAGAGAGAATTTCTCCTGATTGAGTTAAAGGAACATTTACTATATTTGCTACACCAAATAATGACATGTCAAATTAGACAACAATGCCACAGTCTGTACTTAAATTTAATTTAGTCTATGATACAATTATGATATATAAAAATAAAAAGACAATCTCAAAATCATACGTTAGTTATTGACATCTTGTCGTACTCAGCCATCTTCTTGGTCATTTCCTCGTAGATCTGGATGGATGTTTTAGGTTAGACAGGTTTAGAAAGAACTTATAAAAGAGGTACCACAGAGTACAGTGATACAGTTATCATATTTGCACTGATGTTAGTGTTAGATTTGCAGAATTTTTAATATATAAATATTGAGATGTCACATGTAGGTGCTAAACTGAGATTAAAAAATTTTTTTTGTAGTGTTAGCTCTGGCCATGTAGCAAAGTGGAACCAAAATGAAAAGAATTGACATTTGCTGCATTTATGTAAAAATCTGTCCAGAGCAAAGGGGGAATATAATTAGTTAGTTTTTAATAACATAAGCAAATGCAAAAATCCTACATCAACTCTTAATATCCTGTCGTAGTCAACCATCCTCCAACTCATTATCTTCAAGATCTGCAAGAAGAGAAAGTTTTAGGTTTAGGAAATGACAACAAACTAACGTTACGAAGAAACAGACGAAGTTATAATAACAATAGAATAACTGCAGCATCAATATAAAATATTTTATTAACAGAGACTTTTAGATAATAATATTTTAAAGCCATAAGTTCTGCAGGCATGATATCAGATATTACGGTTTCATTCTGTCATGAGATCCAGACATGTACATATTGTGATGTTGCTGATCTCAAATATGATTCAATCAATCTAAAATAAATCAATATAACAACAATGAACGAAGTCAAAAATCATACCTGATTTCTTAATATTTTGCTGTTCTCAACCATCTTCTTAGCCAATTCCCCCAAGATCTGGAGGGAAAGAATAAAATTGTTTTCGGGTTCCGGGTTAGATACTGTACTTTTATGGAATCCCACTGTTTTCAGTGTTTGTTAGTGTCAGTGTTAATATCAGGAGTTAATTGATATTTCTAACACTGTTCACTAGTATGACTAAGCACAGTAGCAAAATCAACATTAATAAAAATGTTTTAGATTTACAGAATCTAAAGAATAAAATATCATGTAAAAACTTCTATTATTTATTCTGAGATTGTCTCAAAACTCTTAGAAGGTAGAAAAGATGGACAAGCACACAGCTAATTATCAGGGCTGTAAAGACCATCCATTTTTAGGTTAGTTTATTTTTATAATAAAAATTCTACATAAAAATAATAAGCAAATATTAAAATCATACATCATTTGTTAGTATTCCATCATTCTCCATCAGCTCCTCAGCCATGTCCTTTAAGACCTGCATGGGAAAAATGAAATGCTATGTCAGTTTAGGAAATAAATAACATAAACAGAGCAAGTTTATTACAATTACAATTACTGAGCACACCAGTGGAGGTAGCAAAAAATATTAAATATTACAGAATTTGTTATATACTATAATAATATTGTGATGTGATAAGTTGTGCAGAGAAACAGCAGAAGAAGAGAAAAAGTCCTCAAACACCAAACCAGACAAAGTACAGGATTAGATTGGGCTTCACTTTGTATCTACAGGGGGGAACAGGACCAGCTGCCCTCTTTACCTCTGCTGTAGGTCTTGGTACCCCAAATATAGCACCTCAAAACTGTACATTTAAGTACTAGATTTTAATAGATATGTTACAACCACATTATAAAACAACTTGTGTTTGACTGTGCATAAATGAGATACAACACATACAACAGCAACACATAATCTTCATCCTCTTCATTGCTTGTCCAAGCTACCAACTGGATACTTAATCTTTACAGATGTCTATGAAACAATTATTAAATATAAAAATGTAGAAAATGTAAAAAAAACCTTACATGATGTCTTAATATGTTGCTTTTCTCAGCCATCTTCTCAGCTATTTCCTCCAAGATCTGGATAAGGAGAGTTAAAAATTCCAGTTGCTTTTCATCTGATTAATATTAGATGTCATTCATTCTCTGTCCAAGCTTCCAATTATATATTAATCATTCACAAATGTCAAAGAAACTATTTACAAAATAAGGTGAATGTAAAAATATCTTACATGAGTCCTATATATTTTGTCATTCTCAGCCATCTTCAGAGCTATTTTCTTCAAGATCTGGATGAGGAGTTAAATCTTTTGTCATGTTTTGCTCAGATAAAACAGATTTACTCAAAAAGCACAAATCCTCAGATTATGTAATAAAAAATAAAATTCTCTAAATCACTGAATTTGGCTCAAATCTGATTGAAACAGGAACAAACACACAGCTGGTGTTCCTAAATGTTGTTGGAAGGGTTGAGTTAGGTAAAATGTCTCCTTTGTAGAAAATGTGTCATTACAATGTTCACATCAGTGTAATTTTAAGTAAAATCTTAACCAGGGCCAGCGTGTAAATAAAAATATTATCTGTCATTATCTGAGTCACAAATGTCTATCACGTAATCATTAACTATGAAATAAAACTGTAAAAACATACTTCATATCTTGCCATCCTGTCATTCTCAAGCATCTTCTCAGCCATTTTTTTCAAGATCTACATGGGGAGAGTTAAATGTTACTGTCATGCTTCAGCTTTGATGGGTCTAAGAGATGAAAGCAAAGCAAATAACGGAGGAGTTTAGTGTTGCTGGTTTGTTCAAGTTCCAGTTTTCTGCATTGTGATGTTAAGACATAACAACAAATGAATGAGTATTAGATGTGAAAATGTAAAGCTGATGAAAATATCATACATGATTTCTTGACATCCTATTGTGCTCAGCCATCTTCTCAGCCATTTCCTCTGGGACCTGGATGAAATTAGATTAGATTAGATTTCATGTCATGTTTCAGTTTTTTCAACATATGTAGTTGTCGGCTCAACTCTACTCACATTTAGTACCAATTACTTTGTTCCCCACAGTGCAGTTGACACATCAGAACAACAGAGGAGGATAAAAGAATCCTGTTCCCTCCAGTGTTTATGTAAATTTATGTTACAGCAATTATTTGAGTTTGTTAAATGAATTTGAATTCATATTCTGAAGAACCAAAAAGTTGAGGTTAAGTATTAAGTTAGACCCAGTACAGGCACGAGTTGACAGGCAAACTTGACATGTACTGTAATAAGCTACTCTATGTCAGTGTGGTTTGAATGGTTCTTAGAGGTGTCAAAGCTGTGTGTAAGTACAGTGACAGTATCAAGGTAACAAGAATTAAGCATTAGCCGATAAGTGATGTCGTGTCCTGCAGAGGGAAAAACCACACCCACTCACCGCAGTCTGACAACTATCTGGGCTGCTATTAAGGGGAGAAGTTGAAGTCATACTCATAATTCATATGATTAATTTGCATTAAAAAAAGCATTATCTCCATTTACAGCCCTGACTTTAACCCACTTAATTCCACAAGAACAACAATATAAGTAAATGTGTATTTAGAGCAGCAGCATGAAGTCAGTATCCAGACTCACCTTGTCACCGTTATGATTCATCCCCAGTTTGTAGGAGTGTTTGCCCTCTTTTGCCTCCTGGTTGTGGACTTCGATCAAATACATGTTCTGTTCCCAGATGTTCCTCCGATACTCCTCTTCATCCTAAAACACCATTTTATTTAATCAACCTGAAAATGTAAATGGTTGGGAAAGCAGCTGTGTGCTGCTGGTTTTTGTACAGCAGAGGAAAAGTCGGAGGGGGAAAGTTACCAAGACACATATTTACAAACGAATCCTAATTATCATCCTCAAAACTTTTGATAAAACAGTTTTAAAAGATACATGAATGTGCACAATTGTATCATTGGTAGAGTGAAGACTTCTGTGTGATTTTGTCGAGTGTCACAGAGAAACACTGGTGCAAATGTATTAATCCCTGCTCTTAATAATAATAATAATAATAATAATAATAATAATAATAATAATAATAATAATAATAATAATAATAATAATAATAATAATAATAATAATAATAATAATAATAATAAAAGTATCTATCAGTGATCTATAATTCTTATTGTAGGCTGTAACACTTTTTTAAAGACTATTGTTCAGGATACTTTAGATTAAATCAATACTGTGCACAATATTATTCAATATTATTATTGACTTTACCTTGACCAATTTTATCTGTGCTGTTGGAGAAATGTCTGCTAAACATTTTAGCCTATTAAATCTGGTCTAACTGTACCACCTACAGGATCTTTGTAGTCTTTTCCATAAGTGATCTTCCACTCCTCCCACTGGGCACTAAGGGAAACTTCATCCAGACAAAAGCTCAGCTTTGAGGCAGCCAACAGTATCACACAGATGGACAGCAACATCCTGAAATGGCAGCAACACAGACAGTAATCAATAAATAACACATGATCTCAGGTGTGACTGTACCAGAACCACAGTCATCACGTTGATGGTTCACAGCTGAAAATCGCTAGTTTGAATAATCTTCACACAAACAAACACATAAAATAAAAGTTTAACTACATAATTAAAAGAAAATAATTTGTTTCTCTCAGTTGTTTGAGGGGCTGAAATATTTCAACACCCACCAAATGTGGAGTAAAATATCAGATGATTCTATTTTAAACATAAAGCATTTTACAGAAAATCTGTTAATTACTGGTTGGTGAAAGTTATTTTACCTTTAGTCCAGAAGTTTGGTAGAATTTGGATGAAGTTCTGAAGCCGTCACTATTTTGCTCTTTGTTAAAGCAGGAGAAGGTTTTTGTTTAGGTGCACACCTCAGGACCTGTTTCCTTTATTTATATACTGCAGAGATCACTTTCAAAATGACACAAGTGGGAGTGTTTTAAATTAGGAATGTGCTCAGTGTGTTTGACGGTCGCTCTATTGAAGTACAGTCAAGGGTTATCACTCACGAAATGTTGCTGACGTCACGTGATGTGGCGTGATGATCTGTGTAAAAAGAGTTAATGTTTAATGTTTATTTCATATAATATTACTTCATTCACTTGAGCAGTCAGTTGACAATTTAATGTAACATTAATTTAATGTAACATTAATTTAATGTAACATGATCATTTACAAGCCCCCGTGTTATAATACTCATACACACGTCACCATGTTTCAGGAGTAGTTCACTCCACTGTGCAAATAGTAAAAAAAAACAAATCAAATCATAGTATGTGGAATGGTTTTCATGACATCATCCTTAAGAGAATAATTGTCTTATTAATATCAATGTGGATCAGATAAAAATATTATTAGATTAGATAGTTTTACAATTCTGTGGTGACTGACATTGATTGACACGATCACCACAGCTCAGCAAATCAACACTGTGCAGGAGAACAGATGGAACATTGTACTCAGACAATTCAAAAGTATATTTCATTGTTGAAAGCCCCAAATAAAGTACACACAGTATACTGTAATATAAAATACTGTATACTGTAATATAAAACTAAACTAAACTAAACTAAACTAAACTAAACTAAACTAAACTAAACTAAACTAAACTCGTTCCTCGTGACATTTACATCTCACACAATGAAAACCTTTCTCAGGGCACTTTGTTTCAGTTTTCAGCTGTAACTGAATGTAAATATAAATGTAAATGTAATAATATTTGAACGCATTCAAATGAGAGAAAGCAGGAGATGAACAAAAAGGAAGTTTGTACAGGTGACGGAGAAACGAAACAGAAACTTTATTAGGTCTTACACAATATAAGTACTCTCTTCACTGTCATTATGTGATTTGTGTGACATTTGAATAGGTCTAATTCATCCAAACATGCTTTAAATAGACTTCGAACATGTCAATAATCATGTCTCTGGAATGAAAACAATAGAAGGAACAATGAACAAGATCTTAGTTAATGTCCCCGTTGATCAGTAACCACAGTGATTCATGACAAGGTGTCAGACTCCTGGTGAACTGGTTTCCATTCCTCTTGTCTTATTAAACCTGTTTATCCACCAGCTCTCTGTTAAGTTATGTTTTTTATGGGTTTCAGAGCATAGTCCCAGTTTACAGGAAACCAGTTGTGTCCTGTTGGTGTCTTAAAATGGACTCTAATGATGTCACTGTGGTGTTCAGAGGTTTCTGACTGGTTGAGAAGTAATTTCTGGAAATAAATAAATAATTAAACCTTAATAATTGATCTGGAAAAGTTTGAATTACAGTATGAAGATAAATGTAAAGATGTTCAAATATAAAATACGTCAAACATCTACCTGATCTAATTAGAACCAAGAAAAACAAAGTCAGCCAGTATCAACAACATTTTCACAGCGTTCACTGCAGTTTCTAGGTTTCCTGCTTCACTTCCCATGATGATGGTGAAGATGATGCCACAAATACCAAACCAACACCAACCCCCGTACTTGTGAGAGGAAATGTTAAATGCTTTCAGAGCACTTTAAAAGAATCTGAAACTGATTCCAAGTCAGTAAATGTATAAGGTATGTCAGTGAACACGAATACATCTGAGAAACGTGTGTTTTTATTTCTCTATTTGTACATGATTTTTTCCAGATTGGGATTTGAAATAGCAATAAAACAAACATCTTAAAATACTATGACTCAAACAACAAACAGTAGTTAAATAAGTTTATTACTTAAGAGATGTTGGGACTCGTCATTGCTTTTTGATTTTTGGATACCAAAGTGGTGATGAGGGAGAAGACAAGTGCTGCTTTTTTACTGCTTCCAACCAAATTGAATCCTCAAGGTCCAGGGATTAAACCTTTACTGTAGGCAGAGAAGTGATCGTCAAGACTGAGGGTGTCACACGTCCTTGAAAACCCACTGCTCCATGGTTGTTTTCCAAATTAACATTTCATTAAAGAACTAACATCAAACGCTGTGTCCCCAGGTTCTTTGTCACATGAGTGGGTATGTGGCGTCAGTGGCAATACCACAGTGGTTCTCACGGTTCCGAGCGATCCGGATGTAGCCCTTTTCACCCCAGCCGTCACCCCAGCTGTCGACAGAGAGAAAAAAGAAGGAATCATCTGTCAACATTTGGCCAACAGGTATTATCAGTTATCTCGTACAGTTGGTGTTTCCCACCTGTTCTTGACAATCCAGTACTTCTCGCCCTCTGCAGTCTCTCCATAGCCCACTAACAGCACGGCATGACCAGGGTTGTCTTTGTCACACTGTGGGTTGTAGTAAACACCTGCACACATGGTGTATACTGTTAGTAAATTATTTATTCATTAAGAATTGAAGAACAGCAGAGTAGATGACCGACCGCTTGTGTAGATGGAAATGTTTCTGGAATCAATGGCAACAGAGAGAGGGCCCACTTCAACCAGAGCTTCAGCCAGCTCATACTCATCCCCCTCTGGGATCGCTCTATAGCCTTTGCACTGGGCTGCAATGGCCGATGAGTTGAAGCGGCATGACTGCTTCTGCAGAGAAGACAGGTTAAAGATTGTGGTTAATTATTTTTACAAAATTCCAGTCAAATGATGCTGCAATGATTTCACAGTTTGGAACCAAATACACAACAAGAGCTAAGGAGTGGGTTATGTAATGACGTTAATAATCCACTGCCTGGATTATTAGGCAGATTATTAGCAGCAGATTCAGAGTGGGTGTAGATTCTCCTGAATAACAGGGATCTGTACACATCTCAAATAAAAATACTTTGTCTTGCACTGCAGTACAAAGGCAGTAATCAAATAAAACCATAACTATGTGCATGGATTGTTACGACCAGAGGGAGGTGGGTTTTCAGTATTTGGACTGAATGGACCTTTTTATGAATTGTTTGGTACAGTTTTTAAGAACAAAAGCACATTACCTTTATGACGTAGGGGTAGTCCTCCTCTGAGTTAATTCCGTTTTTTTGCACATACTCGAAGGCATCGATAATGTGTCCTCCGTTGCAGCCATTATTGTCAACACAGTCGAGGAGGTTCTGAGCACTGAGGTCCAGCAACCGGCCTGTCTTCTTGGCCAACTGGCCCTCGATGGCCCCCGTGGCACTGAACACCCAGCAGGCGCCACAGGATCCCTACAAAGTGAGGAGCACAGCAAGAGGAGTTAAACCCTTTTCCACAACCTTTAATGTCCTGTGAAAACCATGTGACCTCATTTCTATGAACTGACACTGGTTCAAACCTTTTGTTTTGTTCAGACTGGAGAAGCTCTGTGAATCTCTGTGTATCATCTGACATCTTACATCTGCTGCTTTTTCTTTTTTACTACTTGTTGATCTGGTTCACACAGACCGAGTGAACAATGCCACACAAGATGTCTTTAGTCCAGTGCCATGCGATGGACTGGTGCAGTAAGCTGGTGACGTATTCACCTGCTGAAATAATCTATAATTTACAGTTAATGCATAAACCTTGTTTAGAGTAGTGGTTTGAATTACTGCTATAAGTATAATGTTTAAGTATAATGTTACAAGCATAATTAAAGATTAGAGTGTTAAAAAATTATGGTTGGTAATTGGCCTCTGACCTGATTTTTGACTGAGGTCACCAATCCTGTCTGGCGGTAGTCGATGGACTTGGGAAGTTTACTGTCTTGTGAGCATTTCTTCTGGTGAATATGTGTCTGAGCAGAGAGATGTTTAAAGTCAGAGCTGTCAACATGCTGAAAGTAAATCTCATGTAACATGATAACATGTTATTTTAGGTTCTACATTTCATAATGAGCAACCAAGAGCACCTGAGATGATCATTTCAGACAAACTCCCCACTGGCTGCTTGATGCAAAATAGTGACTGATGAGAGTCAATGAAAATTCTTGCAGCTTTGTACTTTCAAAGTCTTCAACCCTTCAAATTCCAAAGTCTCCCATGTCTTAAGATTATTTGAATAATGCTGCATCAGTACGTGAATATATTCTGAGCTATTTACTGTGAATTGCAACATTCAGCATTGTGAGTGCAATAAAACGCAAATTCATGATAGAAAATACTGTATATAATTAATATCGCAACCAAAGCAGAGATAAGAGGTGATGAGGTTAAAAGGAAGACTACCAACCTTTCATCTGACCTCATTTCTGAAGGAAAAACGAACTGCTGCCACAGACCCAAAGCAGGCACAACTTTATCAGTGGGAGGACAACAGTTAAAATTAATGGTGTGAAGCAAACCTCTCTGTGTGAGACAGAGGTTTTTTTATGGACGTGACGGTGAGAAAAATGTCAGTCATCATTCTCTGACAATACTAGTATTAGGACTTAGTAGCTGCTGTTCTTACATCAACTACTTCTAATCAATGAACCATTTTTCACACTCACACAATGAACCAAATCTATTTTAGTGTGAAGAGGTTTGTTCTGTGCTTACATGAGGACATATTCAGACAATCCAGGACTTGGTACAAATCCCACTTCCAGAACAGTTGGGACATTGTGTAAAATGGAAATAAAAAAAAAATACATAGATTTTTGATTTGAACATAGAACAAAGACTTTGCTCATTTTGTATTTATTGTATCACCTCTTCTGTGAACAACCCTCAAAGACCTGTTGCTTTATTAATGAAAACAATCTTATTCATGCTTCTGCATTTCAGGCCGCATGTGTTGTTCTACAAACCTCTATCTAGCACGTCGAATTCAAAATGAGCTGACATTTTGTTATAAATGTTAAAGTTGAGCCTGACATTTGATATGACACTATAATATTCAGTGTTCACTCACCATTCTGTTTGTTGACCAGTCGGGTCCAGTGGAGCCTCTTGACTGTAGATAGCATTTTCTTGATCTTGAAAAATCACTGAATTTTGCCTAAAACATACACATTTACCTTACTTTACAACAGAATAAAACAGAGTTTGATTTGGTCTGTGCGCTCTCACAATGATTATTCTACAGTAAAACACGTTCACACGTTTTCAACACAAGAACTGAAATCATACTCTGTGAGGTTTCAGGCATGTCAGCTTTTCAGCCACTTCCTCCGAAGTCTAGATGGAGAGAAGAGACAGATTAATCAGAACTGGGTCCAGTGTTCATTGTTGCAGGTTTAGGATAAAGGGGGATGTTGTGTAATGTTGTAGGTTGTAATAACCTTTAGTGACTTTATAAAACATGTCTGTCTAAAGCTTCACACCCTTCTTAAGATGCTGTACTGAAAATTGATGGATGCACTTTAGAAATGAAATGTGCAAAAGAAAAAAGAAATTTAGCTCTAAATGAATTCACAGTAACAAATGAACAAAACACAGGGTGATGTGTTAAAGTTAAAGTTTAATGAAGGCCTCACCATGTCTGTCAGGTAGTTCATCCCCAGCTTGTACGAGTGTTTGCCCTGCTCTGCCTCGCAGTTGTGGACTTCAATCAAATACATGTTCTGCTCCCAGATGGTCCTCCGATAGTCCTCTTCATCCTAAGATACGAATACAGGAAAATGTGTCAGCGAAGCAAAGTAATGCTGTTATGTTTGCAGAAAGTCGACTGGAAATAGTAAATTTACTTAGTGATTTACTTTCTATGTCAATTTAGGTCTTCACACTTGTGAAGTCACAGGAAGGAAATACTTTAAAATAAAGTGTTACTAAAATAACTAGATCTAAACCAACAGGACTAAAATGGTTCTTTTGCTGGTTTTCAGTGAGGCTGTGGATCAATAAAGAAATAAAGTAAAAACTTGAACTGGGTCAGTTGTTCACCCACAACCACATAAAACTGCAGCGTTGCTACATCAGCTCTGTGAGATGATCACTAACAGATTTATAGAAAAGAGGTGTGTCTTTCCTGTCCCATGTATCCTCAAACGCCAATAAGAGCTATGGGACGTCCTGAAGAGTCCCTCCCTCTCTCCCTCTGTGGCATTTTTTAAACTATGCTGCGAGAGGCTGAATCATCAAGTAAAGTTCGTGTGAATACATGTTTCACCCAGGGAGGTAGGAACGAAGACAGAAACACGTATGACATAATAACCAATTTTATACTATACTTACATACAGTTCTGAGGTAGAAAATGTAATGATCTAATAAATTTGTTAATAAATATAATATTTTTTAATAAATATAAACTCCTTTTAAAACAACTATTTTGACCAACGTTGGCTTTTTTATTGCTACCACTAATAATAATATTACTAAAGAGTACATCTCAGAATAGAGGAAACCACACTTCACACATAGTCTTACATTATATTTCTTCTTGTATTTGATTTTCCACTGTTCCCACTGGATGTCCAGGGTTTCATCCTTCAAAGAGCAGTTCACATATAAGACTGCCAGCAGCAACAGCAGGACCAGACAAAGACACATCCTGAAACAGCACAGAGAAGCCGCTGAGGGTGTTCACAGGTAAAAACCATTCTCTAGATGATGTGGCCAAGATAAGCTGTTAAATGTGGAGGAGCTGAGTCAAACTTAAACTACTAACGAACACAAAGATGAATGAACAGACCTAAACTCAGAAGTTTCAGAGGGTGACCACCAACAGTTAGATTCAGGTTACATTTATTCATATTGTGAGTATGAATTTAGAAAAGAAAGAAAAGTCCCATAAAGAAAGTACAAGTTAGAGGAAATACCTGCTCACAATCATGAAACATGTGCTTACCTCTTTAAATAAGTAATATACATCCTCAATTCTGGTAAGTGATGAATGAAATCCTTTGACTAGTAACTGGGCTTGAAGTTACAGGTTCAGAAGCGTCTAGAAGCGTCAGATCACGCACAATAACCCACGCAGGGTGTGACAGCTGTGAGCTTCTGAAATAATTCATATATAAATATGAATTGGGGTCAGGGACTTAGTTACACATCTTATCCAGAACTGTTCTTACTTGAAATAGTATTTTTAACATGCAACTTTTTGTATTTGTAATTCATTAAATTATGTCTTCAAATCTGATTGCATCAGAATGGCAGTGGAACAAATGACCTAAAATAACCTCCACCCACGTTAAGAACTGTTGAGGATACAAATTCAAAACCACAACCACTTCCCTCACTTGTATAAGTCGGGCAGTTGTTCATTAACGTTATGGGCGGCGTTGGGCATGTGCAGACTGAACTGTGGCCCCCAAGTTGATAGTTCAGAGTGGTCACTGCAAATATTCTTAAAGCAAACTATTATAAAACATATTGATTATAAAAACGTGGGTTTGAATCAGATAAAACAGGTTCATGTGTTTCATGCAAACATCTACTTCCTGAATTAATTAACCCCCCATGAAAACTTCATCTACACAGACATGTTTTCAGCACGGGGGGTGTTTGACAGTTAGCTTGTGTAGGATTACTACAATGCAAATGTGTACAACATGTATTTCCATGAATAGTTGAATAAGGTCAAATCACGTCCTACAGCAACATCTAGTGGCCTTAACTCACTCAAGCAGCTTCATGATAATCATGAAATAAATACAATAAAATAAAACACACTTAGGACCCCCCCTATTAGTAATTAATAATAACAATAGACAGACAAAAGACTTGGTGAGGATCTAAACCAGCAGCTGTCAATAAATAGAATTCAACTCAGAACACTTGTAATTGGATTTTCACAACAGGATGCAACATGAAGTCTCAAGAAATGATAAAATAAAAAGACAACCAGTGATCTCGCTTATATAATATCGACATATTACATATATGTCAGTCAAACAGTAAATGTTTCCCAGCTGTTCTGGACAATCCAGTATCTGTCTCCCTTTACAGTCTCCAGATGATCTGAGATGATCTTTGACAGCAACAAGATTTATGAGTTTAGAGTTGTTAACTTTATTATTATGATTTGGTATTTCACCTCCTGAACAACTTCAGTCCAAATGGTTTATCTCTTGAAAACAAGAGAAAAGCTAAGATGACTTTTAGATGAAATCCATGAATCAACAGATGATGGCTGCAGAACACAATTCATTGATTACTGCTGCCTACACAGCATGTAATCACCCATATGAGGATGGGTTCCCTGTTGAGTCTGGTTCCTCTCAAGGTTTCTTCCTGTTGCCTTCTCAGGGAGTTTTTCTTGCCACTGTCGCCCTCGGCTTGCTCATCAGGGACAATCACATTATTATGACTCATACACATACACTGTTCATGTACTGTTCTTTGGTTGTGTAAAGCTGCTTTGTGACAATGTCAATTGTAAAAAGCGCTCTACAAATAAAATTGAATTGAATTGAATTGAATTTATAGATTCTGTTATTTGACACTTTTTGTTTTGCAGTAAAATAATGAATATTTAGAAAATAATGTGTGTAACGTGACCTGTAGTCTGACAAAATGCAAATCTCTCTTTATACTCAACTAATGATTGATTTATTAATTACTGGGGATTTGGTCTTTGTCATATTTTTCACCTTTGAAATTAAATCTTAATTAGAAATGTTATTTTAGAGCTTCAAATTTAATGTTGTTGGTTTTCTTAGTCTGGAACTTGTACTTTATGTGAATGTCATGACATGTTGTAAGTACTTCAAGCAAGGACTTACACTGACAAAATCATCAGGCGAAATAGTTTTGTGTCGTTCAGGTTGTTTTATTCAGTTTTAGTTTAAGTCAGACAAGAAATAAAAAAACAGAGCAAACATAAATACACAGAAACGCAAATCACACACTTCTAATAAAAGACAAATAGATAAAAGTTCTTTCATGTCTTTATTGAACACACCCTTTAAACATGCAGAGTGATGATAGAAAAAGTAAAGCAATGATTTAATAACTGGTTGAACCACCTCTGGCAGCGATGACTTCATGCAAGCGGTTCCTGTAGCTGTGGATCAGACCTGCACAACGTTCAGGAGGAATTTTGGCCCATTCTTCTTCACAGAACAGCTTCAGCTCAGACAGATTTTTAGGACGTCTGCTGTGAATGGCTCTCTTAAGATCACTCCACAGTATCTCTATCGGGTTGAGGTCCGGGCTCTTACTGGGCCACTCCAGAAGCCGGATTTTGTTTTTCTGAAGCCATCCTACAGTAGATTTGCTTCGATGTGTGGGATCATTGTCCTGCTGCATCACCCAGCTGTCACTGAGCTTCAGCTTGCGGACAGCTAGCCTGAGATGATCCTGTAGGATACCTTGATAAATTTGGGAATTATTATTTTTACCCCCAACAATGGCAAGTTGTCCAGGTCCAGAGGCAGCAAAGCAGCCCCAAATTATGATGCTCCCTCCCCCGTTTTTCACTGTTGGGATGACGTTTTCATGTTGGTATGCGGTTCCCTTTTTACGCCATACGTAGCGCTGCGTGTTCTTCCCAAACAATTCCACCTTTGTTTCATCTGTCCACAGGACATTTTCCCAGTAGTGCTGTGGAGTGTTGAGATGCTCTTTGGCAAACTTCAGCCGTGCTGTAATGTTTTGTTTGGAGAGCAATGGCTTCCTCCGTGGCTTCCTTCCGAAGATACCATGTCTGTTCAGTGTTTTGCGGATGGTTGACTCATGAACAGAGATGTCAGCCAGTTCCAATGAGTCCTTCAAGACTTTGGCTGTTACCCGCGGGTTCCTTTTGACCTCACTGAGTATTGTGCGTTGCGCCCTTGGAGTGATCTTGGCTGGACGCCCACTTCTATGACGAGTGGCCACAGTGCTAAATCGTCTCCATTTATAGACAATTTGTCTGACTGTGGATGAATGAATAAGTAAAGTCTTTGCGATGACTCTGTAACCCTTTCCAGCTTGGTGCCAAGCAACAACTCTCGATCGTAGGTCTTCTGAGATCTCTTTTTTGCGAGGCATGGCTCTTGCCAGATGATGTTGCTTGTGAATAGCACACCGACTCTGTTTGGCTATTTGTAAGAGTCAAGGTAGCTCTAAACCACACCTCCATATTTGTTTCATTGACTGGACTCCAGGTTTGGTCACACCTGACCCCAGCTGACATGACATGTAGTAAGCTCAGGACTGATTATCAGCTTGGAAAGATTGTGTTTGTGATATTTGTGACTTTGGTGAAGATCAGATAACATGGCCCATGTGATCTGATCAATTTAAATAGAACCAGGAAACTGCAAATAGAAACAAATACCACTGCTCAGGCCAACATGGCAGAGGAAAAGAGAAGGAATATAATGTTCTGTGTTGTTCTACATTGTAATAAACTCTGACTGCTAAAGCTTCCACACTCACAAGTGTTCAGTTACTGTATATACTTCTACAGAACAGATGCGTTTCTTCTTCTGGCATTTCACTTTCACTATCTTCTCCGTGACTGCTGATTTGCTGCTTTGCTCCTCACTTGGAAGTCGCTTTGGATAAAAGCAGCTGCCAGAAGACTGAATGTAAATATATATGTAAATCTAATCACATTTGAACACATTCAAATGAGAGAAAGCAGGAGAGAAGCACGTAAAGGTGACGGAGAAAAGAAACAGAAACTAGTTTATTGTCAAATGTTTGTTAAATGGTAAGAAATGATGGATAGATTGAATCATCAGGGGAGGTTTAAAGGGCACAGGGACCTTCATGGTCATCTCAACACACTGGCATTAGATTTGAAAGGAGCTTTTTCTCAATCAGCTGCCAAAGAATCAAAGATGAGTGAATCAAAGCCAATAAACAACTGTAGGAAAAATGCTGAAGGTAAAATGCAAAATAATAACAAAATCTCCAGAAACGAAAAGAAAATACAACCATGTGAAAATATTAAATACAGTAATGATGTGAGCTATTATAATTCAGAAATAAATCCTAAATTAAATTAAATCCTAAATTTAAACAACTTCACCATCATTAATTAAGTTAAGTGAATTAAATCCAGAGCATTAGAAAATTCCTAATTAAGCGTATTCTGAAGAGGCGACTATAACTGTCCGTTAATAATAATAATTATTATTATTATTTTCATCATCATTTGCGTATTGTGTAATTAGAAGTGAGTTTATCAAGAAGATTTCTCATTCAGTATGCTCATCTACATGTGGCTCTGGAAACAAACCATTTGCACATACGTTTTTTTTTAAAAAGCTTGTGCTCAGGTTGTGATTGATTGTTGTGGATAAGCGATATTTTAAAATGGAATGCAGCCCAGGAAGGGAGAACAGAGCCCAACGTGCCTCCAGTGCTGCCGTTCCTCACATGGTGCTGCCATCAAACCTGACAGAGGAATACAGATTCCTCATAAAGGAGGAAACTGATTAAACTGACGATTAGACTGACGATTAGACTGATAATTAAACTGATAATTAAACTCCGCCCCCTGTGTGCTGCAGGTTTTTACTGTACATATCAAATAGAACTAAGACGAACAGTTTACATTTGGTCTGTTTACATTTATTTACATAAATCATTGTCTGTTTACATAAATGACCTATCAAAGACAAAGGACGGGTGTGAGTGTGGACTTTAAATGTGAGGCGTTCGTTGGTAACACTGCTAACATCACGTTTGTTCTTCCTCGTCATGGCCCGTTTACTTTCAGTATCTTCTCTCAGGCTTGGATTTGATTTGTAAGTTGCTTTAGATAAAACATGTGAGCAGGTAAAACCAATGTAAATAGAAATAAATGAGATTTAAATGAGAGACAGCAGGAGAGAAACAGAAACTAAGCTCTTACAGGTGACAGAGAACAGAAACTTTACTTGTTATTACACATTATTATTTGGACCTACTTGATGAGTAATTGATCATCAGTGTCATCTGGTGACGAGTAATTCAAGATCATTTTTGTCTTGTGAATTGCTTCAGTACAAGGTGAATACACATACACACTGTAGATGTGCTGCATGAACGTTCCTCTCGTATGGTGTTCACCAGAAACCAGTGACTCACGACACACTGCCTGATTCTACAGTATCTGATGGAGTCCTGGTGAAGTTGTTTCCAGTGCTCTTGTCTAATTAACCCTGTTTATGTTCCACCACTTCGTCCTCTTCATCTTCCACATAGTCATGCTGTCTGGCTACACTCTCTTCTACCAATACTTTACAGTCACTGATCTCCTATTAGTTGACATTGGCACAAGATCTAGTCCACCTGAGTGCGTCTTCCTTCACTGAACATCACACCTCGATGTCCAGCCTCACGGTCATCACCCTATCCAAGAATCTTTTCACCTCCAGAATTTTCTTTACAAACTCCTATGTCATAGTCCAACATTCAATGGTCCTACACTCATTTTTCTCCTCTCATTCTTTGACCAACAGTAGCCCGGTTTCCACTGGCACCCTGTAGGTCAGCAGCACCTGTGACAGATCAAGTATTAAAGTCCTGTTCATGATTCATATGTTTGGTTTGACAAATGTTTTACGTCAGATGTCCTTCCTGATCCAACCTTCTGCATTTCTAAGACTGGATTGTGCCCTGTTGTGGTTTTACTCTGTCACTTCAAACAGCTGTTTATAAGTCAAGTGTTGGAAAAAGAGGAAAATAAGTATTGTTACTCTATAAATAAGTTATTATGTGTGGGTTGTAATTAAGTCCTAACATATTTGTAGAGAACAGGATGTGTTCTAACAACCCAGACAGAACCATGAACCATGTTGGTGACACCTGGTGGCAGCATTGAGAAGCTCTGTGCATCTATAATCTCACTACATATTTTCTAAAATGAGTCATGTTGGTTCCATTGAACTCCTCAGAAAATCACGTATTTCTGCCCAAAAAGTCCAGACTTTCACTTTCATTTTCTCTATTGACTCCTCAACACTCGTTAACCTAACGAGGTAGAGGTGGGTCATGTATGAATCTGCAGGTTCTACCAAACGTAGCCGAGCTGATGTCCTGTCTTTTTAAGATCTTAGGAGTCTCAGGTAGTGACGTCGTCCGCGGGAGCACGCAATCTGTGCCAGTTAATCTGAAACTACAGCTGCTGATTTCAGCATCAAACCGTGTTAAAGTGCAGAACCTGGTCACTGCACGTGTCCCTGTGGTGATAGCGATAGTTTGTCTTAGTAAAACATAACTGTAACTAAATAATAGCGATTACAGTGAGAGGAAGCTGTAACTGTGTTGTATTGAATTCTGTGCCATGAATCCAGGACTCAGGCTGTTCTTAGACCACACATTCCTCTTTCTTTGTGTTTGTAAAGGTTCCTACGTCTACTTTTTATAGGACATTCTATATTCCAGCTACTGAGACCAGACTCTCCTGCACGCAGCCATGAACCGGTCTTTGGGTCACCCTCTTAATTTTAAAACACAACAAGATTTACACTGATTGTCTAACACAACTGGACTTCATATTTATGGTGTGTAACTCTACAGTATGTGTAGTACTGTATCAGGATCTATAGTAACAACAGATACTATGAAAGAATCTGAAATCGTTTTCTATGAAAACATAGATGCTGTGCATAAAAGCAGGTCTCCCTGAAACAGATGGGATGTATATGTTGTGTGATTAAATTTTTAAAGTGGATGTCATTTCAGCTTCTCGAGGAGAACATTTTTGCTTTTGTGAAAACTGAGTTTACGAAGATCCAGAGAGCTCTGAGCACAGATTACCCAGCTGACCTGGAGAGCCAAGGTGCAGATGAGCTGGTGGGTGATGTTAAGGAGGGAGAGCAGCTTTTCTAGAAATCACACTGCAGTTCCTGAGGAAAATGAAGCAGGAGGAGCTGGCTGATTCTCTGCAGTACAGTAAGTCAAAAATATGTTAAACATTGTACACTAGAAATTCTCAGGTAGGGTTTCATCATGTGAAAAAACCTACAGCAATAAAATGTGACTTTTGTTTACTCTTTATTAAATCTTAAATCTATATTGTCATTAGACAGACATAGAGTGAAATAATGTGCTTGGAGGTCACACTTGAAATTATACTGCCTTCTAATCTTTATTTATGCCATGTACTCAAATGAAGAGATTTGTAATAGACTGAAAATTTCCCCACTTGCTCTTTCCTTGGAGCAATCTTATTCCTTCAAGCTCGGGTCCTCTTCCAGACTGCACTCTTCTGGAGCCACTCTCCCAGTTTGGGAGTTACAGCCCCCAGTGTTCCTATTACCACCAGTACCACTTATGCCTTCACCTTCCACATCTTTTCCATCTCTTCTTTCAGCCCTTGGTACTTCTTGATCTTCTCGTGCTCCTTCTTCCTGATGTTGATATCACTTGGGATTGCTACATCTATCACTACAGCCTTGTTCTCCTGTTAATCCACCAGTACTATGTCGGGTTGGTTGGCCATTACCAGTTTGTCAGTCTGTATCTGGAAGTCCCACAGAATCTTAGCTCTGTCATTTTCGACCACCTATGGAGGTGTGTCCCATTTTGACTTTGGGACTTCCAGCCTGTACTCGGGCAGAGCAGAGCAGGAGTGCCTCCGGCGGACGGCCAGGAGGCGGCAAACAGACCAGGAGGGCCTCCGGCGGACGGCCAGGAGGCGGCAAACAGACCAGGAGGGACTCCGGCGGACGGCCAGGAGGCGGCAAACAGACCAGGAGGGCCTCCGGCGGACGGCCAGGAGGTGGCAAACAGGACTGGAGAGACGACGGACCAGGAGACAGAGCCTCGGGCGGACGGCCCGGAGGCGCCAGGCTGGAGGACTGAAGCTCCGCTGACCGGAGGGCGTTGGGCGGACGTCCCGGTGGAGGCGCCCGGAGATCCGCTGACCGGAGGGCGTCGGGTGGACGTCCCGGTGGAGGCGCCCGGAGATCCGCTGACCGGAGCCTAACCAGCCTGTCCTGTGTTTCAGGGCGGGGCGACGCAGAGGTCGTCGTTGCCGTCTTCCCATCCTGTCATGTCTCCGGGCGGGTCGACGCAGAGGTCGTCGCCGCCGTCTCTCCTGTCTACAGGCTGGTTGACGCAGAGTTCATCGGCGTCACTCCCCCGGCCTGGCCTGTCTCTCCAGCCTGCCCAGTTCCTGCAATCAGAGCATCCTCCTGGTGCCCCTCACCCTCCTGCTCCTCAGCCGGCTCTCCAGGCTTCCGCTCCTCAGCCGGCTCTCCAGGCTTCCGCTCCTCAGCCGGCTCTCCAGGCTTCCGCTCCTCAGGAGCCCCTGAGGCGACGTGAGCCGGGGCCCCTGAGGCGACGTGAGCCGGGGCCCCTGAGGCGACGTGAGCCGGGGCCCCTGAGGCGACGTGAGCCGGGGCCCCTGAGGCGACTGAAGAGGAAGCGACGGCGATGCCCTTGACGTTGGCCCACCTAGAGATTGGGAAAGTGTTGCTACTGTAACTAGAGCAGGAGCCTGGAGGAACAGTGTCAATCCCCTTGATGTAGGCAAGCCCGGGGATTGGGCAGGTGTCAAGGCGGCGGCCGCAACACAGACCGCAGGATCAGCAGACACAGTAGCCATGACCGGAGCGGGAGCGACGTCCGCCACGATGACCGGAGCGGGAGCGACGTCCGCCATGATGACAGGAAAAGAGACGTCGTGGTGGTGACAGTAGGTGCTGGAGCAGCTGCGGTGGCCAGAACTGAAGGAACTGAAGCTGGAGCAGCTGTGGTGGCCGAAACAGGAACAGGAGTCGAGACGGTGGCCGAAACAGGAACAGGAGCGGAGACGGTGGCCGAAACAGGAATCGAGACTGACTGGAGCAGCTGCGGTGGTGGAGACCGGAACTGGAGCAGTAGCAGGAACCGCCGCAGTGACTGGAGCTGAGGCTGAGAGAGCTGCGGTGACTGGAGCTGAGGCAGCTGCGGAGACAGGAACATGAACTGAGGCTGGAGCTGAGGCAGCCTTGGCCGTGGTATACGGAACGGGAACTGGAGCTGGAGCTGAAGTCTGGAGATTCCGCCGCTTCTGGCGGAAACGCCGCAGGTATCTGGATTTCACGTAACTGACTGGTTTCGGGGCAATGGCCAGATGTGTACCGTAGTACGGAGAATCCAGGTAATCATCATCATCCAGGTACGAGTACTCCTCTCGGTAGCTGGGCGGGTAGGTAAGTCCCCCCCAGGCCAGGTCTCTGACGGAGTCCATTTTGTGGCCAGATAGTTCTGTCATGCGCTGGAGGAAGGACTCCATGGCCAGAGATATGACAGGACAGGACCAGGTTTTGAATCTTTATTTGTAGTGACA
Source organism: Anabas testudineus (assembly GCF_900324465.2). Taxonomy (NCBI): domain Eukaryota; kingdom Metazoa; phylum Chordata; class Actinopteri; order Anabantiformes; family Anabantidae; genus Anabas; species Anabas testudineus. Next base: position 1,956,940 of record NC_046625.1, read on the forward strand.
GAACACGGTAAATGAATGGATTGGATGAAACAGTCACCAGATGCAAGGAGATGACGTCGGGTGAGTATGGTGGACTGGGTGAAAACCGGAAGTGACGTCAAGACCAAGATGGCCGACCAACAGAGAGCACATGGACAAAATGGAGAAAGTTCAGGACAGTCACACAATTACCACGAAGAAATAGTCCACAGGGCTAACTCAGAGGTCGAGGGTAATCCAGGTCATACACAAAAGGCAGTTCAGGGGTAAATCCAACAGGCAAAATCCACAACAGTGAGACAATCCAGGTCGACACACAGGGAAATCCAAACCAAAACAGAGCAGGGAAGGGAACAACAAGGGAGAGAACAGACCACAGGGTAAACTCACTGGACCAGAGGGGAAGCAGGGTCAGGACAGGCTGGTCCAACGAGGGGGAATCCAGGGTAGCCAGGGTAAAGGGGTACAGGTCCGGGAAAGGGCATCAGACAGGAGGTACAGTTCTGGTACCATGAGCAGGGGGAAAGACAGGGAAAGAACAGAACTCACAGTACCAGGGGGTCAGGCAAGAGACGGGGTCCAGAACAGGCAGAGTCCGAAAAATCCAAACCAAATCAGTCCAAGGAAATGCGGGATAGTGTCCGGGGTTTTAGAACAAACTATCTGGCAGAGAAATCAGGTGAGCAGGCCGGTATTTATAGTGTGGGGGAGACCAGGTGTAACCAATCGGGTGAGTTCATGTGATCAGACCAGGAAGAGGAAACAGGAAGTTGCCAAAATAAGAGCTCGGGGGCAACACCAGGAGCAACGAGGCTGGAATCATGACAATGTCGTTCCAATACTCTCAGAGGAGCGGAATTATTCAAAATCCATTTCAGATGGAATACTATTAAATTATTATGTAGAAAATGTAGTGAAAAGAAACTGCTGCTACATTGTGTCTTGTCTCTTCATCAGATGCCTGCCAACTCACACTGGACCCAAACACAGCAAACAGAAAGCTGGTACTGTCAGATCACAATACAAAGGTAACAGTGGGGAAAGAGACGCAGCCGTATCCTGAACATCCAGACAGATTCAACTACTGGAAACAGCTGCTGTGTACAGAGGGTCTGAAAGGTCGCTGTTATTGGGAGGTTGAGACGGACGGAGAGGTTTATATAGCTGTGACGTACAGAGGAATCAGACGGAGAGGAGAAGGTGACGACAGCTGCCTTGGACGAAATGATCAGTCCTGGAGTTTGGGCTGCTCTAATAAAAATTACTCTGTCCTGCACAATAAAAGAAGAGTGTCCATCTATAAACCTCGCTCTAACAGAGTGGGGGTGTACCTGGACTGGGCTGCTGGGAGCGTCTCCTCTGATAAAGTGATTCACCTTCAGACTGTCTAAACCAGGGGAGTCAAACTCAATTGCACAGGGGGCCAAAATCCAAAACACACTTTAGGTCGCGGGCCGAACAGGATAAACATTTATTGAACAACACTAAAACTTTTAAAACTTAACTTTTTTTAACATAAACCTTAAATAACTTATAATTATTTGCTCTCTATAAAAATATATCCTCTCTAAATTAAACAAGTTAGAAATAAAGTAAACATTAAAAGAACAAACATTCAAATTTCTTTACTCTTATGTCATTTTATATAAAAAATAAACTTAAATTTTAAATATCCCAAAAGATTTTACTCTCCATAAAAATATTTCCTGTCAAAATTATACAAATTCAAAATGTGAACATGCTGCATAACAAAACCTGGAAATATAAATAAAATTTGTGCTTTTCAGCAATAACAAAACAAATCATTCAGTTGTCTTTGCTCTTCAGTCATTTTATCAGAGCTGCATCTGTTTTTGTCAACAAGTTTGTTTATATTTGGTGTGAGGTTCTGTGTTGTGGAGATTCTCAGGATGGACTGTAGGTTCTCACCAGTGAGAGGACTCCTGTGTTCTGTTTTGTTAGTCTTCATCACTGAGAAGACCTTCTTACTAAGATTTGTGCTACTAAATATAAACAATGTGGACGGAGCTGGGACATTTCTACGGGAATGGAGTGAATAAACTGTGCAGGGTCCTGCAGTGTCCTACTTTACCTTCAGTCATTACACTGCAGCTCAATCAGCTCCATCTGAATCTGCACAGGTGCAGTTTACACATAGACGGTAAATGAGTTGAGAAGCAACTCTAAACTCTTTTCTTGTTCGTCAAAGTCTCCAAAGCTCCGTGAGAACTCAGTTTATCAGCAAAGTGCGTATTTGTGAACACCGTTGTAACGATATGGTTCAACATTACTTGGCATTGTGAGGACAAACTTCATAATAACTGGCAGCATCATAAACTAGACTTGATTAACGCGGAATGTGTTCGGCAGCTGAAGCGCTGCATTATGGGATCTGTAGTTTATTGTGTTACCAGCGCTTCATATCGCCATTAATAACAATAATATAGAAATGATCTCGCGGGCCGGATATAATTACACGCCGGGCTGGATGTGGCCCGCGGGCCGTGAATTTGACACATGAGGTCTAAACTGTATTTACTGAACCGGTCTTTCCTGCTTTCAGAATTAAGACTGAACCATTTAACTCTTCAGTTGCTTTGTGTTAGATGTAGTAACATTTAGTTTCCTTTTTTATTTTCTTATGATCTTTTATTTCATTATTTTAGAGAACGTAGCTCATAAAAACTAACTTTCCTTATTATAATATAAAATTGGCTTTTTATATCGAAGGAAAACACCACCGCCTACAGTCAGCACCATTCATTTGATTAGAACTGTACACAAAATTTAAACTCAGCAGAGGGTCATAGACCATCACCTGATCATTTCACCTGTTTCCCCTAATTAGCCATCCTGCTCTCTCTCTGCCATCATCCCTGTTTTCCATTAACTTTCCAGTTTACTGTATCGGCCCAGCTGGGATAGAAGGAAGACACTTGGATTGACTGAGGTGGTGTCAGTGGGGTTCATTCTATGCTGTTGTATTTCTGTGAGGAGGTTTCAGATGGTAATGATGAAACAGGGAGTGGGGCAGGATTAGAGTAGGAATCAGACTGATCTGGATCCTGACATGTTTCCCACACCTGAGTGGATCCACTGGACCGAGTGAAGAAGAAGAAGACAAGGAGTCGGAGGCTGGAGTGAAGGTCCAAGTGAGTGAGCTGGTCACTGCCAGGCCGGCTGATGGACTTTGTTTGTGAACTCTGATGTATTCGTGTGACACTGAGAATCACTTACATCATTACACACATCTGTTGTAGACATCTATCATTCAAATATACTCTGAATATGCACTTATCTCACGTACACACATGGTTTAGTCTGAGCGTAATTTGACATCAGACAATGGTTTAGTTGCAATATTACCTCAAGACAAGATAAATCATGTTGTCAGTCATTTAATCAGTGATGAGAAATGTCGGTGTGTTTAGTTTTGTGATGATCCTAATGTCTGTGATCTGTTCTGTCTTACAGTCAGGTTCACTGCAGGCTGTGGATGGTGATCGTTTACATAGAGACCATGGAGGCGTTTTTCTCTCCAACATTCAGCATCATTGGGGTTTTTCACCTCTGTGCTCTGTGTGTTGATCAGTCAGGACCTTTTCCCCTGACTCAGGGTTTTCTGGTCTGAACCTGAAGTGAAATGATTTGAACTGAGCTGTAATGTAGAACAAGTGATGTGTTTGAATTGAAGCTGTGCTCTAGTCTCTTCGTGTGCTGTAGTGGTTGGAGTCACTGTAAACGGCTGAGGTATAATCTTTATAACCCTGACACGTTGCCTGTGTCTTTAATCTGGACAACCAGTTACAGAACCACTTCTTCTCTTTCTTCTTTTCCCATCAGGGGTCGCCACAGCGAATCATCCTTCTCCACCTAACTCTATCATGAACATCTTCTACCCTAACATTAGCCAACCTCATGTCCTCTGTTAAGACATCCATGTATCTCCTCCTTGGTCGTCCTCTTGCCCTCCTGCCTGGCAGCTCCATCTCCAACATCCTTCTACCAATATACTCACTATCCCTCCTCTGAACATGTCCAAACCATCTTAGGCTGGCCTCTCTGACTTTGTTGCTAACACGGACAACGTGAGCCCTATTTTGAATATTACAATTATGTCATATTTACAGGTTATTAATCACACATCACAAGAATTACAAGAGATTAAGGAAGTAATCTATGCAGGCCACAGATATCCTCTACTGACTGTCTGTGTGAATCCAACACTGACCCATTACACTGTGCCCTAACCCTAACCCATGAAATAAATATGTTTCATCCCACTGTAACTGCTTCAAAATACTTATTTTATGATTATTTTACAGTCTAGCTGAGAAAAAGACCCCATGAGTGCCGTCTGTGATCAACATTAAGGTGTTATGTAAGATGTTTTAAACATTTCATTTTTAACTTTCAAATGATTCCTGGTTGAAGCACATGATGAAAGGTAAAACTGTGAAACTGTCTTATTAAATATGTCACTTCCTTTTTTTAGTTAACAGACTGTAACCTTCAAATCTTTGACCATTTACAACCCTTGTGTAATAAAGGGCCATAAACACGTCACACTGACTGTGGTGCAGTTGTCTTATTATAATCTTTAAAAACAGATTGTTCATATTAATATTAATGTTGAGCAGCTAAAAAAAAAAAAAAACCAAAGTTTGGAAAATAATGTTTGCTTTGTCACTGGAATGTGAAATAATCTGTGGTTTTTAAAAGTGATAATGGATTAAAAACACACACAAAAAAATGTAAAATTAAATAATCCAACTCGATACACATCTCTAAATATACATTTACTATATCAACATGTCTCTGTGTGTCTCTGCACTCATACACACAGTATATTCAATTCAATTAAATTCAATTTTATTTTTAGAGCGCTTTTTACAATTGACATTGTCACAAAGCAGCTTTACACAACCAAAGAACAGTACATGAACAGTGAATGTGTATGAATCATAATAATGTGATTGTCCCTGATGAGCAAGCCGAGGGCGACGGTGGCAAGGAAAAACTCCCTGAGAAGGCAACAGGAAGAAACCTTGAGAGGAACCAGACTCAACAGGGAACCCATCCTCATATGGGTGATTACATGCTGTGTAGGCAGCAGGCAGTCCAGTATATATACTTGTATGTAATACTGCATATTACATGTGCATCACCTGTTTACACAAATACAGCACACACCCATGTGTGTACATTATGTACATACATATGTACTTCGAACTGGGAATTGTGCAGCAATACACATCAATGTCGTCACATATGGCCACTATTCATAAGCAGGGAAAACAAAACCAGCTTGAGCATCATGAATTTTAACAAATATTTACATGAAAAGACTAAGTACAGATGAAAATATAACAATTTGGACAACATTCAATCAGAAAAGGTAAAAGAGAAAGAGAAAGGATACTCGTGCAGGTGACAGAGAGGAAACAAAAACTCACTACACATGTCTAATTGTGTGTAACTGGGTAATTCAGTGTTTAATATACAAATTAAATTCTAAATTATTAAGATAAGTTGAATGTGTCCACGTCAGGTTGAACATGTGTTAAATAAGCTTCCTACAAAGTCACGTCTCTGGTATCAAAGCACACGGTGACACCAACAAACTAACGGCCGGCTCTGTGCTGGGACTTCACTGGGACCTTAGAGCAGGACTTAGGGATCCTGAAGAACCAGAGTCTGCTCTGTCCCCTCCTGTGCACTGTGCTGCATGTCCAGTCCAGTCTGTTGTCTCACAGCGTGGAGACGGTGTCAGAGCCGCTTCTGTTCCTCCTAGTCCACAACTATCTCCTGGTTACACTTCAGGTCAGCTGATTGTTCCCACACCACACTTAGAAAAAACCCTCCACGTCCTCCAGGGGGCGACACAGGACAAATGATAGGAGTCCACTTTACTACCTGATACATCCTGGAGCTTCTTCTACACCAAACTTTTTCTGTACTTTGTTCCTGAAAGTTTAATTCCACAAAAGTCGACGAAACATCTGGTTCACATCAGTTCGGTGTCAAATGTTCTTAGTTTAATGTTGATTTGGGAACAGAGGGTAAAAAGACATCAGTAGGTTCTAATGCCCTCGTTTATTGTAACCACCACAGTGTTTGCAGTCGTCCCCACATTGCTGCTCATTGCAAAAGCAGGATTGTACAACAAAGTATGACAAAACACAAAAAAAAAGTCTTGGTGTTGAAATGTTTAAAGTTTAATTGAATTGTAATAATAGACTCACACTCTTTGCTCTATTTATTAAAGATGTCATGTTACTCGATATGAGGAGAGACACAGCTGGACACTTTAGTCCTTTTTAGGTACACAGATGATACATCCCACCTCAGTTTTTATCTCTAATATTTTGGCCATAAACTTTTTTCCGTCAGCCATGGTCTTGGCAATTTCTTCGAACTTTTTCTCAAACGATGTACCACTCTGTAAAGAAAGGATAAAAACAGTGACAACATTTAATAAGTTTCATAGTTGTTGTTAGATTTGTTTGAATGTTTCTTAGTTATTTGATCACAGCTTTATTTGTTTGTCTTCTTTTATCAGACTTTACAGGGAACATGACATGAGACCACTTACAGCCTAACTTGTCACAGTTTATAATTTATATAGTGAACATATTAAAACACTTCTCTCATGTTATTATTTATTATTATTTTATTATTATGGATCTGCTGTTCTCTAACGCCACATGTCTTCTAGATGAAATAGTTCAAACTAAGGTTTTTACATTTATGATACTTTTCTACTTCATACCTGCAGTGAATATCTTTCTCCATATCGGATGTAAGTAGCTACGTGTTCACAGTTGTTATTGATGGGATTATAAACTCCACATTTTCCTTTCTTTTCCTTGATTCTTTGTATTATTTCCTCTTTGGTTCCAGGTGTCAATACAGAGTCAAAGTAGTTGTCCTTCTTCTCAATGTTTAATTTTGATTTTGATTTGTGCTCATTTTCTAGTTTGTCAAAAATGCAATCTGAAAGTTTGGGTGGATTGATTCCTGGGACCGGACCTGGCAGGAAAAGAGAAACTTAACAAACTTAACAAGAAACATGTTAATGTAATTCATTTAAGACATGGAATAGAAACAGTGTCCCATCTATCTGTTAGATAAAGTCCTCTATGGCTTTAATAGGCTACATGACACAGTTTCCTGATGTAATGTAATAGATCAGTTATGAGAAGATCCACTCGACAGGTAGATTAGAAAAGGGGCTTCATAAATCAGCATCAGACATACAGAGCTGAAGAGGAGCACTGACAAAACTCTGACATGATGTCTTTTAAACAAATGGACAAGTCACCTGTGCTGATCCTGGATCAGAAGGGGACATTAACTGTAGCTGGATGGTTTTCAGCTGGTGAGGTCGGACTACAGACTAACATGATTTCTGAGCCTAAAAAGGTTCTTGTTGGAGTCACAGCAGCAGGTTTTGCTCTGCTCCTGCTGATGTTTTCTAACACCCTCTAGTTTGACACAGGGTTAGAACTGTTAGGCTAGTAAGCTACTCTACAGCGTCATTAGAAAATAGTTGACCACAATGCTGCAGATTATTATTAAAGCTTATTTATTATTGAAGGTTATACAGTTCTCTGTTTTAACTTTTGTACCTGTGCGTTGAAATAGGTCCTGGCCTGGTTCTTTACCATCAATTTCTGTGTCGCCCACATAAATGGCAAAGTGTTTGTAGGTCTTTTTAGGATCACAGGGACAGCTCCTCACAAATGAAATGATATCTCCAAATTCGTACTGTGAATGAAAAACAAACATATATCAATGTTACATTAAGTACAATAAATAAATCACAACACAGATGTCAAAAATATGGCACAGTATTGAATAATACAGTTTTTTTTACAATATCAACAAATCAGGTATAGACAATAGTATGGAATTAGTTCTTTGAGGTGTCTCAGAAGTGTTTGAGTATTTTAGGATCCAGTTTGTTTTAATGACTATAGTTCAAATGATGGGACTTTGGCTACTAGACACCATGTTTTAAAGAACAAAGGTGCAAACAGACATTCTGAAACAGTGAGATATATGATTTTATATTATTATTCTTATTATCAGTATTCTTAATAATTGTGTAAATAATTAAAAAGTCAATTTACCAATCAAATGTTTGCAAATTTTTAAATGTTTATATATGATCTAATTTGGAGGCTCAAACAGGAAACAGTACTCAACAAAACTATAGAGTGGCTGAAGAGCGATTACTTAACTTGTTCAATAAACTGCACCAACAAATTCCAATCAATCAATCTAAGACAAAGGTTTGCACAGCAGGCAATGTTTAGTTAGGATAACATTTAGTTTAGTCTTAGAAGAATTAGACTTGATGTAACATTTTAAAACAGCCCTTTAACTCATGTTTTAAAGTTGGAAGTTTTATTTGACAGTTTGTTTTAACCACTCAACTAAAAACATTATTTTATTTTCTCAAACTGTCTCTAAGATTCTACAAATTAATGTTTGATTCAATTACTTAGTTACTTCACTGCTGCAGAATAAGAAGCTGTGCAGCTAAGTACTTGTGATATCTTTTGTGGTAACGTATGGTAATAATAATATATATAATAACCTAATAACCTAATAACTAGAAACAAATCAACTTACATCTTCACCTTGAACCTCTATGAGAGCCAACTGGAGGATCACAGCAACCAACACCAAGTTCCTCATCTTTGCAACTACAATGATGAACAAACAGCGTGTGACACTTCATGTAAGAGATAATATGCTACAATCTGAGAGACACAATGATCCCATAAAAGTCCTTCACACTGTAACTTGAGGAAAACTAAACACAAGACATAAACCACCACACAAGACATAACACTACCTTTGAAAAATAGAATAAATGTTGAGTAGAGTGACCAGTAGAAAGCAAATTCAAACACCTACTCCAAATATGAAGGCGATCCTATTTATCTACTTCAGAAAATGAACACAGGAAGAAATGTAGAAACTCTAGACAGATAAAATAAAAACTAATGAGAGAGTTTAAATGAAAATGTAAAAGAAATTTAGTCCAACTGGATCTGTTACTGAGCAGAACTAAACGTCAAACCTGAAATATTATTTATAACACATTATAATAAAGTTCACATCTTTGGTCTGAGGACGATCTTTTGCTTACAAAACAGACTTTCACCCAAATGTATTATTTCATACAAAAACCAGTTACTACACACGTTTTCAGTTTAGATCACTGCATTAAAGTGAAGTTAAGTTACTTACTTGAGGTAATATTTGTGATAACTGCTGCAGTGGTTCGTATTGAAGCGAGATAGTCTCAGAGGTCGTACCTTCTTCAGAGAGATGGTAGAAGCCTGTTGATGCAGAGGGAGGCAGCTTCTTAAATACACTTCAGAACAATACAACTGATAATATCAGGTTTTTGTTCATGCCACGTATGAGACGTCTGTCACCCTCACAGATTTGAATACTTTATCTGACAGAGTATTAAAACTTATCAACTCTGTACATTTACATGTATTCAATTCAATTCAATTTTATTTGTATAGTTCTTTTTACAATTGACATTGTCACAAAGCAGCTTTACACAACCAAAGAACAGTACATGAACAGTGAATGTGTATGAATCATAATGGTCATATTGTCCCTGATGAGCAACCTGAGGGCGACGGTGGCAAGAAAAACTCCCTGGGAAGACAACAGGAAGAAACTTTGAGAGGAACCAGACTCAACAGGGAACCCGTCCAAGTTAATGTGGAGTCCAGTCAGTTTGCAGGCAGACTTGTTCCGGTGCTGAACTATCAAGCGTTGAGTCGAGACCTATGAGAAACAGCTTCCGACGTCTGCCGAGGCCAAGATCGACTTCGTGGTAGAGTGGAACCAAGCCCAGTTACCACACGCATCCCATAGGGGCCATACAGGAGATCCAAGTGGCGAGATCTCTGACCAGAAAAGGGTGGAACGACGTGTTGCTCAACAGAGAGACAGGAAGAGGGAAAGAGATAGAGGAGAGATAACAGTTAGGTATGATCACAGTCAGATAATGTATGAGGTGAATGTATTTAGTAAAGTTGAGTACTTTTATTTTGATGCACACTTAACAAACTGGTTAAGAAGGCCGGCTCTGTCCTGGGCTGCACCCTGGAGTCCATCGAGGAGGTGGTGGACAGGAGGATGTTGGTTAAACTAACATCCATCATGGATAACCCCTCCCACCCCCTGCACCAAACTGTAGAGGCTCTGACCAGCTCCTTCAGCACGAGACTGTTACACCCACAGTGCAAGAAGGAGCGCTACCGCAGGTCATTCCTCCCCACAGCCATCAAACTATACAACACAGTACTACACGGTGTATTTCATTTGTTGTTGTTGTTGTTGTTTCTGTCGTTTGTTTTTATACTAAGTGGTATTTACTGATCATATTATCGTTGTTTGTTTGGTAATTTTAAGATTTTTTTACTTGCAACTTTACTTAAAAATGTTTTACTTGATTTTACGTTTTTTTTTTTTGTTTTTTTTTTATTGTGTAGTTAATACTGATGCTGTCCACTGTCAACTGTTCTTCTATTCTTCTATACTGTTGTCCTATTTAATGTCACCTTGCTGCTGTAGACAAAAGAATCGTGGGATAAATAAAGTCTATCTTATCTTATCTTATCTTTGTCAAAGGGTATAGTTTTGGATCTAGCACATTTTTGTTACTTTTTCAAAAATTATTTTTCTTTTCATTATCACTCACTGCGAAAATTGTTTGACTTTGTGGCCTTTTTTAAAACTTTATGAAAACAAACCGCATTATTTCCACTAAAGATATATCCTGTAACATACTAATTTATTACGAAAACCCCTGGTCAACATGTTGGGTAGTGAGACGTTGGAACCCTGTGGAAGTCATTTCCCTATATACATTGAAGACCAGTGCATCTTCCATTTACATGTTTTAAACGTTGATGAAGGAATTATAATAAAAACAGAAAAGGCAAATACAGGCTTCTTTATAGATGGCAATAAAAAAATAAAGACAGTTACTTTGTGTTAACTGACAAAGAGTTTATTATAATACAACTATGGAAAAGTCTTTGTGTCAAACAGGAGCTGTATGCAAAACTGTCAAATCAAGAGTTACCTGCAATTGATAAACTGTTCAAATAAAGATGAAAACTCCTAACATGGACTACTCCAATACTTCAGTCACATTTTAGTCCAAACGTGACATGTGACTCTTGGACAGTCAAAGATATTAATATTGCTGTGAGAGTCTGAAAATAAAAGTCATGTTGTCTGTTTTCTTTCAAATTTACTAAGTTTTCCTTAAACACACAACTAAAACAAACAGTTCATTTTTTACACTGAGTCGTGGTTAAACTGTCCTCCACATGCACACGTGCACACATTTGGTTACACAGGGTCTGAATGATTGATTTTGTGCCCAGACCTTTAATTATTAATGGTTTGTTACCGTATACTTTGTATTAATATACTGTTAAAAAGTATTCAGAGAAGCACTGTTCTGTCAGCTACTCTAATGGGCTTCTGATTTGAATATCTCAGGTGACTGTGCAAGTGCTAGAGGCTGATAGTGTGGTGTGAAAGATGGCAGTTTGCTGTTGCAGGTGGCACTGGTGGTATCTGACATAGAGGCATCTCCCTCCAAGGAGCTGCCAAAGCCAGTGAGACCCTTTATCGATGCTGGACTAGCATCTAGCTGTCGTCGGTGTATTGTTGTCGTCACTGGTTGTTTTTGTTTACTGAATCCAAATTGTCAGAGCAGGCAGGTTATATGTCTGTAAGTAAGTAGAACTTACATAGATACCTACCTGGATCCTTTCCTCTGCTCACCTTCAGTTTCCTGTCTAGTGGGATCAAGTGCCAGCCACCAGACAGGAAGTCCAAGTCTTCTCTCTGGAAGGACAAACATTATCACCCTCTTCCATAGCATTCCACCTTGAACTCTGACCCCAGTCTATCTTCTGAGCCTTATTAAACATCTTTAAACTTATCCAGTTGTGTCAGTGCTAATCTTGAGTCTTCAATTTCACAGTTAATGTTTAGTTCACAGTGATCTACAGTCTACGTTCATCTGGATCAACCTGCAGGCTGCTCATTTCTTCTGCTACCTTCTAGGGGAATCTAAAGACTTATGTAAATGCAGTGATGGATGTGCCTGTAGATTATTGTGAGGATGTCTGCAATAACCGTTGTAATCTCTTCTTAATTGTCAATGCTCATTTAAACTGGAGTTGTAAAAAACAAGAGACTCATTATTACCACACTGTGAATCTGATCTGAAGTGACTCTGACTTGCTAATGAGCTGTTGGTGAGTTTGGGTGGTCAGTTCACTGACTTCTTATTAATAATGAAAAACTAAATGCTCAACAATATTCATTGGCTTCATTCAGCCCCTGTCTCCATGACGTGGTCCATTTTTCTTGGAAAATTCTACACTCTTTATCTACTTTTCTCTTTTTTGATAAGGCCATTTTTGCTAATGAGGGTGTAGCGGGCAGGAAGAGAACAGGGTGGAAACAACGTCATAACAAGCAGCAGATGGCGCAAAACAGTGCGCCCCTAGCGGATAATTCTTGAATTTCATTTAATTAAAAAAAATAACAGTAACAGAGGAGAAAAAAGCAACAAAGAAAAGAACTTCCAACTAAAGTTAAACTATTCTTCTTAACCACTGATTACCAGGTATTCTGAGAAATGTTTAAAACATCTTACATAACACCTTAATGTTGATCACAGACGGCACTCATGGGGTCTTTTTTTAGACTCTATTAGAATCATAAAATAAGTATTTTGAAGCAGTTACAGTGGGATGAAACATATTTATTTCATGGGTTAGGGTTAGGGCACAGTGTAATGGGTCAGTAGGGGATAAATTCTGTAAATTTTATCCGAGCCAGAGTCTAAACCATCGTCAGTTTGACACCCTTCTCAGCGACAGCAACATCACACACAGCCTGCCATACGAGAAGAAATCAGACAGTTCATGGAGAAAAAAGGAAAACCGGTGTCGGAATTACAATCCCAGGAATGGCTACAGGACCTTGCATGTTTGGTTGATATTACTGAACACTTGAACAGTCTGAACAAAATGTTGCAAGGCCGCAAAAAAGTTGTCACACAGTTTTCTGACAAAATACATGCATTTAAGTTGAAGCTGACTTTGTGGGAGACGCAACTGGCAAGTGTTCATTTCCCCTGAAACGTGAAACCATACAAAGACAAGATTGCAGGATTACTGTGGGAGTTTGAGAAACGATTTCAGGTATTTGGTGAACTTGAGTTTGAGTTTTTCGCTCACCTTTCACAGTTAAAGCTTCTGATCTGCCGGTCGACATCCAGCTAGAGATAATGGATTTGCAATGTGACGCAGATTTGAAGGGCAAATTTGCCTCCGTAGGTCTGGACACATTTTATCAGTATCTACTACCAGGGGACCATAAATTATCTAAGTATTACTCTAAATGAGTTTGACAGCCCTGTTTCAAATGATTCCTGGTTGAAGCACATGATGAAAGGTAAAACTGTGAAACTGTCTTATTAAATATGTCACTTCCTTTTTTTAGTTAACAGACTGTAACCTTCAAATCTTTGACCATTTACGACCCTTGTGTAATAAAGGGCCATAAACACGTCACATTGACTGTGGTGCAGTTGTCTTATTATAATCTTTAAAAACAGATTGTTCATATTAATATTAATGTTGAGCAGCTAAAAAATAAAAAAACCCCAAAGTTTGGAAAAAAATGTTTGCTTTGTCACTGGAATGTGAAATAATCTGTGGTGTGAAAGTGATAATAAAATAAAAACATTTGAAGATAGTCTCACAAATATTCACAAACACAAACAGTACATTTAGGAAACTCTCTCTCCGTGTTATTAATTCCTCTACCACACTAAATTATTAAGATAAGTTGAATGTGTCCACTTCGGGTTGAACATGTGTTAGATAAGCTTCCTACAAAGTCACGTCTCTGGTATCAAAGCACACGGTGACACCAACAAACTAACGGCCGGCTCTGTGCTGGGACTTCACTGGGACCTTAGAGCAGGACTTAGAGATCCTGAAGAACCAGAGTCTGCTCTGTCCCCTCCTGTGCACTGTGCTGCATGTCCAGTCCAGTCTGTTGTCTCACAGCGTGGAGACGGTGTCAGAGCCGCTTCTGTTCCTCCTAGTCCACAACTATCTCCTGGTTACACTTCAGGTCAGCTGATTGTTCCCACACCACACTTAGAAGGTAAAACCCTCCACGTCCTCCAGGGGGCGACACAGGACAAATGATAGGAGTCCACTTTACTACCTGATACATCCTGGAGCTTCTTCTACACCAAATTTTTTCTGTACTTTGTTCCTGAAAGTTTAATTCCACAAAAGTCCATGAAACATCTGGTTCACATCAGTTCGGTGTCAAATGTTCTTAGTTTAATGTTGATTTGGGAACAGAGGGTAAAAAGACATCAGTAGGTTTTAATGCCCTCGTTCATTTATTTAAAGCTAAAGGTACTTTAGGCTTCTATCTATTTATCTTTGGTAAATGAAACCGTATCCAGACTAATCTGTATATCTGACATGTAGCCGCTTTCTTCAAACTCTGAACTACACAAACAATAAACTGGTTTCTCTTTAGAACCTTTCTGTTGCTACAATGACCACAGTTACCAACAGAAACACTGATTAGAAACACTTCATGAGATAAGATATAAAATCTGTAGCTCCTGTTCCTGTTCATTGTTGTACAGTATTAAGTATTATTATTATTATGTTAACTGTACCTCAGCCACAGAATCCTGTTATGTGCACTCTTCGTGTACCATTTTACATTATTGCTGGAAGGAAGGTAATAATGAATTGTTTTGAATTGTAATAATAGACTCACACTCTTTGCTCTATTTATTAAAGATGTCATGTTACTCGATATGAGGAGAGACACAGCTGGACACTTTAGCCCTTTTTAGGTACACAGATCAGACAATCCATCTCAGTTTTAATTTCTAATAATTTGGCCTTCATGTTTTTTTTGGCGGCCCTGGCTTTGTCAATTTCTTGGAATTTTTTCTCAAACGATGTACCACTCTGTAAAGAAAGGATAAAAACAGTGACAACATTAAATAAGTTTCATAGTTGTTGTTAGATTTGTTTGAATGTTTTTTAGTTATTTGATCACAGCTTTTTTTTTTTTTTACTTCTTTTATCAGACTTTACAGGGAACATGACATGAGACCACTTACAGTCTAACTTCTGTCACAGTTTATAATTTATATAGTGAACATATTAAAACACTTCTCTCATGTTATTATTTATTATTATTTTATTATTATGGATCTGCTGTTCTCTAACGCCACATGTCTTCTAGATGAAATAGTTCAAACTAAGGTTTTTAAGTACATGTCATAAACAGGGCAGAGTTAAAATTCAGAAACAGAGGCTACAGAGGCTTTTCTTATGAAAACAACTTCCTGATTAATGTTTAGACAAAGTTTGCTAATAATACTTTTCTACTTCATACCTGCAGTGAATATCTTTCTCCATATCGGATGTAAGTAGCAACGTGTTCACAGTTGTTATTGATGGGATCATAAACTCCACATTTTCCTTTCTTTTCCTTGATTCTTTTTATTATTTCCTCTTTGGTTCCAGGTTTCATTACAGAGTCAAAGTAGTTGTCTTTGCTCTCAATGTTTTTTTTTGCTGCTGATTTGTGCTCATTTTCTAGTTTGTCAAAAATGCAGTCTGAAAGTTTGGGTGGATTGATTCCTGGGACCGGACCTGGCAGGAAAAGACAAACTAAACAAACTTAACAAGAAACATGTTAATGCAATTCATTTAAGACATGGAATAGAAACAGTGTCCCATCTATCTGTTAGATAAAGTCCTCCATGGCTTTAATAGGCTACATGACAGAAAGAGGGAGAGAGAGAAGAACATATTAACGTGTGGGGGGGTTTCCTGATGTAATGTAATAGATCAGTTATGAGAAGATCCACTCGACAGGTAGATTAGAAAAGGGGCTTCATAAATCAGGATCGGTAAGTAAGTCATGTAGTAAGCTATTCTGCAGCATCATTAGAAAACATAGTTAATCACAATGTAATATTAGATTTGAAATTGCTGCAGATTATTATTATTATTATTTATTATATTATTGAAGGTTATACAGTTCTCTGTTTTAACTTTTGTACCTGTGCGTTGAAAAATGTCCTGGCCTTTTTCTTTACCATCAATTTCTGTGTCGCCCACATAAATGGCAAAGTGTTTGTAGGTCTTATTAGGATCACAGGGACAGCTCCTCTCAAATGAAATGATATCTCCAAATTTATACTGTGAATGGAAACATATTTCAATGTTACATTAAGTACAATAAATACATCACAACACAGTGGTCAAATATGGCACAGTGTTGAATAATACAGTTATTTACAACATCAATGAATGAGGTATAGACAATAGTATGGAATTAGTTCTTTGAGGGGTCTCAGAAGTGTTTGGATGCTCATGAAGTGAAATAGGAAAACAGTATAGTGACTCTGACAATGAAAGAGTACAGTAAATTATAGAGTTGTGGAGTGAATTCACTTCAATTATTCAAACTCTGACAAGATTGAGTTTAGTCCTGATAGAACAAGACTTCATGTAATATTATATTTGACAGTGTTGTTTGAACTCAAGGGTGGTTCGATACCTGATTTCCTCCTTGCTACTGCCTGAGGTGTCCTTCTACTACCAAAACCCTGTGGTAGCACCGACATGTACCGTCTACCAGCTGGACAACCACAATTTCCCCAAGGGGATTATTAAAGTATTTATTATCATTATTAAATCTAAAAACATTATTTTGTTTTCTCAAACTGTCTCTGAGATTCTACAAATCAATGATTAATTTAATTACTTAGTTACTTCACTGCTGCAGAATAAGAAGCTGTGCAGCCAAGTACTTGTGATATCTTTTGTGGTAGCGTATAGTAATAATAATATATATAATAACCTAATAACTAGAAACAAATCAACTCACATTTTCAGTTTTACCCTCTATGAGAGCCAACTGGAGGATCACAGCAACCAACACCAAGTTCCTCATCTTTGCAACTACAATGATGAACAAACAGCGTGTGACACTTCATGTAAGAGATAATATGCTACAATCTGAGAGACACAATGATCCCATAAAAGTCCTTCACACTGTAACTTGAGGAAAACTAAACACAAGACATAACACTACCTTTGAAAAATAGAATAAATGTTGAGTAGAGTGACCAGTAGAAAGCAAATTCAAACACCTACTCCAAATATGAAGGCGATCCTGTTTATCTACTTCAGAAAATGAACACAGGAAGAAATGTAGAAACTCTAGACAGATAAAATAAAAACTAATGAGAGAGTTTAAATGAAAATAATTAATATTAACACTAAAGGCACAAAGTAAAAGAAAGTTAGTCCAACTGGATCTGTTACTGAGCAGAACTAACATCAAACCTGAAATATTATTTATAACACATTATAATAAAGTTCACATCTTTGGTCTGAGGACGATCTTTTGCTTACAAAACAGACTTTCACTCAAATGTATTATTTCATACAAAAACCAGTTACTACACACGTTTTCAGTTTAGATCACTGCATTAAAGTGAAGTTAAGTTACTTACTTGAGATAATATTTTTGATAGCCGCTGCAGTGGTTCGTATTGAAGCGAGATTGTTTCAGAGGTCGTACCTTCTTCAGAGAGATGGTAGAAGCCTGTTGATGCAGAGGGAGGCAGCTTCTTAAATACACTTCAGAACAATACAACTGATAATATCAGGTTTTTGTTCATGCCACGTATGAGACGTCTGTCACCCTCACAGATTTGAATACTTTATCTGACATTGACCGTGTAACACTTCTCATCTCTATACGCACACAGAAAGTCCTGTACATGCCTGTTATACAATAGACAGGGGCTGAATGAAGCCAATGAATATTATTGAGCATTTAGTTTTTCATTATTAATAAGAAGTCAGTGAACTGACCACCCAAACTCACCCACAGCTCATTAGCAAGTCAGAGTCACTTCAGATCAGATTCACAGTGTGGTAATAATGAGTCTCTTGTTTTTTATAACTCCAGTTCAAATGAACATTGACAATTAAGAAGAGATTACAACGGTTATTGCAGACATCCTCACAATAATCTACAGGCACATCCATCACTGCATTTACATAAGTCTTTAGATTCCCCTAGAAGGTAGCAGAAGAAATGAGCAGCCTGCAGGTTGATCCAGATGAACGTAGACTGTAGATCACTGTGAACTAAACATTAACTGTATTTTGCCACCTGCAACAGCAAACTAGGCCCTGAAGCTAGTGATGCAACAAGACCTTTCAACTGGACGAGGAAGCGATGTAGTTCCTCCAGCACTTGCACAGTCACCTGAGGTATTCAAATCAGAGGGTCATTTGAGTAGCTGATAGTACAGTGCTTCAATTAACATTGCAAGGTCATTTAACAGTTGAATATTGGGTTGTGGGGTTGATTGTGGAGCTATTTTACTATCATTAAAATTTTATTATCATTACATAACTTGCATTATTAAAGTGTAATAAATATTGAATTGAATATAAAAACAGATTTTTATTATTATATTAATTTAATTGCAGGTATTGATTAAACTGTTTTTAGGTTTTTTTTCATTGGTGCTCTTGTTGAATGTTACTGTATCATACAAAGAGGTGATTCTATTTTCTAATAAATGATCTTAAAAATCCGATTCTATATAAAGATCATCTCTTATTTTCAGACCATCACAGCAATATTAATATTTTTGATTGTCAAAGAGTCACATGTTACGTTTGGACTATAAGTACCTGAAGTATGTGAGCAGTCACCGTGTTTCCATGTTTGGAGTTTTCGTTTGAACACTAGAGGAACGGTTCCACTGAACTTTATCTGAGCAGTTTATCAATTCCAGGTAACTCTTGATTTGACTGTTTTGCATGCAGCTCCTGTTTGACACAGACCAAGACTTTTCAATAATTATATTATAACAAACTCTTTGTCAAGTTATTGTCTTTATTTTTTTACTAAAGAAGTCTGTATTTGCTTTCTCAGTTTTTATTAGAATTCCTTCATCAAACGTTAAAAACAGATGACATGTAAATGGAAGATGCACTGGTCTCCATTGTATATAAGGAAATGACTTCCACAGGGTTCCACCGTCTCACTACCCAACATTTCAGGTGCTTGACCCGGGGTCTTGTACAAGAAGAAGTTTATGTTTACTTTGAAATAGTACATTTTTACTTGAACAGATATAAAGCGACTGTAAACTGTATAAACCTTTATTTATATAGTATTTTTTAAAGAATTCTAAAGAATTATAATTCTAATAAACATAATTGAACATTTTTCATGAGATTTACCTACAGTGGAAATAAAAATAAAAGTTATTCTGTCCTGCATAATAACAGAAGAGCGTCCATCTATAAACCTCGGTCCAACAGAGGGGGAGTGGACCTGTACTGAGCTGCTGGATCCTTCTACAGCGTCTCCTCTGATAAAGTGATTCACCTTCAGACTTTCTAAACTGTATTTACTGAACCGGTCGATCCTGCTTTCAGAATTAGGACTGAATCCTTTAACTCTTCAGTTGCTCTGTGTTAGATGTAGTAACATTTTAGTTTCCTTTTTATCTCATTATTTTATATGGAGGGAAAACAGCACCGTCTACATTCAGAACCAATTATTTGATTAGAACTGTACAAAACATTTAAACTCAGCAGAGGATCATAGATCTATCACCTGATCATTTTACCTGTTTCCCCTAATTAGCCACTCTTAACTTTCCAGATTACTGTATCAGCCCTTTTCCTAATGTTCTCTGTCAGATCGGGGGTGAGAAAACAAAGAGGCTGCAATGGTGGTGGAAGTTGATCTGTATGTAGATGTGGTGGAGGGAGGGACGGTGAGGCCGCTCCTCCTGATGATGACGATGATGCTGATCGTCATCCAGCTGTACTCTCCTCAATACGGCCAGTCTGAGAAGGGAAGGTTAGTTGGAGAGACTAGAGCTGTAGGAAGGGCTGAGAAGAGTGCAGCTGGGGATAGAAGGAAACACTTGGATCGACTGAGGTGGTGTCAGTGGGGTTCATTCTATGCTGTTGTATTTCTGTGAGGAGGTTTCAGATGGTAATGATGAAACAGGGAGTGGGGCAGGATTAGAGTAGGAATCAGACTGATCTGGATCCTGACATGTTTCCCACACCTGAGTGGATCCACTGGACCGAGTGAAGAAGAAGAAGACAAGGAGTCGGAGGCTGGAGTGAAGGTCCAAGTGAGTGAGCTGGTCACTGCCAGGCCGGCTGATGGACTTTGTTTGTGAACTCTGATGTATTCGTGTGACACTGAGAATCACTTACATCATTACACACATCTGTTGTAGACATCTATCATTCAAATATACTCTGAATATGCACTTATCTCACGTACACACATGGTTTAGTCTGAGGGTAATTTGACATCAGACAATAGTTTAGTTGCAATATTACCTCAAGACAAGATAAATCATGTTGTCAGTCATTTAATCAGTGATGAGAAATGTCGGTGTGTTTAGTTTTGTGATGATCCTAATGTCTGTGATCTGTTCTGTCTTACAGTCAGGTTCACTGCATACAAAATTTTAATATACAAATTAAATTCTAAATTATTAAGATAAGTTGAATGTGTCCACTTCAGGTTGAACATGTGTTAGATAAGCTTCCTACAAAGTCACGTCTCTGGTATCAAAGCACACGGTGACACCAACAAACTAACGGCCGGCTCTGTGCTGGGACTTCACTGGGACCTTAGAGCAGGACTTAGGGATCCTGAAGAACCAGAGTCTGCTCTGTCCCCTCCTGTGCACTGTGCTGCATGTCCAGTCCAGTCTGTTGTCTCACAGCGTGGAGACGGTGTCAGAGCCGCTTCTGTTCCTCCTAGTCCACAACTATCTCCTGGTTACACTTCAGGTCAGCTGATTGTTCCCACACCACACTTAGAAGGTAAAACCCTCCATGTCCTCCAGGGGGCGACACAGGACAAATGATAGGAGTCCACTTTACTACCTGATACATCCTGGAGCTTCTTCTACACCAAACTTTTTCTGTACTTTGTTCCTGAAAGTTTAATTCCACAAAAGTCGACGAAACATCTGGTTCACATCAGTTCGGTGTCAAATGTTCTTAGTTTAATGTTGATTTGGGAACAGATGGTAAAAAGACATCAGTAGGTTCTAATGCCCTCGTTTATTGTAACCACCACAGTGTTTGCAGTCGTCCCCACATTGCTGCTCATTGTCTTCAAATTTCCATCCAGTCTGACCTCTTTTTTTTTTCCTCTTGCCCACACGACTAACACTCGGTTCTATACGTGTGTCAGGCTGTAAACAAAGCTGATGTATGTACAGAAAGCTGACAGCACTTTAGGTTTCTATCTATTTATCTTTGGTAAATGAAACCGTATCCAGACTAATCTGTATATCTGACATGTAGCCGCTTTCTTCAAACTCTGACCTACACAAACAATAAACTGGTTTCTCTTTAGAACCTTTCTGTTGCTACGATGACCACAGTTACCAACAGAAACACTGATTAGAAACACTTCATAAGACAAGATATAAAACATACAAATTTACATTTTCGGCAACTAAATGTACCTGTGAGGTGAAATGTGTTTTAGTGCCCAGGTCAGGGGTCACAGTATAAATGTACTATGTTGTTTCCATAGTGTTTGTCTAATTTTGACAACGAAAGCAAGGTAGTACAACAAAGTACGACAAAACACAAACGTCTTGCTGCTAAAATGTTTAAAGTTTAATTAAATTGTAATAATAGACTCACACTCTTTGCTCTTTATTTAATTCAATAAGACATCAAGTTACTGAATATGAGGAAAGACCAGAAGACACTTTAGCCCTTTTTATGTCTACAGATGAGACATTCCATCTCAGTTTTTATTTCTAATAATTTGGCCTTCATGTTTTTTTTGGCAGCCCTGGCTTTGTCAATTTCTTGGAATTTTTTCTCAAACGATGTCCCATTCTGTGAAGAAAGCATAAAAAACAGTGACAACATTAAATAAGTTTCATAGTTGTTGTTAGATTTGTTTGAATGTTTCTTAGTTATTTGATCACAGCTTTATTTTTTTTTACTTCTTTTATCAGACTTTACAGGGAACATGACATGAGACCACTTACAGCCTAACTTGTCACAGTTTATAATTTATATAGTGAACATATTAGCAAACACTTCTCTCATGTTATTATGGATCTGCTGTTCTCTAACGCCACATGTCTTCTAGATGAAATAGTTCAAACTAAGGTTTTTACATTTATGATACTTTTCTACTTCATACCTGCAGTGAAAATCTTTCTCCATATCGGATGTAAGTAGCAACGTGTTCACAGTTGTTATTGATGGGATTATAAACTCCGCATTTTCCTTTCTTTTCCTTGATTCTTTTTATTATTTCCTCTTTGGTACCAGGTTTCAATACAGAGTCAAAGTAGTTGTCTTTCCTCTCAATGTTTATTTTTGATCTTGATTTGTGCTCATCTTCTAGTTTTTCAAAAATGCAATCTGAAAATCTCGGTGGAAAGATTCCCGGGTGCAGACCTGGCAGGAAAAGACAAACTTAACAAACTTAACCAGAAACATGTTCATCCAATTCATTTAAGACATGGAATAGAAACAGTGTCCCATCTATCTGTTAGATAAAGTCCTCTATGGCTTTAATAGGCTACATGACACAGTTTCCTGATGTAATGTAATAGATCAGTTATGAGAAGATCCACTCGACAGGTAGATTAGAAAAGGGGCTTCATAAATCAGCATCAGACATACAGAGCTGAAGAGGAGCACTGACAAAACTCTGACATGATGTCTTTTAAACAAATGGACAAGTCACCTGTGCTGATCCTGGATCAGAAGGGTTTTCAGCTGGTGAGGTCGGACTACAGACTAACATGAATTATGAGCCTAAAAAGATTCTTGTTGGAGTCACAGCAGCAGGTTTTACTCTGCTGATGTTAGAAATAATACATAAATAATACATTTGGACTTTTACCCAAATGTATTATTTTATACAAACCCTCTAGTTTGACACAGGGTTAGAACTGTTTACTATCTGTCTACAGCGTCATTAGAAAACATAGTTGACCACAATGCTGCAGATTATTTTAAGGCTTATTTATTATATTATTGTAGGTTATACAGTTCTCTGTTTTAACTTTGTGTACCTGAGCGTTGAAATATGTCCTGGCCTGCTTTTTTACCATCAAGTTTTGTGTCGCCCACATAAATAGCAAAGTGTTTGTAGGTCATATCTGTACAGGGACAGCTCCTCTCAAATGAAATGATATCTCCAAATTCGTACTGTGAATGAAAACAATTTCAAAACATTTCAATGTTACATTAACTACAATGAATAAAATAAATCACAACTCACTGTCCAACCATAATTTCCCCAAGGGGATTATTAAAGTATTTAATTACTTAGTTACTTCACTGCTGCAGAATAAGAAGCTGTGCAGCCAAGTACTTGTGATATCTTTTGTGGTAGCGTATGGTAATAATAATATATATAATAACCTAATAACTAGAAACAAATCAACTCACATTTTCAGTTTTACCCTCTATGAGAGCCAACTGGAGGATCACAGCAACCAACACCAAGTTCCTCATCTTTGCAACTACAATGATGAACAAACAGCGTGTGACACTTCATGTAAGAGATAATATGCTACAATCTGAGAGACACAATGATCCCATAAAAGTCCTTCACACTGTAACTTGAGAAAAACTAAACAACAAAGACATGAAACCACCACACAAGACATAACACTACCTTTTAAAAATAGAATAAATGTTGAGTAGAGTGACCAGTAGAAAGCAAATTCAACCACCTACTCCAAATATGAAGGCGATCCTGTTTATCTACTTCAGAAAATGAACACAGGAAGAAATGTAGAAACTCTAGACAGGTAAAATAAAAACTAATGAGAGAGTTTAAATGAAAATAATTAATGTTAACACTAAAGGCACAAAGTAAAAGAAGGTTAGTCCAACTGGATCTGTTACTGAGCAGAACTAACATCAAACCTGAAATATTATTTATAACACATTATAATAAAGTTCACATCTTTGGTCTGAGGACGATCTTTTGCTTACAAAACAGACTTTCACTCAAATGTATTATTTCATACAAAAACCAGTTACTACACACGTTTTCAGTTTAGATCACTGCATTAAAGTGAAGTTAAGTTACTTACTTGAGGTAATATTTGTGATAACTGCTGCAGTGGTTCGTATTGAAACGGGATTGTCTCAGAGGTCGTACCTTCTTCAGAGAGATGGTAGAAGCCTGTTGATGCAGAGGGAGGCAGCTTCTTAAATACACTTCAGAACAATACAACTGATAATATCAGGTTTTTGTTCATGCATGAGACGTCTGTCATCCTCACAGATTTGAATACTTTATCTGACAGAGTATTAAAACTTATGAACTCTGTACATTTACATGTAGAGTACTTTTATTTTGATGAGCACACAGAAAGTCCTGTCCATGCCTGTTATACAATAGACAGGGGCTGAATGAAGCCAATGAATATTGTTGAGCATTTAGTTTTTCATTATTAATAAGAAGTCAGTGAACTGACCACCCAAACTCACCCACAGCTCATTAGCAAGTCAGAGTCACTTCAGATCAGATTCACAGTGTGACTCTTGTTTCTTATAACATGTCCAGTTATCCAGTTGAACATGACCTTTCAACTGGACGAGGAAGCGGTGGAGTTACATTCACTGTTCATGTACTGTTCTTTGGTTGTGTGAAGCTGCTTTGTGACAATGTCAATTGTAAAAGGCGCTCTACAAATAGAATTGAATTGAATTGAATTGAATTGAATTGAATTGAATTGAATTGAATTGAATTGGAGTGAGTGGAAACACCTTCCAGCTTGAGACTGTGCTTGTTCAAATGTTAACCTTCTTCTCTCTCTGCTGAGTGTGTGTTTTCCTTTTGTCTGTCAAAGGGCAGACATTGACTTTCTAGGTGCTGCTTTCCTAATAAGACCCCTCACCCCTGTCCCTTTCGTGCTTGGCTGCCTCCAGCACTTGCACAGTCACCTGAGGTATTCAAATCAGAGGGCCATTAGAGTAGCTGATAGTACAGTGCTTCAATTAACATTGCAAGGTCATTTAACAGTTGCGTGCGTGAATAAGAGAAGAGCAGATAATGGGTTGTGTGGTTGATTGTGGAGCTATTTTACTATCATTAAAATGTTATTGTCATTACACAACTGGCATTATTAAAGTGGAAAATCACCTGTCTTTTTGGAAAATAGAGAGGTTATATACAGAGGTTTCACCAATAAGTAGTTTGAATATAAAAACTGATTTTTATTATTATATTAATTTAATTGCAGGTATTGATTTAACTGTTTTTAGGGTTTTTTTCATTGGTGCTCTTGTTGAATGTTACTGTATTATAAAAAGAGGTGATTCTATTTTCTAATAAATGATCTTAAAAATAGATTCTATATAAAGATCATCTCTTATTTTCAGACCATCACAGCAATATTAATATTTTTGATTGTCAAAGAGTCACATGTTACGTTTGGACTATAAGTACCTGAAGTACCTGAGCAGTCACCGTGTTTCCATGTTTGGAGTTTTCGTTTGAACACTAGAGGAACGGTTCCACTGAACTTTATCTGAGCAGTTTATCAATTCCAGGTAACTCTTGATTTGACTGTTTTGCATGCAGCTCCTGTTTGACACAGACCAAGACTTTTCAATAATTGTATTATGATATGCTCGTTGTCACACAAACTGTCTTTATTTTTTTATTACCATCTGTAAAGAAGCCTGTATTTGTCTTTTTAGTTATTATTATAATTCCTACATCAAACGTTTAAAACAGATGACTTGTAACCAGCAGATGCACTGGTCTCCACTGTATATAGGGACATGCCTTCCACAGGGTCCCACTGTCTCACTACGTATATATATATATATATATATATATATATATATATATATATAATCTATATATATATATATATATATATATGTGACCAGATATAAAGCTACTGTAAACTGTATAGCTAAACATTTTTTTATTTAGTATTTTCTAAAGAACTATAACTGAACATTTTTCATGAGATTTACCTACAGTTTCTGATGCAAATGGAAATAAAAATAAAAGTTATTCTGTCCTGCATAATAACAGAAGAGCGTCCATCTATAAACCTCAGTCCAACAGAGGGGGAGTGGACCTGTACTGAGCTGCTGGATCCTTCTACAGCGTCTCCTCTGAAAACCTTCCACATTACATTCACTGAGTTTCCCTATCCTGTTTCCGGAATTGTACTGAACCATTTAATGCCTCGGTTTCTTTGTGCTTATTTTCTCTCGCTCTCAGTTATGCAGTAGAATACCGCTGCACCCAGGAAGAAAAAACGAAAGCTCAGACTTTGTGTTTCATGTTCCTTTAATGTTTCTGTTTTTTAACAGTGAAGGTTTAATAGAGGTGAACTATAATTTCATAAACTGTTTCTACTTTACAGCTTCATTTCTAAAACCATTCATTCAGCTCAGCTCCTGTTACGTCCTCAGATTATCGCTGATTTCATGAACTGAAAACAGAGAAACAGCAAAATTAGCTTTTAACATTCAGCTGTTGAAAAAGTTTAATAAAAACCTTCACTGACAAAAACATGTGTAAAACATGAAGAGGTGCACATATGAGCAAGATTTAGGGAAATCATGAAGTTACCAAACTCATTTGCTTACAGTGGCAAGAAAAAGTATGGGCACCCTTTGGGATTATGTGGAGTTTTGCATGAATTGGTCATAAAATGGGCTTCGATCTTCATCTGACTCACAACAATACGAAAACACAGTCTGCTTAAAATAATAGTACACAAACATTATATGTTTTCATGTTTTTATTGAACATAATATGTAAACATTGACAGTGCAGGGTGGAAAAAGTATGTGAACCCCTAGCCTAATTACTTCTCCAAGAGCTAATTGGAGCCAGGAGTGAGCCAACCTTGAGTCCAATCAGTGTGATGATATTGGATGTGTTGCTGAAAGCTGTCCTGCCCTTTAAAAACACACTCCAGTTTTGGGTTTACTGGTTTCAAGAAGCACTGCCTGATGTGAACCATGCCTCGCAGAAAAGAGCTCTCAGAAGACCTACGATCAAGAATTGTTGACTTGCATGAAGCTGGGATAGGTTACAAAAGTATCTCCAAAAGCCTTGATGTTCATGTGTCCACGGTAAGACAGACTGTCTACAAATGGAGAAAGTTCAGCACTGTTGCTACTCTCCCTGGGCGTGGTCGTACTGTAAAGATGACTGCAAGAGCACAGCGCAGAATGCTGACTGAGGTAAAGAAGCATCATAGAGTGTCAGCTAAAGACTTACAGAAATCTCTGGCACATGCTAACATTTTAGTTGACATATCTACAAAAAAGAAAACATCAAACAAGACTGATGTTGTTCTTAAATAAACAACATTGTTTATTATTACTGTATTTATTTCTTCAAATACAGTCAATCCCGAACATGATGGTCTTTATGGTGCTTTACAAAAAGCAGAGTCAGCAGTACAACCTCAGATGAATGACTTTATATCTGTGATGCAGGAACTAAAAAAGTTATTTAAAACAAGCAACTGTACTCGGTAGAATTGCTTTTGGAAGCAGAACAGAACTGATCCCAGGTCTTCAGATTTCTAGCATGTTCTTGGGTCCAGGAAGGACATGTGAAAACAGGTCTGGAGCTCAGATGATGCCCCACAAAAACCCATCATCCCTTAGTGATCATGGGAGGACACCACGGAGGAAGCCATTGCTGTCCAAAAAAAATATTGCAGCACGTTTGAAGTTTGCAAAAGAGCACCTGGATGTTCCACAGCACTACTGGCAAAATATTCTGTGGACAGATGGAACCAAAATTGAGTTGTTTGGAAAAAACACACAACACTATGTGTGGAGAAAAAAAGGCACAGCACACCAACATCAAAACCTCATCCCCACTGTAAAACATGGCAGAGGGAGCATCATGGTTTGGGGCTGCTTTGCTGCCTCAGGGCCTGGACGGATTGTTGTCATTGATGGAAAAATTAATTCCAGTTTATCAAGACATTTTGCAGGAAAACGTAAGACCATCTGTCCGAAAACTGAAGCTCCACAGAGGATGGGTGATGCAACAGGACAATGATCCAAAGCATACAAGTAATTCAACAAAAGAATAACTTCAACAGAACAAAATACACTTTCTGGAGTGGCCCAGTCAGAGTCCTGACCTCAACCCGATTGAAATGCTGTGACATGACCTTAAGAGAGCCATTCACACCAGACATCCAAGAATATTGCTACACTGAAACAGTTTTGTGAAGAGGAGTGGTCCAACATTACTCCAGATCATTGTGCAGATCTGATCTGCAACTACAGGAAACGTTTGGTTGAGGTTATTGCTGCCGAAGAAGGGTCAAGCAGTTATTAAGTCCAAAGGTTCACATACTTTCCACCCTGCACTGTGAATGTTTACATGTTATGTTCAATAGAAACATGAAAACATATAATGTTTGTGAACTATTATTTTAAGCAGACTGTGTTTTTGAAGATCGGAGCACATTTTATGACCAATTCATGCAAAAATCCACATAATCCCAAAGGGTTCACACACTTTTTCTTGCCACTGTAGTGGAACATTCATAATGAAGAAGGTTACATTTTTAATATTATTCCATAATGACTGTAACGTCCTGGTTCTGCCTACATTTAGCATCATTACTTTGATTAGGATTCATGAAACAAACATTTAAATTCACCTGTTTGAAAGAGAAACTGGCGACTTGACAGTCACATGGCAAATTCAGCAGGTGGGCCTGGAAACGACCTGAGACAGGAAACAAATATTTAAAATCTACACTAACTAAACTGACTGACAGTCCACAACATTTCCAAGAATCTTAAACATGTACAAGCTGTTAGTAAAATGTGGTGCATAATGATTCCGACGCTCCTGTGTATTCTCACTGTTGTGTAGTGAATCTGCAAAGAGGGAATCGAATCCTCTACAAAATCAAGTGTTTTCTTCATGCTAAGCTTCACTACATTACGTGGTTTACATCAACAAATGTTACTGTTTTACTTTACATACAAAAAATGAATTACAAAGTCTGACTGTTCTGTTCTCTGTGTTCAATGAACATAAACCTGAAAGGATAAAACACAAGACATCTCCTGTTTTATATAAATATATTCACAACCTGTGGTAATTGTGAGAGAACAACTTGTTTAAATTTACTGCACAATCACAGACGTAAAGGTAAGAGAACTCTTGTATTTGTCTGTGTGAGGTCACTGTGGATGTTTTTGTGTTGTGTTAAAGTGCCACACAGCAGCTTTGGGCCTGTGACTGTGCACAGTGGCAGCAGCTGTGGGTAACAGACACCAGCAGTCAACAACAGCACATTCAGAAAGAAGAAGACTGTGTCGGTAAACGGAGATCTACCTTTGAGGACGTGAAGCTTAGTCAGGAGCGCCACATACTTGTCATAATCAATCCCATCTTTAGAGCGATGGTCATGCCACAAAGTTCTGAAAGTTTCTTCATCTAAACTAAAATCTGCAATACAAAGACAGGAAGGGATGAATTCAGACCACTCTACTTAACTGTCATCACCTTCAGTGTGTCAGCAAAGTGTTGGTGTTTAAAACGGATGAGGGATCCAACAAAGGACTCCTCCTTCAGGTTTGTCAGAACTACTCGGTGAGAAATAATAAGAGATCGTGTGTGGAAGAGAAGATTTTCTACCATGAGCAGACAGAGCCTTTTTCAGTTGGGCCTGAGTGAGGGAGGGAGGATTCATCCTTTCGTAGCTCTCCACAGTACTCCCTCCTGATAACAGCCACGAAGTGCTCCAGTTTGAAGAACTCTACCACGTCCAGGTCTCCAGTCTTGTCTGCCTGCAGGTGCTAGTTAAGGAGCTCAAATGAAACCATACAGCTCAATGACTTGGATTTGACAGTCAAATAAAGGACATTAGATATTTCAGCCATTGCATTCAGAATAGGATTGGATATCCTTTTAATACCCGTAGGATCGTAGTGTCTCTGAATCTCTGGCCACCTTCACATTTTTCTAATTAGCTATGCAAATAATGATGATGTGATATTTGGACCTGCCCCAAAAGAAGAAAGCAGCTTTAGAATTCACACCAACAGAGCAGTGAAGAGCGAGTTCACAAAGGATACGTCCATGAGAGTGAGCAGTATGTGAGCAGTCTTTGGACTCAGAGCTAGTTCAGGGAAAATAAAGTGATTATGAGCGTAAACATCTGTCATCCAGCTGATAAGATGATCTTGGTAAATTTAATGGAAATGAACTGACATTTGCCACGAACAGAATAACCACCAGCATTCAGTTTAGCAAGAACATCTTCAGCATTCATCATCTGTTGCAAACAAGAACACATAAAGATCATGTAGGTTACTGCTCCACAGAACAACTCACCTAACCCCGTCATGAATAATTCAGTTTCTAATTCCCCTTTAATATGGTTCTTGTTTCTGCTAACTCTAACACCAGGGGACATTTAGTCAGAAGGTGCATGGTGTTCCCCTCAGTTCTGCATCCTCCATGTGAGTGAATGTTGAGCCCTGTTCTTTAGTAAGTACTCTGGAGATACAGGTTTTCTTCTTAATCTTTTTATCAAAGGTCAAACTGAATAAAATAGTTTACAAAATGTTTTAGTGGAGTTAAGATGTGTGAGACTCTAAGCTGAAATACCTCTGGTCTTCTGTCTTCCTGTAAAACAAAAGGAAGATTTCATGTCAGGACATTAAACCAGCATGTAGGAAATATTCTCCTTTCACTTGCACTTCCTTTCTAGTTAGTACTTACCGATATGCACTTTTCCTCTGGGAATGAATTACACTGCAGCTCAGAGGGCCAGGAAACACCAAAACTGGACATCAAACTCTCACAGCCCTGCTTGGCTTTCTCACAGAACGACCTGCAGGGTTGCTGCACTTCCCCAGCCACACACTCGGGGGCGTACACCCTGCACAGGAAGAGGCGTATGTCCAACGAGCACACAGTCTGCACCATCGAGTTGAAAAAGGACATCTTTGTTACAGCTTCTCTTTGACTTGTGTGTCCCAGAAGATTAGGAGTGATTGTCATGTTGTAGGACAGGCCCTGGCACATGGGTATGGTGATCGGCTCACAGATCCCCCCACTGCTGCTCACACCATACTGCAACAAAAGACAAGTGCCACACAGTCATAGTAGGTCTGATTCCCTTTTGGCCTTTGATAGATTTGTCTCCTTGGTGAGAAACAGTCATTGCATGAATTAGGGGCACAGGAAAAGACTAAGTCCATATGTGGATCTGCAAGCTGATGAATAATGTTTGAATTGTTCTGCCAACTTCCACCACTTCATTAGCTTAGCACTGAGCACTTACTTCAAGACGGTATCATGACACTGCTGAGTTTTGTTTGTGGTCTACCTCACACAAAATTACTGATTTCTTTGCTGGTGTTGTGTTGTTGTCCGTAGGGCATGGATCTTAAAATTAAATGTATATTTATATCATTCATTGCTGATCTACTACTGATCTCTGTGTGTTGCATAGAGACAAGTGCTGCATTAGGAATTAATACCGGCAGAAGCCTGGGTGAGAATAGTTTAATACTTTAACTACATAAACATACACCTGTTTGTTTTGGAGTTGAAGACAGCAGACCTACATTTCCACAGGACTCTGTAGTAAAGGCATCACACTTGAGACGTTCAGGCCAGAGCAAACCAAACTTGTTCATCAGGGACTCACAGCCGGATCGTGCTTGCTCACAGAGAGTTCTGCAGGGGGGCCGAGGTCTTCCTGACACACACTCAGGAGTGTAGACGGAGCACAGGAAAGCCTTCAGATGAGGGGAGCACTGAACCTTTACAAGAGGATCAAACTGATGGATTTCCAGACCTGCATCCTCCTGAGTTTTGTGGCCTAGAACATTGGGCAGCACAGTCTCTGTGTAGGACAAACCTGAGCAGAGAGGCACAGTGATTGTCTGACATGTTGCAGGAGGGGCTGAAGTAACAGAACTGGAGTGTTGACCCTGGATGAACAGAAACAAATATCGTCAAATAAGCGTATAAAGTGTTTCTTTCTGTAGCCCTCGCCAACTGCAAGTGCTTCAAAGTCAAGCAGCTTGTATGTGTGTCCTTCCAGGACAATGAGCTCCTGGTGGACCAACTTTAAGATAAGTAGGTCGACATAAAGACTGACAGGACAGCAAATCATAACATGATGTCCTGGTTATTCAGTACTAACCTGTACACAGTTAGACTCTGGTAAAGCTTCACATCGAAGCCTCGCTGGCCATAACAAGCTCTTTGCTTTGAGGGTAGACTCACAGTCTGTCTTGACCTTCTCACAGAGAGCTCTGCACGGCTTCACCCGGCTGTCGTCCTCCGAGCTGCATTCAGGAACAACGACGCGGCACATAACTGTGGCGACTTCTGGGGAACAGGCTGTCTCCACAATTTGACCAATCTGCTGCAGGGTGAAGCCTGAAACTCCACTTGGATGGAGGGTGGTGGTGTATCCCACACCTTGACAAAAGCTGGCTGTTACTGGCTTGCACTTTGAATTCTCATCTGTCCTGCTATGAACCTGCTGAAGAGACAGCAGCAATCCTAAAAGCACCGAGACCAACTGCTTCATGGCTCTTAGTAATGATGAAAACCGCCCTGTACTGTTTCACAAAGCCTTTGGAGGGTCTGGTTTGACACCAGTGTGTCTCTGTTGAGCTTAGGAGGTGGAGTACGAGTCCACGAATGGAACTTCACAAACAAGGTACTGATTTAGGACCACTGGTGAAGCAACATTTCAATAACAAGCTAAACTCAAACTGAGAGACAAGCTGGTCTCAGAGCAGCAGACAGAAGGAGCTCAACATCTGGTTTGGATTTGGTGCTTTTTTTGTGCCCTACGGGGGCCAGAATCTGTGGCACAAAGTTGGCTTTATGGGTGGAAACTTTTCCAATAGGATGACGAAAACAAAGTGTTAACATGTTGTATGTTAAAAACAACAGCTCCACTTCTTTGGAACTGCATCATACATTTCACTGTTCTCCATCTTTTGCACAACTGCATCACTTTTCTTCCTGAAAGGTACCAGATTCACCTTGATCAGCATGCCTGAAGGTGAAGAACATCTAAATACTAATTATCCATAGATGAAAACATGGACTAAAGGCTCAATGTTATGTTATGACACATTTTTATAGTTGCACAAAATAGAAGATTTTCTAAAAAGCAAAAAGAATTTATTTGGTTTATTTCTTTGTATTATTTCAAATACAGTAAATCCCGAACATGATGGTCTTCATGGTGCTTTACAAAAAGCAGAGTCAGCAGTTAAATAAAATCTTTAAAAAGTACAACCTCAGATGAATGACTTTATATCTGTAATGCAGGAACTAAAAAAAATATTTTAAAACAAGCTACTGTACTCGGTAGATTTGCTGTTGGAAGCAGAACAGAACTGATCCCAGGTCTTCAGATTTCTAGCATGTTCTTGGGTCCAGGAAGGACATGTGAAAACAGGTCTGGAGCTCAGATGATGCCCCACAAAAACCCATCATCCCTTAGTGCTCATCATTCAAAATGATTAAAAACAAAAAGCTAAGATCTAAATCACTGTAAGATTGAGGACACCTTCTATCTTAATCTTTCATTTTCCAGAGCTGTGCGACTCTATCCACAAGGCTTCTGAGCCACAAGCACAAAGTTTCTTGGAGAAAAGTTTGGGTCGAAGAGCGGAACCAGCTGAGATTCCACACCTGCAGAAAGAAGAGGCTTCAGTCAGAACTGGATAAGAATAAGACGAAGAAGCTTGGTGAGATTTCTGCTCACCGTTCTCCTGCAGGTAGATGATCCTGTCCAGAAGCACCAGAGTCTCCACCACAGGGGCCAGCAGCAGGGCCAAGCTGAAGTACACCACCACCCTGCCCTGCTGCTTCAACAGAGCCTCCACTCGCTCCAGGTCCAGAGGCAACTCAGGAGGCAGGCCGACACGAGCCAGACCCAGACGAGCGTACCTGGCACGTAGATGAAAGAGACAGTTCATTTACCTCAGTTTGAGATAAAAGAATGAACCATAACTAAAAACCTCCTCTTTTGGCTCAGTGGTTTTATTCCACTTATCTGATAACTTATACAATGAATAAAAATCTATAATTATGGGGGATCATATTAAAGATGATGTGGGGGTAGGCAGTGAGATGAACTGGCTTTAATTAGCACCAATCTCCACCAGGAATTACTTACTTTGTTAATGAATAAATCATTTGGTTGTGTAAAGCTGCTTTGTGACAATGTCAATTGTAAAAAGCGCTCTACAAATAAAATTGAATTGAATTGAATTGAATATTCACTTAACTATAATAAACATGGTAGTTTGACTATGAAAAAATAGGGCAACTAAATCACACAAGTTGACTTCAGCTCTAGTTCAAACAGTGCAAACATTATTTGCTGAAGTTCATTTATTTAGATAACACAACGCGTTATCAGGTAAACTGGAGGTTTGGCACCTGCAGCATTCACTCACTCTGTAAAGGGTAATAAATGGGCTTTCTTTATGGTCTGGATTCCTGCCCTGCGTAGATCCGGCCTTGTGTCTCTGATGAACGTTTCCAGCATCGCCCGGTAACAGTGGGTCCTTAGTAACTGGCTCCCCTCCCTGAGCCTCCGTACATAGTCCTCCACAGCGTGACACGCCCCCTCCCGTGCCTTGTAGGACAGCTGATGTCCTGGTAATCGCTGCACCCAGGAGCTCATCGGGTAGCCGAACTCAGTGTGAATCAATTCTTGACCCGGCGATGGTGAAGCAGGAGGCTGAACCAGTCCTGGAGGGGTGGGGTTTTCTTTGGTTGTGATCTTCATGTAGCAACACGCCACAGAGGTGATGGCGCGAACGTGAGGGCAGTTGACAAAGTGGCGGAGGAGGGTGGCGCTGAGGTCGCCGCAGGCGTGAAGTCCAGTGAGGACAAAGTCTGGACAATCTCGCAGGTCATTTTCCTCCTGAGGGACAGGCTGGACACATGTACAGCTGTTTTTAGCCGGCTCGTTTGTAGTCAAGTGCTCTTGTGATGTCATTTCAAAGTCCTGTGAGCGAGCGTCACAGTCTGTGGGGCCAGGAGGTGATGAAGTCTGGGCCACGTCTGCCTGACCTTTAGAGCCCCGCAGCTTTTTTTTGCTCGGCCCAGACGGAGTTGGAGGACTTTCACTGACACAGCGTACACTACTCAGTTGCTTGATAAAAGCCTCCCATGATGCCTTGGGGTTTACCCAGCCGGTGACATGGCGGGGAGAAGACTGCGTTACTGCAAGTTGAGAGGAGCGGTTCTAGGAAGAAGAAAAACGATTTGATTTCAGTGTTGATGGCTTCATAGCTACTGCTGATGAATTCATCCCATCATCTAATAAGGAGATTCTAAATGTTATGGTTGTGTTTGCTTCCTTCATGTGACCTAAAATCAGTTATTCCAGTTTTAATTTAACTCTTGAATAACTGTACAGCTAGTTAGAGTGCAACATTTCAACTCTACGTTTCCTGCTTTGACTCACAGAAAGTCAAGTTTAACTTTGAGTCCATCAAGTTTACAGATGCGGTGTATCTGACACAGACTGGAAGTGAAAAGTATAAACAGGCAGCCACTGAGAAGTCAATCTACCACAGGCTTTAATTTAGTATTAGTCTCTGGACTGATGCTGTGTTCAGTAAACCACCAACCTTTTTCTGCTTTTCCTTCTCCAAGACCCACATTAACTGCCCGTCAAACTTAGACGCCATAGCAACCAGGTTGTGATCAGCTTCAATAGCAGTGACAGACAGACCAAGCCCAAACGACAGGAAACGAGTCAGGTGACCCTGTTCAGTGCAGAGCAGAGGAGAAAACTCACTGGTTCATACATTTTTACATTTAAGTGACAATTTAAATGTTAAATGTATTTTTGAAGTATGTATCTTAATGAATAAAGCAGGAGATACAGTACATAATGCTCTATCTCCCGCTTTGTTTATTAGAGCTCATGTAAAAGATGCAAAACAATCACAAAGTGATACCGTACATTAAACAACCAAAGGGAGATGAAATACCTGTCCAGAGCCTACATCCACCACTCTGTAGCACTCAGTCTGGTCACAAAGTTGTTTCACCAGCTGGGATTAAAGAAAAAACAGAAACACTCATCAGAAAGACACGTCCATGTTCTTAATTTACCTTCAAATAGATATAATATAGAAATAAGAAGTCAGGTACCATGCCCAGCTTGCGAATCTCATGCTGTTTCTTGGGTTTGACGTGTTTCCTGAAGATGTGCCCCAGCAGCGAGCTCTGACTCTGGTTTTCTATGAACTCCTCAGGCTTCACTGAGGTGGTGGCCTTTGATCTCTGCTCCCTGCACTCTCTGGGAAACGCCAAAGCATGAGCTGTGGCACGGAAAGCCAAAAGGGAGAGGGGCCAAACCGAAGGATATCTGCAATGACAAAGCCTCTGTGGTTATTACAAGTAAAGGCTAAGGATAGATGTTAATAATCATACATTAGTAGTTTCAGAATTGATATTACTGCTTTATGTAAGGGAGACTAGAAGAAAGTGTATGATTCATCATTTGATTTATGAGCCACTGTTTTCTAATGTGTTCAGCAAAGAGTCTCATAAAGTGATGTCAGCTTGTTTTGCTGCCTCCATGTGGCCAAAAATAGATAAAGACAGATAAATTTCACTCAACGTGCTTGTACTGTTAACTGGTAAAGTTAAACCTTCGCTGTGATAGGATGCAGCAGTTAACTCGCCTCAATTCATGTTTACTATGAGCACAAATAAAACATAATTCCTTATTTGCTCTCAGACTTTACAATAACAAACTTAACTGCTTGTTCCCGATAAGAAACTGAGCAGAAATACCCACTCCTGTAAGGCTTGGATATATTGCTCTGTTTAATGCTTCACGCTCATGTCTCCTACTTTACTTTGTCAGTTTAAGGTCGACTTTTTTATTTTTCTATAGTTTTAAATCTGGTTGTACCTTCTGTCTCCATGTGCAGCGTCCAGTAAAAAGTCTGCAACCTGTGGATATGACAGGTCCTGCAGCACAGGCTGCCATGAGCTGGGTAACGTGTGCCACAGATCTTCAGTGAAGAATTCCTGTGAGAAAAAGTCAAACTGACCTGATCAGAAAGGACTGACTGTGTATAAAGATCTCTTCAACACATGCACCATACTACAGATGGCAGCTTTGCTGTGTTTTGCAGTCACAGCTGTTTTTCCAGAGTGTGACACCTGCTGCAAAGATATCTGTGATTTGATTTAACAACTTTCCATCTAACAAGTTTCTCATTCTAATAATTCAGCCTCGGATCAGAAACAAAGACTTTACTGCTGCACATGAGTTTATTTAACTACCTACTGACACTCCAACACCAAACACTGTGAAACCAGCTTTTAGGATGAACACTTCTCAATGCACACCTTAAAATTCACAATTAAATTTGCAATTAAATCAATAAGGTGGAAGGTTTGTTGCTGGGGAAGCTCCAGGTAACAGTGATAAATAAAATCATTGTTTGTTTTCAAATTCCCTGCTGATATTAAGTCGAAGGCTGCTAACTCGAAGTTTGTCATGTAGCTGTAGATACGTACAATGATGTAGGAGTCGGACAGGTGGCTGTAGAGAGACAGAAACGTGGTGAGACTTCTCGCCAGCTCTCTCTGTTGTTCCGAAGACAAACCTGTTGTAAACATTTCACCATCTTTAGCAGGGACCGACAGGTAGGCTAATGCTAACGTGAGTTAGGTTAGCTTATTAACGCTACGGTATTTTCCCATGTGTGTCGACGTGTGTCCAAAATACGAGAT
This sequence comes from Anabas testudineus, assembly GCF_900324465.2. Lineage (NCBI taxonomy): Eukaryota > Metazoa > Chordata > Actinopteri > Anabantiformes > Anabantidae > Anabas > Anabas testudineus. The sequence goes on from NC_046625.1 coordinate 1,994,890, forward strand.
TAAATAAACACGGGCATTTGTGAATTCGCTTTTAAATTGGACATTTGTAACGAAAATAACGTGCTGTTCATTTTAAAAAAGGTTGTTGTGTTGACGGTTAGCCTCTGGTTAGCAACTGTAGCTAGTTCACTGTAACTTTCATGTTAGCTGTCGATGCGTTTAAGTACTCTCCGAAATTTAATTACTTAACTTTATTGGTCAAGTATTCCCAACAGTGGTGGAAGAAGTGATTCTATGTTTTATTTAATACATTCATATTTAAAGTTTAAAAGAAAAAACTAAATACTGTCTTAAAAGTAACAAATTCTGAATGTGAAACATTAAGTTAAAGTACAAATGTATTATGTCAAATACAAGAAAGTACTTTTTATACAGTATGGCTCATTTCAGAATAATCCATATCATATTCCTGGATTCGAATTATTAACAAATTAATATATGTAACACTTGAATTTCTCAGCTTCTTATGGTTGAGTAATTTTAATGTCATTTCGTTGTTGTGATTACCAAATGTTTTGAATGTAATAATTATATATTTGATTTTGCACTGCTTAATGTAGCTGCTGAGTAGCTTGTACATTTTTCACTGTTGATCAGTAAACTTTTGTGATTATACATTTATTATTATTATTGTTATTCATTATTGCATTGCATTATTAATATCTTATAAAATAACTTTAATGTGACATGAATGATAAGTTTAATTCGATATACCCATAGTTTGGATTTTCCCAACTTTTGAGTGTCCATGAACTCAGCATGACCCGGATGTGGTTTGTTTTGAGCAGGAGGGAGTGTGTGAACCAAAATGTGCTGCAGGTCTGGTTTTATATTTCACAAGTTATTTTCAGAGATTTCCTAATCCGTAATGTATCGCTAGGCACCACATGTATTCACAAACACGTTGAGATAAAAGTTTCCTATAAATAGCATTTAGCATTAGCTAGCGCCTAGCTAACTTCAGCTCACTGTTAAAGTGAAACATCCGCAAGCTAACAGTCAAATGTAGCTAGCTGTCGATTTTCGAGCCAGTTCTGTCAATAATTCTGTATTAACTTCGTTTATATGTGGTTTTGAGTTAGTGTCATGTAATCACACTGTAATGGGTAAAATAACGCCAGTATATGTTGTTTTATGTCATAGAAATTAACTGTAATCAGACATGTAAATTATGGGAACCCCTATGTTTCCGGGTTTTAGCATAAAGCTACTGTATTAGCCAGATGTAAGTGTTTTTGTCTCCAGTAAGCCCTGTAAAATAAAATAGCATTATCAACCTACTAATGTGTGTTCAGGGTTTATAACATTGTTTGTGTTGCAGGACGATGCTTTCAGTTTGGCTTCAGCTGATGCAGACGGGACGACACAACACTCTGGACTGTTGATGAGAACCAAACGAGCAAATCTCCAGAACAGTTTTTGTGAAAGTGCCTTGAGGAATTTGTGCTTTTCACGTCTTCTGGACAGCGACCACCACCATGTCAGACATTAGCATCAACATAAGCTTTTCTAATGATCCTCCACCTCAGAGAACTGTAACAGAAAAACGCAAAAGGATAAACAGGAGGTTTCGTAAAAAGCAGCAACATTTCCGGCAAGAAAGGAATAATCGCACACACGGCCACAGTGGACAGTCCAGTTATGACCAAAATCCTCTCCACAATGGAGAAGCTTCAAAGCATCCACCACTTTTTAGTTTACCTCATGCAGACACAATAACCAGTGCTTCTCACTGTAGCTCCAGACCTTCAAAACCCACATGCACCCTGCCTTCCTGGACTCCCACTGTGAATACCAAAGGCAACCATGAGAAGTCAAAGGAATCAGTGAAAACAAAATCAGCAACCACCAACCCTGGCCCCTCAGCATCAAGCAGCCATAAAGTCGCCCCCACTAAGTACCTCGCTATCGACTGTGAGATGGTGGGTACGGGACCAAAGGGGAGCATCAGCCAGCTCGCACGCTGCAGTATAGTGTCCTACGAAGGAGATGTAGTTTATGATAAGTTCATCAAACCCTCCGTGCCTGTTACTGACTACCGCACACGATGGAGTGGAATCCGCTATAGTGACCTTATTAAGGCCACGCCGTATTCTCAGGCCAGGAAGGAGGTAAGAAAATAACTTGAAACAGGTCATTCTTTGAATAAGCATGTATTGTTTTTTCTTGCATGTCTTCCATTGTCCCTACTACAATATAATAATAAAACCTAATGTAAAGAAACAAACAATGTGACCAGGATGTTGAACATCATGGAGAACAGCTCCAACATCCTCTCCACAGCTGCTGGTCAAACAGCAGAGCAGCTTTAGTCAGAGACTAAAGTCAGAGGAAAGGTACAGGGAGTCATTCCTGCCAACAGCCTTCACCCTGTACAACGACTATATTCAGACAGTAAAGTGCTCTGCTCCAAACTAGCTAGTAACATATTCATTAATTCATTATTTTGTAATAAATGCATTTCTGCATTCCACAGTCATCTCAACATACAACTGCACAGAATGCTTAAAAGTTTCCTGTTTTGTCCTTAGATTTAACTGTGCAATTTCTTTTCCATTTCTGTTGGATGTGTATTTATTTTCCTGTGTTATTACCATCATCGTCTGCGTGTGTATGTATGTTTCTCTGTGTAATTGCTACGGCAACACCTACATTTCCTTCTGGGATTATTGAACGATCTATCCAGTCATCTAAAATGTAAATGTACGCTAGCTGCCAGCTGCTTTTGTTTTCAGTATTTATCGGCATGTGAAGCTCCATGTTCTTTTTAGAGGTGGCTGCCAATTAATCATTCAATCTATACAAAAAAATATAGTCATTGCAAGTTTCTAAAAGCTTCCGACTACCAGGTAACACCACTGCTGCTTCTTTAAAGTTATTGGCAGTTAATAAGCAGCTCTGGTGCATTACTGCTGCTCAATGCTCAGAACTTGGTCATGAAAAAAAAAAATTCCTGATTAGCTTGTTTGACAGTTTGTTAATTAAAACGTAGACAGACTGAACCGGAGCGGTAGAAAGGAGACTGTTGATCAGAAAAGAATGAAGACTATCACCTTACACTGTGAGGAAACATCACTATCTTCTGACTTGTAGAGACAAAAATGATTAAAAAAATAGTAAATTAGTAATTGATAATAGAAATGATGTGTTAGGTGCAGCTCTACAACAGATTATGTTGTGTATTTTTGATGTAAATGTGCAGTGTGTGGTGCTAATGTTTCTTGGTTTGACCTTTTCTTTTTAACCTTGTGTCTTTATTTCTGTCTTTTGGGAAAAACATCATTTTTTATTCATGTTGTAGCTGCATTAAGCAGCAAAGTACACAGGGTCAGACTGGCAAGCTGCTATTTGTAATTCATAGTAGTTTTTCCCATATTGTTCACTGCCAAAATACAACATTAGGTTCCTCAGTGAATTCAGCCACAGGAAAATAGTCCAACAGTGTTTTATTGATGAAAATAAAATGTTAAATCCTTACTTATTTAACCTTCGTCCATCTGTCACAGTATTTTGGCAGCTTATACTGTCCAACCTTTATGGCTCAGTGAATTAAATGAGTTCTGTTTTGGACCTGTAGATATTGAGGCTGCTGATGGGGAAGGTGGTGATTGGCCACGCTATCCACAATGACTTCAAGGTCCTCAGTTACTCCCATCCCGCTGCCATGACCAGAGACACTTCTCGAATCCCTCTGCTCAACCTGAAGGCCGGCTTTTCTGTGAATGAGTGTGCATCACTGAAGAGGCTCACCAAGGCCATCTTCAACCGTGACATCCAGGTAGGAGGAGACCTCAGCTTAAATTCTTATTTCACCAAACCATCAGAGAGAAAAAACAGTTGAAAATCAAAGGATTGGTGAGAGTCAGTGTTTGATTAGAAAGGCTACGTTCATCATGATGCTGACCTCGTCCTCTCTGTGTCCTCAGACTGGGAAGAAGGGTCACTCTTCTGTGGAGGACGCTCAAGCTACGATGGAGCTTTACAAAGTGGTGGAGGAGGAGTGGGAGAGGAGGCTCACCTCTAAACCACCATTAACTCAGTGAATAACAGTCATAACATTAGTTTCTGTGAACATTTTTTGCTGCAGGTTTGAATAAACTGACTCACTGCAGAGTTACAGGTTCAACCTCCTTAAGCTACATGTGAATGAAGGAATCAGGGACCCTGTGTGTGCTCACTCTGACGACTGGAAACAAGTGTACTCGTTTCATGGATGAAGAATATCATCACTCTCTGGTCAGAGACTTGGCTGTGACTGTTTTAAACAGTGGAAATGTTTCTCAGGGTTTGTTCTGTAGGTCACTGGTGCTGCTGCCACTAGAGGGCAGCCACGTGTTGATTCCAACAAAACTACATCATGGAAACATCCCAAAGTACCAAAAAACATTTTTATCTCCCACCTGTGTTTTTAAATCACGTCACCCAGAGTCATCTTCTCATCATTTGAATAAGACATTTAAACCTGTCAGTGCTGATTTGTTGTTTCGTTAAGTTTCACTAAACATTTTAGATGAACGCATGGTTCAACTTCCATCAACCACTGATGTTCTCCAGCTGATTTTAGAAGTACTGAGGTGCATGAGTATATGTGGTCTTCATGGATAAGACTTTTTTTGACCAATAACCAGTTCTTAAATATAAAAAAATTACAAAAGGAGAACAGACACTGTATTTCATCTATGATCTTCATCTAAAACAAAGAATCTAGAAATTTCAAAATAAAAGTTAACAGTCACTGATTTGCACTAAAATGGAAACTAAGTGCTAACAAGCAAGCACAGAGTCAGTAATAGTGAATCAGCTATTTGGGAAATGGTAATGTGCACTGTTACAGCACTTTTACTCTGCTATGCAGCGTCAGGTTTACAGGTTTTACGTCATCATTGAACATCTTCTACAGTGAGTGAGAATTGGCAGGTAATCTGATGTAAGTATTTTAATTGAATTGTGCAGTTTTAAGTTAACAGACAGACAGTTTAAGGTTTATTGTACTGAGAGTTCTTATGCATCAGTGTAACACATTAGTAACATAACACAGCAGCCTTCAGTATAAGTATATGGTTAAATCAAAGTCTCACTCAAACTGAACAGTATGACCTTCATGAAGGGAGGATTTAATGCAGCACTGCTCTGTCACACTTTAGATTGTGTAATGAGACAAATCATCTGGGTTTTAGTTTAACATTTGAATATGTACTGTCTTTGTGTTTTGGGCTGGATTATCACATACAAATACAGACTTGTCTTAAATCATTTTAGAATTCTTAAAGTCATGTCATTCCTTGTGTTTTTGTATTTTAATCATCAGCCATGCACATATCCTCATGGTGCAGCAGCTGTTACATCTATTATTTTCCATTTTAATTATTATGATCACTTATTTAAGCCAAGGGGTGTCATACAGAGCTGAACCATCTTTTCCCCATTTTGTCCAGGACCAACATCCGTCCTCAGAACTCATCAACAGCTGTATCATCATCTTTGCTCTTCGCCAGTGGCCGTATTACAGTCTGGTGTAAACACACTGTGCTTCCCTCGTCTCACATGGCTTTACTTCCTGTATCTTCTGGCAAATGTTTCTTCTTAAAGTAGAATTAATTTTCCTTCTGTGAATTGAACATCACTGTATTAATTAGACAGTATTAAAAAGCTCCAGCAGACAAATGGTGGCACAGAGAAGCTCATTAAAGAAAAAGAAATGCACTAAACCTCTGAGGCAACGCTCTGCACCAACACTAGCAGGATAGCAGGGATTCACCACCATGTTCTGGGTTTAAATCAGCACCAATTAGAAGTGTCTAGAAATCAAATGGAGGTGTTAATTCCTTAGTTGAAGTTGTGTGAGACTGGAGTACATCTGCACATGTCTGAATCCAATGCAGCGATTGTTCTGTCAAGAGTGAGGCGTCCTGAAGTGAAGAACAGTCCCGTGTCCGTGTCTTTGTCTGCTGACTAACAGGCAGCTGGAAACAACAATATCACCACACAGGATGCCAAAGCATCTGATGGCCACCGCCTAAGGAGCTGGCAGCAGAGGCAGGAATCTCCTGTGCTAGAAATTCTTAAGCTGTGAACTCCACAGAGCTTTAGATACTCCGAAGAAGAGAGGAGAAACTGCACAGTAGAAATCTGTCACCACGGCTAGAAAGTGGAATTGGCTGATAATTAAAAGCCTTTGTTAACATGAATAGACCAAGTTAAGAAAGGCCTCCAGTGTGCTCAGTGTGCCACTTCTTCCCTCTGTTTAAAGACTGCTGTGGTCTGGCAGGTGAGCACAGTACTGCTGCTTGTACTTTAAAGGTCAGTTCACCCAAATTAAAACAACATTTTCTCATTTATCACCTGTGGTTTGAGCCCATTAAAAGGAGAAGTAATTTATTCTGTCTGCTGCAGTCGTCCACAGCTTATACTCACCATAAGTAATTAGAGCAGAGGACCAGACAGTTTAAGTAAACATGACTAGAGCAAACTACAATTAACGACACGCTGACCCCTGTAATCATCCATTACGACATGTACTTTACTGTCGTTATTGACATGGTTGAATTCATTTTGGCTTTTCCTCCAAAATGAAGTGATTTAGACGATTTTTCTCTTGTACAACTTGTCAGATTGTCAAGATCTTAGTTTTCTCATTAGCTTTTATATTATTATTAGTCACTTCTCTCTGTTAACCATGTTTTCCTTTTAATCAACACTGCACCAAACCGCTATGAGAATTTTCATCCAATCTGTTTCCCCTTAGCTCTGTGGAGCACTCTAGCATCTTTCATGTCATCGTCTTAGTTTTCCAACGGCAGCAGATGGTAACATACAAAGTCCGAATCCAGCAGGTGACGAGCGCGGCTGGTGTTTGAACAGCCCAAGATCGTGTTCATGCAAGTCTGCAGACACCAACACATTCATCATCACTTCACTAAATAATGTGACTTCAAGTTCTAACTAATGTTTGAACTATAAATATCGGATAATATCAGAAACAGGAATCCTAGGCTCCAAACCAACACTTGGTTTGTGAATGAGAACTGAGGCAGTTCTCTGTCATTAATGGTGTTGCACAGTTTGAAGAGTGGAAACAAAGCTTGAGTAAGTTCAGACTCTGTCTCCTTATACACCTGTTCACTAAGCTGCTAAACACTGTTAGTGACTGACAAGCTCTTCATTTAAAGCACACTGAAGTCTCTTTAATAGTAACTCTGAACTCATTCAGCCTTTGAGTTACAGCAACATGTGATTTAATCTGTTCTGTAGTCTAGATTATCCCGCAGCCTGCTGATGATCCTACTTAATCTCCTTGTGTTTGGGCAGTAAAGTGAATAGTTCGATTTTATCCCCTGTTAAAAGCTCCATACGTGACTGTTCAGTTTAATAAGCACATACTTGTTTGAGACTGCGTATGAAATAAAGATAAGACATATTTGTAGTTGATCCTTTTAGTCCCGTAGAACATTATCAGGCGTTCTCCCACATTATTTCAATCCCATAGTCAGTATTTCAGATGAAAGGAAATTAGCTGTTCACCTGCTGTATTAATAAGCCTTGGAATAGTTGATCTCATTAGGCAACACAATATGGATTTTATGGATTTGTTACCACCTGGGTCAAGTTATTGTGAACTAGGCTCTTTTCCTACACACATCACACACATGTCAGCATCAGCTGCACGGCCATAATTCACTTTTTATTAGCCACTGCTAAGCCATCAGGAATTTGTCCATCTTGCAGATTGCCGGTTGACCTCACACTGATCACAGTGTAGGTTGGTCACAGGATCAGCATAGAATAAAATGTTCATTTTCAGATGCTAGTTTGCAGAATTTTCCAACTAGTTTGACTAAAACATTAGACAATGTCTTATGAAAAGCAGAGAACAGCGTACTGACCAATCCAGCACATTATAATATGGTAAACCTCCTGTTTTCAGCGGCTCAGCATCAAAAGCAGCTCGACACAGTGAAGCTAGAGAACTGGAAACTTTATCACACCATTATTAATATTTGATTATTTCAGAATTAAAAGAAAAAACATCTTCTAGCTCCAAGATCTGTAGTATCTGATCAGTGTAGGTAGGAAGTCGTGGGTTGTTTAGAAGCAGCTATAAACTGTCAGATGAGCAAATGTGGGATGAAAATAGTTCTGGTAGTAATAATAATAATAATAATAATAATAATAATAATAATAATAATAATAATAATAATAATAATAATAATAATAATAATAATAATAATAATAATAATAATAATAATAATAATAATAATAATAATAATAATAATAATAATAATAATAATAATAATAATAATAGTAGTAAACTGTACATTATAGTACATGAACTACAGTAGTTTGTATCATTTACTGACAGGAACTTTTCCTTCTCCTCATTTGTTTTCACCTCTCTCTCTCTCGTTTTTCTACATCGACAGATTATAAAGGGGGGGGGGGGGGGGGGTTAACACCACTGCCTTCATCCCTCTTTCTCCTCCTCTTCCTCCGTGTCTTTTTTCACAGAGAGAAAGAGAGAGAGAGGCTGCTGGAGGAAAACGTGCAGCAGCATCTGTCCGGAGCGCAGAGACGAACCGAGGGAACCAGTGGGACACGGAGACACAGACACGGAGACACGGAGACACAGACACGGAGACACTGAGACACAGACACTGAGACACGGAGACACAGACACGGAGACACTGAGACACAGACACTGAGACACGGAGACACAGACACGGAGACACAGAGACACAGACACTGAGACACGGAGACACAGACACGGAGACACAGACACGGAGACACAGACACGGAGACACAGACACGGAGACACAGACACTGAGACACGGAGACACGGAGACACTGAGACACAGACACGGAGACACTGAGACACAGACACGGAGACACGGAGACACGGAGACACAGACACGGAGACACGGTGCTGATTGAGGAAAATGAAGTAAGTGTCTTTAATCAGGGAAAACTCCGGTGTTACTAACACTTTGCAGGTCTTTAATTTCTCTGATTTCTTGTTCCACTTGTGTTTTGTGGTTTTGGGAAAAAATCAACAACAACGCGTTAATGAACCGAAACACGACGAACCGGTGAATCCAGATTAAAGTAATAATTAAGTTACTAAGTAACGCGGACAGCATCGTTTGAACCTGCTGCAGCATCACTGTGTCTGCAGAGATCATCTGTGTCTGCAGAGATCATCTGTGTCTGCAGGAGATCATCTGTGTCTGCAGGAGATCATCTGTGTCTGCAGAGATCGTCTGTGTCTGCAGAGATCATCTGTGTCTGCAGGAGATCATCTGTGTCTGCAGAGATCATCTGTGTCTGCAGGAGATCATCTGTGTCTGCAGAGATCATCTGTGTCTGCAGAGATCATCTGTGTCTGCAGGAGATCATCTGTGTCTGCAGAGATCGTCTGTGTCTGCAGAGATCGTCTGTGTCTGCAGAGATCATCTGTGTCTGCAGGAGATCATCTGTGTCTGCAGAGATCGTCTGTGTCTGCAGAGATCGTCTGTGTCTGCAGAGATCGTCTGTGTCTGCAGAGATCATCTGTGTCTGCAGAGATCGTCTGTGTCTGCAGAGATCGTCTGTGTCTGCAGAGATCATCTGTGTCTGCAGAGATCATCTGTGTCTGCAGGAGATGAAGAGAGCAGAGAAATGAGCTGCTGGGTTTGAAGAGTGAATCCTGTCAGGTTGATTCTGTTGTCATATAAAAACGTGTGAGTGGCATGTATTGTAGAAATAAATCAGGAGGCAGGTGATTTAATTAAAAGTCAGTTAAAAAGTCCAATGTCACTACTAAACAACTTTAAATGGTAAAGATAAAGTAGAGTTACTTGGTTAAATGTACTGTCAGGTCCTGGTAAAAGGTGTTAGTCTGCAGCAGCCTGTAGTTTTTCATAGAGTTCATTAGAATATTAAAACTATCAGATGTTCACCCAAGATAACAAAACATTAACAAGTCCTTTTTTACTGACCTCTAACAAACTGTGTTACAGGGAGGATTTTTATCTATCTTTTATTATTTTGTCATTAATGGAATTCTTGGACCTCTTGTTCTTTTTAAAATGCACATTTTAAGCTTTCATGTTTAAATAATACAGGGATTCATTTCCGATTTACCAGACACCTGCAGTTTGTAGTTTGTAGAGCTTTAGTTTGAAGCTCACCACCATCTTTGTTGATGGTGCTGTGGGTTTTCAGTGCGAGTTACTGGATGATGGACACTTTATAACGTCTTTGTAGTATCTTCATTGTTTTTTGTCACCAGCCTGAAGTATAAGCCCTTAAAATTCAGCAGTTCTACCTAATCAGCTTCTAGTACACACACACACACACACACACACACACACACACACACACACACACACTAAACATGCTGTAGTCTTTAACTTATGGTTTTTGTCACGTCTCTAAAGTTTTGCCTCCGGCACACAGCGTCAGCAGCTACCAGCTCATAGGAGGAGGCTGCTGCTGCTCGAGGCTGACCACTGAATCGTTCCAAATCACTCCTGTGAACTTAACGTCTCTCTCGGCACTCAGTCATGCTGGACCGAGTCTCTTTCTTTCCTTTCTGCCACCCCATTCTCTCAGAGGTCTCTGTGGCTTCGAGCCCTCCCCGGCTGCTCCCTGCTTCCTGTCAGATTGTGTCTGTCAGGGGGGTTTGGGTTGCCCCTGGAGATTGGCAGAGGGAGTCACTGGAGGTGGCGCGATGTAAGACTGGTGGGCCGGAGTGATGGAGGAGCTGACGAGGGGCAACAGCAGGGTAACGGTGGTGCTCCTTGCCATGAGAAAGCAGGGAGTACAGTGCAAAAGGGGGGGTGGTGGTGTCAGCTTGATCCAACGATGGCTCAGCAAGAGGTTTTGCACCCTATCCTGAGATCTGAATAGCAGAGGTAATGAGAGGCTGTGTGTGCTGGTTGGGTCGTGTAATGTGTGGAAGTCTCGGTAGCAGAGAACTCGAGGTTCCTTTACATTAATTGATTTTTAAATCCAGGTTTTAATTCACTTATTGAGCTGAAACCATGTTCAGTCCCCTGTTAAAGCAGTTTTATCCACTTTTATTTACATTCAGTCATTTAGCTTTTATTCAAGGCGACTTACAAGTGAGATAAGGAAGGATAAATCTGAGGGGGTAGATCTGCAGATCCACTACACGATTAAACAGCTCTAGCTCCACACTTTGTCATCCTGATTTGAGGGTCTAAGGTCAAATTTCTATATTATATCATACAAATCTCAAGTCTGTTGAATTTTATGTTGATATTTGTATAAAGTTATAAAAAACAGTTTTTACTTTCAACATGTAAGTATGATGTATTTCTGAAGTAATAAAACACTGTAGTTGAGTTGTAGGTTGATCAGTGGCCTTGAGCATGTTCAAGTTACTGATCACTGATAGTTACTGATACGGTTGTTAGTTACTGTAGCTGCAGCTGTAAGTGTTTAATTCCAGGTTAAAGTCTGAAGCCTTTTACTTTTGCTGATGGACTTGTTGCCTTTGAATCAATTCATGTTTTCACCAAACGTGAATTAGATCAAATCCTTCACAGGGTTAGGGTTAGCGCTGAGTGTTTTTAAATAGCGTTCAACAGCGTTTTCCAACCATCTATCTCGTGCCTGTTTAAAGAACTAGATGCTCCTCAGCTGTCGTCACTGCAGCTCTCTACTCAGGCTGATCAACAGCTTGCACTTTAATCAGAAGGACAAGTTCAGGAGTCTTTGGTGATCAGACCCCTCCGAGACTTCATATCATGTATGAGATGCTCTGCGATAGAGTCTAGACACCAGTGGTGGGGGTGTAAAGAAGAGATGGTTGAAACAACTGTCTTCTATAAATTACATCTCTGTGCACTAAAGTGAAACTCCAGTTAAATATTTGTGCCACTACATTTTGCATCCACGTAATAATATCTGACTTATGTTGTGATGCAGTTTATTGTTTTGATGAATGACAGAGGTGTTTAGGGTGGATGAAGGTCTGATGTTCTGGGCTGATCCAGGTTTAATTCCAGAGGCCTGATGCTGGGTTTAGGCAAGAAGAGCACTTTGGTTGGCGTGTGGATAAACACTGATCGACCCTGTGTGTTTGGCAACTTTTGGACTTTTCTCTATTTAACCAGGTCACAATCGATCCCCGACCTTAACCCAATGCTGCGAGTGCCTGAACCCAACCAAAAACCCAACCATGCTGCAATGCACCAAGCTGTCCTCCAGAGCACCGGTCCTCTGTGGACAAAGTGACAAATGGGCCAAACTCTCACACAGCTGGTGGAGTCCTTTAAGAATCTAGTTCACGCTCCTATCCTATCCCTCACTTCCGACCTTTCCTGGCAGCTGAGCGGTCAAACATTCTCTCTTCATCTTTGACTATTCAGGCTCTTGTGATGTTGCCTGGGATGCGTCCTGTGCCTGCTCTGCCTCCTCAGAGGAAAGCACCTCTCTTCCTCACGTCTGATCTCTACCCTCCATGGTGTATAAACAGGCCTTAAACCCAGCTCAGCATTGAGTCAGACATTGGAGGAAGAGTGCCAGGAGGATTTATAGCTCATTTGTTTTCTAGATTTAAAGATTAAATGTCATCAGAATGACAGGAAGCTGACAGGTTGACAGCTGACTTTGCTCATTTATGGATTTACCTTCTAATTTATTCTAACGTTTCAGAGTAAACTTTAAACGTGCTGCTTCTTATTCTCTAGCACTTGATTCCAGACATTAAATTATTTTCAGTCTACATCTTCACTTTATTCAGGAGTTCAAATAGATGTGTGTTTGTGCTTGTTGAATATGATTTCAGCTGGTTGGATAAACAGTCAGCTTTTATTCAGGCTGCAGATGCTATGAAGGTTGTTGCAGTTCACAGTCAGTGTCTAAATCCCGGCATCAATCAGAACTTTGTAGGTAAAATAATCAATGGCATGTTCATCTTACAGACATACTGTACTGTGCTGTGACTAAAACTGTGTAAACTCAACTTTACAATTTAAAGTTGAAAAAATATTCTTTTTTTTCTATGAGGTTTGGTTAGATGATGGATGACTATAAAACAATAGTTTGATGTTTGACCTTCGTTTGTACTGATGGTTCATCCAGGAGAGTTTCATGTCCAGAGTTTGAAGATGTCCAACTATCACTGGGCTCCAGCTCCTAATGTCCATATGACCAGGTTTTCTTGGACAAGACCCTGAACTCCAGGTTGCTCCCGGTTGGTCAGTCGAGCTGCTCCCATGTCATCAGCGTGGATGAGTGTGTTTCACACACACCAGTGGCCTGGATGAAAAGTTCACTGAACCCATTTGCCTTTGAAAACAAACTTTTGTCAGTTTGTTTTTAACTGAATACTTTATTAGTTGTGTTGTAGTTATAAGTTATTACGTTTTTTTTTTTATTTTCATCTCTTTCCCTCCATTCAAATCTCAGGGATAATGGTGTTTACCAGTCTGCAGCTCCTTTCAGTGAAATGATTTCAATGGCCAGCTTTATCCCATGTGGCATTTCTGTCTTCAAAGCTTTCATTTTTAAATGACAGAACCAAATTTAGGCCTTAAAAGAACCTTTGAGTGATTATTTAATAATTCTGCTTTGATTAGAAATGTGTCTCTGCTCAGCCAAACAACAAATCTCCATCGTCACTGCAGGTTTAATGCTCCTTTCAGCTGATTCCCATTCTCCTTCTGAGCTGAGACAGTCGGTCTCTCTCTCTCTTCTTGCTGCCTATAAAAGAGCTCTTGTAAAATATTAAAGAGTGTGGATCGACCATTTAGTCTCACTGACTTCGTCCAGGTGACCTGCTTGTTAATTCAGACTCACACCTTAAGCGCCGACAGGTCCTGACCTTACGGTTACAGGTCAGTCTCCTCTTCTGTTTGTTTGTTTGTCCCTGAATGACCCACGAACAGGAATCTGCTTTTCATGCAGGATGCAGCTTTTCTGTTATTTATTTTTATGCCTCCAGCTGGAGCCTCTGATCATTTATTCACTTCCTCCACAGAAATGCAGATTTACTAAGTGACAGTGGGACGTGCAAACTTAAAATAAACAGAAAACTTTTTAGGGGTCAGGCAGTGAAATGTAGGGCTGTGTATTAAAATAGAAACAGGTTTAAACTCGAAGTTTGTTTGTTTGTACTTTAGACTTCTCAGTGACAGCAGCCGTCAGTTTACAGACACTTCAGTCGTTTTCAGTGCAGTTTATTAGTAAGAAAGAAAAATTTATCCTGGAGCACAACAAACCCAGTTTGGAACATAGGATCGCAGGGAAATAGGTTTAAGAAAAACAGGATAACAAAAGGAAAAGGGAAGATACTGGAGGATGAAAGGAGCAGTAGTAGTGGTAAATCTAGTTAGATTGGAGGTTGGGCCTCAGTCCGACCGTTCAGGGAGTTATTTGGGAATCAGAATTCAGCTCACACTCTGCAGCTCCTCAAGTCTGACTCACAGCAGCAAGAAAGCTCCAAGGACACACACACACACACACACACACACACACACACACTGAACATTTTACTCTAACTAAATAAACTCTATCATTGGATCACTTTTTTAAAACCTCGTCTTTGTATTTAGTGCGTTAGTTTTTCACACCTGCGTCTGAAGTGGAGCTGATTATTGATCATTTTCAGCCACAAGATATCAGCCAGTCCGAAAACAGAGTTACACAAAAATAAGACAGTAACTGATAAAATGTAATTATACAATTCTTTTACAGCCACAAAAATGATCAGCTGTAGGAACAAACTTAAAAAAACGTTTGTTAAAACAAATTCCATGAACAATATTCTTCCTGCATTTTGTTTTGTGTTTTAATACCTGTGATGAACGACGTCTGTTTTCCAGCAGAGATACAGAAATTTGGCCGCTTGTCTGCTTTCTGCTTCGAGTTGGATCAATGGCCCAGAGAATTAAGTGAGCGTGTGGTTTCGTTTTAATTTGCTCATTTGAGGAGAGTGATGGAGTCGTATTTGGAGATTTGGTGGTTTTAGTGCTGGTTCACCAATAGGGAGTAGATGTGTTTGATTTTAACTTTATAATTTTAACCTACGAGTTATTTGTCATGTTCAATTTCAAACTCCGTGTCCCCCCCGCCCTCCTTTTCTTGTCTTTTAGCCACAGACTGGGTGTGCTTCTACCTGCACTGCTGTGTGCCATCTGTCTCCTCGTCCTGCCGTCGTCCTCTACCCCCGACCACGAGTCAGGTACGCACTCTCCGTCCCTGTCACGTTCACTGCTGCCTTCCACCACTGACACCCACAACTCTATTAAAGCATACGTGACCTCTGACATTTAAGAGCAGCAGGGTGCTCTTTAATCATTCCCATTCATTGTTTTTGCTGACATGCACTCTGGAAGCTACGCTCAAGGGTATCTGCGTGTCCAGCTGAAAGTCAAGGTTACTTATACAGATGAATGTCTCATCCTTCGTGTTGCACAATATTGAGACATTATGGCAGACGCAGCACAGAGATGTATGTCCCTCTGCAGGAAGCAGTGAATCAAATCAACTCCTACTGAAGGGAAAGAAGGGTAAAGACGACTGAAACACTCAGACAGCATAGTGTAAGGACAGTGGTTAGTTGAGAATCTATCCGTCTTCTCATTTAACTCCACTTTCAGATGCTTCTACTTCTTGAATTGTCACATTAAAACTGTTTCTCTCCTCAGATGATTCAAAGCTTGTCCACGTCACCATTCCCGTCACCACACCTGTGTTTGCTGTACTGGGGGGCTCTCTGACGTTACCCTGCCTGGTGTCTCTGGCTCTGCCGCCGCCCTCCCCCTCCACCAACGGCCGCCATGCTGTGCTGTCTCTCCCCCGGGTCAAATGGAGTATACTGACTCACGGTCGAGAGGCGGAGATTCTGGTGGCCCGCGGCGACAGGGTGAGAGTCAGTGAGGCCTACAAAGACAGAGCCTCACTGCTCAATTACGCCTACTCCCCTGCCGACCTCACTCTGCGGCTGGAGAACCTGAGGCAGAACGACACCGGCTTCTACCGCTGCGAGGTGCAGCAGGGTCTGGAGGATGCAGACGATGTGGCTCAGGTGAAGGTCAAAGGTGAGAAACAGACAAAAATGGCTCAGATCAGATCGAAACATCAGCCCAATTAAATAATATAACACACACACACACACACACACACACACACACACACACACACACACACACAGCTCTCAACTAAAACAGAATATGTACACTTATCAAACGTGTTGAGATTTGATGTCAGATGTGTGTGCTGCCACACACATCTGGATCTGGATCTGAGCCATGCACACAGTTATAAACGACACTTAGTGTGCAGCAGCTTCACCAGGGTTATCTAATCTATTCTCTGCAAAGAATGACGTCAGAATAATTCAGCACTGACTAAACGGGTGATTTAAAACATGTGTCTGAGGCAAAGAAAGTCATTCAGTGGTTCAAAGGATGAAGACCAAATGAAGAAGAACCGACTGACGTATTATATTTACCATGTTTAACAGTATATAATGCTCCATTTATTAAACATTACCAAAGAGAATAGTTCTCAAGCCATCTCGATCAATGATAGTCTTCTTTGAGAGCTTTTTTGGGACAGTCGAGGGAAAGAAATCAGCCACTCTAACCAAAACGTGAACAACAGGTGTATCTGCACCTGTAGAGATGATACTGGTTCTTGGATGCTCATCATATCTCTGCCACACACCAGCAACAATGCTGACATAAACCCTGATGTCATTAAGTCCAATATTGGAATTAAAACAATGGAATGAGGATTTTTACAGAGACGCCTCCACACTTCAGATGTTTTAGCAGAATAATAATAGAATGAGAACGGTGTGACTTATTATATTTCTGTGTTTTACAGGGGTGGTGTTTCATTATCGCGACGCATTCAGCCGGTATGCTTTCACCTTTTCACAGTCCATCGAGGCCTGCGAGGAGATCGGGGCTCGAATTGCCTCTCCAGAGCAGCTCCTGGCTGCATACCACAGCGGATACGAGCAGTGTGATGCAGGTTGGCTGTCTGACGGCTCAGTGAGGTGAGAACCTGAGAGAAAGTGTTCAGTGTCAAACCGGACACATTATTCTGCACTTGATCAAGTGGCCTCTTAACTAGAACATTCTCTCACAAGAGCTCAGTTTACATCTGGCTGCTGTCACTGCAGCTCTAGACAAACAAAAACACTAAATTACTTCGCTGGCACATTGATGTCCATGTGGTTGATGGAGCTGTTTGGAGCTGGTAGCAGAGTAGTCAGCCAGCTAACGTTTGATATACTCTCTACAGCTGCACATCAGGACGCACAGATCGTCAAGTGGCTGAGAGGCACTCGTATGATCTCAAACCAAACATTTCTCCCCATTTTAACACTCACACACAGAAGAGCTCAGATGAGTGTGATGTTTGGAGAGGTGCCATTACAGAGGAAGAGGTACTTGGTGTTTCAGTGCTGTGTGTCGTGTCATCCTACAGATATCCCATTCAGATGCCACGAGAGGGCTGTTTTGGAGACATGGATGGACTGCCAGGAGTGAGGAACTATGGGCTGGTAGAGCCTGATGAGCTTTATGACGTCTACTGCTATGTGGAGAATATTGAGGGTAAGACATTAAAAAGGACTTTTGATTTTATCTGTGTCTGCTGTTTATTGGATGGTTTGGTCTAGAGACTTAATTCCAATCAAGAAAATTCTTAATAGTAGGATTAGATATTTGTGGCACTAGTGTTCTTCCAACACTTTGGCAGCAGTTTGGTGAAAATCTTTCCTGTTTCAACATAATCTCCCCATGTACGTACACACCAGCTCATGAAACTGACCAGTTCAGCATGACGAGCCTTACAGGCTTCATCGAGAGACCAGAACTTGAACTGGTGCCGACTGTGAACCAGATATGACCTGTATCACCATAATGATGTAAAGTAAATCTCTACAGAAATGTTCAACATCTGGTGGAAAGACTGAAACCAGAATCTGGTAGCTGTTAAAACAGCACTGTAACACCCACAGCACACGTTTTGTATGTGACCCATTATTTAAAAATGAAGACCAGGATAAACAGTACCTGTGATAACATAATCATTATCATTGAAAACTCTGCATTTACTTTTTCCTAAATGATAGGAGGGAAGTAGTTCTTCAAAAAAATCTGATTGAAATTTTATTATTTAGTGCATTTGCCTGAAGTGAACATTTGTTTACCACCTGTCTGATCATCTTACTAATCATGCTGCTGTGCTAATAACTCCCTGCAAAATAATAACCTGAAACCTGTCTCCCTCTGTAAAGGTGAGGTGTTCCATGGCTCCACTCACCAGCGTTTGACCTTCTGGGAGGCCAAGGCCTACTGTCTGAGTCACGGGGCAGAGCTGGCCACCACAGCTCAGCTATACGCAGCCTGGAATGATGGACTGAATCATTGCAGTCCAGGATGGCTGGCAGATGGGAGTGTGCGGTACCCCATTGTCACCCCTAGAGAGCGCTGTGGAGGGGGCGAGCCTGGGGTCAGAACGGTCTATCGCTACACCAACCAGACGGGCTTCCCCGAGGCGTACACTCGGCATGACGTCTACTGCTTCAGAAGTAAGTTCTATATCTGGTAGGTGTTGTGTTTACTGGCTTTAAAAGTTGAGCCATTGTCCTGAAATTCGAAAAATATTAAACTGCACTTCTCCAACTGAAAGAGCTCATTTAACCAAGAACGGTTCAGACCTACAGATGCAGTTTATCAAAGAAAGCTTCTAGAGCAGACTGGTGTGAACATGTGGTATATGGACAAGCTTTCATTCCACATAATGAGAGGTGATGATCTCACTCTACTACTGTAAACAATGGAAATGTTGCTGTCAGTTCAAATTGGTTTGGTTAAAGGTCAAATTTCTATTAAATTTAATTAAAAATTCATAGAATAAGTTTTTAATGAACAATTTGTACCACACTACACAATTACTATACTAGTTAAATTGTAAATACGTTTCCTTCCTGAGTTTTTAGAAACAGCTCTCATAAAGTCTCTGCAGCGTTATAATTCCTTTTTCCGGTTCTGCTCTTTGGTGCAGGCGATAACGGCCCTTACACAGAATCTCCTCAGGATTTTCTTGCCACTGAGCCAGAGGACATTGGCCAGGACATTGTTTTCTTAACTAATCCAGCTCAGGAGGAGGTGAGCATTAGCGAGGCAACAGCAAAGGGGGGCGAAGAACAGCAGCATGCCCAGACTGCCAATCCTGTAAAGCAGGGCCCCATGCAAGTTCAGTCCCCAACACTGTGTTATGACAAGGACCCACTTCTCACAGTAGACCTTCAGTCCGTTACTCCTCCATCTGACCATCAAGAACAGTTTCCCACCAAAGATACCTGGGAGCAAATGGAGAAGGCCAGCTACCCAGAGTCTCATCTACCAGCACCTGAAGAAACCCCAGACACCGATCATGAAGAGTCTCTTACAACATCTTCTCCAAAGACACATGGTGTAGTAACTGTTGGTGATGCATTCACTGCACCTACAACTAACTGGACTCCAGAGCATCACGTTTCTGAGAATGACACATTGGAGATGATAGTGATTAATGTAACATCTTTAACTGATGCAAATGAACTGTTCAACAGTTCTTTAGATGTGTATCAGGAAGGTAATCTCCCTGTTTTGCAAGAGGACCACACTCCAAGCGACCACTTGCAATATGTCTCTGAAACTGAGCCGATATACTCCAGCACGTCTGATGTCTCACGAGAGCCCGAAGAGGCCACTGCCGGTACTGTTGAGGTTAATTTAGCAGTGACTACTTCACCCCATGTTGAGGAAGCAGATGTTAACTCCGGGGAAGCTGAGAACCATCCAACAGAAGAGGGGTCTGGAGATGAGGATCCACAAAACCTAACGACTCAGAGTTCGGTTAGTGTGGACACCTTTCCCACTTCTGAACTCGTCTCTTCGAATGGTTCAGGTAAAGTGTTCTTTCAACATGTTAGCATTGTCCTGTGCATTGGTTTTGAGTATAGCACGTGAAATATCTGGCCAGTTGATGGTGCCATTGAAAACACTGGGGAAGACTCAAATTATCAGGATACACAATCAAGAAAAAGTATGTGAACCCTTTGATCAATGACCTCCAAAAAGCTAATTACAGTCAGGTGTTAGCACAAGTTAAGATAATTTGTTTGCATGTGTGGACTAGAGCTACGTCGACTGACAAAAATCACCTTAACTTTTTGAGTTTGTCCTGCATAAGAAAAATCCTAAAGGATAGTCAACGTCCCAAATTTCATTACAATCCATTCATGATATTTTCCATTTTATTTAAATGTTGGAACGATACTGAATGACTGACAGTGACATGCTAGCAAAGTCAAAAACCACAAGCCTACATAATAAAAAATATACAGGTCTTTAAAAGTTTGTCTTTTCCTTTCAGGTTATGATCCTGCTCAAGACCCCCCAGGTGCAGTAGACTCCCCCCCAGCCGACCGTGGTGACGAGGATTCAAATAGCACGTCAGGGGAGACAGCACCAGATGATACGACCGACCACAGTGGTCACATCCAACCCGCTGAGATACCAACAGCAGAGGTCGTCACAGTCGCTGATGACTCTGACACCAGTGTAGATTCTCCTGTTCTAAACAATCATCTCGTCACTTTTCTGACATCCTCACTCTCTGGAACCTTGTCTCCTTCTGTGGAGATTGAAGCCAGCTCTCCAGAGATTATCACCTTCATGCCTGAGAGCAATGCTTCATCTGGGACTGGACCTCTGGAGGACATCCAGGGCAAACTTGAGCAAGAAGGAATAGGAGAAAACCCAGAAATATTTCTCAGTAAAACCCCAAATAACACAGACAGTGATTTGGAAGTGAACAGAAAAGGCAGTAATCAAACGCAGGAATCAGACGAGGGATCGGGTGAATCATCAGGAGAAAAAGCCGAAATAAAACCAGAACTTCTGTCGACAAATCCAACTCTGACAACGGACCACACATCTGAGGGAGTTGATGGAGACACTGGCACTAGTGCACCACCTTCAGAGGTAAAAGTCACACTGATCCCCCATCAAACTCCCACTCCTGGCTGGGACCCGGAGCCTTCTTCCAGTGCAGAGCCTCCTGTCACTGAGGAATCTGGCGATGTCTCGAAGCAGCAAGAAACTACGGTGGAGATCACCACCAGCAGCATTAATGGTGAGTTTAAAGGCATATTTCAAAACCATACGTAGGCTTAAACACACACTTGCAGTCTTTAAAGTTGACTCTGAACAATTAGTGGCTGGTTCCTTTGTGCAGAAATGAGTCTTAATCAGCCACTTTCAAAATAAAAGTATGTCAAGAGAACTGTCAGTTTGTTTCTCATAAAACAAAAAGGTAAAAAAAAACGTTTTCCTTTATTTTTTTTGGTCTCATTTCATCTCTTATTTATACCAGAGACTTCTAATAGAGCTGCACAGATCTTTTTTTATAAATAAACTATTTGACAATGACAGACCAGGGGGATCTCATTTATTACAGATATAAATTGACTTTATAATTTAGACGTTTCAGTCTCATAAATTCAAAATGTGGCTTGTTAGGAGTATTTTCACTGTTTAATATCATTTATAAGTCTCTGCTCTCATTTTGCTGGTACGTCTATTAAATACATACAGTCATTATAGCTGCGTTCATTCCAAATGGCCTTAAATATTTTCTCTTTAAATTGTAAACCCACCTCCGTACAGCTGACCTGTAAATGTGACAACAGAAACAGCTCATCAGGTGGAGTCCACTCCTCACAGTGGGAGTCCTCCGACTGTTTATATGAAGTCAGATGTGAATGATTTTGAGTCATTTTATGAATTAACATCCCTGAAGTGTTTATGGTTTTACATTTAACAGCAGAACCTGGATCAGAAGGAGGGGGGGGGGAACCCGGCACAGATGATCCCTTAACTGAAATATGCACGTGGCATCCAAACAAGGAGGAGGACACCGTTCAGGACATGACCATCGCTGCTCCCACCTTGTTCCCAGGCGATTTCAAAGAAGCACAGGAGGAAGAGACCGCCATGGCTGCCTCGCTGCCGGCTGCTGAAGTTTCTGCTGCGAGACAAGAAGGCCTTTCAGGTACGCCATCAGAAGTGCTGCGTGTTTGGGAAGGACAGAAACAGCAGCTGGTGTTGGCATGGTCCGAGTCTGTCTCAGGGCAGAGATTTACTGCATGCTGCAGCTCAAGCTGACTCAGCACAACAGACGGATTAGCTTCTCATTTTGAATGAATTACTGGAGAATAACACAGCAGGCTCACAACAGGAGCAACTAAAATGTTTGTTTTTCTGTCACAGTTTTCTCATCATAAAGCAAAGAACTCTTTAGAATGAACTCAATGTGTGGAAACCTATTTGAAAATTGCACCTATTTGTTGGAGTTAAAACCATTTGAAGTTAATTATTTGTACTAAAGTAACTTGTTGATATCATTCCTGGTGGAACAGCTCCCTCTGCTGGTGTCTTTAGTTTGTTAATTGTAGGTTACAATCCATTCTGCAGACCGTTGTAAGAGACTGGATTTCTTTGTTAACGACTGTCTTTACACGTCTGCAGACGCCTGTCTGGAGAACCCTTGTTTGAACGGAGGCACTTGTGTCGACGGTGAAACTACAAGCTGCCTTTGCCTGCCGGGTTATGAAGGAGACATGTGTCAGACAGGTTCAGTGTCAACGATCTGATAAACACTTAAGACCTTCACACTAATGATACTTCAGTCATTTCTTAATGTTCCTTTTCTGTCTCAGACCTGGACGAGTGTGAGCCGGGATGGGACAAGTTTCAGGGATTCTGTTATCATCACTTCAGTAAGCGGCTGAGTTGGGAGGCGGCTGAGCAGCACTGTCGGATGTGTGGCGGGCATCTGATTTCTGTCATGACCCCTGAAGAACAAGATTACATCAATGGTAAAACTGAATTCACTGAGACCGGTGCTTAAGTCGGTTGCCTTAACTGATTACTCACAATTCATTTGACACTGATGCACTTTAGATGTGAGGACGTTATAAAGCCATCTCTCGATGTCGTCTAAACCATGTTAACTGTTTTTCACAGTGAAATATCAAATATATGTGAAACATTGTGACTTCTGAAAAACACAAGATGTGATTACACATGGTGAACTTCTCCAGTTCACAGGCTGCTGTTCCTCCGGCATGTGGTAAATCCCCCATGTTGGTCTCATTTCTCCCTTGAACACTGGAGTATTTCAGTTTAGAGTTTTCCTAAATGACACTATCAGAACAGGGATCTTAACATTCCTCCTATTTCAGGCTTGTTTAAAAAAAAAAAAAAAACCTTTGTCCAGACAGGACACAACAATGATCGTTCATGTCTTCCGTTTTATTGAGTCCATTGTTTGTCCTACAGGCTGTCATGGGTTTGGATTTGGTTTTGGTATTTTGTCTGGTAACAAGACGAGGAGATGATTATCTGACATTCCTCTGGTAGTTGTGTTTTAACTGTGCGGGCAGCTGCAGGTTGTATAGGCCGAAGCTCGCTGTAAAGAAATAAATGTAAACAGAGTTTTTGTAAAATGAATCCTTTGTTAGAAATTTGAAGTAGGGTTGTGTAACAGGACTTAATAAGTATATTTTGAGTTTTGACATGGAAGAGGTCATATTAAATGTCACTCCGGTTTACAGCAAACCTTCTCACCTTTTCATTTTAGACAAATACAGAGAATATCAGTGGATTGGGTTAAATGACAAAACCATCGAGGGAGATTTCCGCTGGTCGGATGGGAACCCTCTGGTGAGTTTGGTACCTGCTGGTTGGATCAAACTTAAAACAGTTTTGCCATCTCTGATCTGAGCTGTCAAATGCTTTTTTAATTTATTTCTTCTGTTTTAATCTCAGCTCTATGAGAACTGGTATAAAGGGCAGCCGGACAGCTACTTCCTGTCTGGTGAGGACTGTGCTGTGATGGTGTGGCACGATGGCGGCCGCTGGAGCGATGTGCCGTGCAACTACCATCTGTCCTACACCTGCAAGAAAGGCATCTGTAAGTTCTTTCACTTGGTCATTTTCTAATCTCTACTGTCTCCTTTTGTACTATCGCTAACGGTGAAGTTGTCCTTTTGATTTTCTTTTATGCTGCAGCTTCCTGTGCTGAGCCTCCCGTCGTTCCACACGCTAAGGTGTTCGGGAAGAAGCGGTTGCGTTATGAGACAAACACCAAGGTCCGGTACTACTGTGAACAGGGTTTTGTACAGAAACTGAATCCTGTAATCAAGTGCCTGCTCAGTGGCCAATGGGAGGAACCTCAAATTACCTGTGTGCCAGGTAAGGGCTTTAATTAGCTGACGTCTTTGCATCTATTTGTATTGATTTTGTCTCGTTATGGTAAATTTGACCTGTTTAAACTTTCCTATTTTTTTCCCTTTGTGACTTTGACCTCCATGTTCTGTAAATTTAACATTAAACTACGTTCAGGTGAGAAAACAACAAATAACAAAATCTTCTCCTAAAAACATGGTCCCCTGCTCATCAGGATTTCCTCTGACAGGAAAATAAACAGAGCTTAGACACAGGTTGCTGTTACTTTTCTGTTTTCCTCTCACTTCCAGCCCATTCATTGGAAGAGGACGTTGTTCTTGTTCTTCACAAGCAGGAAGATGCCGCCGAGGTCTCTTTCTCTGCCACAGAGAAAACAGCTCCAGAGTTCTGGGACATTAAGTGGAACGTATGAAGCCATCCTGCTTTAGTTTGTCTTTTTCTACTTTTCTTAGGTCTTTGCTGCAGCCTAGTTTCTGCAGGAAGAAAAACTCTGTAGAACTAATGATTAATATTAAATAAATCTCAATGCCGCACTTCTTACAGCCATCAAACAACTGGAACAGTGCTGTAGTCCAGATGTGTTTTTCCATCAGAGGAGAAAGTGAAGAATGTCTAAAGAGATCTGCAAGACTTGGATTTGTTCACTGGGTTGTTGTCCCTGCAAAGAATGACATAAAATAACTTGGAAGGTACCTGAGGATCCTTCTCACTAAACTGTTTTTTAACTAATTAATTAACACTGATTGTACAACCAAGTTTGTAAATTAAACCGACAGTGTAGTTTTAGCCTTCTTCATTTTTCCACTTTGATATATGTATAGAACAAAACACCTAAATACATAAATCATCCAGTTCTTTAGACCCAGTTATCAACAGAAACATACAAACATCTTAGAAACCATTCTGAAAACAAGTGTTAATCTTGTAAATGTAACTTTTTTCCATCTGTGTTAACATAAATAAACCAAATGAAATGTAGGATACCATCTAAACCAGGTAGGTGATAGGAAGGATTTTATCCCGAATGACATGTGAGGGTTTAAAGATTCTAGAAATATTTCAAAGGTAAATAAAAAAATAACTTAGTGTCTTTATTTTCATAATTTTATACCTGAACATAACATTAAATTGTCGTGAGTGCTGGACTTTAACTTTTTTGTAACAGACATCTGTGTGTGATAGTTTGTGATGTGATGACGTGATTCTCAGCATCAGCTGGTCTGACTTCACTAAAACCTGCTGCACTTCAGATCTGGAAGATTACTGGTTTGTTGTCCTTCATCTTCATCTTCATTTACCACAGCCTGCATTCCTGAAACAGATATACTCCTTCAATGTGCATCGAGCTCCAGATAAACATTTTTACTTTTTCACCACAAAGAAAGCTGTTTATAGGTTTCTAGTTATGGGAAATGTGGTTAAGTTTAATTAAGTGGGCGACAACATGTCAGGACTACGTGGGTTTTTGTAGAATACTGTGGCAACTCATTTCTGAATAAAACATAATAAGAAGACAACAATAAGAAGAAGACAACAACAACAACAACAACAACAACAACAACAACAACAACAACAACCCCACATATCAAGTGTTCATAACATCTCTGTACAAGCAGCTTTTTAACCACAACTGAAGACTTTTCTCAAACCAAACTAGTGTCAGGAAGCCTTACGTGCACTCCCATGTCACACCTGTTGTTAATCCATGATCAGTGATCATCAACCATCCACACAGGTGCATTTGTGCCTCTTTTTTCCCCTTTATGACTTTGACCTGCATGTTTTGTGGTCATTTTGTGCTTGTTTGTTATCTCTCTTACTGGTTTTGTGTTTCCAGCTGCTCATTATTCAGTTTAAGGTTTATATCTTGTGTCCCTGAATGGTTCGTATGAGTTGCCACATGCTTCCGTAGATGACGGATGATGTCACTGATTGTGTATTGAGGGCAGGTGTGTGATGTGAGTGCATATAAGACTGTCTGACACTAATGTCTGGTTTGCCTTGAGAAAGATCAGTTGTGGTTGAGATGGTACTTAAATTAGCTGCAAATTAATTCAGGAACTCACAGGACCAATAAAACCACATGGGTTTAAATATGATAAGGAAAAAACTCTGCTGCAGCACCACTGAAAATAAGTTTCTCTCATTCCTCATGCTTGCTGTCAGCTGGGGAAGTGTCTGGGGATCCTTTTGTCTTGGAGTCTCACTGTGCTTCTGCACTATTGTGCCATCTTGAAGGAAATGTTCCTACTTCACCTGCTCTGCTTTTATTATTTTATTTAAAGCATGTTAAAATACTCACAGGAAAATAAATGAGCTTTTTAGCCAGAGCTGAGAGACCTGACTTTCCATGTGCACACATCACTTGTTTAAAGCGTGCACATCACTGACTCTGCTTGATCTCTGGTGCTTTTTATTTCCATGTGAATCAGACTTTTTGCTATGATTTGTCCATATGAGCTGTACTGTATCTGCACTAGCTTGTGTTTGAGTTTTAATTTTAAATGTGTAATTTAACTCTGGCTCAAAAGTGAAATCTGCTCTTCTGGAATCATTCAAGAAAACAAACATTTGTTCACATCAAAATGTTGATGATACAACTAATGCAACAAGTTCATCTACTGTAGTGTTTTAGTTTTTAAATTACTGTGATAGACTGTGAGTGAAGAAGTCCTGTTAGCTGTATCCAATGGGCACATACTATATATATGTACAAGTAGAAATGATCTAGTAAATATGGATCCAATGAAAAAAGTTGTTTTAATGTAGTCGGCGTTTTTACTGTCACTCATTGATTAAACTAAACATTAACATTAAAATGTTTGTAAGAATCTATTTGTAATATGTATCGTGACTCTTAATCACCACATATCTTTAATTATTTTAGGACATATTTAAGTTATTTTTATGGAATATTACTTATATGTGACTCATAGTAAAACCTCTAAATGCAGAGCTGCAGCCTTCACATCAGTTTGCATTGGTTACTGTGTGTGTGTGTGTGTGTGTGTGTGTGTGTGTGTTCAGATAAGACTGGGTTTTGATTTTTTTTTTTTATGGCCTCTGCATGAAGTAGTCGGAGTCAAAATATTTGCAAGTTATTTGAGAAGGAAAGAAACGCTCCACTGATACAGCCCTCACTGTATCACGCTGTTGTTTCCGATGCTACCACAAGGAGCTGCCAAAGTAATAAAGTTTCAAATGTGACGTGAAGCTGCTTTTTGTTGCACTCTCTGTTGGTTTGGAAGGAAAAGTACTGCAATACTGAGGTAAACTAACCTTTAATTATCCTTTAGAGAATCTCATTGTTACCTCTGAATGTACCTGAGTATATGTATAAATTAGAGGTAAAAAATGAATGATGGAGCAAGTGAACTCTGTGCACACACATTTTTATTAAATTACATGCAATTACTTTATCTGCAATTAATTTACAGATAAAGTTTGAGCTGCTTTAAATGAACTCACAGGAAGCGGAACTCTCAACAAGACATTACAGCTCTAGTGGAAGACAACTTTGCATGTATGTCATTTCCTTTACCATTTACGTTTAGTGCCACTAGTAATTAAATTATTGACAGACGCTGATGTTATCTAAACTGAAATTTCTGGTCAGTTTCTGTCAATAGGAAGAAATAAGGCCAACAAAAACACTTAAATATGTGAAAAGTCCAAACATATGGTCTCATTTCTTAGTGTTTAGGGCGACTGTATGTGTGTAAAACAGATGTAATATAACTATATGATTCTCTGGTGAGTAATTGTCTGATGCTTCACATGTGAGGTTTCTTGCAGGGAACCGATTTGTCCCATCAGAGGATTCCTGTAAATACTACCGTGCAGTAAATATACTTCATTTGTTGTTTTAGTTTTTTCTTGCTGCTCTGAAATGCTCAACGAACCCTTTGGGATTCATTCGAGGCTACCTGTAGCAGTAGGCTCCATAAAGATGCATCATCTTGTTGGGGAATCCAAATGAGTGCACCCCTGCATCAGGGACACCCCCACAGTGCTTCCTGGGGTTGATGATGGGAAACCGTACGCTGCCGTCTTTCAGCCATCCACCATCACACTGGTCGAAGTTTTGGAAACGCCAGGCGGCGTAAAGCTGGCCGACCAACGCCAACTCAGCTCCCTGATGTTTACATGTGTGTTCTGCCTGCTCGAAGGAGAAAGAGCCCGATTTGTAGAAGACAGAACCTGTGGGAGGAGAAGATTCACTGAAACGTATCCAGACAGTATCATTTTGGTAAAACCACTATACATGAGTCCTTTGTTTCCCAAGTTTCCATCTCATTATGATTGCAGTGGAAGTTTCCAGGGACAGACGGCCAAGTATTTTCCAAAGAATGAACTTGATCATGTTTCACTGACAGACTTTGTTGTTCTGTCAACCTACCTTCAGCCCCACTGTTCCACTGTAGCTCCTGAAGGTCAACTTGTTGCTACAGTACACAAACCTGACATTTAGACCCAGAACTGTAATACACTGCACACTGGTTATGAACTAAAGTAACAACATCCTTGTCTAAACACAGATGCTCCATTGGAATTAACTGTAGACTTCCTGGAACGGTTTCTCTGCTGGGACGTTTGATTTGGACACTGAGGATGAAACATCTTTGAAATGGTTAAACAAACACCACCTACACTGTCAGCTATTCTTACAGATGAAACTCTTATGACTTCCAGAATCAAATGTTAAATTATTGGACATACTTTATGGAGAGGATTCTGGTGTTGGTTTAATAAATCTTTGATGAATCTTTAAATCTGCGTTAGTTTGTTGAATTTCAGCCTCTACACTAATAAACAAATTAACCCTCTCGCTGGCTTTTGTTTCATTTCTTCTGAAATTACATCATGAATGAATGTTTGGTTTCCAGAACACATCACACTGCAGCTAATGTGCAGCCTCCTCCACAACAGGGTTTTCACTTTAGCTGTTCTTAACACTTCAAGTATCGAACAATGTTTGCAGAGGCATCATTTTACTGTTAGATGTTAATAGTACCAATAGCAGCTAAATTAATTTAACCCTTACAGCTCAAATGAGATGATATATTCAAGTCTCAGCCTGATGAGGAAAAAGCTGAGTCAGAGTTTATTTTCAGCCAGTGCTAACTTCCTGCTGGCTGCTCTGACCAAAGTGGTGGCACCATGGTTGTATTATAACTGGACAGGAGATCAAAACATGCCACCTATTCAACCCTATGATAGTTGCTCAGTAGTGCAGTATCTGTAAAAAAATAAAAGGACCAGTTTGGGTCACGTGATTTTAGATGGAAGTTGTAAAGCTATTTCGCCAAAAGCTGATCCTGGAACACCACACTCACACCTCTACCAGGAAGCAGGCGGGACCAGTTCAGGGAGACGAGGCTCTGTCATTCCCTAAAGCAGCTAGTGAAATTTGAACAAACAGGAAGAAATGATGCCTTTGTTGGGAAATATCAAGGTGTGTGGGTTGTGCTGCTTTCAGTTTTGTCAGTAAACAAGTCCCAAAGAGTCTGATAAGAATCGGATCTCACAGGATCCGAGCCAAGCAATTCAAAGCTTACCAGATGTCTGAGAGGTGAAGCAGAAAGTGTCAAACCGATCCACATCTTTATTCTTTGGTCCATAGCTGCGGATGCCAGGAAGCAGCTCTCCTCCACAGACGGGTCGAGGACGAATAATGGGATAATGAACTGTTCCATCACGGAGCCAACCAGCATTGCACCAGTCCAGACCTTCTGTCCAGGCTGCAGGGAGAAACAAAGCTCCTTTAAGAGAGCTGCTCGAGCAGCAGACTACTAGTATTATTTGATGATTAACTCTTTGTGCAGTGTGTGGCACCTCGATAGAGCTGGTTGTATGTAGCTAATGTGCCATCTTGCTCAGCACAAGCCTCCTTGGCTTCATGGAAAGTGAATTTGTAGCGTCCGTGTTTACTCTGATATGGAAACACAACACCTAGAAATGGAAGCCATCCTGTCAGTGTTTATAATTCAGTTAGTGTTTCCTGTACTTCCTGTGTTTAATCAAATACATGATTCCCAACTACAAACCGTCAGCCCTGATAAAACTCACACCTCTATTTATTACATATGAGGAGAATTTTCAATAACACCAGTGACAGTGGGCAGATTTCAGGCATGTGCTTTAGTTGCTGTATCAGGAAACAGCTCATGGACACTGAACCAATTGTCAATTACCTTCGATCCTCAAAGTAATGACAACGTTCTCATCCTCAATGCCGTTGACAAGCTCACAGCGATACATGCCATCATCTTCCAGCTCAAGATGACCGAGCTGCAGTGAGGCGTCCATGGCGTGGGCATTTCGGAGAGATGCCCTCGGTCCAAGATGGCCGTATGGCTTGAAGGCATGTGCATTTGATATCATGATGATGTTCTCAGACCCCACCCGTTCTGGCTCTAGCTTTGTCCATTTCACTTTGTAATGACTGGGTTTTTCTCTGAGGATACACGGTAAGGTGACGTTATCTCCCCTTCGGCCAACAACCTCGGCGTACACAGGTGGGTCAAGGAGATACTTCAGCTGTTTAGACGCTGCAGAAAAATTGAAAGTTTTAAAGCCATCAAATATTCAAATCTGATATATATGAAAATATCAAACATGTTGCAGAGTAGCAGCATGTCTATTAGTCTCAAACTACAACCTGCAGCATGACACTCAGGTCTGTCCAGTCAGGATACAGAACTGATGCTGTGTCAAAACCCCCGGTCTGTGGTGTCTCATAGAAATCTAAATGGTACCCTTCAGTATGTGACGCACAGGGGGGTTTGATCTTCTGAGTGGTTAGGAGGCGCCTCTCTCATAAACCTTTTAGAGAGGAATATCTCTGCACTACTGCTGTTGTTTAGTCTGTGTCACAAGAGGCTTTGACAGCACCTCACCACACAATGAGATATGGAGCAAATCTCTAATAAAAATACTGAAAAGTTAAATCATTTAGTTTATTGACTCCACTAACAGTCACCACCACTGAATATAGATCAAATTTGAATGTGTTGGACATTAAGAGTAATGGCAACTCGTTTTTTTTATTAACAATTAACAATAAACGGCAAATCACAAATACGGCAGAGAACAATTTTTCTCCAAATATCCAATCTTCCAGTACAGCATCCAGCTTTTCAGTGTATGTAAACCTTTTTGTGGTTTTATTTAGGCCTCATCTGTGGTGTCCTGACCACCTCCACATTACTCACTTTCATTTAATACATTTTAATTTAGACGCTAATCAGCCATCATTCATTTATCCAGACGTGACTAATCATACAACACATGACTCTGCCCTGTCCACGACTCTACCTGCTCTGCTGGGGGTGTACATAGCTGAAGAGCAGGTGAAGCAACTTGATGTTAAAAGAAGAATCAGAGCAGACTTCATTGTGGAGCGAGTCACTCGTCCAGCTCCTGCTGTTCACAAGAAAAGAACAGAGTTTACCTCTGCACATACAGACGCACCAGAGAGTAAGCAGGTGTATTTTACAGCAGTATTCAGTATTTTACAGCAACACAAATCCCAACAACAGGTCCGTCATCTATTACAACTCTTAATCTGAATTAATAAAATAAAGAGAACCATGCAAACCTTTAAAGTTGAGAAGGTGCAGCTCTCTCATCAACCTCCTGCTTTGTCCCACATGACGAAGGTTTTGATGGTTTAGAAAATTCCCAAATAATTCCTGACTGGGATGAGAACCAGCTTTTGTTGATACCTGTTTGTCCCTCTGTCCAAGACCTGAATGAACAGCTGTCACTCAGTTCATCTCTCTCCCTCTCACCCCCTCTCTCTCCTCACTCTGCTCATATCCACAGTGTGTAAACAGGATTGTTGTCCTCTCTGCTCCAGATGTTAATGACGGTCGGACTCGCTCGTGGTGTTTGTTTTTCCTCCGGTTCAGTCAGTGGAACAAAATAAGTGTATCAGAAAAACCTGTAACAAAATAAATGTTTTGTACACTTCAAATATTAATTCAATGAATAATACGACAGAAAATGAAAAGGAAATTCACCATAAGTAATTTAAAAGATGTACATACGAAAATAAAGTGAGCATTGAAGTAGATGAGGTTTAAGGTTTAATGGACTGTGTGGAACGACAAGTCTATTTACATTTGAGACCCAAACTATACACTAACAACACGAACCCAGTTAAAGGTCCAGCATTTTACTCATTTGTAATTTTTAACCCATGAAGACATGTTCAGAAAATCTTTCTCTAAAACCTTGTACTTTGCTCCGTATAATACAAATCAGCAAAGGCAGTTTGTTTTCTTCTGCTTCAGCTATTTTAAAATTCCCATAAGAAGAGAAGGTGCTAATTTATTCTAGTGCAGGTGTATTTTTATCATTTGACCAATAAAAACGATTCAGATTCAGTAGATTTGCAGTGTACAATATTGGCTCCTGCTGTCAAACAGTATAATATAGCATACAGTGCATCAGTGATGAGCCACTGCTGTGGACAACAAGCCTGTCTCTGTATTCTAACCTTTCCCAGAAGGCTGTTGCCAAAGAGGACTGTAGTGTGCATTCAGCCATCTTTGTTATTGCCCACATGGCTCTGGGGGCAGCGGCAGAGGAAGCTGTGTTGGCTCAAGTTTCCTCTGCCACCGTGGCCCCTGGGCACAAGGGCCACATTGTGAGAGTCACAGTCCTCCACTCAGTGACAGCAGGCGGCGGTCACACAAACACGGCCCAATGTGGAAAAAAGATGAAATAATGGGATTCTTCTGTTTTTGCTTGTGTTGCTTCTCCATTGTGCTCCGTCGTCAATGGGACTCTTTCTCAGTCTCCAATTAGTATTCGCTCAAACACCTCTAGGTGACAACAGCCAGCAGTCTCAGCAGCACTCTGTCCATCTTCCATATTTGGGACCTTTTTAGTTTTGACACTCATTTAAAACCCATTTAAAAGAAATAAATGAATGAAAATAAAAATCCTATAACACACGTGTTATGTGACTTCCTACAGTTCTGGCTCTGTTAGACATTTACATGGACTGTCTTCAGTGTCACCCAGTTCTTTTCACACTTCAACTTTCACGCTTACTTTTTAACCCAGCCACTTGTCAACACGTCTACCTTTTAATTTCTTCCCCTTTTGTGTCTTTCTCTTCACTTTTCATCAGAAAAACCAGGTTGGAGGAACGAGCAGCACAAACATTGCCCTCTGCTGTATGAAGTGTGTATAAATACCAGACGCCAGAAACCAATGAACAGCAGACTGAATCCTTTTAAACAGACTCATTAATAGACTATTGTGACGCACACAGTGTTTTACACATTACACATGTCATAGGTCAAACTCAAGGTGGTTAAAGCTGAGTGAAGCTGAGTGACCTTACAGACACCTTTAGTTCTTTGGTGCACAAGGAAAAACATCACGTCCGATACAGGCACATCAACCACACTGACGGGCGTGATAGTGACGAGTGGGGGACTTCTTTACCTGTCTGTGCCCAAAAGCCACTTTTTAATGTGATTAAATCTGCAAGTACTGTGTGTTGAACAGAAAACCTCCTTTAAATAGTTTCTGCCTCCATCATCAGCACCTTGTCATAACTTGTGGCACTGAATGTCCCTTTTGTCCACGTATAACAGATAAACAAGGCTGATATTAGAGCAGGTCTGGCCTGCCTGCAGCCCTGATGCAGTATCAGTTTGCCAGTTGCACTAGTGCATGACTCTGTTGATGAAAGGCGTCACAAGTGGCGGGGTCACAAGGGCAGCTTGGTGCAAAAATTGTGCAATATTTCTACCACTCAGGACGAC
Source organism: Anabas testudineus (assembly GCF_900324465.2). NCBI lineage: Eukaryota > Metazoa > Chordata > Actinopteri > Anabantiformes > Anabantidae > Anabas > Anabas testudineus. The sequence continues at coordinate 2,028,938 of NC_046625.1, forward strand.
TCCCCCCTGTACGACTCACTAACTCGAGACGTGCTTAACATTCTTACAGATTCCTCTTTGCTTCTTCTCTCCACTGAGAGTGACAGTTTTTGAGCACAGTGACAGATTTGAGTGAAATGTTAATGACAGCTGAGAGGCCCTCCATGCTGACCCAGGTTACCTGTACCCCCCACTATTCATGTCATGCACAAAAATGCAGGTATGTGTGATGACTTTGCATACATCAGGCATGTCATGGAGTCTAAATGGAACACAGACAGGCAGGAGAAAAAAAACAATACTGACGTGTCATTAATGTTTAGGACTATATGGTGTGTGGGCCAGTGGGGTGCTGGGTTTGGAATCCCAGCAAATATACATTTGTAAATGGAAGCAGTGCAGGTGAACACATCAGCCACTAGAAGCATCCACCACAGCGACCTCAACATTTTAGGCTCTAAGCATGCAGCATTTCACTAACGGGAAAAACACTCAACAATTAAACGAGTATTACGTTTCTTCATTCAGAAGTTATGCTAAAATTATCTGACATTGATCAGGTTTGATTTGCATGCTGTGCTGATGGTTATCAAGAGATCAGTGTGATTGATTGTATTTCTGTGGTGAACTGACTGTTGAAAACTCTACTGTGCCAAGTGTTACGAAATATTTGATCCAAGAAGGTTAGAAACCTTTCAACCTTCTGCCTGCAGCACTTTAGCGTTGTTTAACTTTTAGTCCAGAGGGCGTGAGGTGTTGATGAAAACAGGAAATGCTGTATATTAGTGCAAACGGCCGGTCACAAACAAAGTCGAGGCAAAAAAAGGAGAGCGCACATTCGACCCGTTGTCCTTAACAGTGAGTGATTCACTGAGGAGCCCGAGGCTCTTCATCCAGTCACTTACCAGTTAAGTTAGTTTTGAAACACGTGGAAACAGTGTGATAGTCACAGGTAGATATAGATCTTTGGCTAGAGAAGGGAGAGAGATAAGCTAACATTCCCATACCTGACGTCTCCACCAAATGCCAAAACACAAACCTCGTGTGTGTGTGTGTGTGTGTGTGTGTGTGTGTGTGTGTGTGTGTGTGTGTCCCTCTGAGGAAAACACGTGATGACTACTGTACATGCAGCCTTTGGTAGATATTCAGATCTGAAATGGCCACAGGATTTCAAGATGATGAATGTGATAAATGCAATGATTCTTTGACAGATACGAACGGACCCACCCACTATTCTGGACGTGTACAACTCCAGAGTCGGGACATGTGCAAGAGAAAATCAGCTGATGTGTCCTCACACCCTGGACATCCTGTTCCAACTCCTTCCCTGTGGTCAGTGCCACAGAATCTGCTCCGAGAACAGCTTCATCATTTACGGTTGATCCAAACAACCTCTGTGACACTAACGCACAAGAACTGTGATCATCATGCACTAACATGTATGTTCCATGAACCAATGTGAAGCTATATACTGCTGGGTTAAGTTCCTTTGACTAACATCGGCCGTTTGCTTGTTGTCATGTTACTGTCTATTTTCCTTGTCCTTGTCACCATGTGTACGTACGTTGAGAAACTGAAGTCAAGTTCCTCGTGCTGATTTGGATTCTGATTCTGTTTTGCTGCCACCATGGAAAAAAAAAACAAAACTTCAGTTTCTTGTCATAATGACAAATGTTTCTTGTTTCGGTGAAATATGCTGGTTTGTTGTTACAAAAAGCAGCTCTGGTTTAAATTTGTGTTCTTTGACTTCCAAGTTATTTCTACAATAATGAGGCTGCAACATAATCACTGGCTTATGCTGGAATATCTTCGAGGGAATTGATTAATGACACCACTTGGATGGGACGGGGTGATCAGTAGGAGTTGGATCTGCATCATTATTTCCTCCTGTTGCTTAACTTTGCTTAACTGTTTAGTTAATAAACGTGTTTTCTTTATTCAACCAGTCAGTCTGTGTTCTCTTGGCTCAGTGTACAATAGTGTCAAGTACCCGCACAGCTTCTTATTGCAGGTTCTTTGTGTTACATAACGGGCAGGTTTGGTCCTGTACTTATCTGGTTTCATCTGGTGCAAGATTTTCTTGTAGCCTCCATGGTGTTACTACTGATGCTTTCCCGCCTCTGACTGGGAGATTGTGTTATCAGTGGGCCCCCAGGAGCCAGCCTACTGCACTGATGTACTGACAAGAAGCATCTACTTACTGTGGAACACCGCAAAGGAAAATCTGCAAAGTTTGAGGCTTCATTTGAGCAGTGGCTCATAAAGGAAAGAAGTCCAGAGTGTTCATGTAAATGTCCATGCAGACCTCTGCATAGACGGGGGTTATAGGTAACCTTAGGTCACAGAGGTTCGTAGAGCTGACGTGCACACCCCCTAAACCTCAACAATGCATCATGTGAGCTGATGTTAACATCATAAAGTTGGCAGGAGGCAGGATTGAAACAAGGGATACGTGAAGAGATGAAGGGGAAGATGGAGCGGCTAGAAGAACAAACAGGAAATGAGTCAAAGTCACAACAACATTTTTATTGTCAGTAAAGATTCGCAGTGGTCCAGGTGAAGGTATCTGGAAGTTGAGTCATGACAACTGGACTTCCTTCTTGTTAGGTCGAAACATTTCAGTAGTCATCAAGTAGCTTCTTCAGTCCAGTTGCCATGACTCAACATCCAGATTTTTATTAGCATTGATTAGAACCTGTATCTCAAACAATTATTTAAATGATCTCATATGTACTGTATACCTGAAGACTGAGCAACAACACTTTAGCTTCATAGATCTAAAAACCAACACACTGTAACGTACAACAAGTATTATCAACAATCTGATGCAATGTCATGGTGACCTGGACACTTCTAGCACGAGATATGCACAAGACTTCCTGTCTGCCACGAGTCTGTCAGCTGAGTAAAGTCTGAAATGACAGCGACTGTCGGCCTCTTTCCTGCAACAAAAACCATGACTGTAATAGACGGTAACAACTGCTCTGGAAGAGGATCTGAACATTTAACTCAGAGATGCAGGATCATCAGCTCAAGCTGTGAAAGACAAACGGGAGAAATCAGATGAGTAAATGTGTTGGTGGCAGCACGTCAAGTTTGGTGCAGCAGTGTTTAATTGTAGATTTAGATCATAGTAACACTCCTGGAATCTCTTTCAGGTGAAGCGCAGTATCACGATGTCCATTAAAACATCCAGTCACATGAGAATGTAAATATAACAAGACTTGAGCTCAGCTCTGACTTCACAAGGACACAATGTACACGTTAGTTTCAGTATCAGCAGTAATTCACTGAAGTACTTGATTCTCTTTAGGTGGGGATACATATAATAAGATGAATCCTATAATACTCAAGTCACTTGTACTTGTTTTTTGGCAGTTTGGAAGGAGAACGCCCCCAAAAACTGAATTAACACTGGACGACCGACAGACCAGTGGAATTTCAGGCAGTAGACAAACATGGAAATCATTGAACATGAACATGAAATCAGTCATCAATCCTCGTGTGTTCTTGTAGCAAAGCAAACACGGACACCAGCACAGCCTGCATTGTGTGTAATATAAACAGTTCAGTGTCTGTTTGGTTCAGGTTTCTGCCACTTTTCCATTTAACCATCACCAGGATGGCGCCATCCGTGTTTGATGTCTACCGTGATTGCAAGCCGTGTGTTGTGTAATACAGCATGTTTACTTTCTTCACTTTGTTCAGAGGACACGTCAGTCACATCACCGGTGCGCTGAAAACCTGCAGGTCCAGGGGTCACCGTCCTATCCTGTTCTCCAGCAGCAGCAGTAGTTAGGTGATCCTACACCTGTGGACTCACCCCTCGGTAGGTGTCTCAGTGTGTGAAGCTCCCGGTTTGTTGATTGAAGTGAAACCTGTAACTACCTGCATAGATGAAGTGATGAGGAATGAGAGCATTTGAGGAGAAGGGACGAGACGAGACTTGCCTGGATGTCCTGAGGCTCCTGATGGCCTCAGGTGTTGAAGGTTTACGTTACTTTAAAACATCACCAAAAAACAGTTAGACAAACACACGACTCATGAATCAGCTGCTCTAAAGTCGGGATGCATCGATCAGTCTTCACTTGGGTATGAAATAGAAAAATCACCATCACATTTTATTACAAACATTAATTTAAATAGGTCAGTACGTAACCAGTAAGTACTGGTCGTAACGTTAACGTGTTACCTTGGTTGACACATTGATCCATAAAGAAAATACAATCAGTCGGTACATGATCTGACTTGACCACAGAGAAGCACACTGACATTTATACACAGGATTGCATCACAGCTGATTTTTTTTCTGGGATCTACCATGAGAAAAACACACCCACAAGAAGACAAATGGTTCATTAACAGAGAACAGACTGTACAGTGGTCTCTACCTGTGTCACGCACCAGTCAAGTCTCTGTTTCCAGGACACACAGCAACCTTACACCCTCTTAAAAGTAAAATACAGAAAGACACATGCAAACAGGATTATTTTAAAATACATAGAGAGAGAAATGGACCATTTTAGAGATTTCAGTACTGACGCAATTCCCGAAAATCTTAATTTACAGGAAAAGTAAATATGAATAATCTCTCTAAGGTTGTTCCTATCAACATAACCAATGCCATCTTAAAACCTTAAAAGCCTTTTGGTTCTTACTAAGTATTTTTAGATGTAGCCTCATTTTTTCAAGTTAATTTCTAAAACATCACAACAACATCATGTTTATCAAGCATTTCTCAGACAGGATAAAATGGGACATTTGTTAGAGACTATTTACTGCAGTGGATTAAATGACTGAGTATGAGTCAGTGGTGATTAAACAACATGTTCCCGAGTACAGGTCGTGAGGTTTTAATGGTTTTTAGACAGTCAAGCTTTGCACCACAGAGTAAAACAGACTCTTATCAGGGTTTGATACACAACTGATTTAATGAGCCATTCGCAGTTTCACTGTACCGGCCGTGTGTACTTAGACTTGCATGGCTTAATCTTTGAGACAAGCATATGCTACTGGCAGGATCAACCACGTTGCCTTCAGGCACACACCGTACTTTAATGTTTTGATCTTTTCATGTGTTGATTATGAAAAAACAAAGAAATTATAACTTTATCCTGGAATAAAAATTGTAGGCAGGATCAGGTGCTAATCAGTGAGTGAGACACAAATTGAAGTCAGACTGACTTAGTGACACGAGGCTGGACAGATAAGATGCCGAGCAGACAGTTATGTGTGGTCTCGAGTGGTAATAGTTCAAATTCCCACAAATCATAACAGCATTCCTGTAGTTCATACACCTTTCTGAAGAAAAGGCGGTGTCTGTTGATGAAGAATAGATACAGGTGTGATATCTCTCATCAGCTGAAGTATGAGCAGGATGTCTAAGGCCACCCCAAGCTGTTCTGTAATCAGTGAGTCTACAAGGTCTAATCACAGCCTTTCCCTTAATCACGTGTGTTCTCCCCTCAAAGTCACGGCCGTGCCCTCATCCTTCTTCTGTTGTGACTGTGAACGGTAGAGTTAATGATCTGTGTTGTTGTGGTTGGTATCCTTTCAGCAAATAATGCGTAAAGGAGACCATTGCCGTTATTTTATCTTTTTGACATGATCAACTGAACACTGAATTTATCTGACTGACAGATTTAAACTCAGCTGTCCAAAGAATCTGGACAATCAAAGAATCATCCTGTGGCACCTGGTTTCACATTTATTCTTAGGAATGAACTTGACTGTGGATTTTTTTTTGTGACCTTCCCTTTGTCTGTTTATCCTTAACAGCTAATAAGCAAGCAAACTGTTATGAATGATGTCAGGAACATAAAGTCACTCCTGTGCATCAGAGCAGCTTCTTTTCCGGAGCAGTAAAAGGTGCTGTTTTGATTTGGTGAGAAGCTGAATCCCCATAGATCAGAGCAGAGCACATTTCACTTTAGCTAGTCGTGAAAAGTTTATTGATGACTGGTCCATTCTTATTCCCAATCCTTTGGCGGGTCATAATCATAACAGTGCCCATTTATAATCCAGTGTTTTGATGATATTCTGAAATCTTTGTTCTGAACTCAAACTCTCCTTTACAGCAGTCGATCTCGATCAGTTCTCATCTGAAAGCTCTAACGGACATTTTTTAAACAATATTTTGTCTGAATACATTTAAACTTGCAAATACTCTGTGTCTATGTGTCATTTGCATCCTCAAATTATTATTTATTATTATTATTACCCATTACAAATTATTAAAGCTCACAAAGTTCATAACTGCGTCATGAAAGTTGACCTGTGACTAAAACATGACAAAATTTCAAACTGAGCTCCACTAATTAAATCTGGACTAAAACTGAGAGAATATATTTCTAAAATATGACTGAACACTTTTCAGGAAATGAAATAAAATCCCTGTCAAAATTAACACAGTTGTGCATCTTTAAGACTTCAACTGTCAATCAGCTACAACAATATGCATCAATATCTGATGCCTGAATTTGTAATATCACTCTAAAAGTCAGTAAATGGGTCAAGACAGAATGAGTCAGAGGTTTGATGTTGGACCGTGTCAAACCGTGTCACTCCTGGGATGTAAAATAGTGACAATAGGGACTTCAAAGTGTCAGTGTGTTGAAATAAGTTGTCGTCCTGAACCTGGAAAAGTCAACAACCAGTGAGGCTGTTTGAACTTTTTGGTTCTTGGCTACACAGTCAACAAATAGTTCAAAGTTCAACATTTTTTTGTGAACTTTGAAGCCAATCATGATGTCAGGTAACCAACATTAGACGTGTGCTGTAGCTGTCATGGGAAAGAGTCAAACTGATCAGTGTTAACTTACAGTGGAAGCATCAGTGGCTCTAAAACAACACTTATGGCAGGATGGGGCTTTTCCCAATTTGCTGTGCAGCAGCTAAAATTAGTCGAACTCTGCAACATGGACACATCACTGTTAAAATCCTTAGAGATGGATTCTCCAGATGGACTAGAGTGCTAATAATTCAGAGACCACAAACATTTGTCATGGAGGCTGCTGCTGCTTCGACACTCTTCTGTGAAGATGTGGAGGTCAGTGTGTGGGTTCCAGTGGAACATGGAACATGGAAAGGAGCAATGAGCCCTGAACTCCACTGTTCTGCTACTTATCAATCATGAAGTAACAAGGACCTACTCATTCTGATGTTTCTGTTAATTATGGACAAAATAGACTAAGAAATGAGTAATTAAAGAGCTGTTTCTAGTGTTTTCAGGAACAACTTGTTAATTTAACCATCAGATCATTCCTGGTTCCTTTCTCACATCTTTACTGTACTGTAGTGTGAAGTGTCCCCACAGCAGCTTCTATTTAAAAATATTCAAGCACTTCAAACCGTTTTTAAGTTTCAGCAGCAGGTGGGCAGGGCCAACACAGACTTTGCCTTATTTGTGGAGGAGGCAGGTCTGGTAGGTGTGACCCAGCAGGACAAAAGCACACATGCAAGACGAGTTGTGGTGTCTGTCCGTGAGCTTCTTTTTCTCCACCCTCTCAAACACATCAGCCTCTCGTCTCAGCACTGAGGACACTCCCTGCGTGAATGTGAGAGAGACGGTGTGTTGGATGTTTTAATCCCTGTTGTCCCTTCAAGTACGAACCACATTGACCTTCTCCTCCTCGTCTCGCTGGGAAGAAAACATGACAGACACGGCAACCAACATGCGACTGAAGCTGCCGCTCACCTGCTTCATCCTGGAGATCATCATCATCATCCTTTTCGGAGTGCTGGTGCAGTATGACAAGGAGACGGATGCAAAGAAATGGCATTTAGAGAAGAAGAGTGAGAACAAATCTGACTATGAAAATGACTTCTACTACCGCTACCCAAGTGAGTGACCTGTTGATGTCTTGAGGTTCAGGGTCAGAGGTTACAGTAAGGGTCAGGGGTCAAGAACACCCAATTAGTAATCTGTGCCTTATCTGTGCATGCTGTACTGCAGCAAGTTCTGAAGACCTGCTCTATAACTAATGTTCTCCTCTGAGTGTTTTTCACAGACAGTAAGTCTCAGAGTCCGTGGTAAAACAGAAAATACTCGTAGAGCAGGAAGATTTAAGGTATTATCTCAAAATGAATGCTATCTAATACCATCATGTATGGCTTTAGTGTTAAATCAAGGCAACATTTTCACAGTTGATCACTCGTACTTTTATCTCGTACTCCAAAAATAATCTGGTCTTTATGAGACTCGTTTCACTGTACTTGTGTCTTTTTAATGATGCTTAACTCACTAACTCTAAATCTAAATCTTGTCATCTTTTACATGCTCCCTCTGTGATTTTCACAGTTCTGTAAGTATGCTCAGTTTGCATGTTGTCCCAGTTCATTTACATATTTAAAACCTGAGTTTTGTCACAGTATTAACACGGTTCACACTTCAACTGGAAAATGTTCCTTCAAAGGGATGAAAAGTTGCTGAGCTGCTAATTGGATGGTTCTGTTCTTTTTGGAGTGAACATTTCATAACTGTGTCTTCCAGTCCACTGCTGTCCCATAGATTCAGACCCATTGATGGTTAATTTCCTGTTTTGTTTGTTCTGATGGTGCAGACAAAAGCATTTTTTCTTCATAGGTTGCAAGTGAACACAGGCCACTAACCAAGTGTTTCCGTAAATACACACATTTTCTGTCCATTAGATAATTACTGAACACAAAACCTAAATGTGTTTTGCAGCAGTAATTAAAAAAATGCTCCTGATCATCATTTTAAACAATGAATAAATGTATCTCCAAAGCAGTAAAAGGGTCATACTGACCATATTTGTTCATTCACCATAAGATGTTTCATGTTTTCACAGTGAGAAAATTTAGTCAAGAAGCGGGAAAGTCATCGTGGTTAATGTTTTAAAAAGTCAATATTTAACCAAACCACATTTAGCTAAACCGTTTATTAGTGTGTATAAACATTATTTCTAAAGGGTTGTATATGTACAGTTCTCATAACAGGTAGAACTGCAGCTTAAGTTTAAATTCTATAATTCACTTTTAAGTTCAGCTTTAATAAATCAGCTTAAAGGAATAAGACTGAGGGCTCGTGGACATGTATCAACACGTGAGACCCTGTCTTGGTTAAAGGGCTGTTATCCCTCAGGCAGGAGGGAAGGAAATATAGAGATGCAAATGTTTTCCTAACAAATGCATGCTCTTCTTATGTAACTATGTTTGAATCCCCAAGATGAAACCATCCACCTGCAGGCTGTTATTCCCCTGAACTGTTCACCTTAAAGTAACATCTAGCCTGAGGCTCAACCAGCAGCAGCACTTATAATGAAGCTGCTAATAGCTAACGCCCCCTTGGAGCAAGTTCTCTACTGAGTTTGGAAATTTCTGTGTCAAAACAGTTTAATCAAAAACAGACTAATGTAGTATTTTAGGTGAAATATATCTACATCAATTGAATATGTAGCATTTACATAAAAATCAAATAAAAGGCCAAAAAAGGAGAAATGAAATTATCCTAATCCGAAATGTATACATTTCATACAGGGACAAATAGAGTTAATATTTATTTTCATAATATGCACTGACATGCATGACTTCAAGATGTAAACTGGTTTATTTGTGTGTGTAAACAAAAAAAAAAGAGGAACCCTGAAGCATGAAATTCAAGTTCACATCCAAACTTCAAACATTCCCTCATTCATCAGATGATTCAGTCATTCCAAGGCTTTAAACTTTCAAAAGTAAATTTAATATTTGCATGAGCTGCTTAATAGTGAGAGTTAACAAGCACAACAGAAAATATTTCTATGCTATATTCAGTATAGTCCTGAAGTGCCCTTGAGCAAATATCTACCTGCTCCTGGAAATGCTGCTCTGAACACGTGTGTAACCTGTGACTGATCGCGACCGTAGTCACAACCATGTAGGAAAGCATGTTGAATATTGATTTAATTAAATTGATTTTATTAAAGCATGTTGAATATTGATTTTATTAAATTGATTTTATTAAAGCATGTTAAATATTGATTTCCAGTTGATGAAAAGACTGTTAAACTACCACCTCACTGACTTTCTCAGTGTTGCCTTTAATTATACTCGATGTGACACATCTGAAAACACTCATCACTCCTTTGTTGAAGTCACATTCTCACGTGTCACACACAGGAAACGGAGCGTGTGACCTGCTATTCACCCAACAACGTTCATCCTTACTTCCGATACACCTGAGTCATTATTTGGTTTATTGTTATATTCTTAGCTACATGAAATCGTACTGTGGATTCTCTTTGAGCGTTATTTCTAACCTCAGTCTGAGCAAGAGGCTGTAACACGTTAGACAAATAAGAGGAAAGAGGAAAAGGTCTCTAATTTATCATGCTCACTGTCACGTAAGCAGAATCAGGAGATCACCCTCATGTCTCAGTAGTGTGTACACACACCTGGAAAGAACCTGTATGAGTATATGAAAATGCAGGATCACATGTGTCCAGCTTGTAAATCCACCATATCAGTGGCAGTATAGTAAATCTAGTATGTTTCTATAGGCTGTGTGAAAGGTCCGTTTTATTAGGACAACAGAAAATCATTCATAGTAAAGTGCAATTTGACTGTTTTCTAATTTATTTCACATTTGATTTAGTTCAAATAAAATGATGATTTAAAAAAAATTTGAAAATATAATTTCTAATAATCAATTTCTCCAAAATTGGCACAAACAACCTCTTAGATGGATGAAATGAATACGTTGGATATTCAAGGTCAAAGTCACTGTAACCTCACATTCATCTAGGATATCTCAGGAGCACCTTGATGAAATTTCTTCTGGACAGAGGAGGAGAGTTGGTGGAGGCATCGAACCACGAGGTTAAAGCTGTTTGAAGGTCTCAAGGTTATTTTAGTTGATCTCAGCCTGAATCTGTTAACTCAGACACCTTTTTTACAAAACAATTCATTCAACAATTGAGGGACATGTCAGTCTTTGCTATTTTATCACATTTTTGAGCTTGAAAATGGTCAAATTTAAAACATCTATATTATTGTAGCTTCGACAGATTCCAGTGACAGTAAGACAGTAATTCTGCTCAGCAGTCTGTCGTCGCCTTGATTATGTGGCTTCCTCCTGGATGTCACCTCGTGTATTTGGGCCAAAATGCCAACGGGGACGCTGGCAGCACATCCGGCCTGGCCATGCCAATTAGTGGTCGCCATGGCGACAGCAGCCACAGCATAGTGCAAAACTGTATGTGGCAGCCTGGTGTGAATAACGAGAGCTAGAAAGCAGTGCTCAGATACAGTGTGAACCAAGACGGTGAAGTTCAGAGTTAGTCTTTCACACAGTGGATGAGCTATATGAGAACTTTTAATGAGTTTCTAAACATGAACACCACTAAGGAAGAGACCTGAGTCACTGCTGAAAGGAAAGAACCTCTGAACAAAGGCTTATGTAACTGTGCTCATTCACAGCAAATGGCTGTTTTCAATGACAAAGGCCTAAAGTGGGACAGTTGTTGGCAGAGATCGTCTGTTTTCTCCTGATTGGGGCTATTGAGGGGCAGATATGAGGCTGACCTAAATGACTGGCATCCTCACTGAAGTGTGTTTGGCTGCTGTAAGGCTTTACACTGTAAAAGACTTAGAATAAATCTTATTGTACATGTTGGTGATTATTTAGTTTTTTATTGTTTCTGTTTCATTTTAAACAAAATGGAGAAAAAAGGAAGTACACATGGTACAACTGTAAACAGGATTTGATTGAAATTCAATATAACCTATATTGTAAACTAATTATTTGTTTTTGTAGTGTTGGTCACAAAAAGAAACAATGAAGATGCTTCATTGGGCTCGGCCTATTTCTACTGAGCACATTCACTATATTTTACATTTGTTTGGTCAAATTAACAATTTACTAGTTTATCAAAAAAGTAACTGTGTGACTAAATCATAATGAAACCAATAAAGCAGCATTGGAGTCAATTATAACACACAGAGTCAACTGGAAGCTTCACTAGTATGTTGAAATACGTAAACCTTCTAAAACAGAGAAGACCAACTAAGCTGAGCATTGATCCTCCCGACCAATAAGCTCATCATCTCGGCTTGTGTCTTCTATATTCTGCAGGTTTCCAGGATGTGCACGTGATGATCTTCATTGGTTTTGGATTCCTCATGACCTTCCTGCAGAGATATGGCTTCGGTAGCGTGGCGTTCAACTTCCTGATCTCAGCCTTCGCCCTGCAGTGGGCCACGCTGATGCAGGGTTTCCTCCATGGTTTGCATGACGGAAAGATTGACATTGGAGTGGAGAGGTTTGTGATAAACCTGCATGTTTAAAGGGACACACGTGCGCCCGCACACACACACACACACACACACACACACACACACACACACACACACACACACACACACGCACACACGTGCACTCACACACACACAACAACAGTATATTGAACATGCGAAGTGGGTTGCATGCGAAGTCTTGCAGTTCAAAGCAGAGCTTATGTAAAGTGTCCCACCACAGTTTTACAAAGACAAAGAGGACTTCGTCACATTGTGTCACATATTATAGATGAATGCCTTGCCTTAAATAAAACAAGCATTAATAGTTATTTTGGCCACTTGAATGATGCAGGATGAGCTGTAAAGACATAATGTAGTGATTAAGCTCTAAATATGGAAAGCATGTTAACAAACGGAGGTTAAAAAGCCAAACAATCATATTAAAACAAGAGACACTTGGCAAATTCAAAGATTGATTCATTGGCAATGCAAGCAAAGTGTTAAAGTTTCAGAACCTTATTAATTCTTACACACACGAACCGTATATTTACCCAGACTGATATTTTTTACTAAATGCAGCACTGCATTAATGTTCTCATTAATCTGTGTCTTTCAGTATGATCAATGCTGATTTCTGCACCGGTTCTGTGCTCATCTCATTTGGAGCTGTTCTGGGTAAAACCAGCCCGGTCCAGCTGCTGTTCATGGCACTGTTTGAGGTCACACTGTTTGCTGTCAACGAGTTCATCTTACTGTCCGTTCTAGATGTGAGTTGAAAAAACACATCAGAGAAATGCAGCGTAAAGCAGAACAGCACAGAATATCTGGTGTACTGGATTAGATGAAGGTTAATCTAGTGGGTTCTATCTCTTCATACTCGTCGCTTATTGTAGCGACGAGTTGTTCATTTTTAACTATATTTATGTTTGTATTCATCATCTTCCTGTGTAATTAATACTGTATCTTAACTGGGAACTAACGTTTCAGGCCAAGGACGCTGGGGGCTCCATGACCATCCACACATTTGGAGCCTACTTTGGGCTGATGGTGGCCCGAGTTCTATACCGGCCCAACCTGGACAAGAGCAAACAGCGGAACTGCTCAGTCTACCATTCAGACATGTTTGCTATGATTGGTAAACGCCTGCAAATTTACAAACAAAAATACTTTAATGAGATTTTTTTTACTTAATAGGGTAACATGCACAGGGTAAAGCCTTGCTTCTCCTGCCACCTAGTGGTTGTTGAATGATCTGTCAACATCAGCTGGTCGTTGCAGTCTAGCAGTATCTTGTATCTGTAACCTATATAGAGAAAGATTTATTATTATGATGAATAATAATAATAGTACTAGTAGTAGTACTAGTAAGAGTAATACATCACCTGAGATTCTTTGCACATTATACACAATATTAAATATTAAAATGTTATGAATTTGGATGAATCAAAAACAACTGTCCTCACTCCACCTCCGTTTAGGCACCCTCTACCTGTGGATGTTCTGGCCCAGCTTCAACTCGGCCATCACTGCTCATGGAGACGATCAGCACCGCACAGCCATGAACACCTACTACTCCCTGGCTGCCTGCACTCTGTCCACCTTCGCTATGTCCTCACTCACGGCACATGACGGCAAGCTGGACATGGTGAGGACACATGGTTACTGGATCGAATCGTGGTTTACAAAATCAAACCCCTCCTCCAGTAGGGGTCGTTCTGTTTACTGTACGTTGGATCTCACTTTGGTTAAAAGCAGCTTCACAGTGTTTAGAATTCATGACAGTTATTCAGAAGTTGATGAGTGTGTCACCTCAAGGTACACGACCCTCCCCAAAAATGTGTTCTGGCTGAGTCACAGTGAGTCTCACAGTCGCTGCATCTTTGCTGTCATCAGTAAATCAAGCTGAACTCAAGTTGACACATTCCTGCAGTGATATTAATCAAACTTAAAATATGTTTCAGTTGACAAAGGGAGTGGGCATACCATATAACCTGCTGATAGCAAAGACAAGCAATCAGTTGATGGGATCAGCTTGTGTCTAATGTGCTCCACCTGTTTGAAGCCTTGTCACCGTGTGGTGTGAAAAAGGCTCAAACATGTTACACTGTCTGAAAGTTCCTGCTTCTTGAATCTGAAAGTCTGATCTGTCTGACACAAACACTCTTCTTTTCAACGTGTCCTTCTACACCTTAATTTGTTTGAATATTTCTGCTAAAGTCACATCTCCTCAGGACACACTCACACATCACTGGTGCAGGCTACTGCTGGTTGAAATGCTGATTTTTAACTTCCAAAGTTAAAGTTGGTGAATCGCTTTAGTTTATTTAAGCTACCAGTGATTTGTCTCTAATTGTCAGTGTGGTTTCTTGACTGGTAACATAAAGCAGCTGGTTGATTCAGACATTAGACAGGGTCATTGCCAGGATTTAAGAAATATTAGCATGAGTCCAAGTCGCTGAGTAAGACAAGAAGTGTTGGAGCAAACGTTGCAGTGCACAGCGAGTACAGAATTACTGATGTTGCAGCATCAGCAAAAAGCTTCTACCACATAGTAAAGAAAGTGGTAAATTAAATCCTTTAAAGGTTTTTCTTTTTCTTTAGGTCCACATTCAAAATGCAGCTCTGGCAGGTGGAGTCGCAGCGGGAACGGCTGGTGAAATGATGCTGACACCTGTTGGCTCTATGATCGTTGGTTTCTTGGCCGGCATCATCTCTGTGCTGGGCTTCAAGTATCTCACAGTAAGGATCATTCCCCTCTTATGTTTTCTGGGTACATCTGTGAAGTTGCTGTTCACATGAGTGATAGCTGTGAGCTGGTTGAAACTAATCAGAGTTAAACAGCAGTGGTCAAACAGACCTTTTCTGGGACATTTAATTTGAATTTAATCATCTTCTTTTTTGCTCACAGCCCATCCTGGAGGAGAAACTGAAGATCCAAGATACCTGCGGGGTTCACAACCTGCACGGCATGCCCGGCGTCCTGGGTGCTATTGTGGGAGCGGTGACAGCTTCTCTGGCATCCAGAGAAGTTTATGGAGATGGGTAAATTCTTAATTAGTTCTGAAAAACAGGCAAGAGAAGATCCTGCAAAGACACAAGAGCGCATTGACGGTTGTGCAGGACACTTTATTATTATTATAAATAATATATATTATTTAAGATTTACATTGACGTTCATTCTTAATCTGTCAACACAAACACATGACCAGCAACACGATCCTATCAGAAGTCACTTTAATCTTTCAAATGAGTAAAAAGTGTTTAAAATCAATAAGTAAAAATGGATTATGAGTGATGTTACAAGGTCTAACCTTTTTCAGTGAGGAGACCAAAAACTTTCCACATTCTGCTGATGGAAGCAGTTTGTTAGTTAGTTAATCACTGAGAGTGAGACAGCAGGACTGTATGTAGTCAGATACAGATCTCAGCTTTCTCCAGTGTCCTCACACACTGCGCCTTTAGTGTTGAGACTATGGTGCTGCACTTGTTAAGTTAGTGAAAACCTTTGTAGCTCAAAGATTCAGGTTATAGGTAATAAAGTGATAATAAAGCAGTTTTAAATCTCAGCTAACCTGTAATCATGACTTGTCGTTTGTGTCTCAGTTTGGAAGACGTCTTCCCCGAAATAGCAAAGGGACATTTAAGTGCGTCGACCCAGGGATTTCGTCAGGCCATCTCCCTTGGTGTCACTCTGGGTATAGCCCTGCTGGGAGGGATTGTTGTCGGTAAGTCTTCAGATAAATCCCATCACTCCAACAGGAACAGGACATGATCTCAGCAGCATTTCAATGCCTGTATTTCAATGTGAATCTGCTCATAACAGCCTGAAACAACCCAGAAACTCTGAAAAACTTTAAAACAAACTTAGTTGAACTGAAGTTTAGACGAATCAGTGGAAAAACTCATCAAAGGGGAACAAGTAAGATTTCCTTTGCACTCTATTATGTAATGACCACAAGTGCTGGCTGGGTTAATGAGGAACAATTAACTTTCTCAGCTGTTGAGATTTTTGTCGTTCAGTATGATCTCATTAGATAAATTCTGTAAACAACAGCTAACAGCTGTAATATTCTTCATGATCTTGATAATCACATGATCAGATCACAAGGTGTCTCTGTCTGCGTAGGTTTTATTTTGAAGCTGCCAGTCTGCGGGGCTCCTTCTGACGCCATCTGCTTTGAGGACAACATCTACTGGGAGGTGAGTTTGATGCAAAAGAGACAGTGAAGCTTCATTCTGACATTGAAAGGGTTTGTTTGGAAAGCAGCCAGTTACAGAAACATAAAGGCAAAGCTTAATGAAGGAAATAAATGCAGGAGAGTGGGCAGCAGGTTAATTAAACATTGAAATTGAATGATTCATTGTAAATAGAGGAAAAATAAAAGCAACCGATATTAACTATGTCAGGTGTTAAATGGAAATGATTATTTATAAGAAGTATTTATCATTAAGAAAACAACAGGATATTATGGAACAGTGACTCTGCTTTAAAGTAAAAGAGAGCAGAGTGTCACTGAAAGTAGGACAAATTAAACACAGATTAAAAGTGAAAGGTGTAAAGTGAAGCGACACCGATTTCCTGAAGGGGGTTTAGCATCTAGTCTTTCAGCCACAAGGTGGTGACATCGCACCAACGGTCAGATCATTCATGACCGTGCTAATGCTGACACAGCATCGCTGCTCAACCAGCAGGTGGAGCAGAGTCACCAGGAGGTGACTGTATGATCAACCAGGTGGATCACAGCACCCCAGGATGATGTCAGGGGTTCTTACTTTGGATTCACATCATTTAGATTTCATACCCAATGTATGATTTGGATATATAGACTATTCAGTTTAAGGAAATATTTCCATAACCTTTTGAAAGTTATTTTCTTTTTGATAACTTTTCACTATTAGTCTGTTTTGTTGTGCTGTTTTATTCTGTTGTTTGAACTTATTAAATCAAATAGTAAGGGATTCATCTGTCACTGTCTTCTTAATAAATATCCAAAGATGATGCAGTGCTTCCAAGAGACCTGGAGGACCTGGTTCAGAGCCACAGTTAGAACATATTTAGATGAGAAAAAGAAAAGGAGGTTTAGGAGCGGACGAGGTCACAAAGTCCAGAAACTCAATTATCTCATCCTCTGTTTTCTGTCTCAGGTGCCTGAAGACAGCCCGAGTCACGGGGACCAGCTGGCTAGTGTGAGGACAGAGGAGTCCGAGAAGCTCAACAGTTAGACAGACGGAGACAGAACACACACACACACACACACACACACACACCTTGAGGTTTTAACAGCCCACGACCTGAGTATTAAGACCTGCAGGTTGTAAAATAGAAAAGTCCTCTCACATCATGTTGACTGCCAAATGTCTGCATGTGTAAATAGTCAAATGTTCTGTTCTGTTCAGCCGCTAGAGGTCTGTGTAGAACAATGACAATCAGTGACACAGTGCACTGGGGAAAGGATGGTGCTGTCTAATCGTAGCCTAAACCAAGACACTGTTACAGAATTAACCTTTACAAGCCAGATTCAAACCAAAGACTCGAGAGGCCTCCAGTGAAACCGAGAATCTAAAAAGGGCTCACGTTTTCTTACTAAATCAGTTTTGTTTTTTACGATTTTCTTTCTTTGACATAAAGGATTTTTATGCAAATCAATTAATTCATTCAAGACTTTTTTGTACGGTACAGTATGTATTAAACCTGATTAGTTTCTGTTTAGGATTTATTGTCATTTTATTTTTCATATCAAACTGTGATTAGTTCAAATTGAAATGTTACTGTTCAGTTCAGTTTCTTTACATTTTCTTTATGCAGTAGATCTTAGTTTGGATTTAGTTTAATTGGTAATAAGTGCATTAGGTTTTTGGAAAAATTTTATGTGAACTGGAAATTTCTGAAGCAGAATATTGGATAAAATTTGACAATAATAAATTGTTCATGTGTTGTGACTCATTCAATATTACACTGCACTGTACAGATGTATTATAATGAATCTAAATAAAATGTGATCATGAATCTCAAATCACCATCAACGTAAACATGGAAATTATATTTTCAAAATAGAAATGATTAATTTATGCTCGTCTTGCTCAGGAGTGTTTTTCTGTTCAGGATATTCTAATAAAATGTAGGAAAGAGGTAAACAGCAGTGCAATCAAGTCCCTGCTTGTTATGATGAAGGCCAGTCATCATTAGTCCCCTTTTTTCTTGAAGACTTAATGACTGTGTCGCAATCATGGTGGAAGGGGTTAATGCATCCAGTCCAAATGGGGTTTGTCTCTCACCACATAATTAACACAGTTTCACTTTCAGGGATCAAACAGCCGAAGAAAACGGGTGTCCTTGTTAGATACGGTCTCCTCGGGGCCTGAGTACGAGGTTTGATTAATACCACTGAGGAGGAGGAGGAGGAAGAGGAGGAAGAGGCAGCATCATCAACAAATCAATGGATCAACTTCCAAGGACTCACTTTGTTTTATGTTGCCAGATGGTACAATTTCATAGGATTCATTATGTCCATTGAGGATAAACAAGCATTTGCAGAACTGTAGACTGTTTCCTTTTTGCATTAGAAAAAGGACAACGTGGGAAAAATGAAACCAGTTCACTAGAAGTCAATGTGCAGAAACATATTTTCAAAACAAATAAACTGAACTTGTTGACGACTTGATGCCTCGTGTTGCGGTTTACCCAGAGCATGATGGGAACTGTAACGCCAAAAACTAAAGCACATTTAGCAGAAATAGGGGAAAAAACCTTCTTCAGTGACTCATTAAAATATTATTATAAAAGTACTAAATTTCAGATGTTTATGTCCCTTTAAAATTATTTCTTTACACTGGCACATTTGTCTAATGACGACACCCTTCAGTCCCACAGGTAAAAGACCTCATCAAAGGATGTAAAAATATGTTCATGTACAGTTCATTTATTATCCTGAAAATAACACTATATCCCTCCTTGTTTTTGTAAACTCCATTTTAAATAAAATCTGAATTGTTTCATGATAATTTAAACTGTATTTAGTAGATGCCAACGGAAAAACATCAACTATTGAGTGAGTTTAAACAAATAACTTTACACTTATTTTCTCTGAAACTTGTCGTCACCCACTGTATATTTCACTTTGGATTCTAACATGTGAAAGTATACTAAGATATTAATACAAACCAGTCATTAGCATAGCTAAATAATGTCCTTTCTGTAAGCAGCCCCTCTGTGGCATTAATCACCCCTCATATGGAGGGCCCCTTGCAGGATGTGAGAGCCTCGTCTGACATCTTCCCCCAACCCGATTTGGTGATGGTACCTCAGCGTGAACAGGCGCCGCAGCTTTTTCCCAGGAACGAGAAGACAGGTGGACAGCTGTTTACTGAATAGGCGCTCGCACTGAAGAGCTTAATTGAGCTTCATAGGGCTAATTAAAATGCAGAGAAAAATAATCATGATTATGGTAATTATTCTATTGTCTAATATGTCTTCTGGAGATGTGCTTGTTTGGCATCATACCTGCAATATTATTTATTTTATTTAAGTTTCTTTGTGGTTTTAATGGTAGCCACTGTTACCTTAGGTTATATCATCATGTAAGTTGGTATAATAATTGCATAATAACATGTAATTATGTTGCTGCAGAACAAATTGTCTTTATGAGTGACCGAAATGATCATTTGTATAAGTTGTAGCTTTATTTCTATTATTCACACAACTTTTAAACACAATCTCAACAGTGTGATGAAAAATTATCGCAGCTTATTACAGGATCTCACAATGAGGACAGAGGTCACATCCTCTGTACTTTGGAGGATATGAACATTTTTGCCCTCTGTCACGATGTGTAGCCTTCATTTTTATGGATAGTCGGCCAGGATCAGCGACCGCATCGACTTTAATTTTGCAATTCAGGTTTAGCTCCAGTGTGTCATATCGTCTGGTCAACCACGATACACGTTTTGGCTATTTGGGGGATTTACTGATAGAAAATTAAGATAATGCCTGAAGTGACTGATGAAATGAGACGTACTCTGAGTAAAAGCGTTCAGTATTTAACTTATTTATTATTTTTTTTTTTGTGTTTGCACATATTTACATTTGTGATAGTCATGTTCTAAGACGTGTGTCTGAAGGTGATAGCAGCAGTTTTCACACCAGGCAGAGAAGCACTTGTTAAATATGACCTCAGTATTTGTACTATATCTTATACTGACATCTCTGATTATACTACATTTTTACACAGTTTACCTTTTACACTCAATGGAACATCACACCTAGATCCTAGAGACCATATTAAACTCTTGACCTTACTAACTTACTTCTCTACATGTGCCCTGTGAGCAAAGCATGGCTGAATGGTGCAGATCAGTGCCTCGGGCTACACGGGGCTGTTCTAAGCAGCTGTAGCCTCCTGTGGCTCAGCCTCGAGCTCATATGTGATTGTTGTCCTTAACACTGTTCTGGAGGTGAACATAATGGGTTAATAGGCTCCCTCAGGATCTCCTGGTCCCCTGTGGGAGCCCTTAGCCTGCTCATAGCCCTATGGAGTCCATGATGGGCCAAGTCTAAAACCACCGTGGGGACCTTCCACACTGACAGAACGTCAGAGCCTGAGAAGATAAATTTAATTTGTACAGAAATGCATATTTTCATCACTACAGTATATATGCAAATAACTAAATCATCAGCTGGGCTGTTTTATTGCTCTCAACATTGGATTGTACCAAAATCTGCCAGAATTAAACATGTCACAGAGCGGGGAAGGTCCTGATATTTAATTCTTTTATAGTATTTGTTGTAAAAACTGGAGCCATCAGCAGTTAAAGGTGAAACTGTTGGTTTCTAGCAGTAAATAGTCTGTAGGAGGGAAGTGGAATAAAAGTAAAAAGTCAAACTAAATCAGAACGTTGTAACTTCACATCTCTGTTTCCCTTTTACATAAGACACAGTGATAATATTTGCTTGCATAATTATTCCATGTGCTTATGTATTTGTTAAGATGCTTCACAGCAAACTTCTCAGTGTAAATTGCAATCAGAGTATAAATATCAACACTTCCGTGGTACATCTGCGAGTGCACTCCCATCAGAGTTAATTTAACTTTAGTTTCAACAGTCATCCCAAAAAAGTCTCTATCAGCGCTCCAATCAACACTCATCAATTCAGAATCATTATCAGTGAAAAGACAGAAATCTGTAAATGCTGCCAGCGTGTTGGAGGTGACACAGGTAGCAGCTATGCACAGTACAGACTGTGTGATGTCACATGGAGAAAAGCAAAACTTAAAGGCACAGTTTGGGGCCCCGGCTGTGATTTTTAGTGCTGTGTTTTTCGTTTAGATTCAGATTATATCCAGGAACAAAGCTGTGATCGTAGCCCCCTCGTCACCATTCTGGTAGGATCGGCGACCTGCTGAGAGGTTGTGACTGATGCCAACTAAGCAGGGTGATGATGGAGCAGGGGTGTCGGTGGGGGGTGCTGACTAAATGCAGGAAGTTGTTCAGCTGGAGAGGGTTTCAGCCACTTGACTGAGGGGAAATTGCCTTGCAGTGCTCCACAAGTATTTGGGAGTGCTTCACTTGAATTTCCTCCCTGAAAAATGGCAAGCTGTGTGAATGCCAAATCAACAAAAGTAGTGGCAGTGTTCATTTCGGGTCTGCCAACGGTCGTCTCTTTCATAACTCGCTATGCGGTTGACAAATCCTGTGTGTGAAAGCAGAATGAAACCTCCAGCCTCCCCCGAAGTCCGACATCAACGAATAAAAAGCATAATAGGTACAAGCTCTGACTTGGTGAAAACACGATCACCTCATTGGTTAAATTAGATTTTTAATGCTTCATGTAGTAGCTTTTAAATGCTGTTATCAAAATCCAGGTCCGCTTACATACCCAGATATTGTCATACAGTCCCTTAGATGTGGGAAAATTAATTTGTTACCATTAAAAGGGGAAAAATACATCAAATATGTGTCTTGGTGCATCTTTCACACCACAATGCACTAAAGGCGTTAAGATGAAGACACGTCCAATGTTTTATCAAATCCAGAGAAACACTGAGTAAAGTTCAGATACTTTCTTATTTAATAAGCAGCTTTCCTCAGACCACATTCTGAGGGTCTCTTTAATTCCTCGAGGTCATTATATCATTGATGTGCCACTCTGTAATTCAAACTTCTCTTTATCCTTCCTCAAACTGCATACAGGGTCTTTAATTATGTCTTAGATGACTAAGTAAACCTAAAATTTAAGACCCTTAGATAGAACAAAAAAGGATTCGCAATTGGAAAGATCTAAAGAAATCATATTCATCGACCGGCTGAATGACCATTGTGACACGGAAGGATCACATTTAGGGCAGAATGGGGCAGCCTCTAATCTCAGTGTTCCTGCGAGGTCCCCTGGCTTAGCACCCCGCTCACTAACAAGGCCTCCCACTGGACCCATTACAAGAGGAAAAACCAACAAAGGCAGTTATTACACACTCCTTATGAAAGACACCAGGGGTGAAGGGGGGCAAGCTGGACACCACTGGAACAAAAGAACCCCCACCCCTTTCTCCACCACCCGTCCCCAGACGCCCTCACCTCCACCCCAATAACCCGTCCACCCGCCTCCTCCTCCAAATCAGCCACTTCCACTTCACGCATACCTCTGGGCTGCAAGCATTGTGGAGGTGCGTGACTCGAGGGGGTCAGCAGAGGTCGGGGGCAACACGGCCTCTTAATTGAGTGAGTCCATTGAGGGAGCATGTGGCTCAGCAGGGCCTCACCGGGGGCCAAGTCAGTGCTGTGAAAGGAAGGGAGCAGCTAGAAAGTCACGCTAGGAAAGCTGGGAGGATGCAGGGAGATCCCAGAGAGAGCTGACAGAGATGAACTGAGTCCAGTTCTCGGGTCCCTGCGCTGGTTTTCACTCATCTCTAATGGTCTTTTATCGTCCACGGCAGCAACAAAAAACAACCAAGTAGATATTATTTATTATATTTGACGACTTAAGCATCTGCAGGGAACGTTACACAACTACCAGCTCTTTGTGTGTTTTATCTTTTCATTTATCTGTGACAGTCTGCGAGTTTCTCCATCAGCTGATGTTGTGGGTCACCTGCCTGTACGCTAGATTTCTTTATAATGGATTTTTAATGTGAGTTTTTTATGAGTAATTATGGCATCCAAGTAATAGGCTGTGCAAATTGCAAAGATCACACTTTGTGCAATAATAGAAGTTTGGGTGAGACATGCACCTTCTTCTACTGTGACCTGTTTGCATTCCAACTTGAGAGACTGGTTTCAAAAGGTAATCCCAACCTTTACCCAAAGCTGCTTTATTAGCATAAATCCAAGCATTAGCCATCCATCCACAAACAGACTCAGGTAATCTTCACACAATCATGTCAGCACAGAGGCTGGAGCCATATTTCATGCACAATTTTAAAGGGAGCACTTAAACAAGACTGCAGCGTTGCAGAAAAGCACACAGCGAAGAGCCTGTTTCATGTCAGAAATAATTGCTCAAACACTCAGCACCCTGCACGACTCTTCCTGACACAGTATTACCCTCCTCTCTCTCTCACTCAGCTTTAATATCAAACTTGCAGTCGAATCCACTTCCAACAGATCACACTGCAGCTTGAGTTCACTCAGCAGTGCTGAGACTGGAGTTATTGAACCTCACTGAATCATATGTCTTCATATTAGATTAATCCTCCCTCGGCTCCATTTCACTAAACAATAAAGCTGCAAACTAACAAAGACAGATAAGACTTGTGTAGAGGAGGAAATCGTTTTCAGTCCTGCAAAAAAGAATGAATGGGACTAAAATCTGCCTGAATCTATGAAATCTGAACTGGCTGTGCATCAGTCTAAGGTTGTTTGGGGGAGATCTAAAGAGCACGTGCTTAATCCACACCTCAGCTGCACATATGGTATAAAATTATTAATTCATTCAACTGTTCAGACCATCGCATTCAGCCGTTAATCTCTGAGGGAATCGAGGGGGCACCCACCCAATCCTCCTCTCTTACTCCCTTCACTGCCCATTACCTCATTCTCATCAGTAAAGAAGACAGAAAAGAAAGTTACTGATAAAAGACAGAAGAAGAAAAGACATAGAATCTGATACAATCAGAAGAGAGAGAGAGAGAGAGAGAGGGCGAGAGGAAGAGATGAGGGGCATGCGTTAATTAACAAGCGCCTAATCTCAACCAAATTAATAACCGGGTAGTGGATGTGAGGAAGAGAGGGATGAAAAGGGGGGAGAGGAAAAAGGAGAAAAGAGGAAAGTAACATGATGGCTCTGGGTAAGCTGATGGGAATTTAGTCCCTGTCTTTTCCCCATAACCCCTCCTAACCTCTCCCATTCTCCTCAGCGCTCCGATCACAAACCCTCTTTGTGGTTCTCCCAAAAAACCTTTGTCGGATGCCAATTTGCATAAAAGCAACAAGCAACAACACTTTTTTTCCTCTCCTGTGGGATAGGACAGCAGCAGCTCCTCCCCTAGCAATGGCATCGCAATTCTTCTTGTTTTAGGACGCACACACACACACACACACACACGTGCTGGAGCATACGTGCAGGGTGACATGACGATGAATGTGCTTGTTTTATGATTCCCTCTGTGCACATGCTATTTATTTGTGTTCAGTGCTCTCACACACATATGCCGCATACACACACAAACGCACACATTTCCATTGGTCATGCATTCATCAATGCAGCACCAACAGACTCACACACAGACACACACGCACACAGAGGAACCCTCACACGGCTCTCTTTTGAGCGTAATTAAAACAGGAGGTGCTCACACAATACGCTTTTGTCTTAGGGCACGGCGAGGACAGGAGGGGCGAGGGGCCGCTGCATATTAATTAGGAGGCTGTGGTGTGAAAGCCAATCAGGCGTGTTAAACAGATGATATACTGGGACAAATATGGCACTATTTTCTAGCTGCTCTCCCACGGTGGCGCATGGATACAGGCGTTGCACTCTGCAACTTCCGGCCATGGCATGCTGCCAGTGGTTGGAAATTAGCAGCAGGGGCTGTTGGGATGAATTAGCGCCCTGAACAATGCAGGAGGCTGTGTGCTACACAGCAGGGAGACAAGAGGTGGCACCAGTAGGTGGCGACGTTGAGTCAAACAAGCTCAGACCTGCACTAAAGCTTCTTTTGTTTTTTCTTCACATAAACCTCAGAATATGAATTGAAACCTGAGGTGGAATCAAATGAGTGTAATCAGAAAAGTATGTTTTGGATTTCTGATGAAGCCTTTTCACAGCCAACAATGAAGAGAAGAAGAGACGTCACCTGGAAAGCATGGCACCAGGAAGCAGGCTTTTTATTTAGACTGAATGAAAACAACATGGCACACAATAACCCCACATCTCTATTGAGCGCCCGGCTGCCAGCGTACAGTATTTCCCTGACAACAAAAACCGTTAGCCCAGATTTAGCGTCAGATGTTCATTCCAAACTGGACACATCTGTTTGGTTATCAATAACGACGCCACTGTTTGGCATGCGGGCAGCTTCCCTCTTTTTCTCCCATTCACAACTCTGTTAAAGGAGAACAATTCAGGTGTTATAAATCACAGAAAGGGGAGCGAGCCAGCGAAAGGCTGACAGGCTGTACAGTGGCAGAGGGAGACCTTCAGCACCCTGCCTCTGTTTTTTTTTCTTTCTCCAGGGCCACCCAGCTTCATTGACGTGGGCAATCCCAACCTCCGCTTCTTTGTTTTTGCTGCTCAATTTCCCTTTTCTCTGGGGTTTCTTTTCTCTGGCGCTCTGTGTTTGGTTGCGAGGTTTGTACCCCATTTCCTTCACATCCCTTTTTTTTATTCATTCTTCCTATGTGCCAATTGAATTTGTCTTTTTCGGTTAATCTCTCCTGCTCTTTCTCGGCCTTCCTTTCTCCTGTGGCCTATCCCCACCTATCCTTTCCTCTTTGCTTTCCCCCTCATTGCCAGCTCACCCTCTGTCGTTTTCACCCTCCCTTTCTCGTTCTCACCAACTTCCCCCTCTCTCCCTCAGCCGTACCCATCGCTCTCTGCCATTTCCCCAGTAAGGGGGCACTTTGCTGCTCCTGTCTTTCGATCTCCGCTGTTGGCACTCAGTTCTGAGCGACCGTCTCAGTGTGTGCGGAGGAGAAGCTGTGTGTGAGCAAACGGGTGCCCACGCCTGCCCCCGGCATCACAAAGGAGCCTTTCTTCACCCATCAATGGCTTCCATTAACGCCGGGCCCTCTGCTTCTGGAGGGGATGTCAGGCTTCCAGAGATGGCACACAGAGACGGCCATTAGAGGCAGGAAGCCGTGGGCAGGGGCATCATGGGAGAGCTGCCAGGCCAGAGAAGGGGGGTGCAACGAGGGCATGAGACGGCGTTTTGTGTTCTGAACTTAGCCCTGTGCATACAGACATAAACCCCCAAAAGGACACATTTATTCTCAATCTGACACATGCATGCACGTGTGTGTGTGTGTGTAGACACTTTGTTTCAGCCGCTGACTGTGCTGTCGGTCTATGCAGCACAGATTTCAGGATTGAGGATTTATTCTTGTCTTTAATAAAGAGTCTCAGTCAGGAAGTGATGACTGACATCACTTGCTGTGAAAATACACAGTAAATATCTTAAGAGTTTAATTTTTGAAAATATCATAGAGATAAATATTGTGATAATACATGTGCTTCAGTTAAACAACACACACACACATTTTCATCTATATTCTATACACTACGTGCGGTGTATATGTAGATTAATCCACATGTGTTATTTTATCTTTAGGAGGACGATGGTTTGTTCAGGACTGAGTCAAAATAAACTACGTTGTTTGTCCATCTCAAGAACATGTTGAACTCAATGACGTGTTTGTAATAATTTATGGACAACAGTGCTCTACGACACACTTTGGATACACACAAAACACACACATGCATTATGAGTTTGGTTGGTTTGCTGAGATACTGATGAGATACACAACAATAAAATCACAGTGTGATTTTTTCATAATCTGTAATCTGAAAATAATTCAATCCCACATGTGATGCCAAAATTCCTTATTACATGCTCTCTGGACAAATAATGAGACAACACTACCAGATTTGAAAGGGTACAGTCAGACTTCTGTGAAGATGTACACATACACAGAAATGAGAACACGTTTTTATTTTTGAGAGTGTTGAGACTTGATGAGCTAAATGTTCTGAGCTTTACTCAAATAGAGGATCATCAATAAAACACCTTTATCTTATGTAGTAATTTTTATTATTATGTATCATCAGTGAGTATTTTTATTGTTGGTGAGACCATCATCCTCCTGTTAAACGTGGTTTTTATTCTTGTTAAGCTTTGTTCTCACAGCTTCTCTGAGGAAATTGAAATGAGTCATTTTGTGCACTTGCACAAGTTTTTTCTTATTTTAAGAAAATCTAACACAATAAGATTGATTTTTTAAAAAGACAGAGACCTTTACAAACAGAGAACTCTAACACAAGCCTGAAAGATACAGGCAGACAATACATGCAGCACGAGGACCGTCCCCGTTCTCTTCCTGTGGGCGGGGCAAAGAACTATCTAGTCAGAGTGAGATCACAGCGGCATCAGGAGCAAAGATGTGAAAGGAGGCAGGTCAGCCTTCTCAAGACCTTCTGAGAAGACGCCACAAGATGGTGAAAGGGAGGGTCAGCTCAGTAGGGGGGCGGCGTGCTGTGAGAGCAGGTGGGGCGCTGAAAAAGAGATGGGGAGTGTGTGCAGATCAGAGGGGTGTGTGCGAGCCGGGGACGGTCAGCATCCACTGATCTAATGACGGCCCGACTTCAGAGCAACACTGGCTCCCTTTGCACAGCGCCAATTAACTCCAAGGGTGGGGACAGTTGATGGACAAGTCTATTATTAGCATGTGAGGAGTGCCGCAGTGCCTCAAAGAAATCAAAGAAAGAAAAGTCCTGAAGGAAGTGGCAAATGCGAAGTGAATGCGGTTGATATGCTTCATTTGCCCAATTGTGGCCATATTGCTTTCTTCTCGCACTCCCGTCCACAACACCACCTCCACCTCATCTTCTTATGAGCTGCAAATACAACACAACTCTGTCGATGATGTAATTTGTAGCTCTGCAGAGATGCCCCCTCTCTGCTGCACTTAATTACACCACTCTGGGAAACAAGAAGCGGAGAAAGCTCCCCTCCATTCAAAGAAAAATATCAAAGGTTCCTCCAATCCTTAAATTCTTCCAGCTGAGCAGAGCGCTGCTCGCCGCCCCTCCAGGTTCATCCCACCTATCATTGTCCTCAAGCGGGAGGGGGTTGCTTGTTGATTGGGCTCCATTTCAAACACATCTCTCATATTCACCAATGAACTTCTTCTAATCAATCACTGAAATGCAAAACACACACTGCCGAGCATTTTGACCTGACGTCCAATCACACTGTTGCTGGATCCACTGTTCTAATTTTGCTTTGATTACAATGTTCTCCAGCGTTTCTGGAACTAGTGCTGTGTCCAGAACGTGTAGTGACTACCAAACTGAGATCCTTTTAAATAACCACTTGTCACTATTTCAAGCACCAAGCATTTCATTCTGAGGCTTAAAGACAACAAATGTCACAGTTCAAGCTCCACATTTGTTGAGAAAGTATTTCATAATGTGGAGAAACATTCTTAAAGTGCCCCTACAAATAGTAGTTTAAGCATCTTCCCTCCTTTCACCACGTTCTGGAGAAATTCAAGTAAAATCATAAGTTGCAGAATTTGTCACCGTTTGTGGACGTTGAGGTAAAATTTTTAGGATGCAGGAAATCTTCCAACAATAAAACACTGCAGTCTGGATGTGTTCCCTCAAAGGAATATGAAAGTATACTTTCTCTTTCTGTACATGTTGTACGTGTTTTTTTGCTGCTTTTATTTAATAACTGATCCTTGTAACTTCTACTTTTCTGGTTTCAATACATTTAGTGTTTAGTACATCACTACTTCATACAGTGATTCTTAACACAGAATTTATTTATTTAAAATATAATTTCTGCTCATTTGTTGACACAGAAGGAGCCATCATCCACACAGCCACACACATACTGTACAACACAATATGAGTTTGAGGAAATGCCTGGATTAAGCGTTGAACAACAGTCTGACTGTACGTGTTGCCACTCAGAAGCCAAGGGAAATTTGGATTTGTTTGAACATGTTTGAACTGAACATCTTTCTTTGTGGCTGTTCTCAGGAAGGTGATTTATTTACTGCATCATATAGAAAAACACAGCTGCCAACTAAAAGCTCCCTCTGAGTGTTCCTCTCCCCTGTTGATTTGCTGTGTAAATACAGTTTATGGTTTCTGCTCTGTTTCCTTCTTTGGAGGCTCCTATATGAACAGAGCAGATCTCACATGACGGATACGATCGACTGCTTCAACAATTGTGTTTTGCTTTGACACGAGAGCCAATCAGGATTCACGTGACTTCAAAAGAATTAATTAATTTTCATTTTTAATCAGGGCTTAATCTTAATGTCTGCTCTGCACTGTATGGACGTCTGATAGGACATATGCGGGGATTAAAATGCTGCAAATGAAATGCTAATAATAATGTAATGAAGAAGGAGAAGAGCTAATATGGAGATTGAAACTAACTGTTGAATCCCATGTTTCAACTGGAGCCTTAAAACTGCAGCATTGACGCCTGAAACATTCTCACTATACTTTAACTTTAGATACTTTTAGATTCATTAGTCTTTAAATTACAGGATATTCCCACCAAAAAGAAACACATGTGTAGCTCAGATGAATAATGTATGTTTCTACGTTGATTGACAGGAGTGGCTTCAGCCTCGAACAGTACAACAGAGACAAGAAGAGAAGATCAGGCTCTTTTATAGATGCTCTGTATTCATCGTGATGCTAAAAAGCACCAGTGCAATGTCCACTTGTTCATTCTCTTACTATAAGTCCACATCAGAGACGGGGAGCAATGTAAAAGAAGGTTCCAGGATAAATCCAGTGATATTGTTTATTTTCCATCATAAAAAGACTGAGGGAACGTGTCCTTCCATGAGTACTGAGTGGATCCAGTTCTTCCACTGTTGACCAAAGAAGAAAGACAGAAATTCAACATTTAAATAGTTGTTTTTTTATATTAGTGAGTAAAACTGTTACTCTAAAAAATAGCAGATATTCTATTAATGCCATCAGAAACTCACTGTATTGAACATAATGACTGTTCCAAGAAATATTTCCAGAAAGTCCAAAAAGAAAGGATGTGAGAAAATGTGCACTGGCTGTCTTAAAGTGGTGTGAAGGTGTGTTTTTATAATATTAGTATTATTATTAATATTATAAAAACTTGATGGATTATTATTATTCTGGACTGAGGAGGTTTTTGACAAAACTGTGTTAGAGAGTCCTGGTTATTTTGGGATCCTTGAAGGAAGTGGTGCACGTTGACTGGGCTTTAATTTGAATTTCAAAGTGACTAAACTGTGTCTCTGCTCAATTAAATGTCAGTTTTGTTTTTACTAAATAAAGTAGAGATTGTTCCAGAATTGTAGATATTTTACTCTTCAGTAATCTCTTTTTTTTTTTTTTGTTCATAATTTCTTTACATTTTATTTTTTTTGTCTCTTTCCTGTTTTTATTTGATATTTTTGTGCTTTTATTGTGATGCACAATGTAACTTTTATTTTGAAGAGTCCTGTATAAATACATTATTTAGTTTACTTATTTCTATATTTATATATAAAAAGCATGATACAGTAAACCACGTGTCTTTTATTGGTTTGTTCATCATGTCTAATTTGTTTTTTGTCCACTTGATTCATTGTTAGTTTTTATTTGGGTCATATTCACTCAGACATTTGAAATCTTTGCCATTTATTACAGATGTTTAACAATATTTGATATTTTATTGGAGCAGGACGAAGAAAGTTTCATCTCACATCTCGTGTCTTCTCCCAGAGAATATAAAAGTGTCAGAACATTAGAGGAATGGGAAAAGAAGAATGATAGAACACAACAAACGGTGTCATCGTGCAGCCCCCCCGCCCCCCCACAGGGCAGATCCATGGTGTAAGAGAGGGATAATCACATGCACAGCTTATCTTGGAAACGTGCTCATCAGAAGGTGTATCTGCCTCCTCTTCATCACTGGAGGAGGTGGAGGAGGATTAAAGTCAGTCTAATCTTGCTCCAGCTCCGTCCTCCAGTCCGCTCCTTCCTCCTGCAGCTGCTGCTCCTCTTCTCCGCGGCGGCTTTATTCATGAGGACGAGGGGGAAACAAGCAAAATGAAAATGGCAGCTGTTTGTTTACGCGTTCCCACGACTCCATGCCAATTAAACATCGTCATTCCGTCAGCCGCTTGTCTTCCCTGATTAGACACCCCTGAACAGACGAGATGAGGGGGGGTGGGGGGCCGCGTGGAGAAAGGAAAGGCCCGCAGAGCAGAGCTCCTGCGCGGGCAGCGCCTCGACTGGAGGCCGCTGCTGTGATGATGGAGATTTTCAAACGTTTCTCTTCTGCTCAGATTGTTTCGACCACAGAAACATTAAGAAACATTAAGAATCCGCTTCTGAAGGTGAATTAGGTCCAAAGTATAAATGTTTCTCTGTCATAACCACAAGAAAAAAAAAATGGAGCGTTTCTATTCTAATTTAAAGATGAAAGATTTAGTTCTTTTATTATCTGGCTCTAAAATACTGATTATTAGTTGGTTCGTTATAAATCTGCTTACAAACAAGAAAATCTCTGTAAACGACGACATAAAAGAAGAGAATTGAAGTTATTGCTTTATGATAAACTTTCAGAAATAATCTGTAGTTTGACTGAAATTAAATGAAAAATTAAAAACCAGACAGAATCAGTGACGTCGAAATAATTCAAGTATTGAACTTATTTTAATTATTTTTACATGATTTGTGGTCGTTGGATCTGATTCTGATGAACTTTCAGAAAAACTGAAAAGAACTTCACTTCCTGAAATAATGAAGTTAACGAAATGTTGCTTTTTATTTCTATCATTATTCTTTTTAGTCTGGTTCTGTTTGTCTGGTTGTTCCTGTGGCCACAGAGCTGCAGGTCTGACTGCAGCAGCAGCCTCTAAGCACAACGGATGTGTGTCTGGTTATTATTGGATTAGTTCACGGTTTGATTTGCAATTAGGGTCAAATGACTCATCACATATGAATAATATGAATTTTAATCCAAGAGGAATTTAGACCTGGACACGTTTAGCTGTACAAAATAATAATAATAATAATAATAATAATAATAATAATAATAATAATAAAAATGATAATAATAATAATACATAAACGACCTTTAGGCCTGCACTACTATTAATATTAAAGGAATATTCTGTAAACTCTTATACACATAACTTTATAAGCACTAAATAATTAACCACACTATGTACTGTTTTAATTGACCCTATTTGCATAAAATTTAAATGTACTGTTGTATTAAAATGACTCGAGAATGAATTAATTCCTCGTGAACAGACACCATCATGTCTCAGAGACAAAGTCCTGCAGGATTTCTTAATCGTGAAGTTCAACTAATGACCACTAGTGGAAAAACTCGTAGTGAAGCATCAATCCTATCGGAAACTCTTCTCACACTCAGTGTGCTGTGAATGATAAACTGATAACTGATGATAAATCAAACATGCCAACAGAAAACTGCAAAAATATCTTTATATGTTAAGCAAAGTGATTTGTCTGAGAGATTTTTATTGTACTGATTGTTTAAAAGAACACATCTTTAGCTCTAATGTGATTTATCATCCTGACAGAGAGGAGGAAATGAACGGAAATGTCACAGGGTATTAGTTGGAGGTAGGAACATGAAGACAAGTTATTACCCTTTTATCCACATCAGTTAAAATACACAGAAACTAACTGAAGACTGAGATGAAGGAAAAGGAGGCTCCTCTCCAGTCTGCAGCTCCAGTTCTGCAAAATCAATTTCAAGCAGTTGTGTTTTTGTGTATTTGCTCTCCAGACCAGTTGGGGGCGACAGCACAGTTAAGGTTGAGGCCTTCACTATTACACATTCATCTGCACAACTGGTTGTTTGCATGTTTAGGTAGCAGAGAAAATAACAGCTCATACTAAGTCAAAGACAAAGGAACAGTGTGGGCTGCAAGACTGCTGCAGGTCAAATTTAAATCACCCCGGTGGAGACACATAAACTGAACGCACAGTGAGAGTTTAGGTGTTAGGAGTATTTAATTCCAGCCTCAGTCGGCATCTCAGACTTCCCTAATGAACATTCCAGCATGAGGCCGGAGCTGACCCCTCCCTGCATCTGAAAAGCCTCTCCACCCAGATGCTTCATAATGCTTCATGTGGAGGGGCCTCTCCCTCTCCCTCTGGTCCCTGCAGCAGGCACGTTGCCTCTCAGTCAGGCCTGATCCCACAGAGGATCCAAAACAATGTATGTGTGTGTGTGTGTGTGTGTGTGTGTGTGTGTGTGTGTGTGTGTGTGTGTGTGTGTCGGAGCTGCACGGTTGCAACTGTTCTTGAAAAGCTGACTCAGTTGCATCGCTGTGATTGGTTCATTTTAGGTTTGCATGTAGACGCCTCTGGTTCCAGCAACTCGACTCATTACCTTAGTGTGACACATTACTTACACCTCAAACAAGTAACATTGTCTTTATGTATTTACCAGTCGTTGCACCAAGAGGTGACCTGTAATCTAAAGCATCCTATGACCCCCCCCCCCCCCCCCCCCCCACACACATCCTCTTCTTATTGCACACAGTCTGTCACACTTGTTAAATCTGTAGATTTGTGTATGAACCTTTTCATTGTTGTGTTTTTATTAAACTTCTTTGACAACTGTTCAGCTGCTGTTGATTTGTTTAGTTTGCACTTTTTGGGGGGTTGGATCAAGCTGCTCGTCGTTTTCAGAGTGATACACTTTAAAATCTTTGCCACACTTTTCATTAATTAGGTGTCATTCATCATATCTGGCATCATATTCATGAATGCCTCCATCACCACCAACAGCGTTTTTCTCTTCCAGCACCAGAATGATGCAGAGTTGTTTGTGCTGGAATTAACATGACAAAGCACCTCCATCTCACTGCACTTATTTGACCTCTGACCTCCCCTTTATGCCTCCCAGACAGCAAATTGCTGCAGTGGTAGCGGCGGTCTCTCGCTGCTCGACTGCCACCTCTGTTCTCTCACTAAGGAAGAAGGGAGTGGAGGGGACAGGGTCGGTGGGTGTCTCTCAATCAAGTCATTTAATGCCAAAGTCAATTCTCATACACCCCCCTCTTGCTTCAAAAAAACACACGTCGTCACACACACGCTCCCACACTCTTAACCAGACAGGCTGGAGGACTGTGTCTCAGCAGCCTTTCTTTGCCACCCTGCTCCTGTCTGCACCCCCTTTTCTTGTCTGTGTTTTAATGAAGAGAGGGGCACCCATGGCAGGAACATGATTAGGGGGGACCCTGAGATTGCGAGACCGAGGGCTTTGCATGCTTGTATATCTGTGCGTGTGTCTGGCTTTGGAGGCTTAATCCCATAGAGTTGCAATGGGATGAGAAACATATGCAGCATATTACGGTTGCGTTGCATTCATTGCTGCATCAATGGTGTCCTCTGTTTCCCCATCAAAGCCTGGGGACATCTTTGTGCATGTTTGTGCTGCTAGCAATATGGTAATCAACATGTAGCTTTCAACACTAAAGCCGATTTTGATGTTGCTGAGATTCTGTACTAACAATCTTCTATATTACTCAAATAACTTACGCTGAATGTTGGCAAATATCAGCCAGAATGGATGTTGAGGCCGACGAGTCTTTTCAGCTTCTGCTCTGTGTTGCAGTGGTCCAGTTCTAATTGTTTTGGAAATGATTTCTTCATTTGAATGGATGCTGCAGCTCCCAGCTATTCAGTAGGTGTGTGTCAGCAGGTCACACAGCCGTAAAGAGCTGCTAACCCTGAAAGAATTTCATTAGTCGGGATTTCAATGAAAAGTTTTATCATCCCATGATGGTCTAAATGATGTTTCACAATCATTCCCACGCTGGTCAGAGTAAAAAGACGTCTGACATGATTCAGTTTAGGCCTGAAAGTATCAGCACTGCCCTTCGAGGGTCCTCATTTACAGCAGCAACAACCAGTCAAGTCACGTTTGAGTGACTGGAGCCAATAAATTAACTAAAATGAGGAAGGGATGGTGATCATAGCAAATAAACTATAATAAGGCTGCTGCTTGAGTTAGGAAAATAAAATGATGCATTAGGGAAATGTTGTGGTCATGGTTCCGAAAGAGCCACAAATTTCAGATATGGTATTTTAAAATTTGGACAGTTTCATGTCTCTAGATTAAAGACAGGTCATAACTGTTGACTTACAGAATTCAACATAGTAAAACTAGTTAAACTTGAATTGAGAACATCTCCTCCCGTTCATGTGCTAGAACCATCATTTGAAAGCAAAGCCACTGACACAGTCTGTTGTTCTTTCCTGCATATCCATTATGTTTAAACTGTGAGGCCTGTTCTGCTGCTGCAGGCAGTGAGTGCTCTCCATAAAAGCGTGCACGAGATGCCCAGAATACAAGAACATAACCAGAACCTCAGATCAATCCCACAAGGTCGGCGCCTTTATTCTGCTCTTTCCCTTCAATTCAGCAGACGCATACAGGAAGGTGACGTTCCACTCTGGGAGTCATAGCAACCATTTAACCGACCCCACCATTAACACCTGAACATATCAGGGCTGAGACGCACAAAGCAAAGAGGACCTCCAAGTGTGTGCTGTGTGCATTGTTCCTCCTAGAAACCTCACTCGCAAACACCAGGACAGGTCAAGGCTGGCACAAATACTCCCTGACCTCCAAGAGCTAATGTGTGAAGGAGGGAGCTGGCTGCTGTGAATCAAACCCTACACATTAGACCTGTGGGGGCAGGAAGAGGAAAAGACAGCTCGCCACTTGACCTCTGCATGTGTGACTCACTGTCCCCCTGGGAAAAGAGGAAGGCTGGAGACGGAGCATCTTGATGGCCTCCTACAGACGGCTCCGGACTTGTCCTGGACAATGAGCAATCAGGAGTAAGTGTTGGTGATTAGGGAGACACTCAGGGCAGAACTGGACTCCAATGAACCTACTGAACCTCCACAACAACATCAGCCTCCAGCTGCCTTCTCAGACCATGTCCAAGTTAACCTGAAATCATATGTTCTCTTTGTTTTGTGTTGTTTCTTTTATCCACATTTGCACACACAGAAACAAAATGCCAGGTTTGTATTTTAGTGTTGAAGGAAGAGTTTTAAATTAGAGCAGCAGTGCAGGAATTACTGTTCACCTGTCACCTGTAAATAAGCTGTCATCAAATCTAAATACTGTGATTCTATATTGAGAACGAGATTCTGAACACAGATATTTCACATTCGGTTTAAATGTATTAATGTTATTTTCATTCTGATTAGTCTGTTGTTGTTTTTTCTTCTTAACATTTAGCATTTTAAAGATGAATTGATTCCCGGCTACTCGTGCAGTACCTGCATTAACGTGTGAATCTGCAGCATCTATAAGACTGTTATTGACCTTGTCACTCAAGGAAACACCAGAACTCAGCACAGCGGGGGGTGGAGGGTGATGATAATAGCTTCACTTTCACTTTCTTCTGCTGGAGAGCAGCAGCAGGTGTCAGCAGCCCGGTGTGCTGCAGCCAGGAACGTGGAGCGGGCGATGGATGCAACATGACGGATTTTCATTTCACCTGACTCCCAACCTCAGTCATGCAGCTTCTGACACGTGGATTTACAACCTTTACTTTTTGCTTTTTTAAATTTTGAATATTTTAATACATTACATTTATTTTATATCTTTAGTTATAAGTAGATTTTTGCAACTAATAGCTAAATAATAATGGATTAATATGGATTAACCATGTGTAATAAAGTCAAACTCTGCTCCATCTTCACCGGCTTTTATCATTTATTTCTTTGTCAAATCCTTCTGGACCTGCACATTTCTGATTTCAGCACTGTCAAATTCAATATAGTGGAGTCAAGTTCTTATACTTCATCACATGGACAACATTTGTCTGAATCTTTACAAAACTGTTAGATTTACTACTGAAAAAGAAAAAATAATAAAACTGTGGTGAAAATATCTCAAAACCTTGTTGACCTGACACATTTTCTGAAGACAAAGGACGGAGGAGATGTTATTTAAATACAGGGATGACTCTCCTCTGGGATCCATCCATGATACTCTGGTCAAACTCGGCTTAGGTTATAGAAAGACGGTTGTAACATTCGTGGGGGGGGGGGCACACTATCATACCTTCTCAAATAACCACTTGATAAAAGTTAGTGAACTATTGAGCTCCCATAGTTACAAGGAACCAGCACTGACAGTAACAAAGTTCTTCGGCTCCTTTGCTGAAACGCAGATATTCGTGTGAGAACATGAAGTAAATTCTTCCTTTAGGGAAATGATTAAACATTAAAAAGTAAGATCCCTGTGCTGTTGTGCTTTTAAACATTTGCATATAATGACAGAGAACTGTTGTCATGGCTCATTTCACGAGGACCTTCCGGGGCGCACCGGTCAGAGCCACAGCGCTGTGACCGTGAGAGAGAAACACTCGGTACATGCTGTCTCTCAGCATCATGTGGGTTTTTAATAAACAGTCAACATTTCGAACATGATTCAAATGAAATCACAGACTGTAGAGCACTTTGTACTTTAATGCTTTGTAAAGAACAATGCATTTGACAACCCATTCACTTATGTTTTCATAGGGGAAAGCTGCACTATGGGCCTCACAGCCATTCTTTTTCTTCAGTTTTATCTTATCACTAGGCAACCACATGCAACCGTTGAGCCGTAGAAGCCATGTGAGAGCTTTCTATTGCAAACACACTTGGTGGATAAACAGCAAAAGTGAGAACACAACAGTCTGCAGTGAGCCCTATTTATAGATTTAGATGAGTTTAACTTGCAGAATATTTCAAGTTCCTGACCTTCGACCTTCTTAGTCTCAGTTTGCAAGTTTTCTGCTTCACGCTAACTTTCAATTAGATCTGAGAGAAAGTGTTTAGTGCAGTATATTTAAAAAACCAAAACGGTTGTGCAGCCATCTTCAAAATGCGCTTTAAACTGCTTCTGAGTGGATTTATGGAGAGTCTGCACACAGCTGAGAGGAGGTGTTTGGTTCAGCTATAACAATAATACTTTACCCCACATAACCCCTAACCAACGACAAGCTAACACAGAGAGTGGTTCTATAGCTGGGTTCCAGTTTATAGTGGGTTTGGAGTTTGTTCTACATAATCATACACAGTCCAACACGTAGTGATTTTCATAGTGTCCTCGTAGCGTTTCAGAAATTAATGCCTTTAACCCTTTTACACTGAGGGTGATACAGTAAGTGCAGCTTACCATGTGTCCATCAACAGCGCTCTCCGAACTGAAAGATTTTTAGTCTCCAGATATGAACTTTTTCAACTTTCACTCCACTCACAGAACACGCTTAAAAGCTGCTCAGAGTAAGTATGTACAGAATTGGGGCAGCTGCCGTCTGTCTGAGCTGAAAGGAATCTTAATTAGAATCCAGATTTCTGTGGGAACAAAATATGACGGGACACACCCACAGAAGTACAGCTGTGGACACACAAATACAGATTTTTTTATACACTGCTAAATTGTTGTAACTAATAAATAAGGAAATGATTTCTTTATATTTAAGGACACTGCGACATTATGTGGTTTTATTGTGTCGAGCTTCTTTTGTTCTAGATTTATTTTGCGCTCCAGCTGGACGTCAGCAGGGGGTTAATTAACCCCGAACAAACAAATAAAAAAAAAAAGAAAGAAAGGAAGCAAGTCATGAAAACACAAAAGCAGGTTTATTAGCATTATTAATGCAGCAAAGGTTTCGTATGTCGGTGAAATTCATCACTCATCAGCTGCTGCTGTAGAGTTTTTTAACCAATCACTGCTAATAAAACACGTATATTGTCTTAATGATTTAAACATATTGACTTTTAACGTTATTTTACTCAGATGAAGTCGTGTCACCTGCTAAAGATGAAGCTGTTAAACAGTACAGCTGGAGAGCAAGTGGCAGTGGAAATGTGTGTGAAAGCAGCTGAATGCGGCTCACACACACATATCATTCTGTGTACACCCCCCCTTCTTCCTCCCATATGCTCTTCTTTACAATCTCGCTCCCTCACACACACACACACACACACACACAC
This sequence comes from Anabas testudineus, assembly GCF_900324465.2. Classification (NCBI taxonomy): domain Eukaryota; kingdom Metazoa; phylum Chordata; class Actinopteri; order Anabantiformes; family Anabantidae; genus Anabas; species Anabas testudineus. Next base: position 2,068,344 of record NC_046625.1, read on the forward strand.
ACTGTGGATTAATCCAATCAGAGCTTCTGAATGAAAGAGGGAGGAGGCGTGTACGTGGATTAAGGTGTAGAACGACTAACCTTATGAGATCAAATACACTGACATCCTGGCTCCCAGGAAGAGGGTCTCACTCTCACTCCGAAGGCCCTGCAGGCCCACACCGCCCCACATTGGCCACATTGGTTACAATGAAGATGCTCCACATATCAGCTACTGTTTAAAGACTGAGACGCTGCACTGACTACTTTCAGTATTTGGTTTTAAAATGTGAGAATTTATTGCAGCAATTATCACGTTTAGTGTTTGTTTTTATGGAAACAAATTGAATAAAGCTTAGTACCTGGTGCAGGATTTAAGATTTAAGGTCATGGAAAGATCATTATTATTATTAAAAACATGTGTCCCATGTTTCCAGTCAATTATTTTTCTAAAACCACGACTTCAGTAACCAAGTGAAGTAAGTTACCTAAAGCAAAATGTAATAATGTTTAGTTCACACCTGTCAGGGAGCACTGATAGAGATACTTTCAACATGTTGTGACCTGCCAGACACACTAATTGTTTTCTCATTACCGTGTGTTGATTTAAAAAATATTACAATCTGTGGCACTACGTACTGTATGATCAGATTATCTAGCAAACAGAATTAGATGTGGATTATCACATTCAAGAATAGTGATATTGGGATCTTACACGTGTCGACTTGCACTTCGTACGCCCGCCTCCTCAACCTCCACATCCTCGCCGTCTAGTTTATTCAAATGATCTAAGTTGTCTTTGTGTCTTTGGGTTTGTGTGATTTCCTTGTTGCTCTGTTTTCCATATGATTGCTCGTGTTGTTCCTGGATTACCATACCAGGATTCCTACTGTGTCCGACATAATAACACATGTAGCATGTGTGCAACATGATCAAACTATCACATTATCCAACTTCCTGTGCGTGAGCAGCAGATGGCTTTCCCATTCAGTGTGGTTGCCTCAAGAATTCACCACAGTTCACCTTAAGTACTGTTATTCTGTACTTATGTCATATGGGAATTACCATAATTACCTGCTTCTGGCCTGTAAATGGTGTCTACATCAACAGTCATAATTATAACTTGGAAACTTGGATTGCTCTGAAACCTCTAATAAATCTCACTCTGAGCTTTATCATACAAATGTTCCTTGATGTACTTATATAATGGACATAGTTCTTTACTCACTATTTGACTCCTAACATTACCACAAATGCAACAATGCCCCTGTTTTCAGTTTTTAATGAACCTGTTTCACATCAGCCTGAGTTTGTTTTTCGAGACAAAGCTTAGATTCAACCTGCAACAAAGCCCATGTTTAGATTAAATTCTCCAAGACCATGTGTGTAAAAAGCTCTAAATGTGTAGGTCAGTGCTTCTCCGTCCTGGTCGTAAGCCTGCAGAGCCCTGCTGGTCCTCATTCTAACTCTCTAATTAGAAACTGATTTACACCAGGGCCAGCAGGTGCATGCAATTAACTGCAATTAGCTGATGAGACAGAAAAACAGAGGCACTGTGGCTGCACCGCTGCTGGCGTCTGTGGACAGAGGAACGGGAACAGTGATAGTGATAGTTTGCTTATTTTAATGGAGAGACAGATCAGTTATCGTACAAAGCAAATAAAAGAAAGTCGACTGCAGCCAGTACTTATGACACAGCTGTTACGTTTCAGAAGACACTGCAACGTATTTCTTCTTGTGTGAATATTGGTAGAAAATGGCAGCTCTGATTCGGACAGGGAGCGATGGCACAACTCAACATTTACATTTTGTTCATGGTGTCAACAACAGAACAATCCAGCCTGTTTAACAGTGCACAACTTCATTTACAGGAAGCAGAAGTGGCTCAATGCAGATTCCCAGATTCCATATTTTAATATCTGCTATCAAAAGGCAGGATGAATACAGCAGGTAATCCTGTGTAGATATGAGCTCATGGTCTGAATCACACTGGTTAAGTTTTCTGAAGGTGTTGTAGTTAAAACATCTGATGCAGAGTTTAATATGAGACCTCGTGTCACGTGTTACAGTCACACTGTGGAGCTTCGAGAATTTAGTTTTTCTCAGACTGAGACTAAATGATATTTAGATGCTTGGTAAATTGAATGTCTAATATTTAGTGTGAAATAAACATGATTTTGTGTAATATAAAGGCATATTATATATTATTCTGTTTTCTTAACTATTTATTTTCACTTTTATCTTTGTATCTGATTCAGGGTTGTTAACCCACCGTTTGGGAATCCATTCTCTAGGTTTCTAAAATTACCTAAGTAGCCTGTCACACATCTAAATGCTTTGATTTTTACTCCACTTTAGCTACAAACTCCTGTCTTTTTTCTTTTTTTTCTTATTGTCACCATAGGAAATCATAATGCTGCAGCTTACAATGATGTTTTAGACATGTCTTGAATTTTGTGTCGACCCTTTTGTGTGTGTTCGTTAGCACAAATCAACATCAATACAGTAAATAAAATTATTTTTTATAGCTTGGCGGGACAGAACTGGATTAGCTTGTACAGAGTCCAGACAGATCTAGGAACCATCTATGAGGCCTTATCACCCAACAGAGATGGACTTCACTAATGCTCTTGTGCATGAATGGATGGCAGCTAATTCCTGTAGCAGGTTCTGTTAGAAGCCAAAAAGAAGGAGTGTACAGTGTTTATATTTCCTTATTTCCTGGTATTAAATTAACAAAGCTAATGAAAGTACATAAAGATTCAAGATTCAAAACATTTTATTAATCCCAGAGGGAAATAGTTTTCTCCTTGTTACAGTTGATCTCAATTCAGACAGAAGGAAAGATCCAAACCAACCTAAATATAAAAACTCAATATCTACACATCAATAGAACATTTAACATTTAAACTGTCCCTTCCCAAAATGTACAGTAAATATATTTCATTTAATTCATCATGTGCATTCCATGCTAATGATTTTATATAATAATATGCACATATTACGACAGAATCCGTTTCCATAAAGTGCAGGAGTCAGTCACGCTCTATTACTGCCTTTTAATTTACGTCTGTGCGTCTTCTGTCCTTCAGCAAATCTTTACTGTTTATTTTGTATTTCGTTGTTTTGTGAGGGCTCCTACATGTCTTAGCATGTCTTATGGTGGCAGTGTGGTTTTTTTGTGGTCTCTTTCGCCATCACGCCGCTAAAGTGGATGTGTAGTAACACTGGGGGTAATGTTAATCCTGCACTTCTCACATCTCCATAAATTAATTTGTGTATGTTGTGTGTATTTCCTACACCCGCTTTCGTGTGTGTGTGTACGTACATTTTGCTGCTCTCCATGCTCTCCCTCTCTCGTCACGTTGTAGTCGACACGGTGCCAACACACACACATACACACATACACACACACACACACTCACACACACAAACACACACACACACACACACACAGCCAGTTGCCAAGACAACCAGGAGCTAGCATGAAAGCTGTGAGAAGAGGTGGAGCATGGCACCAGTCTGACAAGCAACTGCCACCATTTGTGTGTGTGTGTGTGTGTGAAGGTGATGCAGTAATGTGTGTGTTTGTGCATATTCCTGTGTTGACCCATAATGAGACAGGGGAGGCGGGGGACGGCGACATTAAAAGCCAGAAAGAGTAAACAACAAAAGATGCTGTGTCCATTAAATGTTGTTTGCTTCCTGGTTACGCTGTGCTGTTTAAATTGAATGATTACACGTCACTTGATGTCTGGAAAAACATTTTCACCCTCTCACGAGAGAACGTATGTCCTATAGTGTGTTCATGTCAGAACTGAATGTGACTAATGTGTTATTATTATTGTTGGGATGTTGCATTCAAGTCCACATATGACAGTTTAATGATGCAGATTTGAAGACCCTGCATCACTCAGCCCATTAGTAGATATTCAAAGATATTTCATTTTGTTATCATGTGAAACAGTAGAGGTTTCACTGAGAATTAGTTTTGACAGCAGTTCACTCAAAGGCCAAAGGGTGTTTGACTCATGGAGGCAGGAAAAGAAAGAAAGCGCGTTCAAGAAGAACAGCAATCCAACCTCGACAGGAATTCATGTCAAAAAACAGTTAACATCAGGTTCTTCATAATCAACAGTTTTATCAGCCATATACAGTGACGAGAAAAAGTATGTGAACCTTTGGGAATTTCATGGTTTTCTGTATTAATTTGTCATAAAATGTGATCTGATCTTCATCTAAGTCAAGAGTATCAATAAATATGATGCCTAAAATAATTACACAGAGAAATTCTTATTTTAATGTCTTTATTGAGAACAACCATAAAAACCTCATAATCATGGTGGAAAAAGTACTTTTGGTGAGGCATGGCTCACACTTTCTGTGGGTCCAAGCACAGCTTTCAGATTTCACAAAGAATGGACCTATGAAGACTTTACCAAGAGGGTAAAGGGTTAGACGGGAATGGACCTCATGTTGTACCTGACAGCTGTTTAGTAACATTAGATGCTAGAAGATATCAGCTAGTCGTCTTTAATTTCAAATCTAAATGCCTGGTTTGTTCTGAGTTAACTCAGGGTACTGAGCTAGATGGATGTTGCAGATCATTCTCTCTGATACTTTTGGACTCTTGTTGCTCTTGTGACTGCTGACGGCACAGGTGATACTGTCATTCCGTGCAGGGTTGAAAGTCAATGCCCATTTCCTTCTCTCCACTGATGAAAGCATCCTTGAGCGAAAGACTGAACCTCAAATTGGTTCCAATAGTTGCCTCCATAAGTGTGAGTGGGTGAATGAGAGACACAATGTAAAGTACTTGGTTATAAAAGTGCTGTGTGATTGCAGCTCAATTATAAATCACATGAAAAGTAATTCTGATGCTGAATTTGATGTATCAAACAAATGAGACAAGCTAAACGGTGTGTGTTCATGGTAGTGTCGCCCAGTGCAGCCATGTGGGTCACTGATGTGTTTTTAATAGTTGTTGGACGATAATGGAGCTCTGTGGCACAAAGGGACCAGATATCAGGCTTTGGATACATATGCAATACTTAGCTAGTTAGAAGAATCAATGTATTGTTGTTGTGCATCTTTTTATGGGATTGGTTGACAAAAAAAATAGAACATTAACAGAAGTTCTTCAAATAACAAAGGCTCGTCAGGCTAAAATGACATTTTGTATTTGACATTTTGTGAATACAAAGATTTTTAACAACCACCAGCAGGATGCTTAAAATCACTGATTTGCAGAATATTTGGCAGCACAAATGTCATGTTTTTGAACCTGAAAATTAATTACTAAAAAACATTTCCTCTGCCACCTCTCCGTGGTCTGCCAGGCTTCTGTTCAGATATTAATCTCTTCACTGAGACAAGCAGCAGGTCTCAGAGCGTGTGTCCAGCAGGCTGATGGGTCAGAGGTCGGCCTGTGGACATGTTGTGGTTTGTCTAGGACAACAAAAAGATGCAGGGACACTGATTTCCACCCCACTGACCTTCTATTGTGCAGAGGTTGGAGAGGTGATGAGGGGGTCAGTGTTGATGTGTTTTATGGGGTGGTGGTGGTGGTGGTGGTCTGAACAACCTCTGACTCCTGCCAGGTCACAGAAAAGAAAACAAACATATGCTCTTTGTCCCTTTTGATTTAGAGTCCATTGAAAACTTGTGGTGTTCCACTTCATTAAATGGAATTAAGCTTTTGCTCTGTGGTCAAGATTAGTCAGCGATGATGATATGTCACAGTCTGATCTGGTCTTTAATCACCTTCAACAATGGTTAATTTGACCTAGGTTAACAAGTTAAACTGTGTAGTTTAAAATAGGAAACCTGTGGCTGCATTAAGTCAGGATGTATTGATAGGAATCTCCTGTCCCACTTTTCTCAACCACAAATTAGCGAAGTGACCATTTAATAAAAATCTACCTATTTGCTCTTTCGTGAAACGTCCACTACAGTATGTAACATTTATTTTATTTAAAATATGATTCTTAATAAGCATAGTATTTTAACGTCGAGAGGTGCAGTCTCAGACTCGTTCACCAACACTGCCAGATGTTTGCTTCTAAAGTTGTAGTATTTTTTATTATGACACTAATAACAGCAAATGCCTGAAACTGTTACGTGTGGCATATAGAAATGCATGACTCCTCCCTGAATGTGTCTAGGTGGAAAAGTTTAGTCGTCCTCTGACCTGCAAATCACCAAATTACCTCCTATGGTCCCATCGACTGCAGCTACTACTGCAGACTTGCACCTCACGTTACCAGGGAAAGGTCGATTTAACCTATGTGTGTTATTGAATCTTAAACTTAAGCTTCCTCTGTCCTTTCTCTCCTCAAGACTCTATGGAACAGTTTGAGCCAGATGAGGCTGACCACTACCTAACTGCCATAACTCGTACAGTAGTCTATGTGATAACACACACAACATATTTCAAGGTTGTAGCAGATTATATCTCCTCTTTCCATGCAGAATTGTTTTGGCGTCTTAATGTAGCCTTTGACATGATAGAGAGGCAGAAATAATTGATGTAAATGACTTTAAAAATCTCATTAGACTATTGTTCTGCAAAATCTTCTCAGTGTTCACACATTCTGACAGGATACATGATCGAGATGGCTGCAGTAGATAAACTGTAACTATAATGCTGAATCAACACTCAACCACACCAGGTAGAACATTCAGAGCTTTACAAATGGTTTCAAACCCTTGTCTGATCTAGTCCTCACCCCAAACAGTGGAGGTCAACAGAGAGTCTCCCTGACATGCAGTGTGAGTGTTTGGATCGTACATATACAGGTGGGTGCCTTTCTAAACTACGTCCAATCAATCCAGTGAAGTTCTTGATAGGTTAGTAACCAGGATGCATCATCTCTGAAGAGACTAAGCTGACAGAATAAAACTAACGTCATGCAAATAACTGAACATTTCCTCTCCTACACCAAAAACTCCACCCACCACCACTGAACACCCAGAACACCCTGGCAGCGGGGACACTTACGCAGCCCAGACAAACCTCCACCATCCTCATTACTTTTACCTTTTACCGCTCTCATCCTGCTATGGCAACAGTGAGACAATGGTCAGTTTGTGTGTAGCTTTAGATTTAATGTTGGGGTGTTAATAGTGATGTGGGGGGGTGCGGTTGTTGTTGCTGCAAATGGAAGTATAAGTACTCCGAGGGTGTGGTGCGGTTGTTAAAATGCAGACACTGACAGTCGCCTTGAACTTGAACCCCCCTGAGGTCCCCTTGACCTTAGCTCTTTTCCCGTGCTCCTCTCTGCCCTCAGCGGCGGTGGCGGCCTTTGTTGAGCTGTCGGCATTAACTCTTCGCAGCCCCTCTCTCACAACCTCCTCCTCCTCTTCCAACACTCTCTTCTCCATCTTCCCCCAGGGGCCAAGCCTCTTCTTCTTCTTCAGTCACTTCCCCCTGTGTGGCTGATTTTTGGGGTACACCCATCTGGTCTGTGGCAAACGCCCCAGTGGGGAATTTTGTTTTCTCAGAATGCTAATCTGACCCAAGGGGGTTTCATTCCCACATTCTGGGACGTGGGATTTATTCTTTTGTTTTTGAGGGGAGAGGCTGTTCTGCATTCCTGTCGTCCCATCGTAAGTAAGTGGGTGCAAAGTCAGGCGTCCACCGAAGGGTAATGATTTGGATTTTGGTTTGAGGTGTGACTTTGCTATTAAAATCAGTAACAGAGTTGATATTTTGAGGTAATAAACTGAGAAACACAAACCAATCTTAAATCTGTTGAACCCTCTCCAGCATTTGAACTTTCACCCGACAGCATCAATAAACGTGTGCTGTAACCCTAATGTCTCGGTGTAACTTGATTTTACTACACTGTAAAACCACATTTAGATTCAGCCGCTCTGGTCGCCCCTGTTTATGGGATTTCGCCTCCTAAATACTCGCTTTCCCAGGAGCTTTGCCCTGATTGTGTCTCGCACCATTATCATTGTTTTTATTTTTTTGTCGTTTCTGAAAGATTTGTCGCCAAAATTAGGACCTGTCACTGATCAAATAATGATGTGAGGAGAGGAGATACATTACATTTTTGATTTTGTCAAAACACCTCCATGGTGCCAACAACAGCCTGGATGTTTGCTGGCGAGAGGAGGAAGAAGAGGAGGAGGAGAGGAGCCGAGTGATTTAATCTGCTAATTTTTCTCAGGTCTTTTGGCTGTTGACAGGCAAGTGTAATGGTCCTTCAAGTAATGGAATCAGCCACTCAAGCAACACATGCACACACACACACACACACTTGCTCACAAACACATTGCACATACACATTCATACGCTGAAAGCACGCCTGTTTTGCATATGAATGACATCACCGTAAAGTTTTCTGGGGAGGTTTTTGGCGGTTGGGGAGGACGGAGTGGGACGTGGTGGAGAGGAGCGCTATGAAAGGGAAAACATTAGTCAAATCACTTCCCGCTTCAGTCACTCGCCCCGGCCAAACTACTTGACATTCCACAACAGGGCTCTCTCGCCTTCAAGAAAAGCATCCTCAGTGATCCGGACGTGGAACTCGTCAGGCCAAAGCTGCAAGTTTTGCTAACCTCTCCTGCTGAAGTATTCCTCCTTCATTATATAAACACATAAGCTCCAAGAAATTGCTTCAGGGTGTGAGTGGATTTTAAGCTTAGTGATATAATCGAAGCTACGCTCTACCTGTACAAGTGACAAAACTTGAAATTAGAACATTGTCACTGGTGAAAACCCTGTCACACGGTGACATGAAGACAGTTCTGTTTCTTTCCCAAATTCATTAGATAAACTGAAAACTGCACGGTTGTCAGAATAAGAAAGGCAAGTTTAAAATGTATTTTTGTAAAACAGAGACTCAAAAATATCCAGTGAGGAAACACTTCAGTCTTTTATAGTGTGGTTTTAGATCTGTAGCTTCATGTGCAGCTTCACAATGTTACATCAGATATTTGAGCTGTTTTCAGTCAATGTCATGTGATTTTAAAACATGACCACAATTTAGTGATGTGGTATTTTAGAGTGTTAGACAGGCCGGTAGCAGTAGAGCCTTTATGACATTCTTTTACAATTGGTGTAAAATTCAGTATGCAATAAATCATATTTTATAAAATGACCATCAGTAAAATAAGGTAGTAATAGGGTGAGATTTGTCCCTGCAGAAAGTGAAGACACACATACACTGTTGTTGAAACCAGAGCCACAAGATTTTTACTTTTCATTTAAATTAAAACTAGTTTTAACCCAAATGTCATTTGATTTGCAAATGCCCAAATCAAAATTTACCATTCTGCTTTACCAGCTCCAGATATCATCTGTGCTCCATGGTGCATTTTGAAAGGTTATGACATTTATTCTAGCTATTTTTCAAATAGTTCAATTATTTGTTTCCTAAACTCTAGTGTAACACCTGAATGCACCACACTGACAGGCTTTTCATTTCGGTCCAATCTTTCAGCTTCATTACCGTCTAATGACAACATAATTTTAGCAACAATAAAAGTCTCCTGCGAGTAGTGTCTGATCTAAGTGGACCAGTCATGTATAAGGGGCTAAAATGCATCACTCCATCAATGCCATCAATGGATCTAGAAAGCCTTGATAATCTCCACCCAATATACCCAAGACAATCCAGCTCAACACACACACACACACACACACACACACACACACCCTCCTTTATTCATCGTCTACAGTCATCATAATTGGAACGTTTCACAGGAAAACGTACCCTTCAAAGTATCTGAAGCCATTTTGTCTTTGCTTATTGGACGTTTGCCAGGCTGCAACTCTGAGAGGCAGCTCACAAAGGTGGACAGATCTGGACAGACGCCACTTTTTCTTGGCACCAACTACCTTCAGATCAAAAAACACACATCCTCTACCCTAGCGACCGGTTGCAATCACGTTTCCCTCCAAAATCACACAGAATGGCCTCCGAGGGGCGCATTCCTGAATACCAATGACGGTTCTGAGGAACTTGTGAAAGGAGCAGCACCCGAGATCCTAGACTTTGGACGTGCACCAAAACCCGCCATTTCCCACTTTAGGCCCCCCTGCCACTAGCCCCTTTGTACTTGTCCATCAAATTGTTGTGGCTGGAAGTGTGGCCTTTCCAATGTTTAATGATCCAATCTGATACAAGCAGCATTAATGTCACTGTGGCGCCATCTTGGAATCTGATTCATTCAGCAGCATGATCTCATATAGCGAGCAGCCATTTTGTGCTTTATGTCAAAAAGAAGCCGCGCCATAACTCCACAAAGCAGCGCCTTCCACACAAGACTTTGCCATTTAGGATGGTAAACACATCAAGATTAATGCAGGGTGGAGGGTTTTGTTTTGTCTCAGAGACCTGACAAACATTTGAGCGCGAGCTGTTATAACTTAGACCGTGATCCAACATGGCTGCAAATGACAGCCTGGTTGTACGCCGTCACTCCAGCTTGCTCTAGTGTGCTTAACATTGACACTCAGTTCATTAAGGCCTATAGTGCTTGGCTAATGCAACTTGCCTCTTGGCAGCATGACAAAAACTGTGAATCAGATTATGAGGGCCATAACGCTGCCAAGAAACACTGAGGGCGAGGGGAGTTGTCACAGAGGACCGGCGCTCGCTCGCTGGATGTTAACGCCTGGGACATAATGTAATTGCAGCCTGCCCTGGTTAATAAGGGCACTGTAATATTTGCATGGAGATGCTGTTTATGTGTACTACAGCTCATTTCAACGCACAGCACAGCTGTAAACAAGAGAAGAGTGGCTTGTAAAGCCTCTGCTGCTACGCATTGAGGATGCAGACACCCAAGGGGCTGCGTTGGGGCTGCGTTTAAAACCTCTTTCACTGAATTACACGAGACTTCATAAAAGAGGCAGAATGAATGAAAAGAGCTGTGTGATCAACCTGTACTATAAAGGGTTACATTTCATTTGTTTTACAGTGGGATTACTCTCTTTTACATGACAATGCTAATGAATTGTGAGGGGCCCATATGTCTGTGTTTTGGCGCGTTTGCCATATGTGGTGTCAGACAGCAAATCACACAGGGGAAGTGTTCAACACGGCACAAGGTGGCCTGCACGGCAATCATCACAATCCAGAAGCAAAGTGCTACTGAGCTCTTTGTTTTCCCCAGATCTGGAATAACAGTCATCTAATGGAACATGTGTAGATGCATATTAGCTAATACTTACCCCATCCATCCAACATCAGTGAGTTCAGGATTTTTACTGCTTCCTACAGTGTGCACCTTTGCACCGATTCGTTTTGCATTAAAACACAACAGAGCTCCACTGTCTTTTTCCCATGCCAAACACTACAGAAAATAAACCCACGTCCCTGATGGTGTTTTGAAAATTGTTTGATCTCAGGGGAATTGTGATAATCTTTTCATTTGGCTGTAACATTACGTTGGAACTGAAATGCAGTTGATTTCTCTGTAGACTTGACTGGCATGAAAAAAGCTAAATATTTAAGGGAAGCTGCAAGCCATTGGGTAAATTTAGATTTTGTTAATCTACCTCCTGTCTCTTAGATAAACATTTATTTAAATTTCTGTATTTCACATGAGTTACATCACTATTGATTTACTGAACAGCAACCAAGCTCAGTGATTTGCTCCAGGACACTCCAGCAGCACGTGACCACTGAATTTACAACTAATCAGTAGATGACCCTGTTACTTAATGACATGCAGATCAAATTCACAAACACACACAGCAGTCAGTTTTCCATTGTTTTCAATGTAAACCTTTATTATTATCCCAACAGTTTTCCATAGAAAGGCACATGTGGTGAACATTCATTCACAGTGATTAGATTGCATAACACAAACACTGCTGCTTATATATAAAAAACAATATGCTATGGCATTTAGAGCAAAGCTGAATAGATATGTTTGATCTGCATTTAAGGAAAAAAGGAGATTTAGTGCGACCCATTTAATTATTTTAGACCACAATTCGTGGTTTTTATGCCTCTGGACTGATATCAGAAGAGTGACTTTTTTTGCTAGAGATTAAAAACATAATTTCAAGCTTATCCAGGCAGATAAGTAATTGTCTTGAGCACTGGGATGTGCATGATTATCAAAAGAATACATTTTCTAAATTAGGCCAAGATAGTCTCTCTTGAATCAATTGCAAAAGCGCTGCATAGACATAGATTGTTTAAAGTAATATTTAAAAGATTTGCATAGATTATCAATCGTAATAAAAAATTTGCCACTTCCCGAAAATTAATATAGAATGAATTAGGCTGCGATAGTACTTGCTTTATTGCATCTGAGTGTGTGTGTGTGTGTGTGTGTGTGTGTGTGTGTGTGTGTGTGTGTGTGTGTGTTAATGTCAAGGACAGGAAATTAAGGCAGTGTTTGAAACCAATGTATTTGTCATGTCTCACCCAACGATGTATCATTACAGCAAAGCAGGTAACGGCTATGAGCCAAACTGCTGCGTTTCAGAGTCTGCTGGGAAGGTTTTAATAGTGTGGTGTGTTCTGTATACACGCAGCCAGAAGCTACTTCCTGCTGATCAAACACACTTCTGCCATCAGGAATATTAAATGTGTGAATCCACATTTACTCACACTGTAGCTCATGGCTCCACACTTAAATCAAAGTCTGTTAAGGCTGCAAATATGAGATTCAATACATCCACTGATGAAACAGAGCTATTCTGTCATCTGTCACACACACACACACACACACACACACACACACACACACTCATAGTTCTGTATCAGTATAATAACAACAGGAATGCAGGCTTCTCAAAAACCATTTCTCTTGATGATGTCTGAAAGAAGAATGTCTTTAAACTGGTAGCCCTAAAAAATCCAGAGTAGTGATAAAAGTGTCTCCACCCATCTGGGATTGAAGATGAAAAAAAAAAAGACCAAAAAAAAAAAAAAAAAGATTAAACAGTTGCATAGAGTATAAAGACGACAGCTCACTCCTTCGCCACTGTGTCAGCCGACACATGGAGCTGCCCAATCGCAGTGCAGTATTATTCACTGCTGCCGTGGGTCTCACATTCACGTGTCTTTGAGTCCTAGCAACTACAACAAAAGAGAAACTGAACACAACGAGGGCTACAGCTCAACTAATCACACATCAAATCAAAGACATATTATACTGCTTCATATCTAATTAATGTTGTTTATAGGCAAATAAATGAAATTATGATTACAAAATTCACACTTTCCCTTATACAAAGTCACATTATGGACCATTTAGTCCGCTGATCTTCAGTCCGGACCTTGTTTCCCACAGTCACAGTCCAGCATGAGGTTTGCTCAGTGTTCACAACTAGTCCAGCTTGACTTTGGGGTCAAGTAATGCGTCACACAGCAGCATCGAAGAGGTGGAAACAGCGCCTCAGTGTTCCAACGTCATGACAGGAATCGCTACTGAGTCGTGTTCAGACAGCGAAGCCGTCACCTCTGTTTACTCCGCACTGAAGGGCCACTGAAGCAAGCGTCCTGCTGTCCCTCCGCTGTGTGCTCTGTCAGTTTCACATCCCGCTGCACTGACACCAATCACCTGAAAACAGAAAGGTAACTTTAAGATACAGCTTGGATTCCTTAGAGACAGGTAAAATACACAGTGGGGGAAATCATGTGAATGTCATAACAGTTACTTGACACAGTGGACTGTGAATGTCAATTCAGGTGTCAGAAAGAAGGGGTCTCCTCAAAATTTCATGTGTCCTAAATCTGGCTGAGGCAGCAGCACAGCTGCATGTACCAGCTGAAGAGATTGAGGCTAAATTGAAAGGCCTTAACGGGAGCCTGGTACGGTAGGAGCTGCTAATACAAAGAGGAAGCATGTGACACACCCTAAGCTAGGCTGAGTTGGACTTCTGAAGGCCATCAAACCCCCTTTTTTGCTACATTTTCAAGCAGCTCAGACAAGGAACTTAAAATCTTACAGCAGGTCACAGAGTGCAGACCGAACCAATAATGCACGTCCAGCTTAGCTGCAGAAATCAACAACAATCAAGCTTATTAAGATCGTCCGAGATATTAGCGAGCAAAAGTTAGCCTTGGTATTTAGCATTACGCCGTTGTTCAAAGTGGGTGCACTCAGCCAGGGAGGAAGTGGGGGAGGGAGTGGCTGCAGAGGTTGGTGGCATAGAAGTCAGTCTCGGGTATTGGTGTCGCTTTGAGTTATTGGCATCGTGGTCTTGTTTTGTTGAGAGGACTACAGTGAATAAGCTTGTTAATGGTAAATTTACAGCCCCAGCATGTGGCCTAATAAAACCAGGGGATAGAGAGGATGATGGGAATGATTGTGATTTTGTGTGTGTGTGTGTGTGTGTGTGTGTGTGAAGGGGATGAGGAGGGGGGTACAGTTAGAGAAAGGGAGAGAGAAAAGTGGAAGGCGCCGGTAATTAAGAGTCTAAAAGGGTGTGAGAGAGGCGCACACTGCTCAAAGCAAACTTTGAGCCTGGATTCCTCACTTTTTATTTGTGCCCCCCCCCCCCCCCATTCCTCTTCACTCTCTCCCTCACTCTGCTGAATGAATAGCTATCACAGTGCTTTGGTGTCCCAGCTAGCAACACCCCCACTGTCTTCCAACCCGTTCTCAGCACTCCCCCCTCCAGCACGGCTCTGAATAGGGAGCCGAATTGAGCAAACAGTCAGACTGTCAGCTCAATAGGAGGTCTGGCCATGAACTTGAAGTCCTTCCCAGGCCCCCAGCCTCACATTAGGGTGGGAGGGGTGGTGGTGGTTGGGGAGACAAGAGGGATGAGGGGATGTTGGTGATAGGGGGTTGCAGCCAGACTTTCGGGGGGCCCCTATGTGCCAGTGCTGGGGGACCCCTGCCACAGAGGTTCCCAAGGCTGGTGTTCTTGCTGGAGCAATGGGGGCAGGGTGCCCCAGCTGCCTGCTAACCCTCCCCTCCCTCTGAAGCACAGTCTGGGCAGGAGGGGTGCTGATAGTGGGGCTTGTGCAGACGGGACAGTGTCTGCTTCTCTGCCAAAGCTCTTCTAGACCCTGTCACACACACACACACACACACACACACACACACACACACACACAGAACCAGACACAAGCTGCTTGTTGTGCCCACCCCCTCACCACAGCTAGCTCGCAGCCCTCTCAGGCTTCTCATCATCTCATTAGCCAATGCCAGCCACTCTACTGTCTACTGTTTGTATTGTTTTGGGCTCTGCATAATTTACACAGTAAATTGAGAACGTCCTCGGCCCCCTTTGCTCAATCTACCACCTGTTTATGGAGGCCTGACCGTGATTAGTGCACTCTGGGTTTGACACAATTACCACAGCACTTCTTAGAAAAGCCAAGCAACACATCCACACTGTCAAAAACTACAATGTAGAAACCTTACTACTGACCCCGTGTGACATCTGGTATCACTTAAGGTTGAGTCTGTGCAAATGTTGGAAATCGATATTGAAATAAAAAAAAAGTTTGGCATTCAATTCAGATTTTATCTTATAAACTGATGAAGTTTGTTCCTTCAGGTTCACCCCGTGGGTGATATCAGCAGTCTCTTTGTGAGCACTATGGATTGAAACAATACTATAAGTTAGCATTAACATTGTCTCTCTGACCTACACAGCACAGACACAAACAAAGGGAGGTCTATCTGTTGTGAGGACAATGGCGAGCATTGTTTACTGGCTGCCTTACTTAATCAAGCCCAGCCGACGCTAATTGGTGTTTTGGTTTAAGCGGTTTTCAAAGTTGGGAGCTCCCTGGTTGGAGTAGTGCTGCACTACAACAAGCTCGCTCAGGGAGAACAATACTCAACTTGTCTGAGCACCGACTGGCCTCCAACACTCGACACTCGCACAAAGAGAGGCTTTCCAGTAGTGAGACTATCGAGGTCCCACTTTTTCACTTCTTCACCATTATTTTGTTCTCTCTATCTCTGCTGCTTTGTTTTATACTGCAGTGTTCCTTACTGTGACGAGAATGTGAATATTTGTTTGTGGATATCGTCATGTTCTACCCAACAGATGTGCCCACATTGACATTCCTTCAGAATTTATTTAAGGAGGTGAAGAAAAAATTAATCTAAAAGTCTGTTTCTGTTATAGCATGTAGTAAAAATCATTTAAAAGACTCCATCACATTGTTTTATGTCTACAACTAATTACAATGTGCAGATTCTACAGGGTTTTAACTATATGGCATTATGAAATGAGCCTCTGTACTGTCCAGAAGGCACGACTTTCAGCGTATCTCCAAAATGGCAGCCGCCGCCATGTCAGGGCACGCATGTGAGGATGGCATGAGAATTCCCCAACGGGAAAGAAAACATGGAGCTTCGAAGGACAGATGCCCACTGAAAGCCTCCTGAGAGGCATTGAGAGCAGAGTGATTTAATGTGAACACACATACAAAACACGCTCCACCCACATCAACTCACCCCCCCTCTACCCAGCAGCGCATCTCATGAATCGTGCAATTAACAAATATATGAGGTGATTAAAACGAAGGCTGTACCCCACTGGAGAAGAGGAGTGAGGGTACAGGAAGGTGGAAAAGGAGAGGATGGAGGGTAGGGGTGGCGCCAGTGGGAAGATGCAGCATGGCGGGCGCAGTGGGTTTGGTGTGTTACCTGCACTGACTGGTCTTCCCACTTCCATTTCATGCCAGCGTAGCTCTAAGATGGTGGCGCGGGCTGCGTCTCGCTGTACGGGAAAAAGGGGCAGTCTGCTGAGGATGGAGCAGAGGAGGAAGGGAGGAGGTGGGAAGAGGCGATGCAGAGGAGGGCGAGGAGAGAGGGAGGGCAGAATCAACAGCAACCCCTCCTTCTCCTTCTTCTCTGTTTTTCAGTCTCCTTTTGCCAGCTTTCCTTCAGTGGTGTCGTGGTGATAGCCTGCACAGAAAATGGGGAAGAGAAAATCAGAGGGCAAGGGAAAATTTTTAAGAGCGTGGTTTAGCCATCAAAACACACGTGTAGTTCACGGAAGCATAAAAATGCAAGCCATGGACCCACACGAATGCATGTATACATGCACACATGCACACACAAACACACACACACCTTTTCATGTCTGTTCTCATGGTACAGTCTGCCCCTGAGCATGCAAATGACTTTCATTATGCAAATGCATGCAAATCAGATCCAACCATCTGAGAATCAAGGGTGGGAAAGAAAAAAAAAACTAGACACAGAGATTGAATGAAAGAATGAAAGAGAAAAAGGGAACAAGAGAAAATCCTTTTGAGTGGCAGGAGGCGGTAAGTTAGGTAAATGCTCTGTGGAAAACAACAGTAGCCCAATTGGGCAAACACGATTACCTTCTTTTATTGTGTCTGGGACTTAATTTTTTTTATTTAATTTGCTGAATCCTCGTCATTTTACAGGATGCAAGGTTTTTATCTATTTGATGTCACTGCCTTTTGTAACAAAGGCTTTCTTAATGTAAACACTCTGTTACCTAAATTCAAGGACACTGATGATGCAAGCATGCATTCCTGTCACCATGCACCTGACAGCTGCAGTTAAGCGTTACTGGAAATAATGCTGCATTATCAGCATAGGTAAAATTGAAAACAGCTGTTCAGTACTGCCGTCACTAGTTAAGCCAACTTGAATTTGATACAGTTTTGTAAATATGACTGTAGTGTTATTGTACTTTAGCCGTATCAGCTGACTCAAAAAGCCTGTGTTCCCACTGCAGCCATTCTCATAATAGGATGGATCTATGCATTTGCATGTGGATCATTGCAAAACAGTAAGCAGGACTAGCTTAAGGCAGGTCAGTAGGTGGCTAAATGCTATTACCATCAACACAGAAACGCCACAGTGGATTATCCGATGAAATGGGTCATATTTAATTGCCCGAAATCAAATCTTACCCTCAGTTGACCATACCTGCCCATGCAATCTTTTGAGTCTAACACCAAGGTAGCACTCTGTAACAAGCTTGCTAAATGCAATATTCACTACAACAGGTGGCGTCTGTACCTTACAGGTTTAGCCTGATAGTTTCTGAACTCTTCCATTTAAAGAAATCAACAAAGAAAGCTGACTAATTGGTAAAGGGAGCACACATCTGATTGTGCTAATGCTCTGCAGCCAGCAGAAAGGATCCTCCATTAGCAAGCAAAGGAGGGAGCCAGCTTTTGTCTCTGGGTATCAGTAGGGGAAGGGTACGTCTGAAATTGGAATAAGGTGGTAAAAACAGGGGTGACTTGGAGTGTGAGAGATCTGGGGTGGGTAAGCAGGGAGGGGAAGGACTACAGGGGTGGGGTACTGCTGAATGGTGGCAAACCTCCTAATTGGCACTTGACATTTTTTTGCCATTGGCACTGGAGTGGGCCAGCTTTCAAGCCCTCTCTGGGTCCTTGTTGGAAAAGTGCCTTATGCAAATATGGCGAATGGGCTCTATTGTGAAGCCTCTGATATTAACAGCTCACACAACAATGAAATTGTGTGCTTACTCTGGACTGGTAGGTGTGTGAGAGAGAGCTAGACAATGGCAACGGGAGCAGCTTCAGTCTGAACAGACCCTCCATCCGATGCTTTGCCAAGTCATTTCACCAGAATAGGCTTTTTTGAGGACAGAGGCTCTCAGTAAAAGCTTTATTAACGACTGAAACAAACAAATGCATGCACTGTTTTGCCCTGGCTGTGAGAGTGTCTCTGTTTGTACTGCCGCTGAATGGCTTGATTTATTGTGGTTGAAAATACGGAAGGTATAGATAGAAAGGCTCTTCATTCTCTTCGAAAGATATTTCCCCTCTTAAAACATCACTGTCTCAGTTCTAAGTGTGAAAATGTATTCATACTTTTGTGCTGTGCCGCACTCCCTCTGATATTTCTTTCTTTCTCTGTGTGCCGGCATTGTTTACCCTTACTCACTCCCTTGGGTGAGCACAGCTCGAGATCTAAAGATATCTGCAGAATCCCTCTGGAGAAAATTTTGGCAAATCACTGGAGAAATGTGGCAAAACTGATCCACATTTTCAAAAGCAGTAAAGATGATAAGAGGACAGTGCTGGACAGCAAAAACACACAAGTGACTAAAAGTCAAAAAGGCCTAAATTATTCTTGTTGTGTGAGACCACAAAGCAAATTTCATCTTTATCTCCACACCACTCAAAACCAACAGGGAGGCAAGCAGAACAATTGGTCAGACAACAGCAGTCACCCCTCGTGTGGTCCGAACACAGTCAAAGTACACCTGTTACTGCTAAGTTGCCAAACTTAATCTTCTTTGTCTAGGGAGGCCCATTGACTTTTTCAACTGCCTTAGATACATTCATTTCTCTGTCAGTGTATAGGGGTGGAAGGAATGCCAATGTTGTAGAAAATAACAGGGTCTGGCCTTCTGCTCCGGCCCAACAGCGAAGCCATTTTCCAAACCCTGTTGGTGTGTTCCATCAGGAGAAAGAGAGGCAGAGAAAAGGGGGCAAGAATCACTGGGTCTTATTCAAAAAACTGTCTGGCTGCTTGGACCCGGCAAGGCTGAAAGAGAGGCAAAGGGATGCATTGTCCCTCAGTGACAAGTGGACTAGCTCTATTGACTGTAAAGTCTACTGGTGGGGGGGCAAGTAGGACCCGGCCACAATGGCTGTTTTTCTATTTGACACTTGGAGTCTAAATCTGCTTGCCTAGTGCATGAAAGCTAAGACAAACCCACCACCCTCCTCCTCCTCCTTCTCTTTCCTTCTCCACCCTTTCTCTTCACGCTCTCTTTCTATTTCAGATACTGCCATGGGACACAGAGAAAGAGAGAGAGCAAAGGCCCTGAGGTGGTTTTTAGGAACCATCTCTGTTCCACTCTTAGGCAGGCAGAAGCTAAGACGATCTATACTCTGGGGTCCTCAGTGTGAAGTGTTAGTGATATAACTGTGCCACACACAGAGCCAGCACAAAGCATTTGCACCATGACATGCATCTCCCAGGGCACTGCTTAGGGTATAAACACAATCTGTCCAATGCTTCAGTTCCCATTTACCTCTAACACTGTAAATGACACAAGAAATGGAGCAAGAGGAGTCAACTTAGTTTCAGATTGTGCAAAATCTGCCCAATTTGTATCAGTTAAATGTGTAAATGTGACCTTGTAAATGCAGAATCTACCTGCACATATACAAGTGCTTGGTAGTATTCAGGCACGATCATTAATCTGTAAAGTACAATAAGAAATGATAGACATGCTGTGCTCATAAGTCCTCACTGCAATAAAAACACAGCAGCACAACAGAGATGGAACCAGGTACTATTTGCCATCCAAGAAGGTGACATCTCCAGCTGTCACTTCCTGTCAAGGCCCTCGTTCCTCTCGTTTACTAGCTGAGCCCTGAGCTCAAATGTCACACTCAGCACCTGCAATGCAGCAGGCGGGCAGGAACGAATGCAGGGCTTGAAGAGATTGACATTGTGAGGTGATCCTGCCACAAAATCTTTTCAGAATTTCACTTTAGCCCTGAACAACTGCTTAGAATTTGTACTATGCCAAGCTCAATATATCCAAACTTCAGGGTGACGTTTCAGCTGAGCCATGTTGAGACAGCAAACCACCATGTGGAATAGGTATTAGAATTGGAGTTCAATGCTAGCCTTGTAGCTCCAAAGCCTTTAGACCTAGGGAACAGTCCTTAGTGGCCTCACTCAGCAGGAGTAACCCTCTAGCTTTGATGGGTAGAAAAGAAATCACACCTTCAATCAGCCATCAGAGGACTTGAGGTTGAAGATCTGATTGACCAATTACTCCTCACTATGAGCCCGGGCAAAGAACCTAAAGGCTCAGATTGTTCTCCTTCTCTCACTCATGGATCTCGTCACTGGGGGTACTTTCTGCTTGATTGCCCCTGGACCACTCCCTCTTTGGAGCCTTGCAAGCACACACAGCACCGTTCAGCAAGATCCCATCAGGCCTTTTCACATGGTAGCACCTCATGCAATGGAGGCTTTGCCACGGCCTATTCACAACCAAGCCAACTGTCACGCCAAATCAAACAACGGCCAGGACCCCAAATCAAACATCTTTTCGTGCAAAAGGGAAAAAGGAGTAGGTGGGAAGGAGAAAAAAAAATAAACAACGGCTAACTTAACAAAACTGGCCTCAAACTAATTCTTGTCTGTTCGCTTAGGTGCCGGCGGGGTACTGGGAGCCCGGATTAACTTGGAGGGATCATTCTTAACTCACACAATCCCATCCAAGTCAGAACATATGTATAATTCATAGCACCGTATGCAGCTCCTATAATATAAAAGGCCCACATTCTTTTGATATTGCATGTCCTCTTGATGCTAAAGATGCAAGCAGCAATGCTGAAATATGCGGAACTAAGTGAACGGAGCATTGATCAAACTGACTAGCAAACTGATTAGCTAACACCAACTACTTGTTCAAAGACTTGTCAAAGTCCACTGGCTTTGGTGAATCAGAGTCTTTTAAGCAAGCCTGTTGCTCCTGGCCATGTGATTCTAAGACTAAGCCCTTGCATGCAGCTCCACACAGGATCATGAGGCTTATTAGATTAAAAGTGATCCTGTTGCACCAACCGTACTGGTATGGATCATTTCATCTGGCTACAGGGAGCTGTAGGAAATATGTACAGCAATGTGACATTTATTTTCGCAAGCTTGCCAACGCTATTCTGTATTTCCAAATACTGAAAGGTCAAAACCACAAGTATAAACTTTACCGTAAAGTTTACCTAAAGGCCTGTGGTCAGGAAATTGCTCACACACATGCACTCATACATATATAATCAACAAACCTATTAAAGAGTGCCAAAGACTATAATCGTGTCTCCTACCTTCTGCTTTATTCTGCTCCCACATCTTTTCCACTGCCATCCATTTTCTTCTCTTGGGTTCTTGTAGCAGAGTTTATGTTGTTTTGAAGGGAGGCAATTTTTTAGGGTTCTTGATGCCTTTTCAGGAGTGTAATGGGATTCTTGTTACTTTCGGTTATCTAGCTTTATGAAGAATGTACATCACTCATACAGCTAGATAACCAAAGATAACAACCAACCCCTAAGGCCACCCATCCTCTCCAGCCATAAGTGAAGTAACATGGGCCAAGTCCAGACCTATCAGCAGGGGAGAACGTTGTTAATAAAAACATGATCATGTGTGTCCATTTCTTTAATTTTGAAATATTTAAAAAATTGCAGACTAATTTTAGATTGAGTTAAAATCAATGCAAATGTTTAATTTAGGGGAAAAAGCTAAATGCAGTTCATGAAAAATCTTGTTCTTCTGAAATGGCCTTTCCTTCCCTCACCCAACGTATAAATAATAAAAGCAGCTCTTATAAATGTCTTGACCCTTCGTTGTGTGATGTCACAAAATGGGCCTTGCCCCGCCTCAAACCACCTTATCCAATAGAAATTTCCCTTTTGTGCAAAGAAAGCTTTGACTGGCCTGCAAGTAATACCTCTATATCAAAAACACTCCCTCAAACAAATCTGTAAAAACAATGTACACAAATTGTCCAACCAGTCCAAACCGGCTATGCCAACCTTCCCTTCTTCGGCCTGGCGCCCATCCCTATGGCGCACTCGCCTCGCCCGCTGACTGGCTCCATAGGAGGGTGATGGCTTCAAACGCCGCCCCCCGCCACGGTCCAAATGCATTTTTAAATTAAAAGAAGATCCCAACTGTTTGACTACAGAAGAAACTGGTTTGTCTTCATTTACATTATCTGATGCCAAAGCAGTCGGCTAACGCTTAAGGTTGGCATCAAAGTGAAGATAGAGGCATTTAAGATGTACATACACATGTAAAGAAAAAATGTCCTCACATATACACTACCAATAATACAAATACGAACTTATTCAAGGGTAAAACCTATTTAGTAGGCCTCACAGTGTCCTTCACATCTAAATAAGTCCACAAAAATAGAGCTAAACAAACATGAATTACATTGTCATGTGTGCAAGTATAGACAATGGTGCAGCACAAATACACGCAATTACACACTCTGTCGTGGCACATGGCAAGAGGCCCCATCTAATTAAAGCTGCTCTGTGTGCCCAGATCCCTGTTGTGGCAGGCTCCTCCCCCACCTACGCCACCACCAAGTCCATCTCTGACTGACTGGAAGCACAGAGAGGGAGATGGAGAGATACTGAGAGAGAATGAGAGCCCCACAAGAGGGTAGAACATTCTCGTCCCTCCACCCAAACCTGAACACACGACTTGGCTGGCAACATGCAGGCGTTAGCAGAGATGGCTACACCCTGTTAGCAAACAACAAATCCCCCCTGGCATTGTTCTCCATCCAGATTAGAGAACACATCTGGTCTTCTCCTTCTACTGTCTGAATACATGTAGATGTTTTAAAAATGTGTTTGGTTGCTGCTGAGCAGGTCGTCGTCACCACACAGATCTTTGTCGAAGTGCTTTGTTTCAATCCACAAGGACAAAGCGAGGCCCTTAAAGAGCAGAAATATGCCTCAGCTCCCAGAATGCTGCTGCACTGAGTCACACACACACACACACACACACACACACACACACACACAGATGCATAATTACAGACAATATTAGACTACACACATTGACCCAGGCTGAGGTACAATGACACAAACAAGCACACAGACATCTAATCACTCACATACACACAAAAATATTATTGTTTACTTCACTAACACCTCATTCAGATCAAATAATATTTTTGACAATTCATATTTTTGCTAAATATTACTGGTGTGTAATTGTAGATAAAATCAAATATTAGTAATGATCATATTTCACAGTATTTCCAGGTTCAGTCTGCAGCATTTATCAAATTCATTTTTTAAATATCTTATTTCCTGAGTTCAACTACATTAACTATCTCGATTGAAGGATTAATTGGGGGGTTTAAACGCACGAGTGCTTCATCACAGTATTGTTTTGTATGAGAATGATGCCATATTAATATTCCGTTTTTAATCGCTGCACCCTGTGCTCTGAGTTTTATTACTCGTTTTTAGATCAGATTCATTTTCACGATTTCCAGGCTGCATCGATAGAAACATAATTATATGCACACTGCACTTATTTCCCCATTATCAGGAATAGTCCCTTCATTAACAGTGGGTTATTCGTGACCGTGCTGTTGTTATATAATTCGAATCAATTGATTTCATTTGTCTAATGTTTTTTTTATTTCCGTTTGACGACGAGAATTATCACCGAGTTTCCAAATGGAGATTTTAAAGTGTCGAAATTCTGCCCAAGTTTTCCACATAAAGCACTGGCAGTGTTTTATTTCTTGTTCTTCTTTCTCACCTGAGCTCACATCACATCCAGAAACTCCTTTACTCCTTCAGTCTCTGCGCACCAACCTCCTCACGCTGCGCCATTGGCACAACACGTGCATGACGTCAACAAACCCGGCGCTTGTAATTGGAAATAATTTCTGCCAAAGTGCAGAGATGATTAGCAAGAAATTGATTCCTATTATGAAGTCTCATTGGTTATCATCCGATTAACAGCACGTGGGAAAAACGCAGGCAGAACATTTCATTTTACGCCATTTTATGACACAGGTCCGTTTCTCAGATTGAATTCTGTATTTTGAGGCAACAAAGGTAATTATTCCGAAATTACCAGGAGGGAAGTGGCTCAGTGAGGTGACGGTGCAGGCCTGTCGGCACGCACACACACACACACACACACACACACACACACTGTTCTGTGCCGGTGTGTGTGTGTGTGTGTGTGTGTGTGCAGGCCTGTCGGCACGCACACACACACACACACACACACTGTTCTGTGCCGGTGTGTGTGTGTGTGTGTGTGTGAGTCCGGAGCTGTTAGATTAATTTTCCACACGTAATAAAACTGTTCCTGATGTTGCACGAATAAAATATATAAATAAATAAATTAATAAGAAGAATGTGTTTGGCACATGATGCTGAGCTGTGACAGTTAAATACACGGTGATTATTATTTTACCCTAAGTATAAATTAGAATTTCTCTTTACTTTACTACACCTGACTGTGAACCATCGTGTCGTAATATAAAATATACTAAACTAGTATAAAATAGATTCTATGAATACTTCAAACCTCCTAAAATAGCCTGGCTGAGCAGTGTGGGCGACAGTGGGAGCTGGTAACTCAGATTACCTGGAGTGAGCCACGTGTTGTGAGGCCGCTGAATGTCTCTCCAGGGATCCCTGAAAAAAAGGAGACAGGTTTATTCTTCCACACGCTACGAGCACGGAGGGGCCACAGAGCCCCATTTCACATCCTGCAGCCTTTGTTCAAACAGTGAAGACAACTGCAAACTGCGTTTATCTCCACGTCTATTAAAACGAGGGACGGTGCAGGTGTGGTGCGTCCACCCAGCACGTCCTGAACTCGGGGGGGTCACAGCCTGTCAGTGGGTGCTACATCAGTAAACTGTTCCACTCGTGTTAGGTTTAAATTAAATAAAATCTTAATTATCTAACTTATTCATACAGTTCACATTTTAAATCCCGGTGTCTGATGATCCCATCATTTCTTTTCCACATTCACTCTCTGCTTCTCGTGCACTGACCCCCCCGTGCATTCACAGTAATACTCTCATGTTCATCATGTGAAACATTGCATAATCGCAGATTTCTTTTTGCCTTCAGCCCTCACCATCCCACCATCCCACCCCTCAAAGCTCCACAGCCTCAGTTTTGTCCCTCGGTGTGTCCGGGGGGCGCACACGTGTTCTCGGCACAGGCCTCGTACTCGGCGCACACGTGTGGACGGGATATTCGGCACCGTGATCCCTTTATCCACCAACTACGAGTGTGAACGCCACCACTTTGCTTTATTACACATGCATCGCAGGCCCGTGTGCTGATAATCCTCATTTCTGAACCACATGGCCGCGCACTCTCCTACACGGGCTTAATTTTGAATAAAAAATCAAAGACTGAAATAGAGGGTTCTCTTTCTGTCTCCAGACCCTGGTCGTGCCAGACTGGATGTTCTGGTGCCATATGTCTCCTGCCTCTCCCGCTCCTGTAGTGCCACAGTGAGCAGAGCTGGAGAAGTGACCCTGCAAAGTGCCTGGAGGTGTGTAGGGGAACTAAAATCGGGGCTGAAAGCCTTCTGGCCTTTGTGGCATCCTGTGAATGGCGCATGTGAAGCCTGTGCACAATGCGTCATAGAGGCTGAGAAAAAGAGTTCTGCTTCAAAGAAGAACCAAAGCACGTCTAACTACAAGTTGGTCTTTCACTGATAGACTTCATCATTTAGCCTCAGAGCAGGCTCGTTACTCTATGTTCATCTTTGACCTTTCACTGGACCAGGCCGCTATTTCATATGAGAGCTGGATGATTTGGATTCATGAACCTCTCGATCCTCTAATGTTAGCAATAAAAAAGCAAACGTTCACATTTTGAGCTCAGCACTTTCCATCCTCTACTCGATCCCCACAGTTTCCACTGAATGAAATATCCCTCCTACTTTACGCTCCTCAGTGCATCAGCACTGGACAACAGACAGGAATATGATATCTATTACATTTGGAGCTGAAGACCTGCTGCACAAACACCCATCGCCTGCTGCTGCTGCCACATCCAGACCACAGACGCATCCTGCTCCGTTCTGTGTGCAGGTTGGCGACGTGCACGGCGCGGATGCAAATGCGTTCCCTCCGTTACTTTAGCTCATTTTGTGCACCTGCCTTCTTTCCCCCCTTTTTGGAGAAAACATAGATTATCATTCATACTCACGCCGCCGCCTGTGAGTCGCTGCTGCGATGTCCGCTCTTCAAAACCGAGAAGCGAGCGGCTCGGGAGATGGAGACCAAGTGAGCTGCCGGAGGCTGGACCGCACGGTCTTCATGGCTGCGGATGGCCGTGACGTCTCTCTGGCTCCGTCCATTCAGGTTTCCTCGGACGGGTTTTCCCCCTTTTTATTATCATCCCCATTATTTCCCGCGGAGGTGGATCTTGCCACCCCTCCTCCTGCCCGCGCCGACTCTGGCACTCGCCATTCCTCGCGTCAGATGCAATATGAACTTAAAACATGCCTGCTCTAAAAACATATAGCACCACCAAGGCCCTCCCCTTTATGACACGATGCAGGTCTGTTTTTGTCTCCACCCTCTAAAAAATGAAAGCAGACGTGGTCGTGAATAAGCATGGATGCTCAAGGTCTCATGAATCAGACCCTGGAAACTAATAATCTGTGTGGGGAGGTTGAATTTCTTGACTTCATTTCATATTTAACACAAATAAACAACTCGAATTTTCAGAAATATTATTATCAGTCCTTGAATAGGGTGGAGTCTGGTGGTTAGGTTGCTAATTAATTCTCTAATTGCGCATTAATAGGAATCAGAAGCGCCTCCACACTCGGAGCATCCTCTGTGCGGCTTCTGTTGTGGGTCTATTCGGGAGTTTCACATATCAAGTGTGTCGTTTTGAGCCCCGTTTGAGCCCATGTGGGATTATAAAAAGTTTCGTGTAATCTTGTCTGGTTACTAGTATTCATTTGACACAAAGCCCCCGGTGGAGACTGCGGCCTCCGCTCCTGCTCCTCGATCAAGTGCGCACATCCACTCTTCTCATTGTCCGCATCTTTGATACAGAGGAGTCCAGGAATGTGACCAGGGGGTGAAGACCGTGCAAATCAGCTTTTACTGTCACCGTCGAGCCCAGAGCCCGCAGACAAGAGCCAAGAAAGGGGGTCTGGGTCACTTGATTATCATAATAATCAGATCGCGGGGATAAAAATCTCCTTTGAATAAATTACTGCTTCAATAGGAGGCGCGGCTGCCAAAGAGACAACTTTGTCAGCCCCCGGTTTGTTGTCGGGGGTTCTCTGTGACTACCAATGTCCCGGGCTCCCCTTTTCTTTCTCTCCAGATTTTGGACGCCTTCCTGCAGATCAGGCTCTAAATACAGCTACTGTTTCTCCTCCCTCCGATGCCTGGTTACCGAGTCCGGGCGGGCAGGCAGGCCTCGAGCTCTGCTTGGGAAAGCGGAGTGGTTGGTGGTGGCTAATGGGCTAAGAACCGGGCACAATAGGCTGAGTTCACCATCCAGCCACCCCCTCCCCTCCTCAACCCCATCACTTCTCCTCCTCCTCCCCCCCCCCATCCTCCCCTCTCTCTTATCCCGTCGGCTGCATGGGAACCCGGACACCGAGGTGGACCACGGGCCGCTCCGCATTGTGGAGGCACATCCCAAGTTCATTAGCACCCATCAGGCCATTTCTTCAGGGCTTGGCGGTTAAACACCCCCACCCCACACCCCCTCCTCCCCCATGCACCACTTTGCCTACTCGTGGTTCGACTTTAGGCGCTTCTGGGTGAGTGCAGCTGGATTAGTGAGCAGGATTTACACGTTGGAGAAAACAGGCAACTGAAAAATAATGTTAGCACCAAACAGCATCTGCAGTTGAAAACAGAATGACTGGAGCTGCAACATGAGTGAAACCTCAATTAGAATCATTTTCTAATTAAAACTATAATTATTATATGATTTAAACCAGAAGAAGAAACGTTTTCACTCCCTTTATTTAAAATGAAATTAGAAATACCAGTGTGAAATGTCCCCTCAGTAATGCTGCTTTTCTTTAAATGATACCAACTCTTTGGACACTGATTGTTTTAAATACTTCAACAAATCTGGAGAATTTTATTCTGTCATTTAAGGACAAAATTAATAATCAGTGATTCAGTGTAAATATCTGTTGCTATGATATGAATTGAGGGGCCATGTCTGAATGTCATTCAACAGGTTTAAATCTGTTCTGGGACAGTGGGACATGTCCTCATTCTGTTCTCCGTCATCTGTTGAGGCTGCAGAGACACATCAACAGATTCTACTGTCGTTTTTTTCACGAGAGTCACTGACTCTTATTTTGAAGTCATTAAGTTTTATTAAGGTAAAAAGCTAAATGACAGACAAATATACAAAGACACGGTCTGAACACCACGAGCCTCATGATGGGATTCACTGCAGAGCTGCTGTGCTGAGTCACATTCAGTTTGCAGGTGTTCTTGTCTTTTTGTCCAGCGTCCATCTTGGATCTCTTTAAGGTTCCTGCTCTATTTGACCACGTAACACGTGTGTTCACACTCATCTGATGGAGGAGTTAGATTGAAATCTGTGGATTTTCATCCCTCATATGAACAAACGACTTCAAAAACGTGTAACCATCGTGTGTTAGAAGCTACAATATCATGAATTAAAAGAGTTCCTCTCTACATTTTAAATTGCTGATTGTGTCTTTAAACCAGCGGCAGGATGTGTTTACAGCCCACACAGTGACTACACCGAGCAGAAGAGTGAACCTCAGTGAACCAGTTCAGCTGCTGACCAGCATGTAAAACACCTCCATGAATAAGAAAAAATAAATAAAAGAGCAGAAAGCAGCAAATGTTTCAGATGTTTGAATAAAAACAGAGTTTTTCTGAGAAGTTGCTGTTTTTTCCTGACGGGGAGAAAATTCCTGAGACGATTAACTGTGGTTCATAAATAAACCATATGAGAAGGAACAGCTCTACTTACACCCAAATGCCAACATGTAAAACTTTTATCCTTAGCAGAGTCTGTCATGTGAGGTTTATGTGTTGCTCTTTGTTTTGGTAAATGACAGGAACAGGTTTTATTCTGGGTTTCACTAAGTAAAACAGTCAGACTCAGAATTTATCACAAAGCTAATGAGAAACAACATTTAACAGTGCAATTAAAGCAGAATGCAGCGGTTTTCCAATGAGGTCTGGTTTTTAAACACTGTGTCCCAACACCCCAAATCACACACACACACACTCACACACACACACACACACACACACACACACTCTCACACACTCAAACACACTCTCACACACACACACACACACACACACACTCACACACACTCACACACACACACACACACACACACACACACACACACACACACCCCATATGATGGGTGACTCTACACTGAGGTTCGAACATCACACTGTTCGCGCTCCATCATCTTTCTATAAGATGAAGACACAGTGCTCCACCTTATTTAACTGTGTGAATACTTCAGCTGCACATTTCTAGAATTTTATTTATTGATATATTTTTTAAATAAAATAATAAAAATGTTTTGTGTCAAATATCATCGATGTTATGCATCATGAACAAGCTTTGATCAGCTCGTATAAAACCAGGTGAGCAGACGTGAAATGCACCTCACACAGTCCCACCTCACCAAACCTCTGCTATTAAATATGAAGATTTTTAAAATGTAACTCATTTATTTGATTTTTTATTTTGCTGTGATGAGTTCTAGGTCAAACCGACGGCTCCGTAGAACAAAGGAGACGTGAAGAAGACACACGACAGGTGGATGGACGAAGAATCTTCGTTCATCATCCTCCAAACAAAGGAGCACTACACCCTGCAACACTGTGCAGACTCTTATTTTTAAACTGGTTCTTTTTGCACCTTTATTTTGAAATGTGGTGGCCTAAAAGTGCATTTCTATCATTTGACTTCCACATCAGCAGGAATCCGTCTTAACAGGACTTGTCATTTTTAAATCATGCTACCTGTTGTGCAGGTACCCTGCTACAGCTCCTGTTGCCACACCACTCCTCTGCTCCACTGTCTCCCAGTACAACATCCCAGCGTCCCCAGTACACCAGTGGTGTCTCAGTGTCAGAGACGTGCTCTGCAACTCAAAGCTCCAGCTCTTTTGTCCCTCAAAATCTGCCCATATTGTTGCAGCTCCGTGGGGGCCAAACAGCTTCCTTGTGCCAAAACCAGACAGACTACCCCCCTAAATACCCGCTCACACACACACACACACACACACACACACACACCACTGCCCTCCTAAAGAGTTCATTAAGCAGGGAGCAGTGATGTGGTGAAAAATACAAACAATTAAAAATCACACAAAACACGGATTTTTCCTTTCTGTCTTTAATATAAAGACTCTGTTTCTCTTCTCACTGGAGGATCCAGGTCGGACCTGGTGTGTGCAGAGTAAATGTTGGTCTCTGGTCTTCTTTAGATCCCAGCCTGATCACACCTACAGTCTCCGAGCTGCGTGCTGCCATTTTGCAGCTCCACGTTACATGCACACGCTGCACCAGAGCAGCTCCAGGCTTCACCAGGCTCCAGCTGCACTTCTGCAGACTCACCTCGAACTTGGATCCTCCACCAGCATCGTCTGCAGCTTTTCAGTCCGGGCAGCAGCGCTTCACTGCGGCGCTGAGCAGCTTCATAAAGGAGCTTTTGTCGCTGCCACAGATGAACGCGGCCTGTTGAGAAAACCAAAAATCAAAGTGCGTCTGAAGGAGACATGAAGCTGCAGCAGGAGTCCTGTCGGAAACAAGAGAAAGATCCGCTTTAGTTTTCAAAAATGAAGGGAAAGCCTGCTGTAAAGCCTGCAGTAACAAAAAACATGGCGGAGTGGAAAATCTCCCACGCCAGAGTCATTACGCCTGCAATTAGAAACTCATTTGCATAAATGCTAATGAGTCAGAAATTCATGTTGGCGCTGGAGGGAAACGAGGGCATGTCTTCCTCTTTTTATCACATGTGCAGGTTTCAGGCTGCTGTTCGAGGCCTGAGGAGCTTTTATTCTCCTACATGTGGAAGTTTGTCCAGGTGGAAACCTGCTGATGTTCAGGACACTTCACGTCCTCCGTGTTTTCACTGTCACAGCAGCAAATCACGGATCCTGTTGGTCACACAACAGAAAGAGGAGCAGTAGCTGTGTGTTTATAGAAATAGAACAGTAAAACACACACACACACACACACACACAGCAGCTCTGAATATCCACATATCCAGGCATCATTTTAATTTGCACATACAGCTGTGATAAATATGTGCACGTATGAAATTAGCGCGTTTCCATCAGCACAGATCAGAGGGTTCTGTTCAGAACTGCGTTTGTGTTTTTGTCCATTTAATATATATATATATATATATATATATATATATATATATATATATATATATATATATATATATATATATATATATATATATATATATATATATATATATATTGGACCCTGTGTAAAATGGTTTAATGCTTATTTAAACACTGGGAATATTTTTATTTATGCTGTAGATTATCATCAAGTGGCGTTTTTGGGTTGATCTTAATGTTAAGAAATGTTTTTAATCTGTTAATAAATATTTAAATCATAAAGCTACAAGTTTGAAGACAATACATGAAGATATGTTATTAATAAATTGTTTTTTAGTCATGATTCTCAAGATGTGTTTTATTTTTAAATTGCGGATTAAAAAGCTGAAAGGGTCAAGAACAAGTGTCTTGTGGGAGGATGAAAAGCTGCTAATTATTCACGATCTGGCAACCCAAACGTTGCTCTTAATAATGGCTTATAGCCCAGCTAAAAACGGTAATGAATAATTTATTAACATTATTATAGAAGACACACAAACACTGTGAATGGTGATTTCTTAGACACAGTTTTCTACACATGGTTCAGTTTAACATGAACCTCTTTCTTTGCTGTGGGTTTGAACCACAGTGTTTCATTTCATTATTTCTGCTACAGTCCAATGTAAAGCAGCCTCCCTGTGACCTGTGAAGCTGGATGAACCGCTCTCACTCTGTGTCTGTCCACTTTCTAACCTTCACACTGAGCAGCTGCAGGTTTCCTCACTCCAGATGTTTCATGTTAGATGTGATCTGAGTCCAGCAGTTGGTTTCATAGAGCAGTGATCCACTGGGTGTTTCCACCTGGTCCTGCTGCTGCTGCTGCTGCTGCTGCTGCTGCTGATGATGATGATGATGATGATGGTGATGGTGATGATGTCCCCTCAACCTGTGCAGGTTTCTCTTCCTCTGCTTCTCCCGCTGGTGACGCAGAGAAGCTTAATGTAAAATGAAGAAGTTAAAGCTTTAGGACCGCGGAGGAGTGGATCCACATACAGTAGATGGTGTGGGGGGGGGGGGGGGGGTGGAGGAATGACTGCTGTGTGTGTGTGTGTGTGTGTGTGTGTGTGTGTGTGTGTGTGTGTGTGTGTGTGTGTGTGTGTGTGTTTGGACATATTTCAATACGTTGTCTTATGTATAAACGCTGCTGTTGGTGGTTCGTTCACGGACAGTACGTTATTTTGTGACCTGCAGACTGAGTCAATGATCTAATCGAATTTTTCTCCACGTGAATATTTTCACTAAACAAACGTAAAATTAATAAATATGGAATTTGAAAAAAATCCCAACTCGGTCCCTGACTGGAGACCAGTTTAACACAGACACGACGTCCTCTGTCCGTAATAACGATCAATTAACGAAGGTGTTATTAATCATCATCGGAGGGTCTGAAGGCAGGAGGAGGAAGAGGAGGAAGAGGAAGAGGAGGAAGATAAAGAGGACAGCTTCATGTCACATGAAAAAAAAATCGAATCTATCTCATGTCATTTTTTACTTTATTATTATTTCAAAGTGTAGAAATTAAAACTCCTTTTAAAAAAGAAATAAATGCACCAGACTTCATTTAAAAATAAACGTATTTACTTATTCAGCTTTTGTGTTGCTGCACCAGTAATAAAAAGATTTAAAAAGCACCAGTATCTTCATTCAGCCTCGTATTTAAGTTGCAGCTTCTTTATTTGAGAGGTGGGAAAAGTCTGGAGCTTAAATATTAATTCTATTAATATTTGAGCATAAAGATCAATAGATTGTTGTTTAAAGTCATTAACGACAGTTTGTTCCATGATTAAAGGACCTGCTCACATGTTCAGAGTTTGACAAAGAGTTTGTAAACCTGCTGTTTATTAAGTTATTATTTCAGCTCTGCGCCAGATTTCTGAAGTCAAGTCTTACCTGAGCTGCTGTGATTGGCTGACAGGTTACTGGAAATCAGTAAATCAGTTTCCTGAATTTAAAGCTGAGCAACATCAATTCTTTATCTTGTATTTAAAATTATAAACATAATAATAACGTGAAACCTGCTTTTTTTTTCTTTTAAAGGAGATTGAATCAAAATTCAACCTGAAATTGAAAAAACATTTTATTTGATAAAACGATGATTTTAAATGTCGTTTCTTGTGTAGAACAAAGTTTCAGAGCTGAAACACACTGAATTTAACAGCAGCTTAAAAAAGGATGTTTTGCAGCTACATCCAAAATAAAATGAAAACCATCCAGTTTAGTGTTGTAATAAATATTTTATAGACTTCATTCTATATTGTAGAATTCCTTGTCATAAATCCATATTAAAGGTGAAGAGAAGAGGGAGGTATGAAGAGTTTTCATGTTGAAAACGAACATGGTTTAATAATTATTAGTTTATTGAAGGTTTAATTAATAAACGCTCAGGGAGTTGATGTTTTTCTGTATTTAAGTTTGAATTAAAAACGAAATATTCAACTAAATTCAGATTCACATCACATAATCAGTAAAATTCATTTAATTTCATTTTACGTTTTTGTTCATTTGGCCAAAAAATTATGTAAAATTAATGATGTCAATTAAAATCACACAAGATATCGAAGCATGCCTGCACATGCGCGTTTCAAATTTCCACAGTTCCTCCAGATAAAATCAGCTTTAATTTGAATGAACTGTTAAAAGTATATGGACGTTAACAACCAGAGATGTCTGAGGCGGATTACCGGCTGGGGGGTGGAGGGGGGGGTTACACACACAAGTGTACACACACACACACACACACACACACACTAATGCATGATGCATTTGCATGTTGTATCCCACGGTGGAAATTACAATGGAGGGCAATTAATATGCGCATAAATTAAAAGTGAGAGGGGTTTGTGAATTCCAGGAACGGGCGGTCATCCAAAAAGGAGAGAGAGAGGAGAGAAAAGAGGCTCTGTTCACACGGGACTGCAGCAGCAGCAGGAGGAGGAGGAGGAGGACGATGAAGAGACAGAGGTGGAGAGGAAGGAGGAGAAGAAGAGGAGGCATGAGAGAGCTGCAGAGGGAGAGGAGGGGAGGGAGCAAGGAGAGGAGGAGGAAAGGAAAGGAAAGGAGGTGGGAAACAGGATACATGACAGGAAGAATATTATAAAATAGAAAAGAAAGAAGCAGGAGACGGATGATCAGGGGAGAAAGAAGAAACAATGGAAGGAAGGAGCAGGAAGAGGAGGAGATGATGATAATATATCATTCTTTAAAGTGGGTTTTAGCATCATTAATAGAAGAGTGTGTGTGTTTTGGTGCTAGAGGAGCGATTCTGTCACGGAGGGATCTGAGCCGTTAACTTTCAGTGTGAAGACCAGTAATTATCCACATCATAACAAATATGATGTGCCTAAAATAATAACACAAAAATCCTGATCTTTCATCTTTATTACATCTATATACAGTGCTGGTGGAAAAAGTATGTGAACCCCTCAAATTAATACCTGCTCCCTTCTTCCTGAACTCTGTCATATTCTTTAGACGTCTCATGTGTGGCTCTTCAAGTCGTTCCGTAGCATCTCTGTTGGGTTGAGGTCTGGGCTCTGACTTTTCTTCCATTCAATCCATTCTATTGTGTGTTTGGGGTCATTGTCCTGTTCCATCACCCAACTTCTACAGAGTTTCAGCTGAAGTACAGACATTCTCACATTATGCTGAAGAATGTTTTAATACACTGGGGAATTCATCTTCCCCCCAGTCACTGCAAGCTGGCCAGGCCCTGATGCAGCAAAGCAGGCCCAAATCATGATGTTTCCTCCACCATACTTTACAGTTGGGATCATGTTTTCATGATATGCAGTGCCCTTTTTACACCAGATGTAGTACTAGTGTGTTCTTTCCAAATAGTTCAATATAGTTTCATCAGTCTACAGAACATTTTTCCAATACTGCTGTGCAGTGTCAATGTGCCCTTTGGCAAACTTCAGGCATTCAGCAGTGTTCTTTTTAGTAAGCAGCAGCTTCCTTCGTGGTGTCCTGCCATAGACACCCTGCTTGTTCAATGTTTTCCCTATTGTAGACTCATGAACACAGATGTTAGCCAGTTCCAATGATGCCTTGAAATCTTTGGCTGTCACTCGTGGTTTTTGATTTATCTCATTATTGAGTGTTTGTTGTGCTCTTGGGATCATTTTGACTGGTTGCCTACTTCTTGGTGGAGTAGTCTCAGTCCCAAAGTGTCTCCTTTTGTAGATTGTTTAACTGTAGATTTTCTAATGGCCTTGACATCACTTTGTACCCCTTTCCAGATTTATGTAAATCAACAGTTCTTGATCGTAGTTCCTCTGAAAGCTCTTTTTAGCGTAGTATGGATCACATTAGCACATTATTATTGTGCAGAGTAAACTCAAAACGTTAGGGTGTTTTTTGTTGAAGTAGCTCTAGCTCCATATATGGCACAGACTGGTTGGCACCTTGATCTCGTTGTACGATGTTGCAATGACAATAAAGTTTATCTTTATCTCTTTATCTTATCTTGTTCTCAATAAAAACATGAATGATCAGAATTTCTTTGTATCAATCTTTTAGGCACATTATAATTGTAATTCCAAAAGGGTTCACATACTTTTTTCTTGCCACAGTACACTGTATCATTCCCGGTCACTGATGATTACAACTTACCTGAATAACATGGGATCTAAACTCTATGTGTGCAGCTGCTCCTCTTTCTCTGGTGTGATCTTTCTCCTTTTTTCAAATTCTCACCCAACTAAATTTAATACATCATCTAAAATGCAACTGAAAATATGTTTAAGGGCAAACTGTCCTTGGGTTTATAACTTCACATGTTCCACACGGGGCTGCTCCAGTGGCCGAGGTCCTCTGAAGGATCTCATTAACTGTTTACTGTTTGGAGGAGCTTCTTGATCCTCTTCAGTTTATTTAAGACCTGCTGCATGTAAAGAGAGCAGTTTAGGGACTTCTTTGGATTAAGCATGTCTTAGGTAAGCCCTTAAAGATACTTTAAGTAACTTAACAAGCCCTCAAACTCACATAAAAAGAGTTTGTGCAGGGATAAAGCTGCTGGAGGCGTCCGTCCACACACTCAGCAGTTACATGAGGGATCTAAACTAAAGAAGGAGGTTAAAAATCTTAAAGATATTCTTTAATGAGTATCTTTAATGGTTAAACCCAACAAGTTAGTCGGCACCAACTATAAATAAAGAATAATGGAAGCAGAAAGGAGCAGGTGGAAGGTGGCAGCACTCATACGTCCTGTCTGCAATTAGATCAAATGAACAGTGTAATAAACAGGAATGAATTCGATTCTGAACTGAAACGTAATTATTCATGAACAAACATCATGATGTGATGCTTCACTGAGCTGGTCCTGCAGTCAGCAGTGGAGAGACACCGCCCCCTACTGGACAGACGGTGTGTCACACTTGAGCCCATCTGCAGATCTACGTCTCCCTCATGTGGCTGTGTGCTGTTACTACAACAGGTGTCATCACTGATAATATTAGAAACTTAATGTTTCAACAAATTTCATTTAGAATTTTCTAATAAACTTTAATCTTTACTTATTTAGTAGTTGACTACACATTAAATAAAAAAAAACGTAATTTAAATACATACTGCTTACATGAATGTAGTTTTAATTAATTCAACCAATTACAGCAACACAACTACTGTGCTTTCATTAAAACTTAGTATAGTACCAAGTATAGTACTATCATCAGAGCTGTTAGCATCAGCTCTATCCTACTACACTACTTTTTAACCACCCTGATTGAACTATAACAGCGAGGCCATCAGCTGAATAACAGCTGTGATTCAGATTTAGAAGCAGCGAGCCGCTGTCCAGTGTCACTGACTGATTTGTTTTGCAGTATTCACTTGACATTGAAAATATTAAAAACACTAAATTAGACAATGAGCTACCTTTGTGATAAAGAGGAGGTCCTGCTGCCCAGGTGTGCTTCCTGTTGCTTGGCATCGTACTGTTTGTTCATTTTAATTCTGTCTGTCAAGACAACATCATCAGTTCTAACGTTCACATTTGACTCTGTCGCTCTTCCTCAGGCTTCTTCCATTTGTTTAAAGAATTACAATCCTGATTTGATGAGTTCAAAAATGGTGAATGTGAAAAGTTTTAGTGCCAGATCACCTTTCACCGACTCTCAGCCCTGCTCACTCACACTTTTCTTTCCACTTCAACTTTTCCAGATTGTCTTTAGTACCAGCTGTAGTTTTCCTGCTTGTGTTTGGAGTTTGCTCTGTCTGCTTCTTATAAACCACTGCCAGTCTGCTGACTACACTTCATCTTACTGACTATTATCTGTTTTACCTTTTAATAAGAGTGAAGTGCTTCAGCTGCTCTTCTGTGTCTCTCAGTTGAGTAATTTATTTCTGATTTTGACAGTTTCAGAAAATATAATTCACAGCTGTACGTTATTCCACGTGATTTCTGTCTGACCCGTTCTTAATCTCTGGAAATTAGAGGATCTTTGCTGAGAACAATAACTGAGGCTGAAAATCTTTCAGCTCCAACCTGCGCAGGTTCCTCCTAACGTTTTTCGCAAGTCCGCTCTGCGACTGTTCTCCTGATTGCCTCACTTTAGCCTCTAATTGGGGGGTACGGGCTGAAGAGGCGTGGGGGTGTTTGTTGGCTCTGTTGCCATGGACACTGAGCGTTGCTAGGCAGCCGGCAGGATGCTGTGGAAGCAGAGCGGAGCGGAGCAGCGGGTCACTGTGAAGAGAGGGATGTGCACCCACACACATTGCACACCGACCAATACAGGGCACAGCAGAGGGGGATATGTGGAGGGGGGGCACACGGAGAAACGACAGAGGGATGGGTCAAGACATGAAATGAAAACTGCCTCAGTACTGATTGCTCTCCTGCTGCGAGCATCTTGACATATAAAGTAATGGAATCGAACCACCAATAATTATTTAATATTAGAACTTAAAGCTGCACTAGAAAAACTTTTTCAGGTAAAAATCAGCTTTGAATCAGAGAACAGAGCTGAAACTGAGCATTTACCCTCATAAAACTAATACTGCTTGCTTTTTCCCTATGTGGTGCTATATGTGATTGGTTTACTGAGGCGTAATGTGATATCCATCGTCCAGTTCTTCTACAAGTAACAAGGAAAGTTGCTAAGAAAACATTTTTTGTGTAGCAGAACTTTTCCAGTTGCTGCAGCTAAGGTGTTACCAAAAACTTGCCTTGCTTCTTCCACTTCCAGCAGACACAGTGGGACATTATCTTCCCATTAGAGTGATGTTTTTGTCCACTTTCTTGCTCACTAACAGTGTCCATCTGCTGTTTGGTGCCGGGCATGCAGTGTACAGTGGGTTCATCAGAGCGTGTTTGCTGCAAACAGCTGCCTGCTGCTCCT
Source organism: Anabas testudineus (assembly GCF_900324465.2). NCBI lineage: Eukaryota > Metazoa > Chordata > Actinopteri > Anabantiformes > Anabantidae > Anabas > Anabas testudineus. The sequence goes on from NC_046625.1 coordinate 2,107,489, forward strand.
GGAAATGCTGAGATCGACCCAGACGAGAAATGTGCTGGAAAAAATCAACAGATGAACTAGTTGTTGTTACAAAAGTCTGGAAAACATCCAAAGAGAGTTAAAGTTGACGGATATGTGCCAGACTAATCCATCTGTGAGAAATTCTACCAGAGATTTTAAACCTCAGGAGAGAAATAAATGTTTTGTTTAAATGAAGTCAACCTCAGGCTAAAAGTTACACATCATCGTCTTGTTTGTTATTTGCACCTAAAATCATTTTTTCTGCAGTTTGATCATGTTCAGGTTCAAGTTTAAGAAGATAGAAGATAATAGTATTGATTGTCTGCAGACTAGTTAAGGAGGAAATATGATAACTGAGAAACATACATGTAAACGTATTCACACTCATAGACATGTAAACCTGTCTTTTAATGATTACCTCCTTGTTGTGTTTGCTTAGTCAGAACTTTTCACTTAGCAGAACTAGCACACTGCTTACCAACCAACCCACCACCTGATCACGAGATAAACTTCAGCAACAAACGTGGATGTGATATTTAGTTTTTAGAAATGGAAATGGAAAAGAAACAGCTGAGGAGTTCTCAGGCTTTTCTCTCGTCTCTGTGATCCAAAAATAATCTAATGAAAACAGGAGAGCTTAGAAAATCATAGCAGGGCAAGCAATAAGAAAAGAGGGGAAAAAAAGCAGGGAGGGGAGAAGATTAGACCAAAAAGATAACACAGAGATAAGGAGAGCAAAGGGAGAAGTGAGAAGTGAAACAGGCGACAGATAAGGAACGAGAGAGAGAGAGGGGAGAGATGATAAGAGCTTGTAGAGAGAAGTGATTGTGGAGAGTGAGAGTTACAGGAACAAGAAAAGTCTCGTTCTGTTTCATGAAAATGTTGTTTTAATGTCACTTGGGTTTAATTCAATTCAATTCAATTCAATTCAATTCAATTCAATTCAATTCAATTCAATTCAATTCAATTCAATTCAATTCAATTCAATTCAATTCAATTCAGTTTTATTTGTATAGCACCAAATCCCAACAGAAGTCATCTCAAGACATTTTACAGTGTTTAAGATTTAAGACCTTACAAAATATAACTGTATACAGAATTGTATAGCAAACCAAACAACCCCACTGAGCAGCACCAGGAGACAGTGGAGAGGAAGAAACCTCCAGCAGAACCAGGCTCAGGGTGGGCAGCCATCTGCCTCGGCCGGTTGGGGTGAGAGGTGAGTGTCTCCTGAACTCTCTTCCAACTTCTCTTCCTATTTCTCTCTTCATCACCGTCGAAAACACAGTTTACTTCAGATCCTTTTGAGCTGCTTGTACATATTTGAATTTCAGCCCCGTGAATGTCAGCATGACTGGTGTGAAACCAGCATCACAGAATGCTCTGACTTCTTCTGTGTAAGCTCATCCTACTGCACACAGTGTGAAATTCTCTGGATGAGACAGTGTTAGCAAAATGACAAAAATAAGATCAGGAATATGAGGAAAACATTGACCTAATGATGCAGTCGCAAAGTTTAATAAAATGCTATGAAACTTAAGCCCTAATTTGAAAAACATTTACCCACTGGATAAACTCATTGCGTGCTGCAGTCCCTCCATTAAAAGGTCAGTCTAATACAAAGATTTAAAGTGTAATGTTATGGTCAGGAAGTCTTCACAGCATCCAGATGAAAACACTAATCTAGCAGCTGGACACTCACAGAGCTGGTCCCAAATGGCGAGGTCACTGCCCTCTTGTGAACCACCAACACGGATTCCTGGGTCACAGCTTAAGTCTCAGATTTGGGTAAATAAATGTACTTAAAGGTCCATGGAGCCAGAGGCAGATGTGCTGTGGTGGTGATTTAGACCATTTAGGATGCAATATTGCACGCTTTGCAAAGTGCTCAAGGATTTCATCTTATGGAATTTGGACATGCATATGTTAAAGACAGTTGACATATAGACAAGAAGAACAGTTTGCAAACCACACAGCTGCTCACATTCACTCCATAAACTGTGCCTGAGTTCCACAGATGTACAGATGCTACTAAAATCAAGATGTTCCTTTATTACCATGAATATACTTTATTATAATATGCCTCTTTTCTGCATATTTTACTCCTTCTTCCTACAGTACATGCTTTTAAAGCTCACAACAACCATTCAACAGATTTTGCAGATTTGTAATTCTGTCTTTTGCTACACAGCCTGTAAACTCGATGAACTTGAGCATTTGAAGCTATCGCTCAAACACGGAGTAGCCTTCAGTATCTTTCCATCAGCAGTTATTCAAAATGCAGCTCCACTCGATTGTGTAACAAGTGGTAATTTTTGCAGCCATTGTGACCTCATGCCCTCCTGAACACATTAGCAATCTTCCAGAGCATTGTGAGCTGAATATTCAAGCTGAAGGACAGTAGAGAGGTTATCGAGTTCCTGTTTGTGTCTCTGAATGCTCTGCTAAACATGAACAGCTGAGCCTCTTGTTCATCCCAGAGCTGCAGTTTGCACAAACATCAGCTCAAGCAATATTAATGCTATAGATATTGTTGGAAATGTATTTTGGAGACATAGGCATGCAGTACTGTGTTTTTGTTTTGTGGCAGAAAGGTTCAGGCTTTGCTGACCACATCTTTTCCATCTCTCAGGCTTGTTGATTGACCCTCTGCTCACTGGTTAAACCTACCTAAAGACTACTGAAACGCTTCACTAACACGACTATCAGCCGGTACAAACAAACTGCAGCAGCACTTCACACCACTGTTCAAATCTCTGCATGGAGTCAACTCAACATCACGTCCCTACATGAGCACCTTAATCCAGGACCACAACACCTTCTGCCCACTGCACTCTGCCAGCAAGTGATGATTGGTGGCCCCCTACACTGCCCAGCAAAAGACCAGCTCAGTGGTCCCACTATGATGGAACAAACTGCATACTCAGCAGTCTCACCCCCAATAATTAAAAACCTGCTGAAGACTCTTCTCTTCTATCTAAATACTGTACACTGCTGTAAGATTTTCCTCCAGTAATCGTACTCTAGCTTTTAGTGTATTTATATTAAATCATGTTTAATACCCTGTCCCAGCTGGTTGTCCCCCACAAAATTGTCATTTGTCCTCTATTTACCACTGTATTGTGAACGCGTTAGCCAGTACAGTGAAATAACACCAGACAACCAGACCATAAATATTCAAACAGCATCCAGCCAAATTATTCAATATTACCTCAACAGGGGGCACCAGACAGTAGTTATTAATTGGGCTGAATGAAAGGTCCAAATGACTGATGTTGTTTGAGCAATGTATTGAAGTCATTGCAGTGGGACGTGTGTTTCAAGGAACGTTATACTACTATGATACCACTCAGTGGCATCACTAACTTGCTGTGCTTCTGTTTTTTACTCTTAACTGTGACCTGGCTGTGTTTGTTTGTTGTCATTTTTCCTGTGACATTTCCCTGACCTCAGGGCCAAGTGGCTGACCGCTGGACTACCCAGCTGTACGAGCAGGACGGCATGAGAGGAAGACAGCGGGACGTCCATCTGACTGCTGCAATTCTCCTCTGAAAACCCCCATCACATAAGCTTCTTATGTAAAGCAGAAAACACTGTGTAATCTCTCTCTGTGCTGCTCCCTCTCTCAGTTTCTATGTCTAAGCCGTTGTCACCACTACTACTATAATACTAGTTACTTTATTACTCGTAGTTTTCCCTCGTTCTTTCTTTACTTCATTAACAAATCACTTGAGTCTCCAGTGATATATTAGGTGACACAATATTGAGCTGTTCCCACCTTACTGCAGGAAACACACTGTAAAGTGTTCCCTGTGCTGCTCTGTGCAGGTCAGGGTCACATCAAATATTATCACTCAGCCTCATTAAGTGTTACCTCTATTGTGAATCAGAGGTCAAGTCTCTTATTTTCAGTCAAACGAGGCGATTCATGTCTGAATCCAGAGTTTGACAGAGTGAGTCCTTTCTTCTCATTCTGAAGGCAGAGAAGTTGCAGCTGTAAAATCTGAGTGGAGTCAGCTGTCTGTTCCCCACAGTGTGCTGCTGTTTCCATGTGGTGCAATGCTTCAGAAGGTGACAGGCCAGCCCAGACTGTGTGGCACGTTTCCTCTGTGTGATGACTACATGAGTGTGTGAGTGTGCTCACAAATGGTGGAGTGGAGTGTGCAGATATGACACTGTTAAAAAAAGAAGGCGAAGAAGTACTTAGATCCTTACTGCTATAGCAAAATCCGCACCATGTAAAAAAAAGTGGTTACAAGTTAAAGTATTGATGGATCATTTTAAAGCTGCAGCTGGTAAAGCTAATTTTCCACTCTACATCACCAAGAAACAGGCAAATAGGTTTAGTCTTCATATGTTATTTTACCAACAGGCATTTGTGACCCAACTTTAAACTCCTTCATTAGGTTCAACTGTTAATTGACTGCTTTGGAGGCTGCGGTGCTTGTACTTTATCTCTCAAATGCCATGTGCTCTAGTTTGCTGTATTACATTTTAGAACATACACCACATCCCTGTCCCTGATGCCACCAGAGTCATCTTTCAGTTCCCTCTCAGGTTGAGCTCAGGTCAAATTCTGTACAAGACCTCAAACAGCTGAGGTTGGGCCTGCACATAATGAATCTGTTAGACAGGAGTACAGTGATAAATCCTGCACTGCAAATGTGTGCAGCTCAGTCTATGCTTACACAAACTGGGCTGCACACAGAAAGTAAGGAGATAAGCAGTACGCTGGTGCGTAAAAGGTGGTTGCATTTCCAAGGCTGGTGTTAATTTCAAAAAGAATATCTGAGTGGGTGATGGATATCGTCTCCACTTAATCTGACAGTGAATCAACTGTGTGTGTGTGTATGCTCAGATCTGACCTATAACATCATCTCATGCTCCAGAGTTAGAGAGTAACTCCAGTAGGTACATTTAAGTACAGTTTAGATATCTGTACATACACTCTACTTGAGTGATTTCATTTTAGACTACTTTAATGTAATGCATCTTGCACCTTCCTATACTCTTCATAAAAACTCTATTCATCCTTAGCTGACACTTACATATGATGTGATGTGAGTGCCGTCTTCTGCTTTGTACTCCTCCTTCAAATGTGGCAGAATGGGTATTCTTAGGGAAACTCGGTAATTAAGTTAAACGAATGTTTTCATAGACACTACGTCATATCTGAATCAAATACTTGTCTTACCAACAACAAAAGGCAGTAAAATAACTTGTGTATGAGAGTGAAGGCAGGTTTACAAGTTGATAATCCACCAAACCAACCAGGCCAAGCATCAAGCCAACCAACACTGTACTGGCCAACATGCTACATGAGCCACCATTTTCCATCTTTTAACAAGTTAATCCTCATCTTAGCAGACATAATGAGCCAGCACAGCTTCTTAAGTTCACTCAACACCTTTCTTCTAATCCACAGACATTCACTGGTTCTACCAATAAGGGTCCACGGGGCTTTATGCTCGGCCCATATAATGTGCGTGTATGCCTGCACATTAACATCCAATAATATATACCAACAATAATAATAATAGCAGTGTTTCAGCATAATGGATACTTCTAATTTTGAAGGTTTAAGAATATTTGTATAGTGGTGAAAGTTTCATAATATAAAAATACCCCTACAAGTAATGTGATAGGTCCTTTAATTTAAATTATGATTAAGTAAGACAGCAAAAATGTACTTAAAACACGCACCAAAGATACATGTATTTGTATGGAGAAAAATAGGGTAGAAGAAAAAGCAAAAACTATTTTTTTCATTTTAATAATTTTACAAACAAAGTACTATATCAGTAATACCAGTGGAGTAAAAAAAAATCGCCCTTCTTCTCTGGAGCTGATGGATCCAGCTGTTGATGTTGAAAGTTGTACTGTTTAGTTATTTTTCTGATAATGTTGATGCACTTTGAATCTAAAACCTTTACTTGAGTCTGCATTTCAGTGATTTTGTTATTTTACATGAGCATTATTTCTTTAAATCTTCCAGGCAGACCACAGACTAGAGCCAGGTTCATTAGGTCCATCAGACTGTGCAGGCTGCAGAGCTCCGTGCGGCTCCGACTCAGGATCTGTCAAAGTACGTTTCTGTTCACGTGTTGCGCCGCAGCACACCTCACTGACCGCAGCGACACCGTCTCCCACAGTGTAAACATGGTGTTCCTCCGCCGAGGGTAGAGAAAGTAGGGCGGCGCGCTCTCGCACATAATCGCTTCATTGATATAAAGTGAAGGTAAAACTATAAGTACTCTGACAATCAAGTGTTCAAATCATAGTTATTAGTACTTTCATACATGTAGCAGCTGTGAACGGCACGAAGAAGAATTTAATGCTTATTAAAGTTGTAATAACACTGCTGCTGTTTCTCATCTGATGCTTAAATGTGGAACTTAAATACATGATGAAATTCATGCATTTATACTTAGTCTAGATTATGAATTACACTAACGTTCCCAACTAATGACTCCCAGGTTGATTTAATTGTTTGGAGAAGATAAATAAAAGAAAACAGCTCTGATTTACAGTTGAATTAAAAAAGCGGTGAAAGTGGAGCCGAAGCATGACGAGCGGAGGGATACGAAGTGTTAACACATGATGTCGCCATCAGCCCCTCCCACCTCACCGCTCACCTTCCACCAACTCCGCGGGAATCATTTGATTGGACGGCGGAGCGCGCACACCTCGCCGTCATTGGCCGTGCGTCCTGTCAGTCCTCCCGCGGTGCCGCTCAGGATGGATGAGGCTCCATTTGCCTCAGCTCAGTAGTTACACTGTACATCAAGTCGGAGCTGTTTGAACTGGGCCTCGGAGCTCGGTGGACACTTCAGCTCGTCTCTGAGCAGCTTCTGCGCCCTGAACGCTACTAAGTGTCACGTTTGACGGCCCCGTCTCGACAGACAGATGTGGACTGGCTGCTCGGTAAGTCACTCTTCACCAGCTCGTGTCCGCATATTAGTGTGAGTGTGTGTTCGGTCAGTTCTGACAGCTGTGTGTCCACAGCAGGAGCAGGAGCTGATCCTCCACCTCCTCCACCTCCTCCTCCTCCTCCTGCTGCTGCTGTTGTTCGGATATTTGCATGTTGCTGTCGGAGTTGATAAGTGGCTCCGCGCTGTGGTTGTGGTAACTCTGAGGAAGCTGTGCACCGTGCTCGCCGTCTCCCCGTGTTCTCTGGTTCTTCTCCTACTTTGCTAAGTTCACATCAGAGTCTCAGTCGAATCGTTCTTCACTGTCCGCAGATGTTCTGTAGAAAACATCTCGCAGCCGGTGGGTTTTGAGTGTTGCGCGTAATAAGACTCCATTAGGAGCTGTCACAAACGATTTACGACAAGTGTCAGGCGGCTTTTGACGCGATTTCTCTTCATTTGTGCAAATGGATTTCATCTGAGAGAAAAGCACGTTTTGTTTATTGGCAACTTCTATCGCGCCATCAATTTCATTTACGCGTTAAATGACAGGTTTACACTGCAGAGAGGGGGGGCCGTGTTCGTTTCTTCCTCAGGAAAAGTGGACTGATTGGAGAAATTATGTGTCTTTATTAAAAAAACACGTTGGATGATTTTCCTCATATCCTTTAAGCTATTGTGTCTGTCGAATAATTTTATGTCTCTTTCATGAGCCCATTTCCGACAATTGTGCTCTCATTGCTGTGCGTAATTGCTTTTCTCCCGGGAGAGAGTGCCATCAAACTTCTAATTTCCTCTGCAAACCCGGAAACCATTTTGCTCGTGGAAGCAGCCCTGTAATGATGGCATCAATAAACGGGAATAAAGCCCCTGTCAGGGTTTTCTTTGGAATGAGAAATGCCCTTCTGTCAGTTTTTCCACATCCAGCATTGGTTTTGGCAGCATCTCAGAGAGACAGGTGACTGGGATTAGAGGTCAGCAAGACAATGAGAGATGTTCTCTGGAGAGAAGTGAGGAGGACCTGTTATCTATTACATCATTATCCAGTGCAGCAGAGGGATGAGCTGCAGCACACTAGTGTTTCAGCTACGCCTGCAGGTAAAGTCCAAGTTGTCTAAAAGGTGTCACGGAATCCCAAGAGAGACAGTCCAGATAAGGGTGCTGAGCGATGCTGGTAAGCATCCCAGCAGCGAGAGAGGAGCGGATTACTGCTTCCTCGTGAGTATTTGGCAAGTTCCGGGTAACCTAAGGTGAGTTTGACCAGATAGGAAAGGACATAAAGAGATGCAGGGGAGAAGTGGCTGATGAGATGAACAGTAATCCTGAGAGTCTCAGGTGAGCCTGCTGCATGGAGAGCTCAGATTTGTGACCATAAAATGCACATTACCACTCAAATATGTTCTGCAGCTGAATCCCTCAGTTCAAGAAGCTTCACATCAGAGAGTTACCAATACAGGAAAAACAGCACCGTCTTCCAAACAGAGTCAGAACTTTCATCCAGAAAACCGGACTTGCCAACGTCAGATGTTTTCCTTCTCTCGTCCCTCTGCTTTGCTTCTGTTTAGGCTCAAAATCCTCAAACTGCTGTTTGTTTGCAGGTTTGCCTTCATTTCTACTGGCCAGTATTCAGTGCAGCTCTTTAGTACAGTTCAAATCACACTCAGTCCCAAGCAGTCCCAAGTGACTGCTTAACATGAGTTTCACGTGATTGTGAAATATGGAGACTTTTGCTGCATATCTCTCCACTGGCACTATCATAAAATCGCTATCAGAAAACTTGAGATGGTTTTTGTATGAGGTGTGAGAACGATCAGGGCTTTAGACTAACAAACAAAATCAGAGCCTGTGTTGTGTCTCAAGTTGATAAAATGTCATTTTTAAAGGCCTGTCTCATCATCTTCACCTCTGTCACCTGACTGGAAGAGGAATTGTTGATAAAGGGCATTAGTTTGAGATATGACACTTCTTCTCCTAAGTCTTTGAAGGACTCCCTTTTCAGTCATGCCAGGACAAATCCTAAAAAGACAGTTTTTATAATGACAATCATCTTGGAATTAATTCTGCTGAACATCCACATGACCTTAGAGTCAGGTTTTACCACAGAGTGGCGGTTTATAAAGGAGCAGTACTGGTTCTTTTCAGCCATGTGCTCCATCGTGTGCTCTGTTGGCTACAGTCAAAACACACTGGAGGGGAAAGAAACCACCTCCCCCCCCTCCTTGTGTCTGCTAATTTGAGGAAGTACAATCATTCTCTCCTGCTGCAGCTTCCTGCTGAAATGCAAACACAGCCAGTCAGCCGTCGTGCACTCCAGACATTACAGAGCGCGTCGGTGTCTGTCAGAGTCATGACAAAGTGACTGTGTGCCTAAGTGCACAGACATGTAGTTTCTTGTGTGTAACAGCATTTACAAGTTCATTCGGAGGTCTTTTTGCATGTGCAATACAATCCATTGTGTTCAGGCTGCTACTAACTGGTTTCAGTAGCAAATAACCTGCTGATTGTTTTTCTGTAGTATATTAGATTTAGACATGCACTTTAAGTCCCAACATAGTGCCTTCCAGTGTTTGATGTGTACACGAAATGTAATAGAATACTGAAAATCCTCTGATTGGAGAAGCTGGAACCAGAAAATGTTGGGGTTATTTATCAAGTCAAGCTGTCAAACAGTTAAATCAAATTAGCTGCCAATTCTTTTTCAATCACTTGATTAATACTTGATTAAAAGTGGTTTCAGATTTGCTTATCACACACAAAATGAATTACATAGGTTTAGTGATCAAGTTATCAAAGCAAAAAAAAAAAAAAAAACGTTGGCTGGTTGAAATTTTAAGATGTCAGCTTTGTGAGAAACACTTGAAATTAAATCTCCAAAACAAGAAGCATCAGTTTGATTAATAATGGCAACAGCGGCAGATTTGATAAAACACCACTAAATCCAAAGTCCACTTTCTGCTGTTGGTATAATGAAAGCTGAGATGGTCTGTTGAGAGCAGAATGAGATCCAAACCACGCATTTCAATTAAACTACAGAGCAAGTGAGCGGCTACACATTCACTCCCTGACTGATTTTACAGTTTCCTCTATTATTCAAAAACCCTCTGGACTTTCACAAAGGATCCCAGATCTTTGGCATGCATTGTAATTTTGGGGGTGTGGGGTGAGGGGGGTCTAATTTTCACTAATCAGTTAGTTTGTTGGCCAGGCTGAGTATTGATGGGCTTTAATCACTGCTGAAGCCAAGGCTGCATTAGCTGGTAAGAGTAGAAAATGACATCAGCCTGTTGTAGAAGTTAAATGTTTGTTTCATTTTCCAGCCCCAGAAAGGAAAGAAGAAAGCCGGTGAGTTTTAGTGCTGAATAGAGGCGAGCTGTGCTGCTGTAGCCTTCATATTGTGGAGGGCACGCCTCCTGCTGTTTCATTGATTTGGCTGTTTACCTTTTCAACTCAACTTCAGCCTTGTGCAGCAGAGCAGTGTCCGTGCTGGACATGTGTTTTCCGTGTGCTCGCCTGCAGCTGACCCATGCTCTCAGTCCACGATGGCAGAAAGACCTCTGGTAAGCCGTGCTTGCTGTCAAACTGAAAGCCTCGCACCACAAGCCGTGCTCCTTTTCAAACAGGCGGAGCATTTCAGCAGAAAGGAGCAATTACTACCTGCTCTGGTCGTGTTGCTTTCATGGCCTCTTTTGTGTGCTGATTCCAGGGCAGATTTTGTCCATGGCTGTTCCCACGCTGAGCGAAGAGAACAGGAAGAACTCAGCCGCGCAGCAGGCCTCTGCCTTCTGCTATTATGGCTATGATTCAATCATCGCAGGGCAGCGCTTTAGCCCGGCACATTGAATGAGGGAAAGAAATGTCCTCACTCCATCTCTCTTAATGGAACTTAAAGCCAAAGGTGTTTTTGTACAAAGAGGAGACCATCAGCCACTTAATGTGGGAAGTAGAAGCAGCAAGTTTCACCTCACAATCCACTCTTCCCCCTGCTGTGATTTCAAAATGGCCTCCCTTCTGTGCTTACAGCCAGGATGGAGGAACCAGACCAGGCGAGATGTGGCTGTCCTGACGCCGCTAATGACACCTGCTGTTTTCTTGTTTTTTCTTTGGCTTCAAATAGAGTGGAAAGTTCAGCGTGGTACAGTTTTATATTTCATTGATTTCCAGTTTCACCTACCTAAATTAGATGCAAAGCAAAGCAGGGCTTGCCCACAATTCACATGACTTAGTATTAGCTGCTGGTGACATTTGGTACTGCAAACGTTTAGTTAAAATGTAGTAGCGATGTATTTAGGTGCATTGGTGCTAACACCTGCTGCAGTGGCAAATCACTGTTCTTTTCAGTTCAAGTAAATTGGCAAGCAAAGTTAGAAAACATGGAAAGTGCTTCCCACTTTTTATATATTTTTTTTATGCTTACAAACTAAATCTTTTTTTTTTTTTTTTTACTTTCTTTTTCAACTAAATGAAAAATTGGAAGACAAGAGAAGCTCTGGGAACTCTGATTCAAAGGGCGTTTGTTTCCTGATATTTTAGAGACTGAAGAGAAAATTGATAAATGAAAAAAATAGTACAGATAAAAAATAGTTAGTTTCCTAAACAGGTGCAAGTTCTCTATTGGAAAAACATTCAGTGTTCAACCAGAAAAAAAAAACATTAAGAAAATGTTTTCAGCAAACTTTTCATAAAGTGTCATCTCACCAGGCTATAAAGTCTGGCAATTTAAGAAAACAGGGTGAATCAACCGTTTGTCATCCCTGTATTTTTGGCTGAGCATGAACATGAACTGCTATAATTTACCCGCTTTCATTTTCACACCAGCTGGGAACACTTGAATCTGAGCATCCGTCCAGTCTGTGGTTTGTGCTCGGTACATTTTCCTGTACTAGGCTTTCAAAGAATAAGGATCTACTCTACTAGATGTCAAACTCGACATCAGTTCATGACAGCGTATGTAGAATATACCAGTAAATGCCAAAACTGGAGAGTTATTTCCTGTAGCTTGTAAAGACGCACTGGTAGAAGATGGAGAGTCAGATCATCTTGGGTCAGTAACTCCATCCATCAGTCTCACCATCTTAAAGTGTTTAAAGCATTAAAAACAGGAAAGTATGACTGTGAAGGAAAATTACTTCTGTTTACTTTTCTCAAAGATAAAACCATAAAACAACAACAGATACAGTTACAGGTCACAGACTTTTATCTATTCATGTATTTATCTGTTCACGACACTTCAGGACGACTGTTTTCGCAGCCTGCCCCAGTATGCAGCAGGATTTTCAGCTATGTTGTTCCTCAGAGCTCAGTTGCTGTTCCAATGGGTAAAGCTGGAACAGCACAGGAAGACTTGCACCAGCTGTCCAATCAGAACAGAGAGGTGAGAGGGGCCTTAAAGACACCGGGGATACAGGCTTTAGTCCGCTGTAATTAGCTTCTCGAATGCATATGGAAGTAGATCTAAAACAAGGAATCTGAACACGTGACCTTGGCTCTGGAAGATCATGTTTTACAATTTGAAGAAGTGATAAAGACAAAACTAGTAGATCTGTAGATTAATTGTCAAAAATTCTCGATCCCCAGTCCTGTGGCTTCCCTTCTGTGACCCCTGGATCTAATGTGAAGGATTAGGATCCAGCAAAGTCCTGGCTGTGCTCAACAAACTGCTTTACTTATGCAAGACTAATCCCCGTCCTCCAGCAAGCCCTTAATTGAGCCACCATCAGCAGCTGAGCTACGAGTTAAATATCAATTAAGGGAATGAGCAGATAAAGAGGAGGGGGCAGGTGAGAGGGCATACAGGTGATGCAGGTTCACCCTAAGGAGAGGTATGAGAACTGAGGTGCGTGTTTTTTATGTAGTGGTAGCTTAGTTTATTCTTTTTTTTTTTTTAGTTGTGGAGTGTTGATTATGGTAGGTGCAGGATGGAGGATACTTAAAACAGCCTGATGGTGGTTTGCTGTTAGTGTAGCTGTGTTTGTGTTGGACAGGCTCTGGTCTGGTGAGCTCCTCAGCTGCTTCTGGACCGCTGGGACAATTTCTGATGATTTAACAAATCAAAGTTTCAGCTGATGTTGAACTTATGAACTGCAGTCAGAGCTCAGTTCGTTTGGTGTGAACCTAAAAAGTAATAAGATGTCATTTTACATTGTTAGTGTTAATCTCTGTAATGTTGCACATTAAACTTATAGAAAATGCCATACCCATAATAACCATAATTCAGCACTAGATAGTGTCTTCATATACTTGCAGATATTCAGATGACAAAGATTTAAAACAGAAAGAAACAGCAGATCCTTCGATTAGAAAAACTGTAATAAATGTTGGCATTTTAATAAATTTGTTTTCAGTAAACCGTTTTTTGCTTGACTCATTGATTAATTGTCTGCCAGGACCAGCCATGAATCACCTGGTTAAGATTCAAGAATTTTTCTGTTTTTTAAAAACCAAATGCTGATGGCATAATCTTTTCAAATTAACTTGATATAAAGAACTGTCAAATTAAAATCTAACTCACGAGAATCATAAAAAATGGGCAAATCTGAGGATATTTGTTATGGATTTTTTAAGTAAACCTTTCTATATATTGTTTTAAACATTTTGCTTTTGGTACCAAAGCAATGAAAAATGATGTGTTTTGTTTGTGGTTGATTTGAAATAAACAGAAAAAATAATAGTGGGTAGCATCTTCTCTCAGGTTGAAGAAGAGACAAAGGAAAAAGTGCCAATTAACCCTAAACTTCATGAAACCTATACTTTATGAAAAGAAAATCCGATGAGGAAGAAGCTGTCATTCCCACCCACACTGTTTGAGTGACAGGTGATCTCTGAAAGTGCAGAGTCGCAGCAGTGAGCACCGAGCAACAAAGACACAGAAAATAAAAAGCAATCGTGAACATTAACGTATACATTTAACATTTTCTTCATATCTCTCTGTGTAAGCTTTTATGAAAATAATGAGTTTTAAAAGCCTTTTTGTGCAAAAACAAATCACATTTGTCTGTAAAGAAGAATGTGTTTAACAGTGTCATCGGTCCCCCGAGAGTGTTGCTGAGTTGGTTTATTTAACAGTCACTGACTGTCGGAAAGGGAATCGTCAGACAGCCTCTGGTATGTTTTTGTTGTGATGGCAGAAGCCCCCATTTGTTAATATTACACTTTTTAATTATTTGAGATGATCAGTAGAGAGGCTCCTTTGAGTTTTGAGGCTGCAACAATCTGCAGAGATGCTGTTATATCTCGCTCTGATGGGTCAATGAATTGTCAAACTAATCAGTTTGGAACAGTTTTTCAAATTCATCATTCAATATTTATCAGACATGGATGATTCAGTCTTTAACTATTAACTATTTTATAAGCTGGCCTCTTAAAATGACTCATAGATTTAATAGAATGTCCAAAATGTGTTTCACTTTCACATGATATCAATTTTCTTTATTGCTTCTTATCAACTTAAACAGCGTCTGTATTAACTTCCATTTATCATGCTGGATGCAAAACTGCATGTTAATTAGATCTTTCTGGTATAGATGGAAGTGTGAAGGATGAGTTGTAAAAACGAGAACTCTCAGCATATCCAGTTTATGGTTGAGTTTAGTTTTCCAAGAAAAGCAGAAGGCATCACAAAGGTCTGACCAAGGCCTGACTTGTCAACCTTTATCAGGGAACATGGACTGGGTTAAGACCAGGGGTATAAAAATATCCTTACCGATCGACCAGGGTTCATTTTGTGTTGTGCTTGCACTAAATGGTGATTGTGATTGTTTGAAACTCATACTACATATGGTGCTGTGTTCTTTATACCATGGCAGATTTTTGCAATAAATATCCTTCCTGATTCCAGGCTGGTGCAAACTTCTCTAGCTGACTTCCTCACTTGTCTAACAAGGCCGAGCTAAAGCTTTTAAACACATTACCAGTCGTTAGGCAACACAGGAAAACAGTTTAGTTTCTGATTTAGAGTCTTTGGTCATAAATAAACTCCTTTCTTCTTCATTTCTAGAGGGAGATGTTGGTTAATCTCTGAGTCAGGTGGATTGTCTACTCAGAAACAGGGACTAAAATATAATGTGAAACATAAAGAGGTTGTGTTGCTGGGAAAACAACCTGACATGTTGTCTTCTGGGTGATCTCAGCATTCAGCATGAGTGGCACTCACAAGTTTAAAGGCAAAGTTAGGTCCCAAGTTCCTGTTTGCTGAAGTTTGCTCTGACCGTTGACCGTTGTCACCCTGGCCTAAATTATAATCAACCCTCTGTGGTTTACCACAGACTTTCCATTCATCTCCCAGATAAACAGCAGCAGAGAGCAGCAGAGAATTTCTCTTCTCTGTCCTCACATGATGGATTCTGGGGAAGTAGGACAGCGGGGTGTCCTGGACTTTAAAGCAAATGTCTTACATTCGGAAAGGTCACATGAACACATCTGAATGTTCTGCCAAAGTGTCCTTGAGCTAGATGTGAATGTTTTACATGCTTACGCCCACTTAAAAAATATACTACTCTGATTCCAGTGATGATGTAATTATGTATGAAGTAATATCCATTTGTTTGTTTGAGCAACATTAGTCACACAGGTTCGCTGCAGTCATTCTATGAGAATCTGTTGCATAAAAGTTAAACGGAAATGAAAAAACCTAAGTGGTAAATCCCTGCTCAGTTGTTCATTTCTGCTAAAAATACTCAGTTTAGGGTACTAAATTTATCCAGTCTGCCTCCGAAGAAATTGCTGGAAATAACCAGCTTTGGAGCCAAAATGGAAATCTGTGCTGACCTCGTTTTGGCTACAAGGTAGAAACAGATGAGCAAATGAAAACACTGAGCGCACGTAACATTTATTTTGATCAAGGATTAAGGAATCTGTAAGGATTCTAGCCTTCTCATTACTTTTCATCTCTGGGTGTCTGTGCTGTTTTGTGATCTCTCTCTTCTTCCTGTTGCAGTTGGCCCACTTCAATTCAGCACTTTATCCAGATTAAGTTGTATTCTGCTTCTTTTAATAAACTCTTTACCAATCTGAGAGGTCATCTGCTGCAAAGCTAGCAAAATGGACATTGTAGTTTGTGTGTGGTGGGATCAGGCCAGCGGTCCTGGATCAAGACTCAACCCACAGCGTCTATGTAGGTGAAAAGCAACTTAAACCCAACACAATTTGCAGGATTAACCTTAAATAACAGAAGCTTGAGTGGGGAGTCGCAGCACTGAGGGCTGCAGCGCCGCACAAAAACCCAGGCGTGGCTTGACCTTGACTGGGCTGTGGTGTCAAAATCCACTTACGTTCAATTTGAATCCATTTAGTTCAGCTTCTGGCAACTTTCATCAATATGGCCTTTTATTTAAAATTCCATTACGTTCTCAGCAGTCTTGGCACTTTTAAAAGAGAAAAGAAGCAAAGTGAAAAACTAAATGAAAAGCACTGAGAGTGACAGCAGAAAGTCAAAGCGACGGGAAACATTTATTACAAAAATCAGCATTTATACTGTTCAACAGTTCCTACATATAATGTTCACATTTACTTCTCATATGTGAAGTAAATAACGACCATTAATTACTTTATGACTTTATTAATTTGCTTCAGGAAACCTTTACTTGCCCTCATCTGTGAGATGTTCAGAGGTTAAGGTCAGAGCAGAGCAGTATCCTGTGAAGTCCAAGGGACTTTTTGTCTCGCTCAAGGCAGATGAAGCTGAGCAGATGGTTGCCAGTGCAGAACTAGAGCCCAGGAGTTTATAGTGAAGATCACTTTTAACATTTAATGGGAATTCATAACCTGGCCTAGTTTTCATTTTATTATCATAGGAATGGCTCAACTGCATCACATGTATGTGAAACATTTCATAATTCCGGGCTCAATATTTCATAATACAGCTGAAATTGAAGGTTACTGATGTTGCCAGAGATCCAGTAAGGATTATTGAGAAACAGAATCAACGACGAACAGCAATCGACAGCATTATATTTGGCTCAGATTAAGGTTTCTCTGTCCAGTGACTCAAACTGCAATCTCTACTGTGCTCACCAAAGGTTCACTGGAGGTGTATCTCGTGTTGTTGCCAGGGAGCTCTGAGAACAATGCCTCGCAAAAGATTATAAAGGAAGAAGTGAGTGGAAAAGAAGAAGTTGGAACGAGGATCAAGGAGTGCTGCACACCTACGACACCGCAGGAAGCTACCAGAGAAGAGGGATGTAGAAGAGAAGTTCTTTTTCCTCTGAAACACCATACATCTGTTTTAGAAAGCGTTGCTATCACAGATGTATCATTCAGTATTCACAAAACACAGATCATTCTGCCTCCAGAAGCAGAAATGTTTCATAGTCAAAGGTATTTTGCTGACTCAAAACTTGAATAGTAAGTTGCTTTTGCCACATAGTGTTTTGTTACAATGAGTGCAGAAATTCTCAACACCTGCCACACGGGAAGAAACAAAAAGTGAAGGATGCTCCCACTGCTCATTGTCTTTTCAAAATGAGTCTACTTCAACTTCTTTTGCATGGCAGTTTATTTAATATAGGTTTTAATCCCCATCTTTTGGCCAGTACTGCTGAAGAAGACATAAGAAGTCACTCTGCTTTGTTGAACAGAGTTTCTCTGCCTGCTGGTCTTAGCTGCACCACATTCCTTCAGGTTTTGTCTGAATAGAGGTGCCTCCCTAAATACCAGCTGACTCGCTTTTGGCTTTCATTTCTGCCTTGTTTCCCATTTGCTGACATTGACTCAGCCAGGCCTGCCGTGGTGCCAAAACCTGTGACGATCATCAAATGAATGACGTGAGATTAACGTAGTCACCACAGTGCTTTTTGAGCGTTCATAAAAAAGTGTCATCCAGGCTACAAAGCAAAAGGATCGGTGTCTGTGCCACAGGTTGAGGTGGGCCAAATTGGAATTGGCGTTAGAAAACTGTGACTTCTGTCTGCTTTTTTAGCATTCACACTGTATAGGAAAAATCTGATCTTTGTGAGATGTGGTGGGAAGAATTGGAAGACTCTCAGCTGCAGTGTGAATGCAGCCCAAGTGCCGTGCCACCATACTGACGGGGTTACGATGGCGTGAGAGCAGGGGCTGCTGGCCAGTGCTCCGGCACAGCTGAAATAGCAAGCAGCAGAGCCAGGAGCTGAAATACTACACCCAGGCTTTTCACTCCCCCCAACCTCTCCCTTCCTCCCTTCCTCTTGCCTTCTCACCTCGCTCCGTTACCCTTCCTGCCTTTGGTCTGAGGTCCTGGCGTTTTCTTGCTCCTCATCATCATCATCTCGCCTCCATCCATTCCCTGCTCCCCCTGGTCCAACATCCCATAGAATTCCTCCCACACCTCTTTTCCACTTCCAGCAGAGCGCAGCGGAAAGGTTACAGCCTCATTTGAATATTTGAATGTAGATCAACCTCCTCCTTGCTGGGGCGTGGCGTAGTTTTACAGTTGCGCAGCTGTAGTGGTGTTATGGGACCATCTGCGCAGGGCCCATTAAGGTAAATAATACGCTAACATGGAGGGAGTAAAAAAGAGGGAGGCAGCATATTCCTTCCTTAATGCTTTTGTATTTGTGTGTGATATTGCTGTCCCTCCAGGTGTGTAACTGTACGAGTATTACTGAAATACAGAATGTTTGTGCTTGATTTGGGCAGTTTTACCAGTGTAAGGATGATTTCCATCCGTTATCGCCACTTATCCTTTCACAAAGTGGTGGGTAATTTAAGTTTCAATTTAAGTTTTACTGAGCAAATGCCAAAATCAGATGATCAAGATGATCAAATGGTAACTAATGCATACAACTTGGCAATGGGTTGCCGGGTTCTTTAGAAAGTCCTAAAGCATCTTCACGTTTGAGCTTAAGTGCTTTTTATGACCTTGAAAACATATTATGGCAAAAAATCTAATCCTACTAACCCACTTACTGGCTTTTTTGGGAACTTTCAGTTGGGCTCCATGATATCTACTTTTGTTGGATGATATGTTGTCCCCAAAGTAAGTGAAATTGACAATATTATAGAGATTTTAAGACCAGGTTATGCCATTGTTCGGGAAGCTTTTGAAACATGAATGACTGCAGTCGATGAAAAGTCAATGTCAAACTCTCTGAACAATTTAGATTTTACTGTTAAAGTTACAGTTACACAAATCAGCTCCTTTGTATTGTATGTGTTCAGTACACTATAACTTCTCCACCCGCTGGATTGTGTGGTTGTTGACCGTTTGTGTCCAGTCATAGAACAGGCCAGCTGATGCGGTGTCCGCCACCCACTTCACGAGCACACATTTCAAATGGTTGTGGCCTTGTTGTTGAGTGCGTTTTGGCAGAGACGAGATGGGAGGACACAGCAGCACGACTGGCCAAAATGTTGATTACTTTTATTCTTATGTAGACATAATGAGCAATATTGAGGTCGGCATTTATGACTGAAGTCATGTCCATGTAACATGCAATAAGGTAATAATATAATTATTGTGACAGGTCTACTTTTATTGATGTATCTTATGATCATCATTGGGTAGAGGCGGAATCCCACTGAAGCTGCTCAGAAGAGCTTGTTAAAAAAGTCTCTTAACTTTTTAAAAAAATGTCTAAAATGTGTGGATGTTTTGAGTAACTGGGAATATTTGTTGTGGATATATATATATATACCACATGTTGTTGTGACTTGGTATTAATGGCTTATATTCTTCTCTAGAGTTGCTGCACTTGTTTTTTGAGCCTAACATGTCTTTGGTTCAAACCTTTTTGCCACACATATAGCACTTTGTCTTTCTTTTGGAGCTATTAAGAAAGGTCTTAAAGTCATTAAATTTGTGCTCAGAAAGTGTGCAGATACCCCTGATGGCTCTTTAAAGTGCAGCTGAAATCCATTTCTGAGTTCTGATGTACAAGCCCAGCTCACAGCATCAGCGAAGAGTGTTTTCGCGGGCAAAAGCACAGCCGTGCTTTCAGTCGATAGAGAGTGTACTTGTTTTCTGGCGGGCCGTGTCAGTGCAGGCATTAGATAACGTTTTATTTGATGGTGTTCAATGGCTGACTCGTCCTCACCTCTCGCCCAGGCCTCTCCTGCTCTCCAGCCCACACGCGCTCCCATGTAAAAACCAAAACGCACACAGACATCCACCCACTGACTCATGAGCACACACATACACACTCCCAAACACACACTCTCGTTTTCTCGCTCTCTCTCTCTTTCTGCATCCTTCCTCTGGAGGATTCTGACAGTTGTTTATGTTATTGAACTGGTTATCACATTACAGCTGGAACAGCACCAGGCTCAGAGAGAAAGAGCCCTCCTGCTTTCTCAAGAAAGGAAAGAAAGGCAAAGGGAGTGCAAAGAAAAACAAGAGCAGAGGGAAGACGAGATAAGAATATGCTGAGATGTTTTTGCACTGCATTCATCAGCATCATCAGGCTTCTCTAACCATATTTATTGGTGCTTTGACAACACATCCCCCACACTAAATAACAGAATAGGTTGTTTGTTAATGCTTTTCCAAGTACATGAGTATTTTCTGATCAGGCACCTTCTGGTATGAACATTTACAGATTGTGGTGTGATCCACCACCACCTCAGTGAAGGATGATGTAGTTCAAGTTAAGGACACACTGTAGTTTGTTTAAAGAAACTAGCTTCCATCTTTTTTGATATATCGTCCACCACAGCTTCTACCTGTAAGGCTCAGGAGATACTTGCTTTTAAATATATCTTTGCATATAACGTAGCGGACTTGCCTAGCTTGTCGCTTGTGCACTGGGTTAGAGATTAATGTCAGAAATGACCTTGAGATGTAATGGTCATCTGGTGGGGAAGGGCCCGTAGTTTAAAAACAAAACAACACATTCTAAATTAAACTTATGAATTTGCTGCACAAAAAAGGAAAAAGCTTCACCACTGAGTTGTCAGAGCAGAAGATTTACAACAGTGATTTGTAATTGTGTTGGAAGCCACAGAAAAGTTGATGTCTTCCTGAGGCCAATGAGAGCCTCAGAAAGCGGTCTTGTGTTGTTCTGTAAGACAGTTGGTAACAACATGTATTGACGTTGTATTTGAAGGTACCAATACATCCTCAAACATGTCCTTCAGAAATGAGTTGAAACCTTCTCTAATGGCTCCATAGCAGTCTGTTAATGCCTTGCTCTAGATGGAGTTCAACTCTTAACTCTGTCAGTTTTTTACCCGAGCTCTATGCTTTTTGCTATATTTCTTTAAAAAAAGCAAGAATACAACAGTTGAGCCCGGCTCTGCGTGTTCTGTCTATTGAGTAATGCTGCCAAATGTAAATGAATGTTGATAAATCATTTCCTTTGTTACACTTGGCAGCCGGTTAGTGGTATCCTGTGAGGGAAGAGAATCAAAAACAGATTTGGTGGTTGAAAAGTGTGCACTAGAAGTTATGGAAACTTCTTTTTTGCTCTGTTTTGCACACCCAGCAAGAATACATAATCCAAAGATGTGTTTTTATTTCTTTCCCTCCATGGTTTTCTCATCCAATCCACAGAAGTGCTGCACTTTCAAATCCCCTGTTCTTCTTCTTCCCGGCTTTGCTTCTTTTTACAAACCGAGACTCGTTGTCCTAAATATCCTGCCTGCGCTGCACCACAATTCACTTAGCAGGAAGTTTTGTCTGACAAAAGCTTTTGGAGAATGTTCACGAGAAATTCCTGAATAAGACGTCTGTGATGGGGCCTTTTACTCGTCATCAATGGAGAAATGCAGAAAAGTTCTCGACAGTCATAGAAACAGTAATACCATTTGATGGTAACATGAATTAGAATTAGAGGTCGATTATTTCCTGACTCAAGCGTCACCTCAGGATTAAAAGATCCTCATTATCGTATGGGCAGACTGTCATGATGATTGTACACAGTGGTGATTGAAGTGAAAACCTGGCTTTTGTGAGTTAAAATGATTTTGGATTAACATGACAGCGTGGTTTCTCCTCGCCGTAATGCCAGCACTGGCTCCACTGAAGCAAAGTAAAGGAGCTTAGTGCTTTTAGCCCATAGCTCCGGTCTATGGGAGCATCTGTTGTTACAGTGGGACACAGCATACACACTCCAGAGTCACTCAAACACATGTTGGAGGGTCATAAAACCTGTTTTAATGCAGTGATGGGGGAAAGGGAGAGAGAGAGAGTGTGTGTGTGAGTGTGTGTGTGTGTGGTGATACAGTAAGAAGGAAGGCTTCTCGCAGAGGACAATTCCTCTAGAGTCACAACAGGTGTGTGTGTGTGTGTGTGTGTGGATTGCTGAGGGGAATTATGAGCTGGGCAGTAAAAGGAGAAAGGCGGGGGTTGGAGGGCTTATGAAGGGTCCCCTCGTCCCCACCTGTAGCCTGTCAGCTGTTGTAAGCCTGTTAAAACGTCAGCTGTTTCTGAGGAGAAGTGTGTGTGTGTGTGTGTGTGTGTGTGTGTGTGTGTGTGTGTGTGTGTGTGTGTGTGTGTGTAATGAGGGTGTCTGTTATGAGGGTGTCTGTTAGTCAATGTCAGGGTGCTTGTGGAAGTTGGGGGAGAGGGCTGGCTCTGTGTGGCCCTCTTTGCCCCATTGCACATCAAACGCCTCGTCGCCTTTGGGGATTTGTCGGTGCAGAACATAACGCCTCATGCCGGCGTTACGTGCCATTATAGTTCAATCGTGCTTTTCTCCTTTCCTGCTCACGCAGTCCGTTTCAAACTGAAAGACTGAGAATCAGCTTTCTGTACTTGACAGAATTCAATGTTTGGTGCTGTAGAACGTTTCTGTAAACAAGAACTAACAGCTTGACCTTTTGGCAGCAGCATTAGCTGATCTGATGAGGGGAAATTTGACTCGCGGCACCACTTTCCTGTCATCAGGTAAAGTGATGTTGGAGACTTGGTGAACTCTTTGATGCTGCCTTTGCGTTTTCAGCTGTTTGTTCTGTCATGAACCAGGCTGCTGCGTATCAGCTAATTTCCATTATTTTATACTTAAGCAATAACTACAACTAATCATTATTTTCATTATTAATTCATATGCTGATCATTTTCTGTGTTGATTTTATTGCCAAGTGAATGTGACAGAGGCCCATTAAAACTGCCCAGCGCCTAACTCACTGATTAGCTATTTAATGAAAATATATACGTTTCTCTGTTACTATTAGGCCTACATTTGAGCTTACCCAATCCTCCTTTAAGACGGGGCAATGTTTACTTGTGAACCTTCATGGTTATGGCCCAACATGAGTTATGAGCAACCACAGACTAAATGTTTTCTTCAGATTGTTGTATTTGAAGAGGATTTAGAAAGATGAAGTTATGAAAATCTCATATTTCATAGAAGTCAGCTACAATCTGAGGAAAATAAGACGATCATGAACAGAACATGCAACAGAAATATGCTCTTTTTTGTTCTTATCCCTTTTTATTATTAGTGATGCGCTGTTCAGAGCCTTTACCACACTTCACTAGTCCACTGGAAGGCTATGATGGCAACTAGAATGAGTCTAATGTTCAGCCAGCACACTACTTTTCTAGTATTATGAAGTTCAGTTCAAACAAGCTCGCAGGGCTTGTTCACTGTCAAAACTCAGGTAGTAAAATTCACTACTTCTCTTACCATCTCGTTCATTCAGCTGATGCTCGTATCTGCAGCAGTTTACAGTGAGTGCCAATAGATGAGGTCAGAGGTGGGAAGCTTTGAGAGCAGAGGCGATAAACGGGTCTTGTTACTGTAAAATGACCAATTAAGAGACATTTTCTTCCTCAAAACCAACCTTACAAATTAACATCGGTGAACCCTCGATTCCAGACGTCTGCTCTTATTTTTCTCTGCGTAAGCTAAATGTCTGCTGTCTCTCCACTCTCCAGTCAGTCATGCTGGCGTGGGAGTCACATGTGTTGAGTGATTTATGGCTTTAATTTACTTGATAGATTAAAATATAAGATAGCAACAAGCATAGTGCCTTAATTAGGATAACACAGTGAGGTCCTGTTTCCATTAATTGCTTGTCAGGGAGACAGAAAAAGCTTACTACTACATTTAAATACTTTACACAGGGAGGCATGTATTTAGTCTAAAGAGATTTGTTTCCCTTATTGTAAAATGGAAAAATCAATGAAAGTTTGTTGATTTCACATTAAAACATAGTTTAATCACACAGTAGAGGAATAATAGAAGAGCTTGAGTGCACATTTTGAAACATTCATCCACAAAAAGCTGTAACACTGAATAGAAGTTGTTGTTACTGTGCTGTGTGAGGAGACAGGGGTTGGGTGTTTGGAGCCTTTGTGTTGGCAGCTGAGTGAGGCAGACAGTTGAAGGGAACAGGTTGCTGCGTCTGTTAGGGCTCGTCTTGCTGCTCTTGACCTTTAACCTTTAGCTGTGACAGCTCCAGAGGCAGTGAGATACCAAATTGCCACGGACTGGGAGAGCATGGCTGGGCTAGATGAGATGCAGAGATGCATGTTACTGGATAGTAGAGCTGTTTAAACCCGAGGTTCTGGTGCAGTTATGTTTTTTAGTTATGTTTAGTGTAAACAAATGGTACAAACTTATTTAATCAGCATAGTTCCAGTGTTTTTTTACACTAACGTCATGTATGATGGTTTTATAAGTAAGAAACATTCAGTTTCTGTACACATTACAAAGTAATGACATGAATACACTAAGCATGTATGTTGAGGTGACTTGGATTTTTAATGCTGTAATATGTATGTGATCATCTTCATGATTCCTGCAACTAGTTTAGTTTAAATATATGGATGTAAAGTTCCTCTGCACCTATTTCTTGAAGGTAAATTTCCTAAAAGTGTATCTGTAGGTGTTTTTTATTCATGGAGGGTTGGCCTAACTCTCTTTAAGACACAGCTGGAAACCCTGTGTTGATATTGGATCATATTGTTTTTGATGGTACAGACTTAAGTGGAAACCAGTGGGTGAAAATGGACTGTGAATTGGTTTGATCCACTAAAGGTGCTTTGAGACAAATGTTATCACAGAGGACTAAAAACCTGCTGAACGGTTTGAAATCAGTAGCCATCTAACCAGAGGTACGAGTGAAACATGCACCGTATCATGTTGCAGCATTGTGGTCTCACAAATATGCTATGTACGTGTAGGCTGTTGAAAACCTGGGAGGGTTTAATGACACTTGTTTCAGGGCTCAGATTTACTCCGGATGCTGGCACATAATGTGGAGTAATAAGACAGCCTTGTTGTGTGTGTGTGTTTTTTTTTTTTCTGTTGGAAATGTTCATGTGAGCTTTATTATTCTGCGAGTTTTGTCAAGAGTGTGACAAAATGTGCAGAATTCCTCATTAATGTGGGTCACACACGAGAGAGAAAAGCTCACACTAGTGCCACACTGGAAAAAAGCTTTGTCATTTTATATTTTTTAAATTTGCCCCGTCCTCGGGAGGGAGGCAGATTTGCATAATCAGGGTATTCACTGTCAAACCTTTGAAAGCATATAAGATTTATCACAGACCTACTAGTCATTAGGTGCAAAGACAAAGCACCAAATAAGCTTGTCTTTAACAAAACCTCTTGAGTTTTTCTTTGTGATGGCACATCGCTTGAGTGGCACACCTTTCACACAGAACAACAAAACACAAAAACAAATGTTTTTGCAGTTCACAAGAATTTGCAGCTACACGGAGGGATGTTTCTCATAGTGAGAGCTGTAGCTTATAAGCTTCTGTGTTTCCTTTCAACATAAATACATTTGCCTTTGGGCAATGTAGCTGCTTCCTCTCACCTCTCTGTTAAAGAGAGAGAATAGATCTCCTTTCTCTCTGTGTTTGTGCCTCCCCCACCTCTCCTCAGTGCCTGATCCCCACCACATGTAGCCAGCACCACACAGTCTTGGCCAACGCTTGCGCCTGTCTCAGGAAGAGCGGAGGTAGGCTCATAGATCCCCATTTTAGGATCTGGGCCAACACCGTGTGTTCAACATGGAGGGTCCACAGGCAGCCGTGCACACGGACAACAAATGTGGATGGCAAGCAGGGGGAAAACCTGGAGAAAGGGCAACAAGATAAGCCCATTACCGAGCACTTGTGTTTGTTGTGGAAGTAATTTTGTCCTCAATGCCCTGACGTTAGGATTGTTGTGTTTAGTGTTGTATATTTTTCTCATCCATAGTCAGATTTCCTGCTGCTGATAGAGGAAGGGAATTATTATTTTTCCACCCTCCACTCAGTGATTTATCCTTATAAGTTACTCCTTCAGGATGAAATTGGTCCTTGGAATTTTTGCCCCTTGTTTAACCCATAGGGCTCTGGGCACAGACGTGCCTGCACCCATGCATACATTTGCTGTGTTGTGTGGAAACTCAATGACACAACTGTTTAGCAGACTCCTGGCCTCCCATTTCCCACACCCCCTGGGCCTCTTCGGAGATTTCAAGGTCAGGAAAGGGCACAGGCTGAGCTCCATTCCTTGGGAAGCAGAGCCACTGTCACAAACGGTCACAGACAGCAAAACTCTCCTTTTGCAGTGCTCTCTGCACTCGTCTAACTGTATCTCACCAAGATCAGATCTGCAAGGGTTTTGATTTCCACAGCTTTGGACGTAGCATCGGATCAGCAGCTACGGTCATCATTGGAGCCGACGGGGAGGGGGCAGACGTGGCGGTGCAGCCTGCGAAACCGTGACAGCAGAGGAGTCATTTTAACATCAAGTGTGGAGAGTTTGGGCTGAGTGGCACAAGACATTACCGGTGTGTTGAACTCTCCGACAGCTGAGCATGCCAGCGTATATGTGTGTGCCAGTGTGTTTGTGTGTATATAGATTTTGTGGGGGGAGGGGGATGGGGGCGCCTTGAAGGGTCCACTAGAACAAAAGGTATGTACGCAGCTGCTGTCCCCGCCTGTAGCTCATGATCCAAATGGAGGATGTACACACACCTGTGCACAAGGGACAGATTGGTGTGCAGAGAGGATCTGACACACTCAGCTAGGCAGCTTATGACTCCCTCACTGTCATGCCACACTTACGCACACACACACATACACACATGCACTTGCTCAGTGGTCTGTTTGCCAGATTCATCAGCTCTCTCTCTCTCTCTCTCTCTCTCTCTCTCTCTCTCTCTCTCTCTCTCTCTCAGTCTTACACTATTGTTTTGTAATTTATCTCTAAATGCAAATTGTTCTGACAGATCTTCACTTCTTTTCCTCAGCACAGGTTAACATTGACAAAAATATTTCCGTTTTTAAGGATTATAGAAGAGAGGCTGGGTTCTGCTGATAGATTTCCACATCAAACATCAGTGAATAGACGCCAATAAACCAACGCAGACACTGATGAATTGGTGGCAGTTGCTGAAGGCATATTAGGGCAAAGGGTGACCTGGGAGGGATTTGCTGGTGGGCTGTGGGGGAGATGCATGTACTGTGTGAGTGTTAGGGGAGGGGGAATGACAAGAAGCAGAGAGGGAGGTGGGCTGGCGATGGTGGTATCCAGTGAGAAGGGTAATTTGGGGCGTCCAGAGTAGGCGTTCCAGCAGCAGTTGTCACTCCAGCAGTTGACGGCAGAGTGGCACATGTGCTGCTCCTTGTTGGAGCCTCTTTCTCCTCAGGACTGTATCTCCCTGTAACTTGGACTATCTCACACTTGGACCTCTTTTACAAATTAACCGGCCCCACATCACAATCTGGACGTTTTTCTCATCTTGTTTGTGTCAGAGCACTTTCATTACTGCCTTTTGGCAGTTTTAATCTTTGACGGTAAGAGTGACCAATTGAGATGTTGCAGCTCTGCCTGTGTGTGTGTGTGTGTGTGTGTGTGTGTGTGTGTGTGTGTGTGTGTGTGTGTTTTCCTTGATGTAATTGGTTTGAATTGACATAAACACATCACTTCGCTTAAAACCATAATTACTTCAAGATAAAATGTCATACTTGATGGCTGTTTCTAAGTGTTCGTGTTGCTTCTCCTCTGGCTAAAACTAACATTTTTCAACTTTCTCATGCTTAATTTAAGCTGAATGCTGATGACACGGTTTCAGAAATATTCCCAGCTTTCTGAGCTCTCGAAGCAGTCCAGGAAGCCATTGGTGTGGGGTGCACTGCTGGCGCCTCTGAGGACTTTACGAGGTAGATAGCAAGGAGTGCGAGGTGACTTGCTGTGTGGCCTGTTCTCCATCATCAGCTGCCAAGCTGACACCTTCCCCAGCCCCAAAATCTACAGAGGATTCAAAGCGGAGGGGATGGGGGATAGGGGTACTGTTGCGAAGATTTATGGTTGATAGCTTGTGTTGTCATGTAGCCCATTACATCACACCTGTTCTTTTTCTTTCTTGAACTGAAGGCTTACACTGTCATTAATGTGTGGAGTGACTGCCGTGATCCTCTTGTCCTTGACATCTGTTAAAACCTTGTGGTGTACTTCAATAGTACGCATTCACATATAATGCTTTTACAATGCATGGTTGATGGTCTTTATGTTTATTCTGTTCATATGTTTGGTTTTTTCAAAGTCATGTCACTCACACTGAATTTAAAGAACAGACAGTTCTTTATCCATGCTCAGGAGCCTGTAGGAATTTCTCTAGAGCTCAGGACGTAGCAGCCTAATCTTCATTTTCTTACATTAAAATTTTCTGTATCTTCTATTATAAATCTTACTACTGTAAAGGATCAGATATGCAAGAGGTGGTTACATGGACATTTTAGGCACCACAATACAGTTGGTTGCTCAGTTGAAGATATTTTTTAGTTATGAGATAGTGACAGAAAATTAGTTATCGGCGAGTCGGTCACTCAGCAGGATCATATACCATTCCACATGCCTTTTTCTACAGGTTTATTGGCTGGTCTTGCTGCCTGCCTCATTTTATATCTTCACAAGATGAGTAGATGGACTCTTGGGTCTCCAAGCAGCTGCTCGACACTTGTTTTGAAGGGTAACTTGACAACAAAGCCTTCCTGGCTCGATCTCCTGTGGCCAGATTGAAAGATGCCTCTCTAAGCTGAGGGAGCTCGCGCTTGTAAATGACCACACGTATAAACAGTCATGACAGAGTCTGTTGATTCTACGTCTCTGTAAATGACCTGTTTTCTTCAGGGACGGTGAATCTGTTGAAAGGATTGCCTTCTCAAAGCAGAATGTGTGCCAGACTCTCTACCGAGTGTTTATTATTATTGAGTGCCGTCAGCCTATTTGCAGTTCCCACATTTCATAGTTAATGATGGATAAATCTCACAAAACAGTTTGTGGTGATTGCTAAAAATAGGCAGGTATTATTATGCCAAAAACGACACCATTCCTCCTCCCACTCACCTGCATTCACGGAAATAAACCTGATGGTACTTTGATAAATGGCAAGATCTGCGTGTTGGGTCCTGGACTGTCTGGCCCCGATGTGAGGCCTCATTGATGAGAACGTGTTTGACTGGTGATGCCAAAGTTTTGTACACATGCCGACTCCAGCGTGCGTGCCCTGTGTCCTGGAGTGTCACATTGATGTCATCAGTGCATTGTCTAGAAGGCATTTTTCTCTGTCATCGACCTTTTGTTGTTGCGCTGCAGCAGATTTAAGGCGGTCGAAAAGGCTGTGAAGTAGAAAGATCTAGAAATCTCAAGAGGCACATTCCAAAACACTGAGCTGTGTAAAAAGATCACACTGATTATAAAAGATCTAATTCATTATAGTGTCATGTTTTGATGACTTTTTGATTTGGAATTACTAATCACAAGATCCCAGAGCCTGGGGAAACATAATCAAATGTAATGAAATTCTTGCAACCAGTGAATGCTTCCTTTTTTTTCCCCTTTAAAAATGGCTTAAATGAAGGTCAATGACTATGAAACTAGACTACTTTCCTCTCAATTAATTGAAACATTGTTTAAGCACTAGGTGGCTTGATTAATAGCAATTTGAGCCCTGACACCTTAAGCACTGATTTGGCTAAATCTCACTTTGTTAGTCGGTAGATTAATACTTAAGGATACTCACGAGCTGCAGCTCAACGCTGAGGAAGGACAAACAGCTGTTGCTGTTGTTGGGATTGAACCTCTGACATTTTTATGAGACAGTCTATGGAAACACAAGGACACCTTCAAGTACCAACAGCCTTCAGTGTTCAATGAAAAATCAACCTGACCCAACAGGATAGTTCTTTTTTTCCTCTAAAAACTCTGCAAAGTGCTGGAGGTTAATGGAATGGAATTAAGTGGCAATCCAAAGGAGATACTCGGTCTTTAGGAGCATTTCTCTCTGCTTTCTTTTTTTTTTTTTTAACCTCTGGTCATTTCTGCTTCATGTTTTACTCTTCTACTATGATTAATCAAATGTATTAAATATAATTAATATACAATTAATCACCAGTAATTGAGACACCTAATGAATTCTCATTCTTCACAGTATCATCAGAGAGTTCCTTTGTTAGCATTGTAACCTAGTTAAAACATCCCCTAAACCTTTGTCAGATCAACTGCTTTGATGCCAACAAACTTGTAAACAGAACAATCCTGTCTCAACGGTGAGGTCTCTCCCTCGTATTGTTCATAAGGCTCCTCCAATCATCTTACACCTTTTCAGGCATGGGTGTGCCTCTGAGAAGCGCGTTTTCCTTTGGCAGTGATGTAACCTGACAGGTCAAACCGCATTGTCCACGCTGGTGATGCAGTGACAGGGGCAAGTCCCAGAGTCAACAACAAACTGCACTAAAAGTATTGTGAGACTTGCCAATGCATCCTCTCTGCTCCACATACTTTCTGAGCTGCTGGACAAAAGGCATCTTTGTGAGGCTGTGTGTGCATTATGGGTATTATCAGGGTATTTTTGCTGTATTCATGCCAGAGGGTATGAGAACAATCAGTAGATCAGTGACAGTTAGGGCGCCTGAGTTAAGTATGTGGGTGTGTGTTTTTCTTTCTGTGTGATTGCAAGTGTTTGAGGCTGTTTGTTTTTATATATGTGTTTGGGAGTATGTGTATTCTGTATTGACTGTGACCCGGCAGCGTGAGTGGGAGTAGAGAGATCTCTTTACCGACCACCCCATCCCACCCCCCAGACTATCATCACAACCTCAGAAGTGCTGCCCTAGTGCTGCATCAGCCCTTCCCTCTCTGTCCCACCTCTCCAAAGTCTTACCCATGATTGGTTAAAAGGAGAAGGGGGAAGGGGAGATCATATTCCACTGCCAGGGTTGGCAGCAGAGACACACAGGCACAATCACAAGCCAGGCTTCAGATATAAGTCCAGCAGCACCCTCGTCCATCTCCTTCGCATCCTGCCCTATTTGTCACAATCTCTGCTCCCACTCCACCTGCTGATGCTTCTACCACAGAATCAAGCACTGTGGTTGGTCATGGGTAAAGATGCATGTTGGGTGACTGAAGCCTAGTATGGTGGGAGCCATGTCCAATTGTTGCCTGGGAAGATGAGGCAACTCGCTGTAAATATCACACAGCTGGTGCTGGCTGAACGTTCTCAAGGTTGGGCCACAAACCGAGCCTCACCGGGGCAAATGAGGGAATTCAGCAGCCCAGTTAGACACCAGACTCCCCTTGAGCCCATTGGTGGTTCTGTCTATGCTCCACTATGGAACAAGCCCTTCAGATCCTCCCCAATCTAAAACGTGATTCCTGATTACAGTGTATCTTGATTCTGGCAAACATCGAATGAACCTTGGCATTAATGCCTTCATGTTGACAGAAGTCCTGCATTAGGACATTTGCAGCTTAAAGGTGCACTTCACAAATGTACTTATTTAAAGGTGGCAGAATCATAAGAGACAGAAGGTGTCATCCAAATCAAAACAATGGATGTCCTGGTTTTTAGTAGGTGTTCACACCAAAAACAGCCTTGCACCTGAGACAGTGAAATACAGTCAAGTCCAGTCTAGTTTTAGTTACACATCCATGAATGTAAAGGCTCATTAAAACACTGCACAATGTATAATGTTACAAGTTAGAACTGTATATTTCTGGAAAGTTGTTCATTTTAGCTTTGGTTGTAAGAATCAGTTAAAGCTGAGGAATAGAGTTGATGGAATTCATCAGTAACGTGCAGCTGCTTGCATTTGATTGACCGATGTATACCTTGCTGGAGAATTGCGGATGGCAGAATAATTCAGCCAGGAAGTGCTGACATCTTTCTGGATGTAGCTGAAGAAATCTCAGTTTGCAACTGTTCAGCATGTCATGATTCAAACACCCACTGATTTCATTTTGATGTGCTTCCCAATTATACAGAGCATCTGATGTAATCATTCGTCTCATGTTTTGTGCATCACGTCAGACTAGTTTGATTGTACAGAGTGATGAATGAATATTGGTGAAATATTGATCCACTCAGACTTCAAACCCAGGGACAGATCAGTCATTTTGATAGCCTGCTGCAGAGGTCACAGCTCAAGCAGCTACAGCCAGGCAGGCTGCCCTCTTCTTGAAACCCAAAGCCCAGTAGATCTCAAGGTTATGCCTGTGATATTTTGGCACTAAAGCCTGTTGACTGATATAAACATGTTTTCTACATTTCATCAACAGTTCAACTGATTGTAAAGATATTGTGACATACAATCGCTGGTATTTGTTGGACATTTTTATCCAGCATTCCTTAGTACCATGCATATTTTTAGCACTGATGTGGCTGCAACGTCTTCTCTGTAAGACATAGTTTGGAGTCCTCCCCTTTAAACATCGCCATGTGCGATATTTTCTGTGCATTTTGTTGTCGTCGTAGTGGATTGTAGCAGTGTGTAAATAAGGATTAATTGGGGGGCTGTTGTTTAAACATTCAGTACCGTTTTTAGATACATGGGTTTATTATTATTACTCATTCAGAAGTGAGACGATGAAAGATGACACTGTACAATTCAGATTTATATGAGTGTGAAGTCAGATTTTATTCAGTTTGAAGTTTACAACTGTATATCAATATT
The DNA here is from genome assembly GCF_900324465.2 of Anabas testudineus. Taxonomy (NCBI): domain Eukaryota; kingdom Metazoa; phylum Chordata; class Actinopteri; order Anabantiformes; family Anabantidae; genus Anabas; species Anabas testudineus. The sequence continues at coordinate 2,140,207 of NC_046625.1, forward strand.
ATGGCACAAAGGCAAATGGACACAATGGAATTATGTGTATTTAGAATCAGATATTCTATAAATGGAGGCATTAAATTTCTATGGCTGCTCCCTACAAGTGGCTACCCTGCTGACTCCACAAGCACAATGCAGAAAATAAACATATTTTGGTCTAAGGGAATAATTGGAGCTGGGGTCACATCACCTTTCATGTGTTTACTTTATGAAAATCGTGGTTCATGGTTGGATAGAGCACATTGCTGCACACTTGACACTCGATGGCACCACTGTAAAAATGTTGTGGAAAACAACAACACACAGTATCATCCTATTAGTGAAGCACATCATGATTTGAGGCTTTTCTTCTTCTGGTCTGGACAGCTTCATCATTGAGGAGACTATGGGTCCTCATGTTTATCAATATATCATCTGGAGTTATGTTAGGGGGGCTGTCCACCAGCTGAAGATCAGTAGAGGTTGATGACAGCAGGACAATGAATGAAGAAAGGACTGGTCTAGTCAGAACCAAGACCCAATACAAATGCTGTGGAATGACCCCAAGAGAGCTTCACACCAGACTCTGACCTGATGTCTGATCTAAAGCAGTTTGTAATCGTGAAGAATGGTCCAAACGTTCCCCCTGAATGTGCAGCTACAGGAAACGTTTGTTTGAGCTCAATGTTGCCAAAGAAGGTTCAACCTGTTATTAAACTCAACAAATCAAATTTGACTCAAAGAAATAAAGAACTTTTTCCACCAGCATTATGAACGTTTAAAGGGTGTGTTCACTAAAGATAAAGAGAAAAGATCATAATTGCCTGTGTGTTATTAGATTAAGCACATTGTGTTTTCTCTACTCGTGGCTTAGATGAAGATAAGATTGCTTTTTATGATCTATTCATGCAGAAAACCAGGTCATTCCAAAGGGCTGTAAAAAAAATAAGAACTTTTGTTATCATTGGTAGTCCCCATACTAAAATCGGTATTCCTACCATTTTTTGATCATTTAGATTTCTCTGAAGAGGCAAATGTTCTATACCAAGACTAGTAAACAATCACCAGCTGTGGACTGTGGATTTGAACCCCGGGTCCTTCTCTGAGGCAGCAGTGCTAACCACTACACCACTGTGCCGCCCTGCATCTGTTTAAATCTGGCACCTGGCAGTTTGGTTTGTGTCTGTGGCTTAATGATTAGATTTTGTTACTTACCTACTGAGCATTGAATTCCTCTTGTAATAATCACAATTGGCATACAGACATACATTAATAATTTATAACATTCCTTGTTGCATTGGCAGCATTTGCACCTCATGCAGCCCAAAAGTTAGTCCAAGTTAGTGGAATCACATTTTAGGCTGGTATGGGCATCTTAGTGGGGGTCTGCAGTGGAGCTGGTCATGGTCAGGTTGGCAGATGTTGGTGCTGAGTGGGGAGAAGTGATGGATTTCTCAGCAGTGCTCTGGCTTGGATCCAGCAGCCATGAACCACCTTCAGCACCACCCTCCCTCCCCTCTAACTACCAGCCTCCTACCACTGACTGCTATCTCTGTGCTCCAGGCTGCTCTGCTGCCAATTAACACACTACAGTGGCATGTAAGGATGGACAGGAAGACACACGTGCAAACGCACAAACAACTCACACTCTTCAGTGTTGTATTAGAGGTTTATTGTGTGGACATACTTGTAATGCTCCTCTTAAATAACTGAAAATTGTTTCAGCATTTTGACTGGCATGCTTCTTTTCCCCCATTGCAAATACATGTTAAGAGAAAAAAGAAAATCTAGTGCTTACAACCATGAACAGCACAGTTTTAAGTTTTATTTGGTATCCAAGTAATGCAATAATCCAGAGATATAGTAGTTATCTCTACATCCATGAATACATTACAGGGCCTGGTAACAGCTGTCTCAGCATAGCATAGATTGGATTGACTAAATTTACTGAAACCCAAACAGACTAAAAGTGGACTATAGGGTTATTAAGGGGGCATAGTAGCCTTCATTTTACATAAAGGACCCACGGTGTTAGAATTTGAACTTTTATACCCTAAACTATAACAAGAATAACACATAAATCAAAACCTTGAAAATACATGCTGCAGTCCATTTCAGATTTTGTTCTGCTCTAATTATCGCTTGTATCTGACCCACATATTGTACTGTATCACCAAGACCTTAATGTGCGCACACACAGAGCCACATCATGTGATTACATCACATCTCTGCTTCTAAAAGCCAAAAGAAAGCCGTGTAGACACAAATCTCTTTATAACCCAAACACATCGGTCTCCTGCTGCATTTCGTGGCACGTAAGTGATTTGTTGTCTGTGTGTCATGACTCGTCACAGCCCTGCGCTCCTTCCCTGCAGGGCCTGACACATTCAGCCTGTGGCAGCAAAATTGGTGGCGATATATCCGTAATATTGAGGGCAGCGGTAGCCTAGAGGGCAGCAAGGCAGGTTGTTAGGAAGAAGGCCACCAGTTAACAAACCCTGAGCAAGCGGGCACTGGGTGAGAAGACTGTTGTTGTACTGGGAAGATTCCAGCAGCAACAGCACATGGCTGACAAGCATGTTTTTGCTGAAAAAGAACATCCCTGTTAACTTTCTCATCATGAATTAACATCATAATATTGCCCTTGCAGCTCATGGTTTTTCCACCCACATCGTTGGAATAGAAGATTGAAGCTTTGAAATGCTTAACAGCCACAGCAACAGATGTCAGGGATAATGGTGCGATGCAACATTTTCTAACTGTTCTTTTATGGACTAATGTTGCAGCCTGCCCCAAGGCTATGACCTGATGTGCCCTCTGTAAAGATTAGTGAACACATTTGTGCAGTAATAGTGTTTGTGAGTTTTTTTTTTGTTTTTGTTTTTGTTTTTTTTTTTTAAGTCTTTAAGACACTTTATTTTAGAGCTCAGGTTCTGTTTTTGCTGCTTGTGTCCCATTAACACCTTTTTATCTTTCCAAAACAAAGTGTATGATTGACCTTTGGGTTTGTCTGATATTTTGAGGCTGGTAATCTTTTTGGTTGGTTTACATAAAGCAGCATTGCAGCGTCCTGGAAACCCGAGGAAGATAAAAGCACAAGATGCATTTATAAAGACACTTAGAAACTGTGCAACTGGTACATTGAAGGCCTGGGTGCATGTGCATTTTAACGACTCACATTGAAAGGGAAAGTGGCATCACAGATCATTATCAACATAGCGTTTCCTAATTTATCTACAGGGATTATTATTTTACATCAGCAGAAAGGCAGTGGATGTTGCAATTGGACTTCTCATTTTTGTGCAATTGCTCAAAATGCTCTTAATTGCTTTATGTCCAACTGGGAAAAAACTTGCCTGTCGTTACCCCCCTGTGAATTAAACCATCTTTCTGGCATTCCCCAGGGTTCTAATCTAGGTCCATTGTAGATTTGTAATTATCAGCGTTTATCTTTTCATTGTCCAGATCCCTCTCTGTCACTCTTGCCTGTTCAGCGAGGCAACAGACACACTCCAGGCCCTCCTCTTCCCATGTGAGAGAAGAGATTCTGCCTGACATCAGACATGGGAAGCGAGCTCTGGCAGCATGAAGGGTAAAAGGTCGAGACTTGACCACCCAGGGCAGATAAAGCAGCCTTTTCATGTGTGATCAGCCCACGGCCTAAAGACAAATCCCTCAGTGTGCTGCCTTTGAACTTCACCGCAACTGGAGCGAGTCCCCGGTTCGTTCTGCGGCCAACAAAGGCTGTGAGAGAGTACGAACACAAGCCTCGTTATTATTTAGTTAAAATACGATACCAACACCTCTTTACTTGGTATAATTTGAAGCTAAATAAAAAGGATGAATGTACTGCACATTAGAAACGCCTACTCTTTTCCAGAAGTACACTAATGAGGTGATCCAGGTAGAATATATTTATAACTGATCTCTTTTATTTTATTTAACCTGTGACATTCAAAAGGGATTAGATGAAGAGAAACGGAGGAGTTAAAGCTAAAGTTAAAGTTCCTGCAGCTGTCTGTAGATTTTCTAAGAATGATGCTTGGATAGTCGCAGTTCTTCAAGCCTTTGAAAAAAAAAAAAAAAAACTACACACACACACACACACACACACACACACACACACACACACACAGTTTCTTCAACTCCCCCTCCACTGTTCTTCTGCAGCACATAATTTATAAGCAAGTCATTGCCAAAGCTAAGTCGGTTGCATCGACTCTAAATGAGCGTGCAGCACAAAGGGAGTGTCACTCATGACAGACTATTTCACATTCTTTGTCTTTATAAGAATGGATGTAAATAGAGGGTGTTCTTCGCCTGCAGCTCTCCCAGGTAGAGGGAATGCAAACAATGCTCGAGAGCTGGTGTGGTGTCTTTACTCACAGCTTTCCAGATGCTTCAGCTCTGTAATGCTGCCACTTGGCTCCGACTGTCGTATGTGTGTGTGCTCTACTGTGTGTACACAGAGTCTGTATGTATATATAGAGTGCTATTTTTAAAGCTGAACCACAAATAGTAGCAACAGGGCCTAAAACAGTCCTCTCCTCTGTTGCCATTCCTAGGCTGCTACTGCTTTCTTATTTATTCATGAGTTTGCATGAATTTGCAGAAACACTTCCTCTTCCAGCTTTAATTTTTTGAAATGTGAAGTGTGTATTGTACCCATCTTCTCTTTTTGATTAGGTATTGTATTATATTGCAGACCACCCTTATTTCATGGGTAGTTAGAGGCACGGTTGAATTAGACACACATTTTTACACTCTTCATCTTTCTGTGTCACTGGGAATTAGGCCAGTGTTCAGTTTAGGTAATAAGGCATAATAGTATTACTGAGGACAAAACCACATCGGCCACCCTGGCTCTCAGTGACTGTTATTGGTGGAAATCTCTCCTCTCACACCTGTTTTGCAGGCATTTTATAAATCTTTATTTGAAAAGTACAGAGAGTTGCTGTTTAATCCCAGCGATGGGAGAGTGCGTAGCTGTCATACTGTCCTGCCACTATCACTGCACGTCATGTGAAACACAGGTTAAAACCTGTTTCTTGTCAAGAAATGACTGCAGAACACTTTGGCGGTTTGGAAATGGAAAACACGGAGTATCCTCTCTGCTCTGCCTTCGATTGGGGAATCACATTCAGAGTGTCAGGCAGCCCCAGCCGGGCAGCCGGTTGCCGCGGGCGACCAGCAGATCAGTGATGTGGCGGTGATGCCTCTAATGAAGCTGACACAGTACAGCCTCCCTCCTCGTGGGCCCCTGAGGGCCTCCTGCTCTGCATGTAGCACCCCCCCACCCCCACCCCTCTCATTTCAGCTCAATGTGCTTCTGATTTGATCGCGCCTCAGATGCATTGCTGCATCATTTACTCTCTTGTTGTATGCAAGGGGTCAAGGCAGAGAGAGTGTTTGTAGTAGGTAAAATGGGTCACAGTATGCAGACAAAGCCTCTCTGCCTCTTTTTAGAGTTACTTTCTCAGTCTGATAAATACCTTTGTGTTTTTTTTTTTTTTGTTTTTTTTTAGGAGCTACCAAGCTGAGGTGAAGGGGAAGGCAGAGGCTCCTTGTTCAGACTGAGTGTGGATGACCTGCTCTCAGAAACAGGACAATGATCTGAAGACGGCGCCACACACCGGACCCCATTCTTCCTATCCTCCTTCTCCCCATTTAGTCTATTGGGTGACAGTCTCTCTGCTCACCTGCTTCGAACTGAGTCAGCGTGCACAGAGAGGACAAACTGAGCAACATTACTGACTTTAGGAGGAGGAAGAAAGACGACAACAGCAGCCATCCACAGTCTCTGACCCCACCACTCCCCCTGCTCCTCCCACCGCAACACCGGAAACATGGGGAGGAAAAAGATTCAGATTCAGAGGATCACAGATGAACGGAACAAACAGGTTAGCACCAGTTCACTGAACCAATATCTGAATGTCTAATGACTTCCTGCTATAATTCACTTTAGACAGTAAGTACATGAATGATCAAATTAAAGCACCTAGAGCAACAACTACCAAACAGAAGAATGACAAATTAAAGAAAAAAGTAGAATAAATAAGTGGAGAAAAATACAATTTGATGGTTGCCTGAATATTTAGATGCCAAATAATATTATGCATTTGATAATGATGAGTGTAGTAAGACTGGACAATAATTCTAATACAGTAGTATTAGATATACTCTCCAATGCAGTACAGAACTACACTAACAATATCTGAACAAATCATCAAGAGAGAATTAATTGCAGGACACTTGTACAGTATTAGACTGAATTACATTCAGCTATGAACATCAGTTTAACAGTTTAGGTTCAACTCATTGTGCAGAGTGCAGGTACAAGAGCCAATGAAATCCAGTAAAATGAGCTTTGCACAAATCCAACTGTAACCCTCACCCAACCCTGGAACATACTGTTGCAGTATGCAAGCATCTGTGTGTAAAGCTGGATTTCTGCTTGACACAGGAAGATAACAGCAGTGGAGAATTTTTGAATCATATTTCTTCTGTCGATATTGCCAGTGCAACACGAGATGGATGGATCACATGTGATCTGGTGGCATGATGCTTTTTTTTATGCTATTAGATTCACTTCGGGAAAGTTCACCTTGCCTCATTGGTGTTTTTGGCAATGCACATGTTTAAACCCCCTAACACACACCTGGAAATGCAGCTTAAGATGACCATTACATTTTCTCACTATTTTTTGGCACCATGCAGCACATTTACGTTTTAGTTTTTTCACTTTGTCCATTCTTATGCTAACACTTAATGATTTTGTCCATTCTGGAGAATTAAATGACACACATTAAGCTAATTGTATATTATTCAACTCGTTTAAAATCCTCCACCACCAAAGTCTGTAGACCAAAAAAACTTTCACTGATGCGATAACTAACCCTGCAGGGATCTTTTCAGTTTTTTCATGTCCCATGTAGCATGAACAACACAGTAGCTGTTCTCACAGCAGTGCCACAACACAACAGTATAAAAGCATTATGTTTTATGAGGCTCATATGACTCTGTAGAGCCATCATGGGGTTTCACAGTTACCCCCCTGCTATACGCCTACAGTGAAAAAGAGCAAGAAAGTATGAAATTCACCCAAAAAAACAGCCCTAGTCCCTCTGGTTACATCAGTGGCATTGTCAGAGAGGATGAAAGGGTAAATGATCCATCTAAAATGAGTCAACTGGTAAATGGGCTTTGCTCCATTGAGCAGATTGAGTAATGGATTTGACGTGCCCACCTTCAAAAGCAGAGAGACAAGAAAAACAAGATGCACAGAGGCAGCGATAGCGAAACAAGGTGGCTGGCTCGACAAGACCTGTGCAGAGTGAAAGCGAGGTGGCCGTAGGGTTTGGAAGAATCGTCTTCAGTTTTCTCCTCATCAATCTTAGCTGGTTGCATTTCCATACTGGAGAGGAAACATTGCCTTCAGGGGGTCAGCACAGTACAATGGCTTGTTATTCATCAGTAAACTATTGGACGTAAAGGAGCAGAGGGGGCGTAGCTATTTCTGGTCAAGCAGGCTGTCGTTAATTGAGCCAGTGTTTGTATCAGGTGTCAAACAGTTATTCAGTAAAGGTGATGCACTCCATGGTATTACATGGTCACAGTGTCAGAATCAAACATTACTCACTGAGCGAGATCAGGCAGTTTACAACCAGCGAGTGGTTTCTTAATCACTACGACAAACCAATCAGTGATGACATTTGATGCTCATATTGAACCAGAACCGTACTCGATATTTACATTTCTTTTTTTCCTCTGTTTATCTCATACAGTTATCCAGAGCAATTTACCCAGTGAAATAAGATTCAGTTCTTCCAGCAGCAGCATTCAGAACAAGTCTGCTGTGTTTGAAGTGGAACAGAGTATTAAGCTGGTAAAGAAATAAGTGGTTTTTACACGCTTGCTCTGTGTTGCTTCAGCTAATGAACAGTGCAGCTTCTGAAAGGAAATCAAATGAATTTTGGAGTACATGCAGCCCATCACCCTCCTACGTGTTGATTCAGAGATGCTGCCATAAGCTCCGCAAAATAAACAGCGTGCAGAGTGTGGGCCCTGGCTGGAAACCTGACAGCATCAGAAATACCACATTTCTTAGGGAGACAAAGACACGAGAGAGAGAGAACGGTCAACAGGACTGGAAATGTTGGATTGATTTGGTGGATTTTTTATTTTTGGACATCAATGAGTTAATTGTCACCTCAATGAGTTGAGGGATTGCCTTTTTATTGACTCTTTTTAGTAGAATTCAGATAAATTTTTTTTTCTTGAAATCGAAGAACCATAAAACCATAATTATTTTCATGCCAGCAGCTTCTCAGTATCCAGCAGAATGTGTGAGGAAATGCAGTAGTTTTTGAGTCCTGTTCATTGTCTGCTAGGCAGTCTTATTGTAGTTGACTGACAGTTGGAGCAAGTCAAGGCTTTGATGGACCTTTAAACTCCATGGACGAGAAACAAAAGATTAACAGCTCTGTTAAAAAATGTGGGGTTCTTGCAAAAAAGTAACAAAAAGTCAAAAGTACAAACTGTTTCTATAAAAACTAAAGCTCCCCAAAGGAACAATTCACTGCAAAATATCCAGTCCTTGAGTTTACAATTCAGTTTCGAGCCAACAGAAGCTAAATATGTGTTATTTAAATATGTGACTTTATAGGAACCTGACTAAACATTTAGCATTTGAAATTAGTTCGGTTTTGGTTTTGGATAAATTCAGTAATGGTGGTGTTGTATTTTTCTCCAACTGCAGCCATCAATCTTAATTTACTCAGATTTATGCAGCTAAGGCTCAAGGGTGTTGTCGTATCTGGAGCCATACCAATTTATTCTAACGACTGATGGTTTGAACATAAACCTAAAATATTGGTAACTATCTGGAGAAAGCTGCTGGTTCTGAATTCAGTTTTTTTTTTTACACACCTCACTTCCAATAGTCATTTAAATGTAGTTTCCATCAGATAAGTTGTATTTAATCGACTACGACAGTTGAATCTCTAGTAGATACTCCTCCACCATTACTAAGCTAGTCAGAGGCACAAATCAGGTGGAGCAAACTCAAAATGCTCAGTCGCTGCTCTACACAGAACACTACAGATTCTGAATTAATCTAAAACTGACCCAGAATCAGAACATGAACTGACTGTGTTTTCTACAAATTGTTTTAGTACCAGCATGCATACCATAATTTAACTCTGTGTGTCAAACGGGAGAGTTGCATGTCAGAGTCATGTGACTTTGACTTGTGAAACTACAGTGGCCTGAATTGAACAATAAGAACATTTAGAAATTGTGTTTCAATCAGTGAACTAAATAAGTTGTTCTAATAGAAAGTGAACTTTGATCCCTGATTGTTATCTTCAGCGCTGAGACTTTAAAAATGTTTGTGTTACCACAACGCGGCGTGACAAGGATCAGAATCTCGCTCCGAGTGTTCAGACCTGACTGTGTAAGCGAGCTTTTGAAAGAGGTTTTGGCTACAGGAAATAGCGAGAGGAGGTTGCGGTTGTCAGCGGTGGTTTCCTCATCCATCTGCCGCACAACCACAACCTCGCAAAGACACACATACACAGTAACGCACACACAATTGAAACCAGTCGCCCCCTTTCTTTCTTTCTCATTGAGGATGTCTTATTCTTCAGTTGCCATTGGTTACCTGGCAGTTCTGCTCTTAATGTCAATTACCTCCAGCTTGTTTATCCTTTGTGGCAAACAGCAGGATCAGAACTGAGATCCAAAGTCACTACCCTGCTGACCGCTTTGTCTAAGAAAAGAAGAGGAAAGAAAAATGGGTTTTCTTGAGATGTTTGGACTCATGATGTTTGTTTTCAGCACTGGTCGGTGACCTTACAGTTTGTTAGCAGAGCACATGTTGTTGTTTGTGGCTTGTCTCTTCATCACCAACCACTGTCATCATCCTGCATCGCCGTAATTTCCTGCCTTTCTGCCATCGCCACATAATTTATCTGCTCATTCTTTGTGTGTGTGTGTGTGTGGTGGTGGGGGGGATGTAGATATGCACAGAGATAAAGATGGGGGGGAGAGAGTGCGAGGGAGGTAAGATGATGGTAGCAGTGTGTGATGAGGTGGGAAATGGGGGGCGGAGGGGAGGCAGGAGGGGAGTCGGTTGCCCATGGATACGACCCCGATATAATTTGATTTGTGGCAGCAGGAAGCAATGAGTGAGCGAGCGCGAAAGGAGGGAGAGAGAGGGAGGACGAGATGAAGGGAGGATGTGATGAAGGGAGGATGTGGAAAGTAGAGAGAGGGGAGAGAAAACAAGGGCGACATAATGAGAGACGGGTAGAGATGAGAGGTGGGACAGAACGATGGCGAGATCGAAGGTGTCACATGGCTCCATGTCTCTATCTTATCTCCTCCATCGTTTCCTCTCTTTCTTTCCTTATTCAATTCATTTAAATTCCATTCAGTCAAAGAGACGTAGTCTATCAGTGCAGGTAAACCCGAGTTCAGATGTATGGTCAGTGTCTGTAAACTATATTTTAGTTTGAAGTTTAGTTTGTTAGCAGGAAAATAAAAGAAACTTTAATTTATTACTTTGACTAGATTAGTTTCATTTAGTTAAGCTCATCGCAGACTAGTACTTAGTACTTAGTATTTCGTACTTGGTACCTAGTATTTAGTACTTAGTACCTAGTATTTAGTACTTGAATATTTTCTGCATAAATCTGAACACATTTTCTAACTGATAAAACACAACCATCATGGTCTTTTGTGTCTTTACTGAACACACCCATGACACAGACGGAGTGATGGTGCAAAAAGTAAGAGCTTTAATAACTGGTTGAACCACCTTTGGGAGCAATAACATCTACCAAGCTCTTCCCATAGCAGTGGAGTAGACCTGCACAGAGTTCAAGAGGAACTTTGGACCATTCTTCCTAACAGGACTTCTTCAGCTCAGGCGTCTGGTGTGAACGGCTCTGTTGAGGTCATTCCAAAGCATCTGTGTTGGGTTCACATCTGGGTTTTGATCAATGATAGATCTACTTTACTGTGTAGGGTTATCATCCTGCTGCATTACTGCAGACAGCCATCCTGACTTCGTTTTCCACTCTACGATGGCTTCATGATTTGTGACTTTAGAGAAGATCAGATATAATTTCATGACCAATCCTTGTAGAAAACCAAGAAACTGCAAGTTCACTTACTTTTTCTTGTCCTTTCACATTTGTTCAGCAAACTGTAGCAGTATTGGACAACTTCAAATTAATGTGAAAGGATCTGAAATCTAGAATCTATCAAGAATTTGTCAAACTTTTTCACTCAAAAACAAACAAAAAAAAAAAAAATGAAACCTACAAGTTTCATTTGGGGGAAAAACTCTTTCACAGCAACCCATCTAATAGTTGTCAACAGTTTCTCTCTGAATTTTGTCAAGCTGGTAAAACTAAACTAAAAAAGATTTGAGCCTGAATCTGACTTCAATAAGTCTTATAGGGAAATTTTCCAGAGTAAGTTTGATTGACAACTGTTTGTTGTCTAGAAAACAAACTGCTGAAGCCAAGAATGCTGCTCTTCAGGCCACACCCCCGCTCAGTGATGTCACCACAGGTGTTTTACGTCTAATGGAAAATGGATTGATGTCACTCGTGGGCGTGCCCCGTGGAGCAGCGTGCTAGCTGCAGACTTTTTCTGCCTCGTTTGACAGCTTCTGTTGATTCCACCATGCCATCTGTGTACACATTTCATTTCCATTTCTCCCAGATCAAACGCCAGATATTGTAGCTCTACCTGAAGCTATTCTGCTTCTCTCTTCTCTTAACCTTTTTCTCCCTGTGTGTGTTTGTGTTTGCGCAATCCTGTGTGTTTATTCCAAACAAAGCCAAATCTCCCTGGATTGTAGATACCAGTTGGGTTATAGCAAGGAAGCGCTTCTAAAGCCAAGCAGACAACAAGGGACCCTGTGCTTCAGTAACACTCTCAGTTCTCTTCTGCTTGTTCACAACTGAGGGGGTTTGTACAATAGTGTGTGTGAGAGGGAACGAGAGAAATAATGCGTGACAGAAGGAGAGTGTGGAGAAGAGAGCACGAGAGAGTGTGCGACATAGAAAGAGAGCATGGAAAAGAGCATAACAGAGTGTGAAAACGACGAGGGGAGCGAATGTGACGGGAGAGAGAAGACGTGTGGAGAGACGAGAAAGCCCGTGTGTAAAATATATATCGGGTATTTGAAGGAGAGCATGTTTCGACACTGTCTTAAAGTCTGTTTCCTAAAAATGTCTCTGTCTTGTATGTTTAATAAACAGCACTTTTCTCTATCAATCCTGTTTTGTCCCAGATACTCAACCTGCCCCCCCACCCCATCGTGCAAACCATGAGACTCACCTACCACCATAACATCGTGATTTAAAAAAAAAAAAAAAAGCTCAAATGATTATTTCTGTTTAAATAAGGATCCAACATCTCCGCTCCAGAATAATCTGAAGCTGAGCCATAAATGAATAATAGACATTTTGGGAAAGATGCTTTTTCGTTTTCCTGCCAAATTGAGAAATTGAGTCACTGAGTTTTTTTTTTTTTTTTTTTCACACTTGTATAGAAAAAATATAGAAATATAAAGATGTCTTCTTGCTTTTGATAGAATCAGGCTAGAGTGGTATAACAACTCTTCTCTAAAAAGCAAATAAGCTAAAACTATTTCTATAAGTTCTGCCTGGTTCTCTAAAGCTGTGGCTGTGTCTTCACTTTAAACAACCTCTTCTATATTAGTTTGTACATTAATTTCAGCTGGTTTCCTCTTCACTCAGGCTTTTATATCCTCATGCATCAAGTTGTTTCTAATCACATCTTGCAAAAACTGGGCAGACCCCTGTGCACACAAGTATAAAGAGCCAAAGATAAAGTATAAAGTAGTTAATGTACACTGAACATGCAGTGCATCATTAATCATTAATTAATCATGTGTACTGAGTTGGCCTTCAGTTGGGGACAACAGAAAGTTGACTTGTTTGCTGGTACATGTATATCAGAACTGTCCGGTATAAATGTCTGTTTATTTTTAACTTGTGTTTTGTCTGCAGGGATGTTTGATGGGGATAAAGATCAGTTATCAGTCAGTATTTTCTAAAAGCCTGTAACTTGTCCATTTGTTAACCTTCACACTCTGCAGTCCTTGGAGATTTTTTTGGCCCCTTGAAAGCAGTTCTTAAAATAAATATCTGTAATCTCTGACATCCTCAGAGCTCTGGTCCTGTTCTGGGTCCCCATCATCACACACTTAGGGCAAAGGGGCTCCTGCTAGACATGGTGTTCTTAAAGCAGGGGTCAACTTATCCCCAGTTCAGTTTCCTCTTTGGTAAAAGATAAGCTTGTAATAAGAATCGGTTACATGAAACTTGACAATAAAGCAGATTCCTGCACCATCAGTCTGCTGTATTCTATCAGCAGCTGAATAATCTCCCTCTATTGAAATATGAAATGGAACATTTGCTAATTTTGTGTAAAAGCTTTTTAAAATATCTCCTGTCTCGCCGTCTCCCCCCAACAGGTGACGTTCACCAAGAGGAAGTTTGGTTTGATGAAGAAGGCGTACGAGCTGAGCGTCCTGTGCGACTGCGAGATTGCCCTCATCATCTTCAACCACTCCAACAAGCTGTTCCAGTACGCCAGCACCGACATGGACAAGGTTCTGCTCAAGTACACAGAATACAATGAGCCGCACGAGAGCCGGACCAACGCCGACATCATCGAGGTAAAGCGCGGGAGGGGGGTGACGTTTCAAGTTCACTGACCTCCTGAATAAATGTGAATAAACGTGTTAACTGATGGATCTTCTACACACAGATGTTTAAAAATCATTTTCTCTAAGACAAGAGTTGATTTTCCTCCAGTGGAATCATTAATTTAATCGTAATTAATCTAATCTCGCTCTCTCAGACTGAGACTTAATTAAGTCCACTTTAGTCAACCAAAGCCAGTCCAGTTCGTTGCAGACCAGTTTGTTAAACTGCATAAAACCTGTTTCTCATATCTTTAGTCCAGAATGAATCCCTGAATCCAGTCTGGTTCTGTCTACCAGTAGATTATCGTCTGCAGCTGAATGGGTGAAAGTGAACTTCATCCAGATTTCCAAAACCTCAAAACCTTCTGTATAACTCTCGCCCCGTCCAGTCCAGTTCTGAGTTGAGTCCAGTTTGTAGCAGTGTTGTATTCTGGCTCAGTGCCTGCTATCCTACAGAGACAGTAGATATAGGAACATCTGGGCCTCACCCTTCTGGCACTGGTCCTGTTGTTTCCCAGAGAACTCTCCAACAACTGCAGCAACTGATGGTAAAGGCCACCAGATCTAGGAAAGAGCTGCAGGGCAGCTGAAAAATCATGTTTGTTCATTTGCATATTAACTTGAGGAGAGGTCAGCGATAAGGTTACAAGAGAAGTCGGGGGGACGACACTCATTTGGTTTTTGTAATAACATCTTTTTAACTTTTTCTGTCGTCTCTGTGTGATACAACCTTTGCTGTAGCTTCTCAGAACAGGCAGCACATATACAGTACATGCCATGCTGACCCTTTTATACATAATGGCCTCTCATGATTTGAACACAGGATGATTAGGTATGATTCAGTGAGCTGTGTACATTGCAGTACAGCACTTAGGCTTCATATAGAGCGTTAACTTCAAGCTAGATCTCACTTGGCTTGACTTGATTGGTCAAGTCTCAGTGTAGTTCCACGTGAGAATCATCTGTATTTTCTGAAATACATTCGATTTACATTAAAGTTTTATTTCTGTATTATCAGAAATTTAAATTTAGTTACGTTGGCATATTATTTAGGTTTCGAAAACCACACCAAACATACTAAACACGATTTTGAGTGTGAAACCTCATGACTGCTCCTAAAACTCCGAACAGATTATTTCAATAGGATTAAATGTCAATTTCAAATTTTTGCTCTCTACCAGTTTTTGATTCACAGCTTCTGAAAACAAAGCAGCGTCCCAGAAGTGGTGAACTTTGACTCTAAATGATGAGATTTATTTCCCCCCTTTCAGGCTGTTTTATCAAATACGTTATTGGAAGAAGCCCTGAGGCTTCAAAGACTGAGAAAAGTTTGATTCATCTCATGAACCCCTGGGGGATTCTTCTGACCTCTAACTGCAGTTTTAAGACATTTTTCTTTTTTCTCAAAGTTCTCAGAAGCCATCCACAAACATCTACTGGAAACGAATGGCTAACTAGTGCGTGGTGTGTTACAAATATTGCAGCTTTCCTTCTACTTCTCCATTGTGTTGACTAGGAGTTGTGGTGCAAATGTAGTTTCTCGATCCCAAACAGTCCCAACTTTGGTTTAGTACATACTGTACTGTAGGTGTCGATACTCTAATTATGAGCTTATCCATCAGTTTTTTTAAAATTCTGCTAACACTTTAATGTTGGCTTTTAAAGATAAAATTACCAAAGTTTCCCTGAGATGCTATGAGGAAGGTTAAAACAAGAAATACTTCACTATTTTTCTTTTCTTTGCAAACCATAAGAAAATGCTCTTTTAAAGAAGACTCTAAAATATATTACAGACCTGTTAGAAATTCCAGTTATTTACTATGATTTTTCTGATGTAAGAAAAAATTCAGACCACTTCTGTACTTTCTGATAATTCACAAACGTCTAGAATAGAAACTTTTATACTGTCTCATTTGCTCTGGTTTCCAGTTTTGTCAAGTTATGTAATGAACATCCTGACTTGTCCTTTGCAAACAACACAAAGGGTGACTTTGTTAATCTGTCACGGGCAAACATTGTATCTCAAGCAAAGCAACAAAAAAAAAATTTAATCCCTTACAGTCATTTGACCCATTTTATAATGTGGTGTGGTGGAAACAGGAATGTGAGACCTTACTGGTTATTATTTAGTTTAAAAGGTCTTTGGATCCAGAGCAGAATAGATTCAGTGAGATTCCAGCCATTAAGCGCTTATGTCCAGTAATTGCTGAAATCTCAGTGAAAGTGTCAGTACAGCAGTTTTAGATTCGAGTGGGCTGAAGGTAAGAGTTTTCTACCTCCAAATATCCTGACTCACTCGGTCACGACAGTTTTTCCCTTCTTTTCGAACGTTCTCTTTCTGTCTGTCTCAGAGTGTCAGCAGTAAAGCCTTTCTGTAGGCTGTATCTCCAGCTGCAGATGGCTCTTAAGTGTATGCAAGTGTGTGTGTGTGTGTGTGTGTGTGTGTGTGAGTGTGTGTGTGAGTGTGTGTGTGAGTGTGTGTGTGAGTGTGTGTGTGAGTGTGTGTGTGTGAGTGTGTGTGTGTGTGTGTGAGTGTGTGTGAGAGTGTGTGTCGTGGCACGGCTTTGGGCTGCTCTGGGCCACATCAGCTCAAGCTCCACTGGCCCTGTTTGTGTGTGTACATGCGTTTGTTGTCAAGTGTGTTGCTCTGTCTCTTCCCCTCTCTCTCTCTCTCTCTGTCTTTGTGTGTGTGTACACGTCCACATCGCTCTCCGTTTGCACGCTCTGCAGTGGCCCATGAGAACACCTCATACAATATTCAGGCCTGGTGAGCCCCTCGGTTGTGTGTCGACCTCTGTGTGTATGTTAGTGTGTCCTACATGGGAGCTTCCCTCCTATACCGACTTCAGTGCTGCTTCTCACCTCCCACTACCTCGCTCGTCTTCTCTGTAGGCCAGGAGGCACTGAGAAACTTTTATCCGGTGTTTGTCCTCAGCTGTTCCCTTTTGCCAGATGTGTTGCAGCACACACACCTCCTTATGTGGGTGTTGGTGTCATCTGTGCCGACTATTTTCCATGAATCCTTATTATCTTGCATTTGCAGTGGCTTTCTGAATCATTAGGGTTGGAAGGAGTCATAGTAACCTTAGTATTTAAAGCTGCTATATGTAACTGTTGACAGGATTCTTCAGCAGTGCAGAGATACTCCAATTCCAATTCCACCAGTTCCAGCAATTTCTGTTTTGCAGCTTTTTATTTATTGAAATTTGATAAAGACTAATATCTTAGGGGCTGTGCAGAGTAATGCATAGTGTGGCAGATGGTAGAAAGGCGGAGCAGAGTGGGCTGATTTGTATAAGGTGGAAAACCGGCGTACTCTCGTTTCTAAATGTCACCAAATCCTATAAAATAACTAACTTTTAATGTGCTCAGTGATCTCTCAGTCCTTTCTGTTTCCCTCCACTTCTCTGTAGGAAATCCTCAGTTAATATGTCTTAAAGCTCGACTCTGTATTTGTCTGTATGTGTTTGAACTGAGCAGCTGTTATATTCAGGCTTTTATTAAAACATTTAACACCTGAGTCATCACCGTATTTGGTTGGAGTGGGTTTTGCTCCCTCCAGCTTTTATATGGGTCACATTGAATCATTGTACATTTAAAGGCCATGATCGGTCGCTTGTCATGGTCTTTGAACAGAAACACTTTCTATATAATGTTGGGACTTTCAAGGGAATGTGGATATATTATACAATGATTATAAAGTTGCAAGAATTTCTGCACATGGTGTGAGCTGAGCTGTATAGAGGGAGAGAGAGAGAGGATAATTGGATAGTCACAAAATGTGCCCATTTGCCGCTCTGCCTCTGCGAGTCTCTCCAAGCAAGTGCTTTTGAGTATAAATTATGAAGTGTGGATATAGTCACGCAGGCACACACACTCATCCATGCACGCACAGTCACACTGGACTGTTGTGTTTGAGTGTATGTCACTGTGCATTTACTGTACATACACACAGTATCTCTGTGTGTGTGTGTGTGTGTGTGAGAGAGAGAGAGAGAGAGAGAGAGAGAGAGAGAGAGCATGGGCTCGGTATTCATCACACGGTTAGACATTCCTTCACTCCAGTGCAAGGCTGAGAGGCAATACATATGCACACACAGCCTCTCTCTGAGATGCACGTGCTGCTTGAGAGAGTGAGTGTGTGTGTGTGTGTGTGTGTGTGTGTGTGTGTGTGTGTGTGTGGGCAGCCTGCCTCTCCTGCCAGAATGTGTTAATCTGCTTGACTGCAGATCCCAATCAGGGCAAGGGGAGGAAGAGAGCGAGAGACAGAGGGAACACAAGAGAGCGAAATGCTAAAAGAGCGGTGATGAATAGCTGGGGAGAGAAAACACGATGGGCGGAGAAGGGGGATGCCCTTTTCCTTTAAGCGGCTCAACGAAGGCAGGGCCCAAAGGCAGGTCTTACTGCAAGGGCTTTAAGACTTTGGGCACTACCCTGAACCTCCTGTGTCAGTGCAGGGGAGCCTCATGGTCTGTAAAACCCACCCCTGAAGTAACTGATTCTTTGAGCTGCCATAATCACACATATATTTATATGTATATATACATATGTAATTATTTAGACAACATTTACAGATATTTACAGATGTCAAACAGTCTTACATGCCTTGTACTGACCTCAGTGTTAAACACAATGTTTAAACACTATAAACAAAGAAACCGAAAAGTTGACAGTAACCAGCGTTATTTGTCATTCTGCAGCATTTTGAGGTCAGAAAATTGATAAAGGTGAATCCAGTGGTGAACATCATTATGCCACATTCTGAGTATTATGTCCACAAGTCAAATTCTGACCCTTCTTACAAAATGATGAATAGCTCTACATTGACAAAGGGCCAAGACTCCATTAAAAACACATTAAGTTCTGGAAACTCTTGATTGATGATGTGACTTAATTCCAGGCTCGTTTATATGAATGATATGAATGATGAACAATGAGCCCCCTCCCCCCAGAAACAAACAAAAACAGACACAGAATTTCTGAGACATGTTCATTAATGAGTCTAGTGTCTACCCAATTTCGCCTCCAGTGGGGCGGCCTTTTGTTCCTCCTCCATCAGTGCAGCATTGCCAACCTACACTGATCTGGGTCGAGACATTATCTGTTTTGGCCAACACACATAGTACCCAAATATTTAGCTTCCTCTGTAACCAAGCAAGTCATCTCAAGGCCTCCCAGGAGCTGGTGAGAGCAGAGGTCCATAAACCTCATGGATAAATCATTTGAGTCAGAGCCAGAGGGGTACGGCTGCTGGGCTGTGATTGGTTATTGAGGTCATTGAGATTATAAATCTGACCAGACATTCAGTGCTAACTTTTCACAGTGATTGACACTCAAATGAAAAAGAGTTTTAATAAACGGATCAAGAAGAAAGGACGGGATGAAGGGAAGAGGGAGAACGAGGAAGAGAAGTGAAGAAATGATGGTGGGAAAGCTCCGGGAACAGGTCAAGTGAGAGAGCAGGGCAAAAGAGGACAGGGGGTGAGAGAGTGGTGGGAAAAAGAACAAAAAGATGAGGGAGAGAGAGGAGGGTGAGAGGAAATGAGCGACCAGGGAGAGTCACATACGGAGATATTACAGGAAATAGGGAGAGCTGTTAAGGGGCGAAAACACAGAAGGACGAGTGTGAGACTTTGCACTTTTCAGTGAGAGAGCGAGAGCAGCGTTAAAGGTGATGGGCCGGGGGAGAGACGGAAAGAGCGAGAGAGCAGCAGCAGCAGCAGCGCTGCTTCATGGAGAGCTGGAAACAAGAGGGCGGGTGGGTGGGCGAGCAAGCCAGACGGGAAAGAAAGAAGGGAGGGAGGTTGGGGTGGGGCTTGTCAGCCGCCGCAGCCAGTCAGAGGCCGGCGTGGTGCTCTGCAGGGTGAATCTTACCCTGGCAACACAATAGAGCGAGAGAGAGGGGGAGAGAGAAACGTGGTGGTGGACAGGTGAACAGATGGCTAACTGACTGAGAGACAAGCTGATCAGTGGACTACAGAGAGAGTGTGTGAGAGAGAGAGAGAGAGAGAGAGGGAGGGAGAGCATGTGTATGTACTGTAACACAAAATGTTCACTGCGAGAGAAAGAGCGAGAAAGAAACTGAGAGAGGAAGATGCCCATGTTTGCACTGTAATGTTCACAAAATATCTGTTGTGTTTACATGAGAGAAAGTGAGAGAGAATCCTGTGAAGTCCATAAATACTGAGTGAAAGAAAGTAGAGACAGTTTAGGAAGGACAGTATCGACAGTAACACCATATTCATTTGAAGACCTTGGGAGTGGGGACATCATAAAGTGAGGACATTTTGTCTGCTCCTCAACTCCTCCAAACACAATGTGAGGGTCAACTTAGTGTCCCGGCTGTAGGAATTCAATATTCAAAGAACTTAATTAATGTGCAGTGTTACAGCTGCCCTCTGCTCAAAAGAGAAAAAGAAGAAGCACGCTGAGACAATGCACACTTGCACACTGGCAGTCCTCAGAAGTGCACGAGTACAAATCAGTGTGTAGTGCGTGCCAGTCCATGTGAACGATGCACCAACGCAGCTCCAGTGTCATCACAGTTTTGTTTGCAGGCTCTTTATCTCTCTGTGTGCTGACAGTCTGGGGCAGGAGGTCCACGCCTCGATCACGTCCTCCACCCAGCCCTCTGTCACATGCCGTCATTGTCATGGTGAAATTTGTTTTAGGTTTGTTTGTTTTATTTTTCCTACGGTTCTTTGGAGCCCTGGATTTTTAGGTCAGAGCACACACTCGAGCACACACACAGACATTCACACACCAACTGCCACCACGGAGTGTGTTTTCCATGAACTGTGGACTTGTACATGTTAGATTTCCATTAAGCCTCAGATCAGAGCACCGACTTGTTCTGGTGAGACTGAACAGCTGAATCGTGGCGACTGTCTCCGTGTTGGAACAAATCTGTCTAATAACCTGTTTCAGTGGGTAGATAAAACGCTGCTTTGACACTGGGATGATATTAATGGCTTGGAGTTTTAATGAGATTTATATCAAAGAGTGCTATTGTTATTAAAACTGAAAGTCTTTGTACCCTGACTTCCAAATGGCATCATTACCCTCTTGCCCTCACCTGTTTTGAGGATTTAAGGCTAATTTATCCAAAAATAAAAGAACCTCTGTCTCCGCCTCCTCAGGGTTTAGTCGGGAGCTCTTGCAGGTACAAGTTCCCGCCGGCTCCACTTCCAAGACTGAATTGCATGCAGTTGAATCATCTTCACTTAGCAGTGGGAGTCATGGAACATGTGCTTATGTTTTAATCAGACCACCACTACACGGCAGTCACACTTGACACAGCAGGTGGTTGTTAATTAAAGAAAACATGGTGAATATCATACTGAGCATGATATTCAAGTACTTTGTTCCTTATACTGTAGATAACCTATGAAGTGATGCACTGTAAAAATGTATTTAATAAATTCTGCATTTTTACATTTTGATTTTCCAACATATTTAAATTTGACTTGTGCTTCTGTGTCAAATATACTGAATGCTCCTCCACAGAATATTGTGGTGTTGCAGGCTCCAACAACCAGCTTTACTGTGGTTCAGTTTCACGGCTCTTTCTCAGAAGCATAACACAATTGTGTACACACACAACAGTGTACATTACCTGCCCTGTACGGTAGGTACAATAGACAAATTAACTATGTAACTGGTGAAGACAGTGGAACATTAGTGGCAGTGTAGTAAGGATGGGTGACTGTAAGCTCCTGTGTAACATGTCTGTCAATAGGTTTCCACAAAAAAGAAAATATAAACTTCCCCACGATGGAAATGGACTAAAACAAAATGGACCGGTCTGGGAAATTCTTTCTGAAGAAGAATCAGATGTAATATTTTTATGGTGCATTTGTTTTCATTTTAAAAAGAAGGTTTTTACTCAATTACCAATGTTTTTTACATAGTGCTGCATTCTACTTCCTTTTGTTGATCGATTTCAAGGCGAGGGATTTTCTTCTCTTTTTGCACCACTCAGGGCTAAAGCCTGAATTTGGACCACAGGAATCTCTCCAGCTCCAGTTTAGGATCCATTTTGCTGCACGGATCTGTATCTGCTTGGCTGTGTGGTCAAAGCCCCACCAGGCAAAGCTACTTAATGGCAAATCTTGTTTAGCAGAATCCTCTCAAAATAAGAGCCTCTATCTCTCTCTCCACGCTCTCCTCTTTTTCTTCTCGCCCTTTCTAAAGTGTGCTAACACTTGACACAACCTGACTACCGTTAGCTGCGGTGCTAACACCACCACGTGCTTCCTAAATCAGCCATTACGTTTTTGCTTTGCTCAACCACTTTCTTCACCGCAAAGCTTCACACCAATTACTAACGCTGTTGATTAGCCGGTGTGTGCAGAGGTGTGATGCCTCAGTGTGTCTTCTGACATGCAGCTCAGATTTATACATAGTGTCTTGCCCTGTAAATGTGTCATGGGAAGCCACAGCAGATCCTGTGCACTTGGTGAAAATGGGGGTGCTTGTTTTCTCAGGCTACATCCCTCTGCTTTCAACGCTTACTATGTTTAGAATTGTATTCGGTAGTTTCTCCGCTCTTGTAATTCACAACCTCCTGAGAGCACCTGTCAGGTGAGAGAGTGCAGATTCAGTGGTAATAACTTCCTCCCAAACACTGACCTCACAAATCGATGAGGATTATCGGAGGATGTTTTCTTTTTACTCCTTGAAAAAAATAACTGTCAATAAATATGTCAATGTCAATGTCAAGGTCATAATGTTCCATCTAAGTGTGAAAATAATCAAATGGTAATCCTAAAATGTGCATGAAAAATGAAATGTAAATGTGCCTCCTCCTTCTCCTCCTCTACCCCCCTCTGACCGCTTCAGACGTTGCGAAAGAAAGGCTTTAACGGCTGCAACAGCCCTGAGCCCGATGGCGACGACTCCATTGACCAAAGCCCGCTAAATGACGAGAAGTACCGCAAGACCGAAGACCTGGACAGCCTCTTCAAACGCTACGGCGTGAGTACAATCACACTTTTATCACCTTATCTAACCTACCCTTTCTCCTCTTCTTGTCTTTCTCTATCTACCTCTCTCTCTCCCTCTCTGTCTGCCCTTTTCTTCTTCTTTTGTTTGGGGAACGAAGGCTCTGAACAAGAAAGAGCACCGGGACTCTGAGAGCCCAGACCCCGAGGAGCCCTTCTCCCTCACCCCCCGCACTGAGGAGAAATACAAAAAAATTGACGAGGAGTTTGATAAAATGATGCAGAACTATAGGCTGTCAGTGAGTACTGCCCCCACCCACTACCCCTGCGTAACCCTGCCCCCTCCTCATGTTGGTGCCCTGCTGCTGCCGCTGACCAGACAACCAGAGGTTTTCTGGCTGCTGACGGCAGCCTGACTACTCACAGTGCACTCGCCCTCACAGTTCCCCACCCCTTTACCTTCTCCCCTTCACCTTTTACCAACACCACCTCCCCACACCCTCCAAATCACTACCCCCAACCCCCTCTGATGGTGTGTGACAGAGCAAGAAGCACAGGGAGAGAGTCATTGAACTTTATTTGAAGCCCTGGTTCAATGCAATAATGTTGATCTTAATCAATTCAGTCTATAAACAAATGTATTTCATCTATAAACCTTCATCGATCCTTTTATCAGGCTGTAGTTCACGATTATTTTTATAAACAATGTCATGAGAAGTTTGACAGTGTCCTCCTGTACTGGCACATTTCATATCTTATCTTATTAAAAAGGACAAGAGGACTAACACTGAGTTAAAGTAAAAAATAAAATAAAATAAAAATAATGAAGATGAGGCCTTTTTTTAATTGTATTTTTTTAGCGCTTCAGAACTTGAAAAAAACAATATAACACCAAATAGGGCACGCATTACTGTTATTCATCTGAAGTTAGAGTCATCACAGTGAAGAGCATCCTCAGGAGGATTCTGGCTTTAATAAACGGTTTCTGATGCCTCTGCAAGTTCAGTAATGTACAAGAATAAACAACAGAGGGAGAGAGTGCTAACTAGGTCCCTAGTTTTCACAAAAGTTGGCATAGCAACTGTTATTGCAAGGGGAAATCATGCTTTATGGTAATCAACACGTTTGGAGCATGCCTTTGAGCGGTTGGTGGCTTGTCTGAAATACCAGTTGTGTAATACTTAGCAACACTAAAGAAACAAGTGTGCAATTACAGACAGGTTGTGCACCAGGGCTGAGTCTGCCTGACATAATGCAGGTAGCTGAGAGATCCGGGGTGCAGCTGCTAACGGGCTGTCATTCACTTTATTACTGTGGTCAGTTTAGTCCCAGTGTAGACCCGCTCCTCCGACTGGATGTGCTCCTGACATTATCCAGGTTCTGCCTCCTGACTGGCGCTCTGCCAAACCCCTTTTACCGCTGCGCTCCTGTGCCAATTTCTCTGTGATTCATTATTTCCTCTGTGCTCAATAATGCCATTAATGTCACTTTAATGAGTAGCACTCAATTTGTAGCCCCTCTTCCTGTCTGCCTGCCTCTCTGATTGGTCACTTGGGATGGGACACAGTCACTGAGGCACTGCAGGAGAGATAGACAGCTGATTTATACAATTATAAATGTGGTGTTGCTTAACAGAAAAGTTGTTTTTACTCTGTTTACTCTGGATACGTGATTAGATGACGAGCCAGGTTTTAAACAAACGGTTTGATTTGTAACACAAGCACTAAAGTAAACTGCTAACTCAGTGAAACTAATGGAATATATCTTACATAGCCACATTATTAGGTACACCTGTAGATATAAATCAGACCAATGCAGTAGTTTCTGTTGAGCCTGTTGCAGAAGTGTTATACCATTTAAATAAACAGTCATATCCATGTCTTCCCTCTTTGTTTATTTCATCATGACAACATGGTAAAAAACAAATAAACAAAAAACTTTATGTATCGTAACCCCTGCTCTATGAGCACAGGCTTAGTAGTAGTTTTAGAAGCCAGGTTGTTTGAACTCTGTTTACTTGATGCATTTCTTGGTTTTCTCTCTTTCTTTAATGTACATAGACATCTTTCATTCATTATAGTTGTTGTAGCTCTGTCTATAAATGTTTCTGGTATAGTGTTCGACCAAAACCTTAATTCCAGATGGGGTTGTGTTACAGTGCTGCAAAATGAAGGTGAACACACCCAACACTCCCATCATAGTCATCCTATGGAAAGAACTGTTTTCCACTTTATGGTACAGTGCAGTAGATCAATCATAAGTGAACCAAAGAAACCTTGTTGTCAGATGCCAACATCTCACATGCATCAGAGCAGATCTAATAGAGAAAACGAGCTGCTTCTTAATTTAATCAACCCAATGAATTTCTCTCCTTGTGAGTTTGACCCGGGCTCGATCAGCCTCTCTGTGCTGTGTGAGCACTGAGCTGAAATGACTCTTAAAAGCTTCCCTTAGAAAAGAAAAGCTGCAGCAGAGGAAGAATAGAATATAATCCACCACCCCTAGAGAGCCTCATCTCTTGGCGCTCGCCAGTTGGATGCTAGCCGAACGCCGCTAACGAGTAGCATCCTCACCCCCATCACAACACTAACCCTGTCTCTCAGCCAGCTTGCCTGGTTTGCCCAGCACACCTTTCACAGGGCACCAGCAAACGGAAGTATAGAGCACCACCCACCACTCCTCCCCTCAGCATCATAATCCCCACCATGACAGCTAGGGGCTGGGATATACAAGCTTAATCCCACTTGTACTAAAATACCTCCTGAGATAGGGAGAGAGTGGTGAGGGAGAACGGGCAGGACACTTGGCTAGACGAACCCCGAGCTAACGGATCTGTTCCCGTTGCTCTGGCATCGTGGTAGGCGAAAAAAATGGGAGCTTTTTTTTACCGGAGGGATTTTTTGATCCTGTTCTGAGTCATGAAAATTGAATAAGAAATAGATTTTCTCCTTTAACAACTAGCTGTTGTGCCCTTGAGCAAGGAGCTGAATATCTTGAATGTCTCCTGTAGCAGCTCCGAAGAAATGTGAGCAGAAAAAAGCGTTAATCACATCTGCTTTAGTTTTGTCTTTCATCATTAGATATGATTTAAAATCTTTCACACTGTCCACAGTGCAGAAGCATTTAATTTCACTCTTAGCAAATAACAAAGATTTCAGTCTTTAATCAAATGTAAGATGTTCAATAAAGTAAAGATCTATCAGATCTAACAAAGTCACAGTTGAGGATGAAATCAATATAAAACTGTTGCTGTTGAAGAAATCACATTAAGCTCTCTGACATTTCCACCGAGATGACTGATAATGCAAAATAAATTAAATAATCTGAATTGTTGTATTAGGAAACCCCTTTATGTAATTTATAAACACCATTTCTACTAGATTAGTTTCTTTAAAAATAGAAATGAAATTGTTGCTGCAATGCACCACAGAATCTCTGCATAAGTAAAGTTGGCTGAGTAGAATAATGCAGCATCGTTTGCCTTAATGGACTCTATTAGACTATCGAATGTCCCCTGTGAGCAAAGTAATATAACCACATAGGAAAGTGTTTTCATCAGTAAACATTAAAGACCTTCAACACGATCATTTGCCAAGCTGATTCTCTGAGACATTGCATTTATGCGTTGTGTGACCCTGAGACCCCTGAAGTGTATTGAAAACACATTTTGTAATTTCAAGTCATGAGAGCTGCGGAAATATAACTACTCTTATCAATAATTTGTGTTTGGAGCTGCAGATAAGACAGTCCTCATTTGAAGTAGGCTCAGACCTTTAGAAGAAGGTGAACAGTGAGATATTCAGCCGCTGTGTTTTGATCTTTATTCAAATATTATGAAAGTGGGAAGCGAGTCAGAGAGAAGATTCAGAAAAAAAGCAACTAAAAACTAATTTACTGGTCAGATGCATCTAAAAGGTCACCCACGCAGTTCCATCCTCAGCTGCTAACAAATAGGATGCGACAATCCGAAAGTTGAAAAGGGAAAACTTTCAAAGGCTTCCAGGACAAGAGCGAGGGAAAGTGAAACTAGGCCATGAGTTTAATTCACTCTTTACCCTTGCTTCCATGAAACACACCCTTGTTGAGATTGCTCCTCTGAGGGAAAATAGGTTAGCTTTCTCTCCCCAGTTTTCGTTCTCTTCACACAGAAGAGGCCTCTGGCTTCCTCACATGGGCCTCTGGAAAAGCTCCTAGTCAATTATTTACCCAACAGGTCCTTGTTTTTTTATTTTCTCTGTGCTTATCGTCCTCTGTGTTAAATCTGCAGGATGACAGGCAGGGCCCAATTAACCCTCCCGTCTGCTATTAGGAGCATCGGTGTTAAGTGGAGTTGGAGTGGGTAGATGTAAATTCGCTTGTAATTTGCGAAAGACACGGATTAATGCTCAGCGGAGCACAGTGCGGAGCAGGGTGAGGACACATTTAAATTTCATATTTAGAGAAGAAGTGAAGAGGTTTTGGAGTTATGTCACCAATCACCTAGCAACCAGAAGCTGACGGAGAACAAATTACGGTGAAAATATCACAAATAGGCTTTAAACTAGGAGAAATGCCTCAGGTGTGGATGTAGATTTGGTAAAATGAACACAAATTGCCAAGAGGCAGCACTGTCAGCCTGAAGAAAGTCAACATGGCCGAAAACCACGGAACAATTAAATGACCAATATCATTGAATTTGATGCTAACAGGACTGCAGCCATGATTTTTGAACTACTGTCCAAATTCCTCATCTCATGAGACAAGCCACCAACCAAACTATATACTATTTTCAGAGCATTTAAAAACTTCTCACCAAGGCTTAAATAACCTAATAGTCGTTTTCTCGTCAGCTTAGTTACTTTACGATACGATCGTTTGTCTTGAGGTTAGAGAAGCTTCTCACTCCTCCCTTGGAAAACTCTCCCCACTCAGCACTTTGAGGATAAATCCTGTCTAGTGTTGTACGCTCCATGTTTACACACCTCCACCTCCCTCAACCCCCTCGAACTAACCCCATCCATCCCCCCCTTTACCTTCTGCTTGGCCAGTGTGCAGTGGTGCAGTGCTGTTAGCTGCTGTCTTCACCTGCCCCAGACACCACTTACAGCTCTGTCTGTACACTCTGCTTTCGCAAACGTCTTCTTTACAATCCGACGGGTTAATTCTACATCTCACAGAGTCGGGGGTTCACTTCTCTAGCAGCGAGGACAGACTTCTCTTTCTTGCTGGTTTTGACCTCACTTTCTCTTTCTACATGAATCAATTTAAGCAATAAATATGGTAAAAGCAGGCTAGTGCTTCATATCACAGGACAATAACTTCTGAATCATTTCCAAGATTATTTATTTTCTTGTGTAGCTTGGCTCTAGTTTTAGAGAAGCAAGAATATCACTCAGCATTTATGGAGAGGAAAGTTTTCAACAGTTAATGTGTAATACATAAATTATTTGTTGAGGGTAGATGAGGCTTTCTTTCTTATACTTGAACTTAATCATAATTTAGAAATGTTTCAAATTACACATTACCAGATTGAACAGGATTTTATCTCTTTATTTCTCCAAAGTCACGAGTTACAAAACATTGCAGAAGGAAGGAAAAGAAGCAGGGATCAAGGGCAGGAAGGTGCCCTCATCCTCCTCTTCATTAAACTGGGTCCCAGGCAGTTTGAGTACAGTGCAGCACTGGCCCATATTCTATATATAGAAGTCCTTCTTTCAGATTGAGTTGGAACAGGGTGAAACGGATCGGATGGCCGGACAACCCAAGGTCCTTGCCCTTGATTTTTCAGGAGCTGTGGGCTGTCTGGTCGACATTTTTCTTAGGTCACTTCAGGTGACGAGGTACAGCAGCTCATTCAGGAGGAAAAAAGGTCGTAGTGGTAGAGAAATTAAACACTTTGCAGAAACATCAGGTCATACTTTAGAGCAAAATGTTGAAATATGATGAGTGTTAGACCCTGACGGCGATGTCACACATGGCAGGATATTTCCTAAGTATCCCAACGATGAGCACATGTCAGTGGGGGTGGTGGGAAGTAGCTGGAATGTGAAATGCACGCTATGAAATGTCACCAATAACCTGCTGCTGCAACAAGAGTTTTAACCTGGCATGAGACGTGAAAGGCAGCGCAGCTTTTTGGCCTTTCCACCACGTCACCTTGCATGCGAAAACTGAGAGTGTGTGTGATATAAAGAGAGAGAGAGTGTGTGTGGCTGTTTGAAGAGTTAATTTCCAAAACATTTTGAAGGAAATCTGTTTACTTCCATATTTTATCACAGGTCACATAGTTTTAGTCATTCAGCTTCATTTTATTTTCATTTTAATTTTAACTATAGTCACATTTGAGGATTTTGTGATGCAATGGACCTTTTATTATTATTTTCAGTTTCCAGAAGTAGGAAAGTTAAGTCATTCAGTTGGAAACTTAACTTAACTTGACTTAAATGTTCTCACAGATTTTCTCCCGTTTGAAGAAAATAACAGAAATAACTTGATGAGCTGAAGGTTAATTGAGTGAGTGCAACAGTTACTGAAAATGTTAATTATACCACTAAATGTTTGTGGATTTGGAAAAGTCTCCACTGCACTGTGTAATGTCACAGTCTGATAAGTTTGGAAAGTCATGAAAAGAAATCCGGGGGATAAATGTTTCACCGCAGTCAGATTATTTCATACTAACACAAATCCTCCTGAATAAAAATGACATTTAGAGCATTTAGAATACTACTTTAGAGGTTGTATCATTCATTCACTACATTATAAAATACTATATAATAAGTTTTTACTTTTATAAAGTAGTTACAGTAGTTTTGGAAACGCTCTTCACTCTGTGATTGGTTGTTTTGGTGCAACTGTGTGTTTCACCTGCAGGCTTGTGAGCACTGCTGCTGGTCATTACTGTTTATACTGTACATACTGTATGTGTGGACGGAGGTGAAATCACCACAGTCTAAGCCCCCCCCACCCTCCTCCTGTCTCTCCACCAGTCTACAGTCCCACAGCCCACCTTCTCCATGCCAGTCACCGTGCCAGTATCCAATCAGAACGCAGCAGCGGCGGCAGCCCTACAGTTCAGTAACAACCCCGGCGGCGCCCTGGTCACCACCACCTCCTTCGTCACCTCCACCCTTACAGACCCCCGCCTCCTGTCGCCACAGCAACCATCTCTGCAGAGGAACACCGTGTCGCCAGGGTTACCACAGCGACCAGCCAGCGCAGGTAAGACACACAGCTGGACTGCTTTGGTGAAAACTGTGTCTGTACGACGCAGCGTGGTGGTGGGTGTGTAAATCGATGATCAGTGGCATTTTCAGAGAAATAAACTCTGCTCTGATTGATCCAAACTGTTTATGTGAGATTTTCCATTTGCTGTCCTAAACTGTCCTAAATGGTTGTCTGCTTGAGTTTTGCATTTCTGAAAGCAGCAACAGCAGCTTAAGATATATTAAATAAGGAAAAAAAGCCACACTGAGAAAACTAAACTTTAAAAGTTAAAAGAAGATCAGAGAAACTGCCCACATGGTTTGATTGACAGGTTGTTCTGTTGCAGTGTAGAAAATGCTTAATGGAGACTGTTTTCAAAAAAGATTGTGATTTATTTGATAGGTTTGTTTGTACGAGAACTTCAGAAAATGTTCTTTCATCCTTTAATTCCAACTCTTCCATAGAGAAATATTTTAGCATATTTTAGCCCATTTGGAGGGAAATAAAATAACCCAAACACCTCAAAAAAGTCATTTTCTCATTGTCAGGTAATTTTCTGCAAAGTAGATGTAGGTGCATTTCACTCTGAGAATTAACTATTGCATCAAACAATCAGTCAGTGTAACCCCTCTTAAAAAGGTTAAAATGACTATAATATAATAATAATCACCTTTACGAACATGCATCACATCTGTCAACCCCCCTGTTTAAACTTGTGACTGCAGTTTTCCTATATTTGCTCTTTGCTCTGTGTTTTGTACATTTCGTCGTCACACATTAAATAACTGTATGTCATTCTTACAGGTCAATGTACTGAGTGCTAAATGCTCCTTATGGCTTATTCCAGCTACCTTTTATAGACATAGTTGTCATAGTGATGGAGGTTTTTGAAGCCGTTTTTCATACGGTGTTACCGGTGTTGTTGTTCTGCCCCTTGTATGTTGAAGCGCAGGTTATATAATGGCGTGTTGTAGAGGATTTTCTGAGTTGACAAGCAGCAAACTGACCGTAGAACTCGAACTCGACTCGAACTAGTCTGAGTCTGAGTCTGAGTCTGAGTGTTGATGTTCTGTGTTTGTTTTACCTGTCAGTCTGCGTAACTCCCGTTTGCTCAGATAAGTGCACATTGCTTTCTAATGACAGAATCCATCATTTCTTTGACTGAGGCTGGTACGCTCCTGCCTCTGTGTGGCAAACCAATCCTTCACCCTCCGACTAAAAGGATTTGTGCCCCATTTTTGCGTCTCAGACAAGGTTACTTATCAAGCTTTGTTCCGACCAGTGTAATCTCATTGTAAGTCAGAATTAGGTGATGTAACGTGCAACAAATGCATTACAGCATCTTTCATAACATGCCGTTCTCCGAGGCAAGAGGGTTTCACATAGCAGTAATGGACGTCCCCTCCTCCTTCTCCTCTTCCCCTTCCTCATAACCTTAGCAGTGCAAATTCTCTTCTGTAGCCTGCTATGCATCCCACATCACTAGAGTTGTTTTGGATTCATCATGCTTTGCTTGTTGGGATTTTTCCATGCATCTGTCCAGCGAGATATTTCTCAGTTACATCTAATGGCCCCAAGTTTCTGCCTTTCTAAAGAAGTCAAAAACTAAATCTGTACCACAAGAAGGAAAATGTGCATCAGTACAGAAACATGCCCTCTGCCATTTAGGGGAAAAGTGAGAATAATGTTTGCAACACAAAAACGGTTTTATGCTGCACTGTTTAGGGACAGTGCATGAATCTGCATTAACATGCAAAAGCAGTAGTGCGATATATTTTATAGAGTAAACACAATAATAACATATTATCACGTTATAAAGCTGACATTTAAAAATCAACATTTCTTCTCATCTCAGATTTCTCTTAGTGGGAATTTGGTAAGACTGAATCAAACACTGATGTTTCGATCCTTAAAGAAAAAGACCTCTGGGTTCGGTTTAGGCACCAAATAATAATAATAACTTGGTTAGGGTTAGTAAAATACCAATTTTTTGCTGCTTCCTTTAATTCACGTGACATTTATAAAGTAACAACAAGTCTGTGCGAATTAACTATTTAGCTGCTTGTTTGATTGATATGAACCATTTGGCTCTAAAACTGCAAATGACCTATGCTCTTTGCTGTCCCTGAATGCCACACATTCATTGCCTGAATGACAGTAGAGCTGTAAGATGACGGCGAGCTGGCGGCTGGTAGAGATGATCATCGAGTGAACTTCTCTTCTGCTTCACATTCTGTTTAGTTGACTGCTCACCTAAAACAAATACAGTTGGCACTGATATGTGTATGTTACAAGCTATGTTGATAGTTTATCAACTGTTGCTGTATTAATGTTTTCTTAAATGCCTTTGGCTGAACACCAGGTTAATCTTTCTAATTTAATAACATTGGAAAATCAGTCCGATGCTTTTTCCTCCAAATATGACAAGTACCATCGAAGTGCTGTGGCAGGCACCTAGAAATTAACTGGAAATGTGGAATCGAACCAATTATGGTGCTTCAGAGTGAAGAGAGTGTCGATAGCAGAGGCACTTTTTTAATCACCTACTTGATTTAATGATTTCTTTTTAAATGGCATATAAAGCATTCAAGTACTCAGGTATTCAGCTGAACCGTCATCGTAGTGGTGTTATATTTAATAATCATGGTGTGTCTTCGTGTCCTAGGTGCTCTGTTAGGAGGAGATCTGGGGAACTCAAATGGAGCGTGCCCGAGTCCAGTCCGTGAGTAGATCTTTTTCCTTTCCCGTGCTTTGTGAGATGCACACTGCATCTTTGATTTCTGTGTTTCTGCTGGACTTTATTTTTAAATAATTATTTTGGATTCTGACTTGGACACAAAGTCATGCAGAATATTTTGTGTGGCAACAGGCTCAGTCACATGTCCACAACACACACACACAGATTCGCACACCAGCAGGAAAACACCTGTCGACTGGCGACAGCTGAGGGTCACAGTACAAGCTGCTTGTAAACAGTCCAAAGAACAGAATTGGTTTCAGGTTGTGAGAGAGAAATGGGAGGAGTGAGCTGGAAAAGGGAACAGAAACTGAGAGAATACCGTCAGCTGCTTTTCTGATGGCTGTGTTTCCAGAATTGTGAAATGGAAACGGTTGAAAATCGACAATATTACTGGTGGTGGTGGTTGGCACCAGCTGTTACGTAACAGATGTTCACTGAAATCCACTTTGGGGTTAGGTGTAGTTTCTGGTGAAGTTGTTGATAAAGAGAAAATCGAGTTTTGCACGCTTTTAATGAAGTTGATTAACTTTACGCTGTTTCACTAACTTAAGTGCTTCAGCTACTAAATCTCTGTCTCAACAGATTAGTTCTGCAAGTTTCCCATTCACTCCGAGGGCAAAGGCATTAAAGGGGCACTGCACTCAAATCACAAACAACATTTTATCACTTACTCCCATTTCATGCAGTGAGATTTCTCTGAGAATTTAGTGAATGGAATTCAGTTTGTTCTGCCGAGTGTGTTGACAGGTGGTACGACGTCCCCATTCTCAGTCTTATCTACTGAGCTTTAACTAGTCGATTATTCCTCTAACAATTCCGAGATGTGACTCCAGTCAAGCTAGAAACTTCTAATCAGTCACATCTTTGAGTTGAGGAGTCGCATGTTAGTCGGTAAAGTCAGATCTCGACTGTAACAATGATACCAAAGCCCTGCTGCTACTCTGCTGCTCCTCCCCCAGCTCTCTATCTACACCCTTCCCTCCTCTTTCATCCTGTCTCTGTCAGCTGTTCCCCCTCGTCTCCTCTCTGGAATAATCTACTGCCCCACCCCACTCGCCACCTCCAACACCCCCTCCCCCAGCCCAACTGTCCCTTGTCTTGGCACAGGACTCTCCTCAGAGGTGACTTTGACACTGGCCAGAGCTTTCCCCTTCAATCCCATTAGGCAGGACAGATACTGCCAGCCGGCCGGTAGTAATAGATATAGTAGGAAGGTGTGCGTTTTTTCTCTCTCTCTGTATATTCACTTAATAAACATATTGTCTCCAAGTAAGGTGGGCCAAAAAAAAAAAAAAGAAAAAATCAATACATTTATATTAACTTCCCAAAGCCAAGATGCAATATCTATATTATTGTTTTAAAGCTATTAATGAAAGAACGCGTGTTCTATGAAACTGTGCTGTGAGTCTAGATCAATGCAGAAGTGTTGTTTAACGCCATGTACTGAGTTGTAATTGAGTTGTAATGTCTTGTAGTCGTTAGTCATAAAGAGAAATAAGAAAATATTGTAATGCCACAAGGTCAAATCATTGCTTTTTGGAACATGAGTTGATCTCATGCTCAGTATTAAGTATAAATAGAAATAGAAAGTGATTAGCTTGTTTTGTGAGAGTTCTCTGGCCGTTTTCCAGAAGTAGTTGACAATCTGAGAAACATCCAGCTCAGCCTGTGATTGGAAAAATGCATGATGGTCATGTCTTTTATATTGTGTGGTCTTTTTTTAATGACAGTTTGGCAAGTGAATAGTTTAACTTGTAATTGCTGTATTCGATTTGGTTTGAAATTGAGCCACTTTTGCAAACTCTAATCTGAGGAATCCTAGCTCTATAATGATGTTACTAGTTGTTACGGTCACCATTATGACACGGTCACCGTCGTGTTGCTGCAGAAGTTTTGCTTTTGTAAAACTGTTCTAATGGATTTATGTGTCTTGATTATTGTTGGAGATTTCTATTTTACGTTTTTGAGAGTAGCCGACTGAAGTTGAACTAATCTGTTTCACAATCACATGTAGTCGTCTCATTTGGTTCAGTTGTTGGTTACAGAGCCTAATTAAATTAGAAGGGACGCGATAAGGGCAGTAATCTGACCAGCTGTCTGCACGTGTGTGTGTTTTTGTTTGTTTGTTTGTTTGTTTGTTGTATCACAGTATTTAGGTTGCATCCGTCTGATTACACAACTTTATTAATTTAAAATGGGACTTTTGCATTTCTTTAGATTTTCTGTGTCTCGTTGTCCTCTCATCCTCTAAATGTGCGTCTGGTTCAGTCGGGTTGAACGTTACTATCAGGATCTGTGCAGCTCGAAACATGAAACCTCATCACGCCTAAATGCAGCTCAGATGACCTGATCCACCTGGCTGCCTGCGTCCCTCCTTCCTCTTTCTTCTTATTCTTCTACATTTTCTTATTTTACTTCTCAGCTCCTTATCCTTTCTCCCCCGTTTTCCTGTTTCCTCCCTCCTTTCTCCCCTTGCATCATTTTTGCTGTTTTCTCACTTGTGTAGTTGTCGGCTCTTCTCCTTCCCTCTGTCCCCTCCTCCTCCTCTTCTCTTCCCACTGCTTCCTCCTTCTCTTCCATTTCTTAGACTTTTTCTCATGTCTTCTGTTCCTGTGCTGCCCCCCTCCTCTCCTCTCCTCCCCTCCCCTCTCTGCTCCCCCTTTTTCTCACCCTCTCCACCTCCTCTCATGGATATGTCATTCTCAGCTGTTGTCCAGGGACTCGGGGCTCCGGGAATGTCACCATTGACGTCACCCAGCATTCCACACATTCCCACGCCCAGTCTCGCGTAATGAGAGACACATACACTCGTACACACACACACTCGTACACACACACACTCGTACACACACACACACTCGTACACACACACATTCGTACACATACACACTCGTACACAGACAGCAGCACATGTAAAGTATTAAGAAAAGCACATACAAACAGTCATCATATATAAATAAAGCCACAGACACATCAACATGTTTCTGTGAGTCACTCACTCAGATGAGCAGTGTATTCATGTTTGCATCGACACACACACTCACACACAGTCAGTGCTATGTTGTAGAAACAGAAACAGACTTTAAATCTCTAAATATGGAAGTTTAAAACTTTAACTTTAAAACTGAGTCATGGAGAATTTTTATCAACTTATTCTTTTTTAGGCAACATTTTAAAGTCAGTTCTTAATAAAAACACATTTTCTATTGTTGCTGTTTGTATCTATCAATACAGAAAGTTCTTGTTGGTTTTATCCTCTCTCTCTTTTTGAGATTTACAATGTAAATACACTGGAAGTTATTTTGAATCATCCACTGAGCTCAGCATCAACTGTTTTTATAGGGAAGTCGTTCCAATAACAACAGTGCACAGTGTATGGATTATCCAGAGTGACAGGGACACTGTTACAGGACCTCAGCTCCATACTGTGTATTTCAGTGCTGCATCTCATCACATTTTTGTTTCACCCCTAAATCTGCTGACTTACTTTCAAACCAGAATGCATCTGGGGTCTGGAAAAAAGACTAAACAGAGGAGCACACAAAAATGCATGGAAAATCTACATGTGTCAATTCCAATAAAATCATTACTCAGCGTAAACACGCAAAGATGCCAGAACCCCAGCCTGTTTCTGGAAGGGGATTTGCTGTTGGCTTCAGGGCACCTGCAAAACATGTGTCACACACACAAACTCATTCACTTTCATGGTGTGTGTGTTTGTGTGTGTATATAACTCTCATAACTCGGGGTTACCACAAAGCCACCACCCTCTTCCTTGAAACACAATCGTGCACACAACACAAGCAGCTCCAGATTTCCACTAATCCATGACGCACACTTGCTGTGTGTTTCCCAGAAGCACCTGATGCAGGAAGGGTTCGCTGTGCGTCAACAGGACACAGGTGATGTTAGTGGTCAGATGCCTGCTGGGAAACAAATGCATCTCGTTTCATTCTCCTTTTTTCCTTCCTTACTACCTTCACTTTCTCCCTCCCTACCCTCTCATTCTTTCCTTCACCCATCTCCAACACCTGGCTTCACTCCTATCTCCACACCTTCTTCTTATTTCCCTACTTTCATCTTCTTACTCTCTTTCTCGTATGTCGCTCACTTCTCTACTTCACTACTCCATCTCATCTTTTTCCCAAGTCCCTTGGTCACCTGCTCTTCTCTTATTCTACTTTTCTGATAGGAGACAGGACAAAAACACTGATTTCTCTCAACCTTCTTTGTTTCTTCAGTCTTTCCTTCCCTCCTACCCCCCATGTCATGCTTTGCCTCCTTCAATCCTTACTTTCCTTACTTCGCTCTCTCCTTTTGTCATTCTCTACCTGTTACCTTTCCCACTTTCTCCACTTTTCCTTTCTTCTTGCTGTACAATACCCTTTTCTACATTCTGCACCCAGTCTTCTTTGACTTCCTATTTTCTTTCATCTCTAGCTTGTTCCATTTTGCATTCCTGTTCATATTTCCTCCCCATTTGTCTCCTTCCTGCCTCTACACACACCTACACCTTCTGCTGTTTCCTGTCTCCTTAATTCCTTACCATCTCCCTTTCCGTCTCTTTCTCCTCCTTCTTCCCTTTGTCCTTCTCTCACCATCCTTCCTCCTTCCATTAGGCCTACCCACTGCCTCTCTACGTACTTTAGTACTTTCCTTTTCCTACCACCGCTTCTTCTGCTGCAGTTTTACTCTTTTGCATGTTCACTAGTATCGACTTCAGTGGTGGATAATAAAGTTTGTTTGTGTTACATTTAGAATTAAAAATGGCAGTTTACCAACTGCTAACTTTCTTTAGCTCATTAACCGCCCTTCCCTTCCTCCCTCTATTTGTCTATATCCTCCCCCTTTTTCCCTCTTCACCCTTTCTCACCCACCGCCTCCATCAGCCCTCTTTGCACTCTCTCTTGGTTTTTTTTCTTCCCTCCCTCCTGCTGAGCTGATGGCAGAGGTACTGCTTGGTTTTTGTTGTTGTCAGGTTTTAGTTTGTGGATTGTGTATGAGTGTTTTTTCCCAGGAGAGTATGTGACTGAGATGAAGCAAAGTCACATGACGCTGTCGTCTGGAGGCGGCGTCATGGAGAACTTTTATCTGCTATCTCACACACACAGTGTGTGTATCAGTGTCATAGCTGGAAAAGTCCCTACTCTCCCCCATTTATACACTCTGTCTCAGTTTAAATCAAACCCTCCTTTTAACCTCAGCAACACGAACAGGCTGCTGTCTGCTGGAGTCATGCTGTCATGACACCCAGTATCACACTTTTCACTGATGTACATAACAACATAAAAGAAGTGAATCTGAAAAATGAAATGTTGGTTTCTCACAGAGTAACTGTTAAATTGCTCTGTAGCATCTGGAATGTGACCAGTTGTGCAGTTTCAAACGAGGGCGCGTTCAACAGACATAAATATGTGTAACGTCGTCACTTTGCTGGAATGCACCTCTGTAAAAGAAACAACAAAAGTACTGAACTGCAGAAAAGGCTTTTATTTTTTAGTATTAAAGCAAAAGTCTGGTGATATTCTACATTTTTACTGTTGATAAATTTATCAAAGTACTGAGACACAGACCAAATACAAGACTGTGTCTTAATAATACTAAAAACTGGCAAAGAGGATTTTTTCACAGTGTAAAGTCCAGTAACATTTGTGTACGTTTGTTGTCATGGTGCACCGAGACGACAGGAACAAGACGTAGAAGTAAAGTGGAAATAAAATAGTTGTTGGGAGCGTGCGACACGGTTTGATGTGGAGGAGCTACAGGAAATAAGAGAGATGCCAAAGAACGCTGCAGAAACAATGAGGAGCATGTGGCGCGACAGAGTGATCCAACTCACTAATGAGAACACACACAGTCAAACATCAACTCATACACACACACACACACACACACACACACACACACACACACAGGCAGACAATTACAGACGGAGTTCACAGGTACAGATAGTAAAAACATCAAAACAGACAAGCGCACAACCTCCTCCATCTCTCTGTCTTCACTAAGCTCGAGCTCTTTGTCTCTCCTTGTCTCTCCAGCTAACGGCTACATCAGTGCCAGGGCCTCCCCGGGCCTCCTCTCTGTGTCCAATGGCAACAGCCTGGGGAAGGTAGTCCTGGCTAAGTCCCCACCTCCACCCAGCCCTCAGATGGTCAACAGCCGCAAGCCGGACCTGAGGGTCATCACCTCGCAGAGCAAGAACCTCATGCAGCTGGTGAGAAGAACACGACTATGGCAGCCACTCAGACAAACAATGGGTCAGAACTCACATAGTCAGAGCTGAGTGGGAATATGACTCTATTAACCCTCAATTAGATGATATTTATAGGAGACTTCCTGGCAAATAACCTGGTGGTAGGTAAATTAAAACAAGCATTGGGGAAACGGTATTAAGTATTATCATCGATTACCATTTAAAATCTAGAAATATATTTTTTATATCTTGGTTTTTAGGATCACAGTGATTTAACTGATATAACTTTATCTATTTACACAGTAAGTCTCATTCAAGATATGTACAAGATATGTATGTGTAAAAACAGGTTCTGAATTCCAAGAAGAAGAAGCAGAAGAATAATTACTATATAATGTTTAAAGGCTTCTGAAACTGTAGTTTGGCATGAAACCAAAATACTGCATTTGTCAGTCTCTGATAGCTGCATCGAGGTCCCAGAGGAAATCCTCTGTTGCACCAGACAGTGTAATGTTATATATCTGTGGCAGTGGGATCAGTTTGAATGACTCCTGTTTTAGCTATGGATGCCCTGCTTCTTTAACAAAAACTGACTTCATACCAAATGGTTCAGTCTTTATTTCTGTCACAGTCCAACTTTGTGGTGGCAGCCTTGTTTGACCTTTAACCTCTGACACTGCAGAATTTGTTGCTAATTTCTGTTCAGCAGTGCTAAAAGCTGCTTTTTCCTGTTCGCTTACATTTAGTTTCTAGTAAACTAGGGTCAGCTTAAATGGTAATTAAAGGGGAACAAATAATGCTAATAACAAAAGCTCACACACACCCACTAATGAACAGTTGGCATTCGACAAGTTAAAATGAGCAGTTTACAACTAATCTGTGCCGAAACACTAAAGACTCATGAGAGCAAAACAACACCACTAGAACAGGAATAAGAAAATGTTCTTAGATGAGGCTCATTGTGGTAAATGCATGTTTCCACGTCATGCTGCATTTATTTACATCACATCACATTAGTTTTCCTATTTTGGGCTGGAGTTACCCAATGTTAGAATCACTGGAGGGATTTGTTTAACCTGCAACATTTAAACAACAAATTAGTTGTAGCTGACAGCAAAGGCACCACATGTGTAGACACAGTCTGGGTATTATAAATATCTGACGTACAGATGTTGTTTTCTGTTTTGCAATTCAACATGTTGATCCAATTGGTTTCCTCCACTCAGCCATCGATCAGTTGAACTTCTAATCTAGAGAACATGTAAAGGTTTCCCGGTGTTAAACATATTTATTAACCACAATAAACGAGCGTCTTTTTAATGTATGTTAATATTTTATTGCAGTTAGTTGCTGTAGAAACATAACCAACTGTTTTTCACTCCTCCCCTCCTCCACCGGCCGTGCAGACAGAGGAAGAGCTGGAGCTGGTGAGTGAGGTGAATAGACTTCTAGACTTGTAGCCTCATGGATGTGGTGTCAATCTCTGTGTGATCTCACCAAGCATGAGTGTGACACTGCCAACAAAACGCATCCCATTAGGATCACAAACGGTGCTATGACGAAAGTAGAAGTAGAGCCGGTAAAACGTCAGTGAACTCAGAGCAACACTCACACAGTGGTTGAATCACCTGGTTGTCCTGGTTCTGGATTGTTAATACAAGCTGGGCTCTATAAGGTATTCAGAGCCCTTTTTGTAGGATTGAGTCAAATTGCAAAAATCAGTTCTGGAGACTGGGCTTTCGCACATCGCAGTACTGTGAGATGTGAGCAGCCTGACACTTGACTCCTGAAAGAGTTGACCTTTAGTTCAGTTAAATCAAGAACAATACAGAGTGAATAAGACAGACGGGCTTGCATGGCCACATGCCGTACATATTTACTTATTAGGCCTCCGCATTGAAAAGACTTTGTCCAAAACAACTCACAGATGTTGCTTTCAAAAAACATGTACACTGATACTTTCAGGAAAAAAAGTGTTAACTTTAAGATGAAAAGGGGGCGGGGGGGCTGTTGTTTCCTTTGCTAAGACATCATGTTTTTGTACATAAGACTTGAAAAAAACTGAAAAGGACTGTTTCATATAATTATAAACATCACATAGTGCAGTAGATCTCAGCTACAACACCGAGGAAACCAGAGCAACCAGCCGACGGTCACTGTGTGCGAGTGCTGCTCAGCATGTGCATGTTTGGTCTCATCTGAGTGTTGATGCTCTCAGGATCAGGATGAGAAAAGATCAGAGTCTCCAACCTGGAACACAGATGAGCATGTTGAAGTGTGACACACCGACCTCCTCATTCCTACACACACACACACACACACACACACACACACACACACACACACACACACACACACACACACACACACACACACACTGACATGTGTTGCATATTTCTCTGTATAAATAAACACGTCTCAGAACAAACACACACACCTTACGTGGTGTATTCATTCCTGGCATACATTGCTGCACACATTTACAGACTTAACTTTCTTAGTACAAACACATCCTTTCACCGCACACACACACACACACACACACACATCTGCACTCATCTCTCTTCTGTCAGCTCTGTCGATGCATGCGTTCCTGTCAGCATGATTCTCCAGCACAGCGATGCCTCCTATAACACCTTCCACCGTGACGCTACAGTACATAACAAGAGCGCCCAGCCCTGGCGACAGCGTTGCCGTGCCAACGCCGCCTTGAGATGCGAGACACTTCTCATCTTGCACGGTGATGTTAAAGTGTCGCAGAAAAATTAAACGCCTCAGAGAGAACCGAGGCGCTTGGGTTTTCTCACTGGGAGCAGAAATGTTTGTGTGTGGTACGATGAACAAAACTTCCACAGGAAAAGTAAAGTACTGCACGTGGTTAATGCATCAAACTGCAGCTATTGAGGCTCAGTTTGATTAGTTTTATGTTTTCTTGACTTGGTTCAAACTTGGTTTGCTGGGAACACTTCAAATGTTGCAGGAAAACAGAGTTGAAAGTTAATCCAAGATGCTGCAGAGGGTTAAATTAAATTAAATCAGGACTAATGTGGTGTTTTTATTTGTACTATAAGCAAAACAAACTGTGTTTATAGTTCAATATTTCAGTAGTGCAGTGTAATTAAATTGCTCTCAGTCACATTACAAGGTCTCTGCATCCACTCTGTTGTACAGTGGAAAGCACATGTTAGCCATTATCATTATTGCTGTTGAAAATGGATGAAGTCATGTGCCGTGGACTCCTACATTCAGCCCTTATAAGGAGAAAAAGGCATGATTCGTTATGGAGCTGGACCAGATTTTCTCACGACACTGAGCCACAACACTGGATCCAAAGATCCAGGAAAGAAAGAGCTCGGTTGTAAATCTTAGATGGATGTTTAAGCAATTTTGCCAGAAAATGTTCACAATCACTGACCTTTGAAATGCTTTTCAGAAGGGAACTACAATATCCTCATCTTTTTGACGCCAAAATCTTTTCGATGTAATCACAACAGTGCCAGAATGCCATTGGAAATTTGAAAGGTCTAAGCATGAATTAGCAACAGTGTACACAGAGCAGATGCAGATAATTGTACATGTTTATTATTGAGGTTATAGTGGGTAATGAAGTCACACTGGAATGCATCATATTCAGAGGTGTTTCTAATGTTTTGTCC
Source organism: Anabas testudineus (assembly GCF_900324465.2). NCBI lineage: Eukaryota > Metazoa > Chordata > Actinopteri > Anabantiformes > Anabantidae > Anabas > Anabas testudineus. The sequence continues at coordinate 2,182,646 of NC_046625.1, forward strand.
ATACTAGTGACTAAATGAGGGCCCCAAACAATGGAAACACCTCCTCACATAAAGCACTTCAGTACGTATAGTGGAACTATCGCCTTTCTGACAATTTCAACTTTAACTGAGAAATAAACTCCTGGCAGAGCTCCTGTATTGGGGCATGGAGCATACAGCTCACTGAAGACCCCCTAGAACCCCCTCTGGTCATATGAAGGAACTCAGACCCCATCTTTAGAACCACTGTAGCAGTAATTACCTACTCAGCTTTCACTGTCTTAGTGTTCAACCTCCTTCCTCCATCTCCTTGTCTTCCCAGAATCCTCAGAGGCTAGGTGGATCACAGGTGGCGCAGCCCCTCACCACACCAGTGGTCTCCGTGGCAACACCCAGTCTCCTAGCGCCCTTCTCTGGCATGCAGACGGCCTACAACACTGGTAAGACGGTGAAGGCAGCGCAGGCCCCTGCAATAGGACAGAACATTTTAGGGGCTCAAACAGGATCTGTCTGCATCGGGGCCGTAAATGAACCAATACATCCACGAGAACGACGAGTCAAAAACGGGAAAAGATAAAACATCCGTAAAATATATAGTCTGCATTATGTCATCAGAATCTTAAGTGTCACATAGAAATACTTGAAAACCTCCCAGTGTGAGCCACAAACCACTATGAATATTCACTTTGTTCATTGTGTGCAAGCTTCTGGAATGGTTCCACTTCAAAGGTCTCCATTAATATGGATTAGCTCTGATTAATATTGATGCACCACCAGAAAGTTGTATGATGTAAAACAATCTCCCTCCCCCCACCTCTGTCTCTCTCCCTCTGTGCCTCTCCCTCCATCCCTAAATCTCAGAGTACCAGCTGACGAGTGCAGATCTCACCGCGCTCCAGACGTTCACACCACCAGGGCTGGTGCCTGGCAACATGGCTGCCTGGCAACAGCAACAGCAACCAGCAGTCTCCCAGCAACAGCAGCAGCAGCAGCAACAACAGCAACAGCAGCTGAGCTTGGCGTCGCTCAGTAACTTGATGTAAGCTCCTTTTTTCTTCTAACTAACTCATTCACCAGAATAAATGGCTTTGACTTTTCACCTTAAACAACCGACCAGACTTTTTACCAGCACCGAGCCTCTCAGCTGATCCAGCACACAAGCCGTAACACATCCACATAAAACACTTGCAGCACCTCTCCCATACGAAGCTGTAGCATCACCCCAGCTGTAGTTGATTCATCTTTGCGGTGACCTAGATACTCCCCCCCTGCTCAGCTCAGACTCCCACTGGAGTCCCACTCTGATTTAGCTCCTGGTAGGGAGGCTAGGCTGCTAGCTGCGATATCCAGAACACAGACGCACACATGGTGTGAAAGTGTTCGAGCTGGACTGAAATTACCTCATTTGACCAACTAGTAAATAATAAGTATGTGAGGCCAGTTTTTGGGCAAACGTACCCACAGAACACTTTCAGGACCACTTCTATTAGCAGGTTACTGCAGCTCAGGTGACTCTGGACTGTTTAAGTACCCTGAAAGCACACTTGTGCTTCTGGTTCTGACAGAATCTGGGCATGCTACTGGCCCCGTGATTTGGTTTAAATCTCAATGGAGCCACAGAGAAATTACTAAAGAGAGGAGACAGTTCTCCACAGGATGAGAGATGTGGTGTCCAGGCCAGCAGGTCCTCGCATCTCCAAAACCACATTTTAGTGGTGGTTCAAGTGTTGAATTGATAATGAATCTATCGTGTATTAGATGGTAAATTAAACACCTGAAAAACTTGGAGGTCCAGGTTATAGATGTGCATGCTGGATATCGTTTTCCCCAAGTTCAAATGAGGTCACTCCCACAGCTTCCTCAATAAAACTGGGAAAGCAAAAGTTTGTAAGAATTTAAAGAGCTGTAAAGGTGTTGCTGTGCAGGGCGTAGACGTTTCATTCAGCTACTGATGTTTCTATCAAACAGTTACTATATTTCAGACCTAAGAAGTGCTTTTTGAGTTACATCGTGAAAATTGCCTCTCGGCTCCTCTGAAATATCAAATCATTTTCAACTTAGTCTTCTGAACTTTTATATTTTATCAGGTTTCACAAAACTGGAGGCAGCTCAGGTCTCGTTACTATAAATGTGGTTTATATAGGACTGAATGCCAGTGTGCTTGTTAAGTTTACTTTTTGATGAGTGCTCTCCACTTCTAATTTCCAAAAAGGTACGACTGAACAGTTTCAAGCATTATTTTTATATTTGTGTAAAGCTGTAAGTTCTCATTGCCAGACATATTTCAGAAATTCTAATAATTTCTAATAAGTTAAACTTCTTGTCATTGAGGTGTTTGATATGAGATTTACAATATTTAGCCTGTGATTCTATGTTGGCACATTACGTACATTAAAATATTGCAATCTTGCCTATGAAGCTAACCTTGCCTGAGCCCTCTCAGTCACTTTTGTGTTGTAGTAGTTTAGTGATTAGTGCCAAGTCTTTGGTGTGACCAGTCTGGCTGTGCTGGACTAACATGTGGATGGGGGAGAGACTTGTAACTGCCTTTTGTTTTGTTCTTCCTCCCCCCTTTTCTCCACAGCATGTGGGGAGCAGAGAAACAGAATGCAGAGATGGTTAACTGCATCTCCAATTTTGCTGCTAACCTGAGGTGAACAACACGATAGCATCTAGTCTGGCTTTTATCTGTCAAGTTCTTTTACTGCTCACAGACTCAGTTAGAAGCCAAAATTACAAAACAACCAAAGACATGTCAGAATAACCATTACATGACAAATATATCAAACCATCTTTTCTTTCCATTTGTATTTTGGATGTGATGCCTGTTGTTGCTTTGCTTTGTCTGTGCTTCATGGCTTGTTCAGTTCCACTGAAGCAAATGCACCTTTTTTCCAGATTATGATTTACTAGTGTGGTTGTACCACCTTAAAGCTTAGATCTGCCGCTCTTTGGAAGTGTCAGGAACAAAGAGGAAGACGCAGCAGTGTGCTGGTGACAGCATCTCGTTAGCTTCTCAAATGAAGAGTCTCAGGGTGCTGCTTTGAGTCCCAAACACTGAACTAGTGCACAGCTGTGCGCCGCCAACATGCTTACTGCATTAAAAATTCACTTCTCAGCCATTTAGCTGTTATTCTTAGCTGATTGTCACACATTAGTTTCAATTCCACAGATGCACAAAGGCCTGAAATGCCAACAGTAGCACTAAAAATGAATAATAGATGCTGGTTAATTACAATTAGATAATATCAAATGAATAAATATTATAGTGTGGACTTTGAAGATCAGATATTAGATTGATCTCACTGTGATGATTTTTGGTTTGCATACTAAAATAAGCATTTAACATTTGACAGCTACAAATGCGTATTGGTTCAATTTGAGACCGTGCAGCTGCTCAGAACTTTCATCACAAAAAAAACAGGATTAAAAATAAAGGAAATGTGTTAAAACAGACACTCAGAATAATGGCAGCTGTCAGCAGAGAGACTGTTATTTGTTTCTCTGTCTGACAAGCTGAAAATTGGCCATGAAAATATGATAATAGGTTGGTTGTTATTGTATACAACAGCTGTGACTCCAGGGGGCTGAGCATCTTTGAAAAAGCAGTATATAGTTAACACTCACCACCAGCTCGAACACAGCAGAACTCTTCATAGCGCCTTGAAAATGGGAACAAATGGCTGTCCAGATTGTGGGAAGTCCTTCAGCAAACAGATCAGTTAAACCACTCAGAAAACCAGCCAGCAGTCGCCTCCCTGTTGAGTATTTGCTCTACCAATCCAGTAGCGTTTCTATACTGAGGGCAATCGTTAATCATATCACCTGTATCCTCAGTCTACAGGTAGACAGCACAGCAACAAGGGTGCACTCTTGCCCCCTTACTGGAGGTAGATCACAGCCAGGATTCGAACCCCGGTCTTCACTATCCAGCCACATAATGACACATTTTTTTAACACAAATGGCAAAAAGTGGGACTTTAGTGCTTCTGTTTTCACGTTAGTCCGTGATAATAAAGTGACTGTTGGAGGAAACACTCTGGGAACTCTTGATTTAACTCCAGCAGCAGCTTAAATAAAGTATCCAGTAAAAACATCATCTACATCCCTAGTTTTAAGTCTTTTACTCCAAATGTGTGGTGCACTTTAAAATAGCCAACACATTTCTAAAACATTGGGAACAATCATGATTTTACAGCATAAGCAGGTTTTTCAACGTGTCCATAATCATGCAGCCCAGATGTTAGTGGTGGCAGAGTTTCAGCACCCTCAGGTCTGACACTCGAATGAAGAGCAGGCAGGGTTCATTCTGCTGCGTTGTGTGTGGGATCAGAATGACAGAATCGCTGTCACTGAAAACAAGCGAGCGCCACAGAAATTTGGGAAGCCTTCCCAGCACACCAAACTGTTCTCTCGGCACAGCGGAAAATCGTGCCATCCTAGGACAGCATGGGCAGACGTGGGCAATTCTGCAGCCCAGTCTGCTCCGGTTTGTTTTTGATTTCATCACAGTTCGGCCTCACAGCGAGCGAACAAGCCCTTCCAATCAAACGCTGATTGACAGTTTGGCTGCGAGTTTCTCCTTCGCTGTCGGCCACGCTTTTCCTCGCCGCAGGCTGCATGAGGAAATGATTTCTGTCATCTTACTCTCTCCATCCCCCTTTTTTAATCATTTCTCTTCCACTACTTCTGTTTTTGCGGCTTATTTCCTGCTCTTTTGTCAGGATCCGTTAAATTCGGCATACACCTGTTGGCTCTCATCTTCCCCTGCACTCCCCAATCTAAATGTTAATGTCACAGCTGCCCCCTAAACCATCTCCCTGCAGAGCCTCACTTTCTGCTTGTTTGCCTGTTTATATAGAATTGCTCTCTGGATGCCGTTTGTTGTTTGTAGCAGGATGTGTTGTCATTGTTTGTTTCCCTCACTGAGTCGACCTGTTATCAGCAGAAGGCGCTTCCATTTGGAACATTTTAGCAGGAAATGAACAGAACTTTTAGCGACACTGCCTGCTAGTGCATCAGTGTTGTTTTGTCCATTTGTTCCATTCATTTATGCAGCAGTGTGGAGCTTGCAAAATGGATAAAATGTTTCATTGGTGGCTGAACTTGTTCACTTTGTTCTTGTTTTCCACCCACAAAAACACCTTTTCTCTTCTCCTTCTCTGTGTCCCCTCCTTCTCTCAGCTGTGGTTTTGGGGAAAAAAACACTTGCAGACAGTGCACACATTGCTAAATTGCTTACAGGACACACTGTTTGTCAGCAGGGCACAATGCACACATGCTATGAGAGGCTGCTCAGCAAAACCTCTCTGAAGGAATCAGTGTTTTCCCAGTCTACAGATAAGAAACCACAGTTTGGAAAGAAGCAGCAGATAAGCTTCCTGCTACCTGCAGTAATAATGATACTAAGTTTAGGTAGTACTAAGTGATGGTCATAGGTAACATTGATCCCTTCGGCCCAGATTAAAACCAAACTGTAAGACATTGCATGCAGCAGTATCAGTTTAGTAACTCAGGCTGATTTTGTCTTTGACTGGTCTAAACATGTTGGATTCCTTCAGATAAATGAAGATTAGTTACCATAAATTCTCAAATAAAACACAGGACCAACGTGATGGTTAGTGAGTTTGAAGCAATGGGTGCCTGGAAAAGAAAGTGGGTAAAACTAAATTAGCCGTATACGTCCAGCGACGGCTGTCAGAGAAAAATGGATAAGACAAGATATATTTAGTTATTTACAGTTAATTGGTCTCATCCCATTTTAGTCAGAAGATGTCACGTGCGCTGGCTTTAACACGCTAATATCCTAACATCCCAACATCCCAACATCTCAGTGGGACTGAAGCAGCTGTTGAGCCTTTTGTTTTTTGTAGCCACCATGTCTGGACTGACCATCACTGGCCTCCGTCCCACTGTTTCCCTGCTGTTGTAGCTTTTTCTTTAAAACCTGCCTGTCTCTTTTTCCAACTCCCTCCACAGCTTGGCCTCTCAGTCCAACTTGCTCTTTGGCAGGGAGGAGGGCCTCTGCTGGTACTGTACTCTTTATGTTTGAGTCACACAGCTACAGCGCACTGCTTTCCCAAAATATCTGCTGCACGAAGGAGCCTCAGCTCATGTTCAATACTTTGAACTGTAAAGCTGCTACTACATAGACACGATATATTCACTCTGAAAAAACACACTGTGATTAAACATGTTATGATTCCTGCGGGCCAACATTGCCACAATTAATAGTAGGTTATGGTAGAGCAAATTAAAGCTAGATTAAAAAGAAATTAACTGAAACACAGGACATGGCATGTTTAGAGGACTGAATGACGGAGCACACATTAACTAAAGCTTTAACTTTGAAACTTTTTACACCCAGCACCCCTTTGTCTGCCCAAATTAATCTAATTTGTAATCAGTGGAACCTGCCAGTGAATAGGTACTAAAACAGAGTTTGATAAATGGTTAATTACACCTGTTTAAATGAGTCAGTACTTAGCAGTTACTATGTGAATATAAAATATGAGTAATCTACATGACTGATGTCCTATCTAAGGTGTTAAATGTGGCTCTCTAGTCTAATGTATTCAGTTTAGAGGAGTATTCAAGGAAATGCGATGCATTGAACCAGGACGCGAAGGGAAAGAGTATGTAGCATTAGTGGAATTAAGTGAGTATTTCAAAGACTTGATACAATAATTTTATCAGTTTCGATGCAGCAGAGACAGTCTCTGGTCCTGCGTAGGCCGAGATGCAACCTTTGTGACAACCGTTTTAACTGGATGAGTGATACTCTCCAACCTTTATCATGTGGAGCGTTCATTAAAATGTCCAGTGACACAAACTCAATTTGACTAGATTAGTCTTGACAATCAGTGTTTACAGATATTTATCATTTTAATTTAAATGTTAATTACAGTAATTTTAGAGTTTGTTGGTCCTCACAAAAGCAGGGCATTTTGGGAAACACGGCTGTATCTCACCACACCACACTGTAACCAACTGTCTGCTTCTGGCTGTGCTTGCTGTGTTGTTAGTGCCCGGGGGTAGCAGGCCGCTCTCGCCTTCATCACTGTCACCGGCCCGCTGACTCAGCCGTTTTCTCTCGCCATAGCAATGGCACCCCCGTTACACTGCCATCCATCTACCTGTGCTGGCCCGAGCCACGACGAGCAGGTTTGATGAAGTGGGTACAGCGGGAGGCGGAGTGGGACTCGCAGTCACCGAGAGATTTGTGTGTGTGAGAGGGAGATAGTATAGAAGGGAGGGGGCATTTGTATGTAAGACAGCAAGAGAGCATGAGTTTAAGTATATGTGTGTCACTGAGTGAGAAAGATAGTGAGCACATTTCAGAGCTGCAGACCTAGATGGCCTGGAGGAGTGCTATCTTAAATTCCCCTCTCAGTCTGCCAGTAATTGAGGGAATATTAGAGATACAGTGCTGCAGATGGCTCATGATATGACATATTAGAACACACCCGCGGGGCGAAATGCAGTTAATTGGGAACTTCAAATTCAGATCGGCCGTGTCAAGCTGGAGGAGAGGGAGGGAGAGAACGAGTACAATCAGAAAAAATCCTGTCGACGGCGTCAAAAGAGCGAGCCACAGTGCAGCGTCAACAGCCAGTGTCAGCTTCTGTGACAGGTTCGACTCAGCCTCCAGCCACTGGAGGAGGTGGAGGAAGGGGTGAAGACTGAGTGTGAGGGTGGTGGGGTTGATCAAAGGCTGGTGGCAGGTTGAAGCACAGACGGTGACACAGACGTAAGCTTTTTGGCACAGGATTTTTGTCCCAAGCACTGAAATCTTAGACCAAAAGCACCTGGTCTGAAACTCTTCTAACAGGTTACCGACGCCTGATGAGGAGAGACTGATTGGAAATGTATACAAGAGACAAAGGGACAAAGTTTGGTTATTTGACTCCATTAACATGAAGGGTTCTCTTTAGAAGTAGGACTACAGCACTAGAACCCTTTCAAAGTCTAGACACTAGTCTGGGTTGAGTAAGTCTGTGTTCAGATGCATATCAGCACTGCAAAAACCAATAAAACTAAAAATAACACAGGATCATTCATTTCTGCGATGTCACAACATTAACACAGTGACTGTCAACAACTCAAAAAAAAAAAAGGAGAACAACCCAGTGCCAGATACGTCAAATCTTCAATTATAGCTGTGAAGGCAGGATCTAATGTTTTTTGCAGTGATAACTTTCCACTGTTGTGAAATTTCCTTTTTCACATTGTTTTGCCATCTGATAGATCTTAAGTTGTTAATGAGCTTTGATCACTCAAACGTTTCCTGGACTATACATCATCATCATCTCGGTGTAGAAAGTTACTCACACCATTGCAGCCCCTTGAGATGTTTGAAAGTGGTTTAGTAAGAACACATACTGTCAGCAGCTGGAACATGGACCCTCTCCCTTCAGTCTGAAAGACAAATCACAAACATATGTAAAGAGCAATGGGTTTATGCAATACAGAAGCATTTTCGTTTGTTTTTTTTTTAATTTCTAAGCCAAGAAGAAGAACTATAAAGTGCTCTAGGAAGAGCTGCTTCAGTTACATGGGGTATAAGTGCAAGTTTTGTTGTGTTTTTTAAGGTTCTAAGTGAAGAGAAAGATGTAAGTGAAAAGATGTAAGTGTTTTCAGCAAGTTTTTAAAAATTGAGAGTGAGGCAGCGGAGCAGAGGTGGGTAGATCATTCCACTATCATGAAACCACTGAGCTGAAAAGTTTTGCCTGAAATATTTTGAGGTGAGGGGAGCACAAGACGTTGTTCACTTGCAGAACACAGTGGGCGGAAGGGATTGTAGACCAGGATGAGGGAGTAGTCCAGACGAGATGGGACCAGAGCCTGCACAATGATTTGTGTTGTATAATCTGAAAGGTAGAGTCTGATCTTTGTGATGCTGAAAAGGGCAGATCTGCATGATGTGGAGACAGAGGAGATGTGGTCGGTAAAGCTCAGTTGATCTTCATTGATCACCCCCAGGTTCCTGGCAGACGTAGTCTGGGGATGGATCCTTGTATCCATGTGTTGTACCGAATCCTGGAAAGACGAGAACTTATGTCTCAGAGAGGTTGAACTGAAGATACCTCTCTTAATTCAATTCAATTAAATTTTATTTGTATAGCGCCAATTTACAACAGAAGTTATCTCAAGGCACTTTACAGTGTTTAAGGTTTAAGACCTTACAGAAAATATTTATACAAAAAACTATAGAGAAAACCCAACAATCCTATTTGAGCAGCTTTAGGCAACAGTGGAGAGGAAAAACTCCCTTTAGAGGAAGAAACCTCCAGCAGAACCAGGCTCATAGTGGGCGGCCATCTGCCTCGACCGGTTGGGGTGAGTGGAAAGAGAAGAGAGAAAAGAACAGCAGGCAATAAAGACAACAACAAGCAGCAAGAACATTGGGCAGATGAACTGGATTCTGGAGATGAACAGCTCCAGGCCGAGGATACCTGCAGAAAAGTACAGGGAGAGGGAGACAGAGAGGAGGAAACACAACTAAAAGAGAGAGAAGACACAAAGTTAATGATGTGCAATGGTGGCATTTGAATGGAGAGAGGAGAGGAGCTCAGTTTATCAGTAGAGGTCCCCCAGCAGACAAACCTATATCAGCATAACTAAGAGATGGTTCAGAGTCACCCGATCCATCTCTAACTATAAGCTTTATAAAAAAAGGAAAGTTTGAAGTCTAGTCTTAAATGTAGAGAAGGGTGTCTGCCTCCAGAACCTGAACTGGGAGCTGGTTCCACAGGAGAGGGGCTTGATAGCTAAAGGCTCTGCCTCCCATTCTACATTTGGAAACTCTAGGAACCACAAGTAAACCGGCAGTCTGAGAACGGAGAGTTCTGCTTGGATGATAAGGAACTATGAGGTCTTTAAGATAAGATGGAGCCTGATTATTAAGGGATTTATAAGTTAGGAGAAGAATTTTAAATTCAATTCTGGATTTAACAGGGAGCCAATGGAGAGAAGCTAACGTAGGAGAAATATGATCTCTCTTACTAATTCCAGTCAGAACTCTGGCTGCAGCATTTTGGATTAACTGGAGGCTTTTTAATGAGTTATTGGGACAAACTATTAATAAGGAATTACAATAGTCCAGTCTGGAAGTAACAAATGCATGGACTAGTTTTTCAGCATCACTTAATTTTAGCAATGTTTCTTAGGTGAAAAAAGGCAGTTCTAGAGATTTCTTTGATTTATGATGTATGTATCTTAACTTGCAGGCATGCAGAGACGATAGTGAGACGGTGGAGTCATCTGGTGGAAAGGACAGGAAGAGCTGTGTCGTCAGCATAGCAAGATATGAAAAGCAATGTGTATAGTATAGATGGTAAAGAGTAGAGGACAGAGAACTGAGCCCTGCGTCACACCAGTGAAGAGGAAGTGAGAGTTACAAACCTGCACCAGCCAAGATAACTTTTGCAGCGGGCAGGGATTCCACGACCTTCAGGAGTGTAGTTTCTGTAGAGTTACAACTCTAGAAGCTGGACTGGTTGAAATCTAGAAGGTCATTTGTAGAAAGGAAGTCAGTCAGTTTATTAAAGACTGCTCGTTTAAGGGTTTCGGCCAGGAGTATAATAATACTAATACTAAGAAGACAGCTTTTTCTCAGACTGTCTTGGTTTAAGCTGAATATAAGTCCCATATCTTTAGTGTTCATTTATAATCACATTAAAACTCAGGTGGCACCAAATATTAATATTAATCTGTTTATATTAATATTTGCCCGAAACAATTATTCCAAAAAATATATAAATAAATAAATAAAATTAAATAAATTCCAAAACATAAGTTGACTATACAGCACTGTAAGTACAAGGAGTGGGCAGATGTTGATGTGTTAAGCCAGTAGTTTGTCATGTGTGATGTGAATTTTAGACAGTGATGTTTGGCCTGCATGGCTTATGGACTGTGCTTCTATATGTTCTAATGTAGTCCTGCTTGTGTCGTGTGTCTTTTAGTCCACCCGAGCCTACATTTGCCTGGTTTATAACATCACTTGGGTTTTTTGGGTCTTTTGAAAATAGTGAAATTATGCATATGGTGGTGCATTCATTTGATTTGGCAGTGTTGGCTGAACTCTTTGTTTCATTCCTGCAAACTGTTGTTTAATAAAGGTCTGCTTCCATTTAATGTTTTAAATACAGGTAATTCTGTAGGTAGGTTATTCTGTACTTGGAAACGTAGGCAGTCTAACGTTTCCTTCTGTCTTTCTGCTCTTTTTCTCTTTCTGCTTGTCTCCAGGCCGGTGGGACACATACCTCAGACCGCTGCACTGACAGTCAACACAAACCCCAACGTCAACATCAAGTCTGAACCGGTCTCTCCAAACCGTGACCGCAGCACTCCCAGCTCCACTGTTGGCGGAGGTGGAACTGGAGGGGTCCAGGGTCAAGTGCAGGGACAAGGTCTGGTGTCGGTCGCCTATCCTGGAACCCTGCGGCTGGAGGTGGGAGGTCAAGGTCGCTCTCCAGTTGACAGCCTCAGCAGCAATGGCAGCTCATACGACGGCAGCGATCGGGATGACGGCCAGGGTCGAAGCGGGGGCTCGGACTTCCACCACCAGGCTGGTGCCGCCGCCCAACAGCCCACCATGGTCCTCCTGCGACCCTCTTCGGCCGAGCCTCAGGAGCAGGACGGGACCAACGTCAAGAGAATGAGACTGGACACCTGGGTGACATAAAGAGACGACAGAGAGGAATGGATGGACTGATGGAGATGTGTACATGCCCCCACCAGACCCAACACCCCCAGTCTCCACCCCCATGCATACATACACAGATTAGTGCTGCCATCAACCCAGTAACCTGCTGTCCGTACAGGGAATGCTGACCTCACACATGTACACACACAAAACAAGCATGCTAACACATTCATGGCACGCGCACTTGTATGGCGATGTGCATAAATATTTGAACTCTAATGTTCTTTAACTGTCACACACACGAACCAGTGGGTTGAGCAACCAAACCAGGGATTATTTGTCAAAAGTCATAATGTTGGACTTTCAGCTGCATTGAATAGAAGTCGTTGAGTTTTTAACGAGGACACGGTGGCAGGTTAAAAAAAGCCTAAATTTAGCCACTTGAACTTTTTCATCTGACATGTTGACATTCACTGGCAGAGCTGACAAACAAACCTTGGTTTCCCAGCATCCCTTGCATTCGTTTAGCATCTGGTGGTATTCTCCCACCCTCATGTCTGTACTGTCTGGTTATCCACAGTAGGTTTTGCTGCATTGACTCAGCACCAACACACGAGTCCACATCTTTGTACACATCGGCCCGTTCACCGATCTATCACTCTAGCTCCAAATTTGTGTTTTTACTAAGAGCACGGGTCGTTTAGCTCTTTTTAAAGCGTGGAGTTTTGTCCTTCTGTCTTGACTGTTGATCTTTAGAGTTTGGATTTGTTTCAGGTTTGAATATGAAGACACTAACTAGAAGAACTCTCTTCCCTCCCAAACCGAGCCTGCAGCCACATCGACAAGCCGGCACGTTGGCCCTGTACAAGACTGACGACCCCTCGGTCTTTAATCAATCTGAACCATGCACACTAGCTGCAAAACGAGGAACATGACTTGTTGCCGAGGTAAAAGACTTTTTCTTTGAATCAGGGACGAGCTGCAACAGCTCAGTGACACATGACGCAGATACTCCTGAGTTTCACCCACATTGTGTCAAATAGAGATGCTGAAAAGGTGTGTGTGTGTGTTTGGTGTGTGTGTGTGTGTGTGTATACGGGTTTGTTACTTCAACTGTTTGTTTGTTTTGTTTTTTTTTAAGTGATTTGGGCAAATGTTCATTCTGAATTTCATCCTTGAACACCTGCAATGCACAGCTGAAATTATTTTTGTGAAGCGATTTGTGTTTTGAATAGATGTTCAAAGGGGAGAATCGTGAGGTACCATGTATATAAGCAATCTGTAACCTTTGTGGCTTTCGTGTGGCAGGGATAAGGTGTTTTGAAGGTTAAAATATAGTTCATTTACACGTATATATTTAAACAACTTCAGGCGGCAGCAAGGGCAGCTCTGCATCTGGGGCAGCAGACTTCAACAGACGACAGGGATTGTGTATATATAAACAATATATTCGGCAGGATATCCCTTAATGAAAGAGGAAAACAGCAAACACGTTGATTCTCAGTGGATCTGTCTCTTTTTTATTATTATTTATGCGTGTATATAAAGTGTAATATGTTGACAAGCCAAGAGAGGGTGCTGTAGAGGCAGCGTGGTGACTTGGACTGTTTAGAGTGAGCAGCAGTTAGGACTCTGTCACTGATGGAGCGCACTTTACCTGAGCCCCCCCCAACACACACACACACACACACACACACACACACACACACACACACACACACACACACACACACACACTGTACAGACTGATAAACCCGGCCGCCCATAAGACTTCAGTTTAAAATCTAATCAGCAAGCAAAGGCAGAAATTGCACTTTTTATTTAATACTTTCTGTCCTGTTTTGTATTTTAAATAATTTATTGCAGTTCAGCAGTTACGAAATCAGAGCTGCTGTTACTGTTACCGTTGGGCCTCTTTAAATGTTTCTTAGCAAACTGCCTCCTTGAAATGAATTTATTATAACTGATCTCAAAAATAACTAAACAAATGAGTTAAAATAGTCAAATAGGACTGAAAACTGTTTTTTAAAGTGGGTTTTCAAATGTATTCAAAACCTGATTCAATAATTCACCATTTTAAGAGAATACTGTTTTTCATGCTGAGTGTATTTAGTCAATCGTTGACTATTCATCTTTCTTTTAAACACGTAAATTCACAAAATTTACAAAATGTGGTTGTTTTATCTTCAACAACCAGCAGCAGCTGCTGTAAAACTAAATTTACTTTAGAGCTGTAGAACATAGTCCTATTAGGATCTAAATTAGACTTTAGCGGCTTCTCTACTTGGATGATTTTTCCCCACATATAATGAGTATTTATTCTATTATTTTTGGCATATCAAAGTTCTTGCGAGTGTTTGCAGCTTTAGTACAAATGTGATATACATATCAGTCAGGAAGTACGACTAAGTGAGTCCAGGATGTCCCTTTTTGTTTTAGAGGTTTTCCTCCTATTATAAGCCACGTTTTGAAACTTAAAGAATTGTCCCTTCGCTTGACTATGAAGGTAAAAGAAATGTGATTGAAGTTGATTTGGGGTTTGGTGGGTAGATTTTTAAAACCAATAGTGGTCAAGAGTTCAGATCCGTGTTTTTGTTTTTCCTAAAAGCACTCGGAGGCTGCATCCATGCCCTTTGCTAAAAAGCTTTGGAGGCTGATTTTGGGTGTCGTTTGTTGCTAAGCTGGATTTTTCAGAACAAGTCTTGATCTTTTAATGACTACCTCCCAAATCCAACGCAGACTTGTCGACTTTGGGTTTTACCACATCCAGCCACCCCATCCTCCTCATGGGCAGGCCCTCCTCACTTCCCTCTCACCCCTGTCACTCATTCATTTTCCTCTCTGGAAGCTTAATCTGAAAAACACACACACAGAAACATACACACTTCATTACACACGCCGTTTGTGTTTACTCCGTCCAGACAGCGGGTGTCAGCGCCGAAATGACAACAAGTCATTCTTAACTCTCAGCCTCATCACACACTACTTCCATCATCCTCTCCTCACTTCATCTCTGATTTCTCATTTTCTTTCTCTCCGTCTGTCACTCATCCTCTGACAAGTCTGAGCGTCCATATTGCTTTTCTCCACCCCCCCCCCCCCACCTCCACCCGCCACGTTGGCTGTTAAGACTGTTGTGCCCTGAGCTTTGAACAAAAAAAACACAAGACGAAAAAAAAACAGGCCACTAGTCCAGAGGTTTGTCCAAAATAAAACAGAGGGACTGACGTGAGGTTTATTTGTCAGTGGGCGACGGGGACAACACTAGGGGTCGCTGTAAACACAAACCAGACAGACAATCGTGCTGAGAACCCCCCCTGCCCCCTGGAAAAAACGATATTTGCTCCTGTATAATGATGTTTAGAAGTCTCACTCACTTTCCAGTGTTAATTTGTGCTGGTGACAGTCTGTTTTAATTGTTCTGACAAGTGATATTATTATTATTATTATTATTATTATTATTATTATTATCATTACCACAGCTTTCACTGATGCTGCTGTCATGATGATAGAAATCTGCGTTTCTTTGTGTAGGTTAGGTATCTTGTTTTATTTGGATTTTGACTTTATTTTATTATATTATATAAAAATACTCTATAAATATATTTTTTTGTTTTCTCTTTATTTGGGATTTGTTTTCTTTTTTCTTCAAAAAGGGTGTTACTAATGTTGCACGATTTTTATGACACGAAAACAACACAACACAAGCGTAGTGATATTAGTACACGTGTGGACGAGTCGACTGCGACAAACTGCTTCAATGCTGCAACTTTGAGTCCAATGTACAAACCTGCGAGTCCACACATGGTAACATGAAGAGGGGGTGACACGTCTAACTTATCTCTGACCAGACACAATGATGTCAATGCATGGGCGTTTCAAGAGACGAGCGAATCATGTTATAGGAACTACAGTGTAATATTGACACAAATATACATCACACAGAAATACATTTAAGAAAAAAATGAAATTGAAGAAAAACGTTTAAAATAAATTATAGCTAATATATTGTGTTCGGCTAGTCTGCTTTTTGTTGTAAAGAAATTTTTTGTTGTTTTTGGAGAATGATATACAATTTGTGTATATTTTCATAAATAAAGTATGCACTGATATGTTATTACAAATTCTATACTGCTTTTACAAAAAAAGTGTTTGTTATTGTACCAAAGTATCCATTGGTCCCCTCTTACCCTGCCCCCCTTTTTGCGTATGTTTTACCGTATTTTATATATTAAATAGACAAGTTGACCTACACAACCGTTTGCGTTTGTCTCATTGTTAGTTTTTTTTTTCTATCCTGCTGCTTGATGTGATCGTATTATCATGTTGTGACCACTAGATGGTGTCGCAGGACACAGGCTGCAGCTCATGGAGTCTCACATTAACAATATCTGCAGCTTTTCCATCACAACATGTTGTTTTCTAGTAGATACGTGAATGTTGTTTTATCTGGTGGCTTTCAAAGCTTTTACCAAAGAAGGTGAAAGAATTTGTCCACGACCATCGCTTCATCGTATAAATGTTCAATTTTACTTCTTGTTGGTCGATTTTCTATTTGACGTCTAATTACGTTTTTTATTTTCTTTCCCTCATTAAAATAAGTGCAGATGCAGTCTTGTCCACTTTGTTTTATGATTTGTAGCTTTTTGAAACTTCTGGTTTAAACTGAATTTGTATTTTTTTATTTAAATTTTGAAAAACCTACATTATTGTACAACAATAACCATTAATAAGCGTTAAAGTGTAATAAGGCGATTAATAAATGGAATGATTCAGAACATTAGCATGTGTCGTTTAGCTGGTGCTCGTTCACTGAGACACTTTAAGTGCAGATCAGTGAAATGTGACACTTCACTGATGCTCTGTTATTTCTCCTTTGTTCCGCACAGGAGGTCAGAGGTCAGATGAACAGATGAAGCTCTAATGGTGGACTAAATGTGATTATGTTCATATTGTGAGGCCTCTGATCTGATTCTGAGATATAAAGTTCACTTGCTGTGACTCTGGAGGACTTCAGTATTTGCAGCAGCTTGTGGTTGAATTGACAGAGCAGAAAAATAAAATATTACCATTAGTAAGTTCAGGAGGTGAAAGGCACCACGTTTAGGGAGAAAGGATGTTGCACCATTGATGGTATAAACACAACATAAAATACGTAGATGCAGACTAAAGTCACGATTTCTGCAATATTTCAAAACGCTCATTTTAATACATTTAAATATCGTAACTTCTGTTCCAGTGTAACACGGAAATGACAAGAAAACAATTCTCATAGTCTTATTATCTCAACATAAGTATTTATTCCATCAACTCGACACACGGTGCCAAAAGTCCAAATCGAAGTAGAATTGTTTTATGATCAGTGGTAAACGCAGCTTTGCAGTTTGTGTCAGCTCAGAATAAATTTAGTGATCACAGGAAAAAACAGCGGCAACTTTGATCCGAAAAATAATGAAATAAACACAGCTCAGTCTCCTCAAACGCGCCAGTTTGTCTGTTTTCTATATTTATAGTCTAAACACGTTCAACCAATGAGAGAGCAGGCACAAAGTAAACACATGTAACTAAGAACATTTACTCAAGTACAGCGTGGAGATACTTCACTTTATACTCGAGTATTTAAAGAAAACCGGCTCACGAACAAAGTCAAATATCTGGTATTTAAACACCCAGAAACATTTCAGGAGTTGTTAGAGACAAACCAGAGCTGAAACTACAATACTAATGTTAGATTTAATAGGCTGAGTGTGTAAATGTGTATATTTCTATATTTTAGTGTTGCAAATGTTAAACCAACAAGTATTTGAATACTTCCTCCACGGCCTGGCTTATGCAACAAAGAGCGTTTGATAATATGAAATTAGAGGAACAACAGGAAAGTTCATTTTTAATGTACTAACTATTTTTGTGCATTTTGTTTTGGTTCCGCTTCCAAAGAAAATTTTGAGCTATGTTTATCTTGAGATAAGACATTTAAGGAAATAAATCGGTATCAAAGAAGAGACTTCCAGTTATCTGTCAGCTGGCACTGCCTGCTGGTTTGTTCACTGCAGCTGTCGGCTCATGTCTCAGACAGACGCACGGTCCTGATTCAACAAGCCACTAATAATAACCACACGCACTTTAGGGCTCAGCCACATGTCCAAGTGGACGGTCCGGGCATTGTCCATCAAAGAGTCACAGCATTTCCTGCCACTGATGGACAAAGGTGATCTAAGGATCATGTCTGTAGTCTTTTTTTAAAAATGTGGTATAGCTGTCGTTGTGAACACAGCTGACATTAAAATTTGTTTTCGGGTTTTTACAGTTATTGCAAATTTGGTTTGTGGTTGTTGAGACAGACAGAAGTGACAGACTGGCTGTGACTCACCAGCTTCCTCTTTGTTGTCCTCTGTTGCGTGTGTTAGGGTGTAGCCTGTCTGCCTGCAAACATCTAACTTCATTTCCTCCCTCTGATTAGATTATTGTGTGGGCATCTGGTGGTAGATACAGACCTAAACACAAAACAATACAGGAACTAACGCTCGCCACAGCCTACATCAAGTTTGTCATGTTGATATCAGCGGGTCATTTTCATACAAGCAAATCGTGCTGTGATGGTTTGTCTTGCCCTAAAGTTAATATTTGTTTCAAGCAACCAAATCATAAACATGATGTTTATGACGTTCATGTCCTCGTCCTTAAATTAGTCTTACTGTGATGATCCTCTAAAAATCATGAAAGAGAAACTCCACACTGAATGTGAGATTCAGCACTTTATAGAAATAATCTAAATTCACTTACTTATTTTGGCATCTTCTAAATTAAAAAATAAACTGATGCCTTATTTATCGCCCTAAACTTGACATGCAGCCACTGTAGGGACAGCCCCCCCACTGTCCTACAGGGAACAAAAGGCCAAATGACTCTGAACATCTCAGTCTTCAGTATTATAACTGATGACTGAACTAAAACAGCCGTGTGTGTCACAAGCTTGGCTCATTGTTCTTCTAAAGGATTAAAGTTTTATTTTGCAGTCACGGGTCGTTGATGCTGGATCACTGAACCAACCTGCAGCTGTCGTTATTGCACACTGCAGTGCAACGTCTTCTCTATTTTAACACAGGGTGGGGTCTGATGACTCTCATAGTTTTATACCAGCTGTTCTGGTCTCAGAGCACGAGGTGCAAAATGTTGGAGTGCAAAGCACAAAGGGACAGAAAGAGCGAGCCGACATTCCACCGTTTCCTTTGTGGTGAATTATTTCCCTTCATCTTGCAGGAAACCCACCATCTTCAGTCTGAACTATCGTAACTATCGTTATTTAGAGTCGCACCACAAACTGTGAACTAAAGGAGGTGCATCTGTATCTGACAACAGGAAATACAGAAATACAGACACACAGGGTTTAACCACGACATGTTAACCAGTGGTTTGTCTCGACTTCAATACCGTCGTGTCTTGTCTGATGTAAAAAGGGATCTGAAGAGAGTCAGCTCCTCCTCAGACCCATCTGCAGCTCCTTCATCAGTCACACTAATTACATCAGGAGAAAATCAATGGAGGCAGGATGTCAGATGGATGCACACACACACACACACACACACACACACACACACACACACACACACACACACACACACACACACACACACACACACACACAGAGAGAGCTAACCTCCTCCTACCATCATTTATCAACAGTCGTCCCTACTCATTGTGTGTTTTGGCTCCTTTTTTGACTTTAATTGGATTCATTGCAGTGAGATGTAGTTTAAATACAATTGAAACTACGTTTTTAATTAAAAGAAGTAGATGGAGACAAATAAATAGTTTGAAATGTCGTCTTAACTTTCTGATAAGTCGCCTCAGACACAAGACTCAGTTACTAGATTATACCAAGTTCTCGGGTAACCAGGGAGCTTGTTAGTGGAATCTTGGCATGTGCTAAACACGTGTTGTTGAACCTCATTAATGGGATTTCACTGCTGAAGATGCCAGGAAATAAAATGCTTCATACCTCCATCAATAGATACCAAACCTCCAGGAGTGGTGACTGTTTGCTAATTTGTGCCAACAGTCCTAAATTGTTCTGGCTACATCCTCTGGTGCTCAGAGGAGCCACATTAGTTATAGTTACACAGTTCTTCCTAACAACTGCCTTTGGTGACATCTTTTTGTTGAACACAGGTCAAGTGCTAATAAAGCTTGTAGGCTACCCAAAAAAAAAAAAAAAGCTGTTTTATTGATCCTCAAATCTGGAGGAATTAATGAAGTTCTTCTCACTGCTCTGTTGGGAGAGTAGGAACGTGCCAGACAGCTGCTGTAATACCGTTCTCACACTCCAGCCCCCAGTGAACACGGCCGTTTCCTTTCCACTGAATCTTTCAGTGAGGAGCTGAGGACAGGACGGAGGCGAGCACCCACTGAAATAGTCATCATTGTTCAGTAAATGTCTAATGAATGACGAGGCGGTGGAGAAAGAGAGTGGGGGGTAGGACGACGAGGAGATGAGGTCACACATTGTTTCCTCTTTCAGACTCTTTCCTCGGCCGCCTCGTGGGATGACTGTTTGCTTGTGGAGGGCCCACACTCTGCTTTGTTAGCTTCCCTGCTTCAAGGTCAGTGAAGCTGGGGTGTTGCCAGGTCCCGGCACACAGCAGCACAGCTCCACAGCCTCCCTCCATGAAAACCCCAAAGGAAACAGAGATGGATGTTGCTAGAAAGCAGCACACAGCTGCTTCTTGACCTTGTCTTAAGGATTCAACTTTATTCTGAGCTAAAGAAACATATTCGTGGTTTAGAATGACCTGAGTAATCAGTGCTACAGTTCCTTCGTTTAAATAATGGACGTGAGATTCATGAGAAAGAACTGCTCAGTTTAACCCCCCCCCCCCCCCCCCCCCAAATACAAGTTTAATAATAGTTTGACTGCATGCATGATCTTTCACTGTTTTGCATGTTGAGCCGACCTTCAACTGTCTTTCGATGATTTAAACACGATGTTTTACCTAAAATTCACAATTCGTAATTTGTAGTGTTGCCCGTTGCATTTGTAGACAGGACCTGTTGATGAAATCATATCTTTGTTCTAAAGCAATAAAATGTCATTAAAGGAGTAAAACTATAAGAGTGGATGGATTCAGATCCTCACTTAAAAAAAAACAAAAAGCCCCCTAATAATACTACTAATAATACTAATACTAATATCAGTCCAGCTAACAGTAGGTTCTGTCAAACAAAATCAGTGTTCAAATAATAAAAGACACAAAGCTCATCATATACTCTACTGTTTATTTTGGACTGAGCAAAAACTTTACAGAGGGAAACAAAAAATTAAACCAATTCACTTCTTAAAGACAAATGAAATACAAAGACGTTTTCTTACCAAATGATGTGATCTTGAATCTTGAATATAAACCTTTTCTTCAATCATTCATGCAAAGATGAGTTGACTGTTGTTCGGTACCTTGCTAGCAGAAATTATAGCCTGTTATAGTCTGTTTGATACTAATTAAAAAAAAGCTCTGGGAGGAGTCCTACTCTCTGGGATGCACTGATTTTAATCAATAAATCAATAATCAATCAATAAATGCTTTAAACACTGACTTTCAGAAGACCTTCCTTGTTTTTGTTTCTTGTTCATGCTGTTCCCTCATGCAGGAACACTCAACATCATTTGGTAACATGCATATTTAAAGACTGAGAGGATTGAACAGATGGGAAGAAGAGAAAACTGTTAGTAAAATATGTGTTTGGAAGGTGAGAATCTGTATGAATAGAAATGGCACGTTGGCTGTTTGGATCACTAAGGTACAGCCCAAGGCACAACTTTGGTTTCCATAGTAAAAACACTAAGAAAAACACCATTACACACAGAAAACGTTATTTCCCTAAACTAGGACGTAGGCATAAAGCTAGCTTAACTCAAACGTGTCCCTAGTTTTCAGACCGTTTCTTCCCCAGATGACCAAGATTCCCCCTCAACTTCAGACTCCTCAGAATGGACCAACTCTCCCTCAACATTTCTACTGAGCACCTGCTTCACCACCGACTCCATCTGTCCCTGCTCTTCCTCAGGCTCCAGGTCTTTACTTGACTCCGTATCAACCCTGGAGTTCCCATTAACCGCATTTGTGTTTTCCAAGGTCCCCCAAACTAGACTGTCACCAAACCCTGTGTTCTGATTGGTTTGTTCAGCTACTTCATTAAAGGCATCATCAGGTTGATAAGTGGCACCAGTCTCTACTGAAGACACCCAGAAGTCATTCTTTATGCCGGAGCTGAAAACATCATGAAGACTGTTGTCTTTGCCACTTTTGTCCAATAGATCTGTTGAGTCCTTCTCCACAAAGATTTCTTTTTCCTCAGGTACACTGTCTGGGGAAACCTCATGCGATTCCTCTTGATGGATCATAATACCCTCCACAGAGCCTTTCTCTTCTTCTTTCTCATCATGGTGGTAACTTTCATCTGAATGAGGCACATTATCACATATCTGACCATATTCAGTCTCATCTCTCATTTCCAAGTCCTCACATGGGTCCTCCAAGACTTCCCATTCAACTGCTTCTGCAGCATCGTGAAGAGAATGACAATCTGCAACCTCCTCAACCAGATGTTCTTGGGGTTTGTTGGACACATCTACAGGTACAACTTCATTCAGTTCCATGGGGGTAGCCACCTCTTGCACAGAGTTTGGATCCTCTGAGTTGCTGATTTCTTCTACATCAGGCTTTGTCATGACATCATTAAAGCCATTATCAACTTCATCAGCATGCGTCACCATGGACACATTGTGCTCATCATCCATCTCTCTTTTCTCTGCATCTGTAGCTTTTTGTTCTTCATGCTGGATCTCATCATCAACCAGAGTTTCTGTTTGTGTCACTGATGAATTGTTGAAATATAAGTTATCACGTTGATGATCTTTTATTGCAGTGGAAGATGGAGGTTGATAGTTTTCTCTCTGTGGAGGCTCTTCACAAAGAAACGCTGCTTCTGTTTCTGTTTGTCCAGCCTCTTCTTGGTCTGACACCTCAACAGATGGGTCCTGCAGATGTGATATCTCCTCACTCTTTCTGTCCTGCTGCTGTGCAAAATGAGCACTGTAGCTGTCCGTGCACAGATTTTCTAATTCCTGTTCCACAAGTCTGTCTGTGTCCAACTCCTCATCAAAGTCTGCATTTACCATGAGTTTGGAAGGTTCTTCAGTTTCTTCGTCTGAATGTTCATCATCCACTTTCATCATCAGTTCTTCTTCTTTTTCTATGTCTTTCCCTGATTCAGCACATTCACTTGTAGTCAGGCTGTGACCAACATCCCTGTCCTCCGTATGAGTATATCCCAGATCATATTCCTCATCCAATGCTTCCCCTTCAGCCTCTTCACACAGATCTTCCATAGTTCCAAATCTTTTTGACTTTCCCTCGCTCCAAGTTCCCGTCTCTCCGAACTTCTTTTCCTGTTCAGCTTCACTGGACTCACTCTCCTCCATGTGTGATGCGGTGGCGTCAGTCTCGTCACTTTTGTACTGAATGAGTGGACGGGTGTCGGCAAGAGTGTTTTCCTGAGCGTAGCTGTCGCTCTCCACCTCGGTCTTCCATGACACAGAGACATTTTGAGAGTCCTCTTCTTCGTCATCTTCTTTGTCAGAAAGCAGAACATTCTCTTGTTCTAACATCACACGCTGTACTTCATCATCTTCTTGTGTGTCCATTGCTGCAGACGCCACAATATTTTCCTGCACATCTGTAGCATAATCCAGACTAACTTCTCTCTTTTCATTCACTGGATCGATTGCCGATATGTCTTCCTCTGGTTCTGCATGTTGTCTCTTTCCCTCATCTTTTGATTTGCCATCATCTGTCTCAACTTCAGCCTTTCTTTCTATAACACTATCCCATGTATCCATCTCTTCTCCATCAGGGTACAACTTCTCGTCAACACCTGTCTCGCTTGTTCCTACTGGGGAACTACTTATTTCTTGTCTCTCCTCAACTGTATCTCCTGTAGGGATGTTTTCATTTTGGCTAAATTCTGCAGGTTGGTTAATAACACTATCTTCTGGCTCACATTCTGATGCTGGACTACTTGTCCTGCAGACAAAGCTCGGTTCAGGCACTGCTTCAGTTTCAGACCCTGAGATCTCTTCTTGTACATCTTGTACCAATTCAGTTACAGAATCGTTCTTTACCCATGCATCAATTGGAGCATGTAACTGCTCTTGCAAATCTGTTTTCTCAGCAGGCCCCTTAAAATAAACATGCTTATCTGATTCATCTGATAAGAAACAGGGCTTTTCTGTAATTCTGACCACCTCTGGTGTAAGATTGGATGTGGTAAACAGATGGTGACTTGAGTCAGACTCAACCTGGTAACACGACTGGACAACTGGGTTTTCTTCAGGAGTTTCAACATTAACATTTTTGCAATTCTCTTCATCTTCTTTGTCCCCAGATGGTTTTATAGCAAGACCCTCCTGCTCATTGGGTGGTGACAGAGGCTCAGCATGGGTAACTTTTTCAGAAACCTCCTGTGGTCTGAAATTTTCAATAGCTCCATCCTGCAGTATTTTGGGGTAAGGGGTTTCCCATGATGTTAAATGTGATGCATGTGTGGCTTTCTTTTCACTTAAATGTATAGGTTTACTAGAATAAACTGGTTTTGCAGTTATTACTGTTTGTACTGTTTCTGTTGCACCACAGACAGATGAAAGGGAAGTTATCTTGTGGTTGGGAGAAAGATGAGTTTGGTAATGCTTTTTTCTCTCCCTTGGACTGAACACTGCATCTGTAGAGGACAAGAGCAGACATCATGAATACTTAATGACTCGTCTGGTGTCTTCTATTTAATGTATTATGCTTATATGGAGCCAACCACATTTAAATAACTTTTCCACATGAACTACATCTTATATGAACTTACTACACATCACTGACTTTTATTTTTTATCATCCCTGACAATCTTAACACGAGAGACACTGTGGAAAACCTACCTCAGCAAAGCATTATTAAAACATATGTTCTCAGAGGAGTTTGGACACTAATGGGAAGATATTGATTGTCATTTCCTGTCTCTGTTATCTAACTTACTGGAAAGGAAAGACATATGGCTCAATAATCTTTGGGGACCGTCTTTGGTGGCTTGCATTACATTACCCAAAGTGTCTAGCTCAGCCCCTTAGCCAGTTCTTCCCTGCCCCTCTCCAGTTAGATTAATACGATTTGTAATCACATTAAACGTGTCCCCCACTATGAAATGCTTTTTTTAGACTAAGTGAAATCACACTTGTACAAAGAATATGAATGTAGCAAGGAGCAAAGAAGTAACAGAGAGGATTAAAGTGACACACGTAAACACTGCAGCAGTGGATTCGCTGTCATAAACACTTTTTGCTTTTATTACCTCTGATGGAAATACTTCTTGGCCGATTTAACAAAGAGTTGCCTCCCATGAGGCTTTCACTGTCCAGCAAGGCTCTGTGGAGACAGGCAAGAGAAACAGGTAACATTCTAAAACTGCACATCTCTCAGACACAGCATGTGAATACTGTGAAGTTTAGGATTTGGATGATCCAGAACTGGGTGAACGCCAGGCACAATGCTGTGCATTGACTGATCGGTGGGGAGAAAGAGAAGGGCAACTTTTGTTACTGCTGAGCAGCATGAACAGACTGATGTCTGTTGTTATGGTAATGAGGAAAAGGCCTCGCCATTGAGGAGCCATCTGCAGCACACAAACCTCTGCAATCAATGCCTCTCACAAACACACACACACTATGAGCTGTCCATGCATCACTAATTCCATTGTTGCAGTTTGCATGTGGACCACACCAGTCTTCATTCCAACACACTTATGATTAAGTGCATATCCAAGTAACTAATTTTTCTATGTGCATTTCTTGCCATTGGATAAAATATGAAATTGTGAAAACCAAAGCATCTTTTTATAACAATACTTCTACCAATGCAGTGAGAGACACTGAAAATGTGTCCTCTAGTTATGTCCTCCCCCATCCTGCAACCCTCCCTTTAGCTGTTATTCTAAACTCCCATAGCTCATAAATCGGTAGCTTCTTACTAAAGGGTGTGGGTCAATACTTTGAGGAGAAGGGGAGAAGGTGCAAGGAGACACCTCCACAGAGCCTCATAATGGGTGGGTTATCCTCTCCAAGACAACAGAGGATGCTGTTTCAATAACATGACCTTCAGTCCAGACGGCTAAGCCTGCTGCTGACTTTATTGTCAAGCTTAAATTAATCTTCTAAATTGGAATAGGCGTTTTTGTGGCAGGTTGTTTTTCAATGATTCTTTAAGATGTACTTTAAAAATGTTAATGAATCTTTAAAATATATTTAGATTTATTGCAAGATACTGACCTAAATACATTCGAAGTTCCTACACAGGACATTAAGGTATAAATATGTTATTAAGGAGCACTTTGTGGCATGCTTCTATTCTTCTAATCACTTTTACTTGACTAATCAAGCAGTCAGTGCAAAGTACCTGTATGTTGCTACTTCCAGGCCTAGTGACATCTTCAGCTGCAATAAGCCTCGGTTCTCAAGGAGGAGGTGATCAATCTCTTGGCCTATCTCCTCTTTCTCAACCTCCAGGCCCTCCAAATGCTCCTACCAAACAGGAAGTGAAACAGGAAGTGGTTAAAAAAAGGACATGAAGCATTCACACATTGCTGTATGATGAGTCTAAATATCTGCTCTTTGTTCCACTGTTGTATTGTGCAGGTTGTAGCAGCATAATGTCTTAATTTATACTTTAGTGATCTAAAACAGGGATTTAATATTGCTTTGAAGATTTTGCCAGTTTGAAATAATATAAAAAAAAACAGTTCTAAACTTCACAATTACACAGTGTGAAATATTAATGTGATGCACTGAAGAGAGACCGTCTATTTAGACTCTGGTAAACTATGACCCAGGAGAGAAAGCATCCCTGCAGGTTCAGATGTCCAGCTCTCATGCTCACCTGGAGTTGCTGGATCTCGTGACTGTGTCTGTCTCTCTGTTGTGCTGCAGTCTTCTCCAGATGCAGCCTGATGCTCTGAGCCGAGGTGAGCTCCTTCTGCAGGGCTTGCAGCCTCATTTGGCTTTCATTCTTCTCTTTGATCACTTGGGTCAACCGGCTTCTGGCCTGGTTGAGTGACTCCTCAAGCCGAGCCAGCTGGCCCTGATAGGCCTCTGCTGCCTCCTGCCATGCTCTGGTGGCCCTCTGGGAGTACTCGTGCCCCAGCTGCAGGAGGTTTGGTGTCTGTTTTCCCCTTTGAGCGGATGCAGGTGGCACTGTAGCTCTGGAATGGGTCAATGTGGCCTCCAAATAGGCCACATCATCCTGATGGGTTTGAATTAGGATCCTCATGTCATGCTCCAGCTGATTGACCTTCTCTCTCAGCCAGATCTGTGCTCTCTCTTCCTCCTCTAACTCTTTCCTGCTTTGCTCCAGCACTGTCTTGGCTTTTAAATGGGCCTGAACCTCCTTTTGTCTCTGTAGGTCCAGTGCTTGGAGTTCCCCTGTAAGTCTGCCAACCTCCAGTTCTGTGTGGACCCTGTCCCTCCAAGCCGCATCCACCTCCAGTCTTGTTTGCTGCAGCTCTTCCTCCAGGCCCTTTCTGCGTGTCAAATCTGTATGTTTATTGTGTCGAAGAAATTGGATCTCCTTTGCAAGCAGTGAATTCTCCTCCTCCAGTAGTTTCACTCGGTTCAGATAGGTCTCCAGGCGTCGGTTCAGGCTCAGCATCTCGTGCTTCTCCTCACCCAGGTGGCTGTGGTGGAAGCTTTTGTGAACACTGTGGAGCTCCATGTCAGAGTTACAAAATAGAGAGATCTGGCAAAGTAGGGCTTCAGTTAGAGCTACACTTATTATGATTTGGCACCCAGCTGTATCGCTGTGTCCTGGCCAGAGTCACAGTGTGTGAGGCTCCTATGAGGATCCTGTAGTGTGACTGCAAGTGAGAAGCTTCCCTTTCATACAAAAGTTAATAAAGGGGCTGGACACATGGAGAGGACGGGAGGAGGGATGGTGAGGGTGGAGAATGAGGGCGGGGAAAGACCAAGAGAAAGGATGGGAGTGGGATAGAATGGGTTTAGGGAGAGAATGGTAAAGGAGAGATGAGAAATAGGGGAGGAGCCAGAGGGCTGGAAGAGATGGGAAAGGGCAGAGAGAGGCGGTGATGTAATTCCCAAAGTTAACTCTTTCACCACTTGCACTAGAGGAAAAAACCCTCTGTTAGACAGATGAGGAGGAAGATATCAGAATTTAAATGACAGTTTACTACAGCACTACATAAGAAGTATGGGGAGCTTGAGATACTGATATGACAACAATATGTAGGCTGCAGATCAAAGACAACACTTCATTAACACTACAAATGTGCTTCATATAATTCATTAAATCGGAAATGAAAATGGTGTCATGGTTTCGTCCTGGCCCCGGCTGGCCTTGGTTTTCCTCCCTCACTCTTCCTCTGGACTCCGCCCACCAGCCACTACTCTCCCTCTGCTCCCAGCAATCATCTGCACATTGGACTCACCTGTGTTCCCCTCTGGCTACAAAAGCTCTTGTCAGTCCTTTTCCCTCTGTCAGATCGTCATCATTCCCCAACCTGTTTCCAGCCTGGTTCCATGCCTGAAACCCAACCTGCCTGCTAAACTTTGCCTGCTCTCACGCCTGCTTCAGCTCATCCTGCTCAACCCTGTCTGCTTCCCTCTCCTGTATTCTCTGGACTTTACCTGTCGTTTGAACTGGACATTACCTGTTTTCCTGTGAGTGTTTTTCTGCCATTGAGCAGCGGTTTTCTTTCTCCTGGTGTTTTTGCCTGTTTTTGTAGTTTTCTCAAATAAATCCTGTTTTCCATTCATACCTGCCTCGTCCCCCTCATTGAATGTAAAATGAAAAGACTGAGTTTACATAAAAGTAGGGCGGCCTAGTAGCCAATTTGAAGATCATGACTGGCATTCAGCAAGAGACCTTTGCCTAACCTTGACTTAGAGGTAGCAACTAATGTCAGACCTGACCTATTAAACAAGAGAATTCATGTGGTAAAAGATGTGTAGTTATTTTGATCCAGACACATCTATAGAAAACGAGC
Organism: Anabas testudineus; assembly: GCF_900324465.2. Classification (NCBI taxonomy): domain Eukaryota; kingdom Metazoa; phylum Chordata; class Actinopteri; order Anabantiformes; family Anabantidae; genus Anabas; species Anabas testudineus. Next base: position 2,211,361 of record NC_046625.1, read on the forward strand.
AGTAATCTAAGTTCAACAGTTCAGCAGTAATAAGACAAACTGGTATCAAACGAGAAACACGACACCTGATGTGACGTTCGGTTTTCTTGTCTTTATTAGAACTTCAACAACAAGTGTAATTAAACTTAAGTTGGCCAAGAGGTTTTTGGTAGATTCAGCAGAATAGAGACAAGATGGCTAAATATAAAAGTGAAGATAGAAGTAAAACCAACTAATCTAATGAAGAACTGCTTTTTAATATAATTTCAAACTGTTTCACCTGCACGTCACTGCATTTAGGCCTTTAGTTAATGATTAAACCAAATAATGTGTCACTTCCTAAGGATTCTATGAACATATCAACATGAAGGCTCAAGCAGCCTGGAAACAATAATCTGTTATTGCATATATTCACAATTAAGAAAAGGAAATCCAACAGACAAATGCATCACTAATTCAAGTCTCATATTTTACAGGTCTTCACTGTAACTTCGAGTCCTCGGAGGTCCCAATAAAACCACCACCCTGACTTCTTCGTCTCCATCTAGTGGGTGTCTCACAACACTGCAATGGCCGTTCATTACCCCATTGTTCAAATCATCCTGCAGCACTGACATCTAACTTCTTTAGATATAAGAGTATGTTGCTGCACTTCTTATAGTATTTATTAGAGGGAAATATTTAGGGATAAAGAAAAACAAGGTCACCAAAATCTTAAGGACAGTTACCTGTCCTTTGTGTTTTTTGCAGCGTGGCCATTAACTGCTAAGACATTTTGCCTTAGACCAGGATTTTCTTCACATTTCCATTTAGACACTTTTATCCAAAGTGACTTAAAGTGGGCAAGAAACCTTCAGTCACTACCTCATTCTAACATGCATTCATATGTTTCTATTTATTTTCTTTTTATTTATTTAATTAAAGCATTGGAAAGAACTTAAACACAGTATATAAGAAAAATGATCTATAGATGAGGGCATCTATAAAGCCATTAGCTCTATGACGTATTAAAGTGATCTTACAATAGAAATGAATGTCAATAGTGGGAAAGTGTCACAGCTCTGGGTGATTTGGTTATTCTGATAACAGGATGTTTTATAATTATTCACTATGTCAAGTAAATATCCATGTTACAATGTTCTTGTGCAAAATAGGTAGGTGCAGGTGTTTTGCTGTATCGGGTCTAAAGTTTATATCTGTGTTTGCAAATGTAAATGACTTTCCTCTACGAAAAGCAGAAGTTAACTAAGGCGGTGAGTGATGGATGGGCTGAAAGGAACAGGGCAAACAGCCACATCTCGTAGGAGGGTGCTCTGCGATTTAACTAGTCAAACTTCTCTGTTTAGAGGACAGACAGGACTCAACAGACCAACCGTAGTGATGGCAGAGGGGGAGGTTAACTACGCTGCAGTTGTATTTAAATCTAGGAACCCCCCCCAAGCTGTAGGTAAGTGCACTTTATTTTAAACACGTCAAGGATTTCAACTGTCGTGGTACAGATGTGAATCAGACACTGCTTCTCCATGTGTGTAATCATCCTCATGTGTAAAGTCAATGGGTCGTTTTGACTTTTTCTTTAATAACAGTGTCTAGAAAATCCCTTTTTACTGTTATAGATGTCAGGAACAAGTTCTTAACGACATGTACTGTAAGTGAAATTGAGGAAGAATGTGCAGCATTGCTATGTAGAAATAGTGGTCTGGAAATTTTGAGCAGCAAATTAGATGCAGAGTAACCCATGACTTGTGTAATGATGCATTAAAAACCCCAATGTAGCAACGTTCACTACAGATAAATAGAAAGAAACCTCAAAACAGGATGTTTAATTGTTGAGTGTGTCCTACATTTATAAATTAGAATTTTTTTTTTACTGCTGCCACCAAACAGGTTTTCAACATATTCGATGTGAAATGAATTTTAATGTACATAACCGTCAACAGATGCTAAAATGACCACAACTACCTTAAACTGGTCAAGATGACGATCTACATATAGTTCCCAAGAAAAGGCAGACGTTCCCTTTTCATCTAGGGCAGCAAAACAGTGAGAGATTTCAGTCTATTAGGTTTTAACAGACAGTCTCTGTGTCCTATGTGCGTCTATATTTCAGGGTTACACACTGAACATATCGTCATTATCAGCTGTGACAAACAAACAAACGTCATTCATAAGTTGTTGTATAGTTGTATTGTAGAGACGATGATCATGTTAAAATAATAATTAACCACAAAATTGTGTTTTTCAATCTCCAAGTTAAAAAGGAAGAAGACGTTGTTTATGATGAGGTGAAGGGTCAAACTAAAACAACCCAACAGACAGCTGACACACATGGTAAGTTGAACACCAGTATCATAATAATTTAACATAAGTAATACTACAACTATAACTACTACTGTACAATTATTACTACTAACAATAACAGAAAACTAGTTACAACTAGTTAAATTCTCTGTATTTAACACTCACCTGCTGCAGAGGGAAACAAGCACAAAGAGGAAAAACTAACTGAAGCCATAAATCTGTATGTGTTGTTTAGTCTCTGCAGGATTCGTACCAGACACCAAATCGAACGACAAAGGTCACCACTGTCAGCCGTTGACCTGTTGTTTGGGGATTCTTTGTGTCATTTTGTTGTTGGGCATCATAGCAGTGTCCGTCTACTGTAAGTATAGAAACTGCACAGTGAACAAAACACAACACTGACCATTAACAACAACAGGAACCGTTTTCTTCTGTAACTAATATTTGATATCAGACATTTATTTGCCTCAGATGGAAGATCAGAATACAGTGGTAAATAAGACAGAAGCCACAACACAGAAAATCAGTATAAAATGGAGAAAGACGGGCTTTAAAATGAATATGCATGTATGATATATTCACTTTGAATAGATCTCATGTCAAGACAAGAACTAACACTGAATTAATACTACTAATAACTGCTACTGTTTTAATACACACGCTACTGTCTGACTATCAAACCCTGATGTTCTACCTCTAACATGTTTCTGAGCTCGGTTCAAGTTATTGTCACTGTGACATTTTCTTTTATAACAATGAAGATGGTCACTGTAGGTTTTAAGTCAATCTCATTTACACCTCCTGGTGCCAAACAGACTAGAGCACAAAATCCACAAGAAATACACTAAACAGGTGTCTTATATCAATACAGAGACAGTTTTGAGTAAAGTTTAATTAATAATACAAGTATGTTTCGGATAATATCAGAAATTATGTCCAATAAAAGACTTAAAATATTAGGATACCCGTTAATAATTAATTATTATATTGTTGATCTTAGTCTTGTCATGAGATTTGCTGATAACTTTAAGAAACATCATAAAAACAAAATGGACAAACAAAACTTGTCATAACACCACTTAAGGTCATTTTCATTTTGCAGTTACGTTAAGGCATGGCAGTGATGTAAGTGAGCTGAAGGCTCTGATGGCTGAAAATCACAACCTGACAAACATCAGCAGTAAACTCCTGTCAGACAATGAAAACTTGAAGACAGACAACAACAATCTGACAAACATCAGCAGTAAACTCCTGTCAGACAATGAAAACTTGAAGACAGACAACAACAATCTGACAAACCAGTTTGAAAAGCTGACACAGAACTATACTGTCTTAGTGAGAAACATCACAGATCTGACTGAGAAAAAACAGCAGCTTGAGACACAGAACCAGCAGCTTGAGACACAGAACCAGCAGCTTGAGACACAGAGAAACAACTTAACACAACAAATACAAAACATGGAAACAAAGTGGAATGAACAGAACATCAGTCGAGCTCAGTGGACCATTGATACCTACTGTCCCAAAGGAAGTAACGGTATGTAGAGATCCATTAATTATCTCCAGTAGAACCAATAATAATATCACAATGCAGTATTGTTGTTTATTAGCTGGACTCTGTTGTTTCCAGAAAGACAGTGTAAGGCTTGTCCGAAAGGCTGGGAAAACTTCCAGACCAGCTGCTTTGCAATAAATAATGCTGAGGCTCCCAAACAAAGAACCTGGGAAGGAGCTCGAGAAGACTGCAGAGGAAGGAATTCAGATTTGGCTGTAATAGACAATGAAGCACAAAAGGTAAAGAGAAATAGTTCATTTTAATGGCAGCATATAGAGAATGAAAATTCATTTTCATAAGCTCTTCACACACTGAGTTTACAGATTACAGTGTTTAAATATCTCTGTTAAGCGTCTCTCTGTTGTCCTCAGACATTCATCACTGGCAAAAGCTGGACTGAATCAGGAATCAATGGGTACTGGATTGGCCTGAGAGGTGAAAATGGGAGATGGAAGTGGATTAATGGAAGTTTTCTGACTGAGAGGTAAGAGACTCATTCATAAACATCATAAATCATAAAATCTCCCAGTGTTGATCTAACTAGAATCTTCCTCCCTCAGCTCCTGGGTACAACAACCTCCTACCAATAATAATTCATGTGCAGCTTCTCTTCAGAACCTAAATCCATGGAAATCAATGGACTGTGATGTTAAAAATGCATGGATCTGTGGACAACAGGCTTTAACTGTTTAAACACTGCAGTCAAACCTGATTATATTACTTAATGTTACTAATTACATGTTAGGGTTAGAAATATCAAACTATGAAGACTTTTATTTCACAATTTAAACATTTGTTTTCAAGACATTTATTTTATTTTAAGAATTATATTTTAAAGTTGTTTGTGTTTTTACAAAAAAGACATTGAAATGCTTTAAACATTTAAAGTTTGCTAATATTTGTATTTTGATATAAAGATTCCAACAGAAGCAAGAACAGCCTGCTTACAGTCTTTATTTATTTTTTAATTCACCTTTATCACCAGACAGCCAAACTGGTTTTCTCTTAAAAATCAAAACCTTTACATTTGTGAATTTGGAAATAAACATTATTATCGTCACTATTCTCTCTGAATCTCAGGATGAATACTGTTCTAAGTAGGGATGCACCAATTGTTGACAGTCTGCCTGTTGACTGGCATCAGTCTGTCAGTAAATCAGATGGTCTTCACCAAAGTGGCCTTTTGTTGTTTACAGAGTTTTACTAAAAACAGAATACAGCTATCTCGTCAACGTTAACACACTGTACATAGATACTATACTGATTCTTGTGGGTATTATTTAATTACTGAAACTGTAGGTGTGTGTGTGTAAACTAATAGTCAGAAACCATCACTGATACATTAGATTGTAATTCATTGGGAAACATTTCTCTGTAAAGTAAAAACAAACCTTATAAAATGTAATAAATTTGTTTCGTTGAATGATCTTTGTTTTCAACAACACTGATTAAATGCTGAATTTCTATATTTCTCTGTCACAACAACATGAGGAATAATAAAAACAAAACTAATAAAAGAAAACCAGTGTCGGAGACTGACTCCACCTTTCTCCACAACAGCAACATCAGTAAAATGAACAGGTGAATGGATGAATGAGTCCAAACCTGATCACCAAGCGTGAATTAATGAACCACATGTTCTGATTTAATTAAGGTATCTCATGATGTTAATTAGAAATTAACCCATCACAAGAAAACTTGTTTATTTAGATCATGGAATAAAAAAATATTTGCAAGCCAACGTGTTCTGAGTTTCCACAGAAAAAAGAAATAAAAAGATGTTTTAGTCTATTAGAGAGAAGAAACTGCTGCTACTCATCATTTTTACAACATGTTCTTTGAAAACATCAGTAAACTTTAATGAGGTGAAACCAAAAACCATTCGCCAAGATGCTGTAATATTTTAAAATCAACATGAGACAGTAGCTGATCTGACTCAGCAGGTTCACAGGGTGGACATCAGTCCTCCACTCTGCTCTCCTACAGGTGCTGCAGGTCGAGAGACACCAGTCGGTCTCAGTGTGAAAGTCAAGTAGAGTTCTACTCAGTCTAAGATAACTAGTTTATACAGCTCAGTTCTATTCTGTATAATATATACTACAGTGACTGGAAATGTGGACATCATGTTCACCACTCAAACAGAAAAAGGAAGAACCAAGGTTCGAAACTTTGGTTCTCTATTTGCAGCTCTACTACCCGACAGGCCGACAGGTAACTGGCGTGCTGCGGAAGTCAGTACGGGAACAAGTCACTGACGTGACAATGTCAAATTTACATAGTAAAAAAATGACTTTGATGGTCGTCAAAGGTCAATAAAGAAAATATTCACAGAGAAACTTCCTGTTGAGCTGAACGATGTTGTTTCTGATTTTTGAATGTCAACAGATGATCAGCTGCCACTAACACAGTTTGAATGTTTTCATGCTCGACAGCTCGTCTGTGGATCAGAGCTGCTCAGATTGTTTGAACAGTTACTTTGAAATATTTTCTCCATCTACAAACCAACACACACTCCCATTATATTAATGAGCCAATTTATGAAATAGCAGGTTTGGATATTAGGAAGTTGAACTGTGTGTTTCTCAGACAGCTCTTCACTCTCAGTAGAGAGAAACGGTGTGTGTATATATAAAAAAGCATTATTGGTTGATCAAACATGAACTGACACCCTGTAAGAAGAACTGCTGCTGCTGTGGGTGTTAGATTGATTAAAGGAGAAGTCTGATAAGATAACTCTGTCATAAGCAGAACTTTAAACCACATCCTTCACACCAGTACACCAGAAACTTTTACATTACTCTTTCAGTCTTCATGTGTGTTTCCTTCTGAACTCATTACTTTGATCATGACAAAGAGAAAAACCAAGGGACCGACTGTGATGATCAGAAATCCAAATGTTTCTGTGTCCACAGGTAAGATACTTTACACATACTAGAGTCTGCTTTGTGTATCAGTACATCGTTTAGTTATGACGTTTGTTTTACGTGAATGTTAGAGAGTAAAGAGCTTTGGAACTGATGAAATTCTTCTTAAATTGATCTTTTATATCTCAGTTTGTCCAGTATGTTCAACATATTGACCAATTCTACACTTAACATTTGGTTTGGATGCACAGTATCAACACTTGTGTTTGATCTGAAATCTTTCAGAGAAAATTGAGGAAGACGTGGATTATTGTAATGTAGCAGAACGCACTGTGCACAAAATGGAAACCACTTCAGGTGCGTATCACAAATTGAAGTGTGGAGCAAATTCACTTATCAGTCATTATGATCTAATGTTTTCGCCTGTGTTCAATCACACTGTTGAGGTGCTTCAACTGAATTAGTATTTTTCAGATGTCAAAGATCAGACGTCTCCCTCCGTCATTCACTCTGTTCGTTCTCTGTCTTGGCTGATGCTGTTATGGATCCCGCTCCTACTTATCCTGTCTCTTCATATCTACTGTGAGTAGCTGTGACGTGAATATCAGTTTAAATTCACACTGATTGTAACCATTAGTCATTTTTCATCAGCTTCATCTGTGAATTAATTGTTATTCCACAGAGTCTGAGTGAACATAAAATACAGGTTATTCACACATTTATTGACATTTTATTTTCTAACAGACATTTTCTTCAAAAACTGGTCAAGTGTTTAATTAATTATTGAAGAGGCCATATTATGCTGACAAATGGGTTGATTTATTCTGATAAGATTATATGATTTCCTAGTTTAGAAACCCACACGTGATGTACATTTATCTATTTAAAATATTTTTTTTTGTTTGTATTTTACAGTAGCAAAAGTGATGAAAGCAACTGAGAAAGTTTTATAGGAGCTGGAGAATGTGATGGCACTGAAAAAAAGTCAGTATAAAAATCCTACAAGTGTAGTTAGATGTTAAACATGAAGAGAACTAGAAGGTAACATTAACATCTACATGTTGGACGGTGCAGGTGGAGAACCTAAGAAGCTGTTCTCAGCTGTCTGACACCCAGTTCCTAGTCTGGGTTAATGAACTCCTGCTCGTGTTTGACATTAACGTGAACCTGTGACAGTTACACTAAACTGGACAGTCTGCAGAAAACAACCTTCTGCTGCAGCGTTCAGTGAGCACAGAGAGCTGCTCTAAACCTTTATCCTGGTTTCATGTCAAAGACGTTTGTTAATCTGTACAGTTACACAGCATGTCCTCGTCTTTATTAATTATTGCATTATTAATAAATACTGTTCAATGTTCAAGCAATTCAATTATTAACAGCAGTATTATTAAGTTTATTATCACTGAGATGCCTAATCTGATCATTCCAATCAATACAGACTGTCTTAGAGTTCCTACTTTGAACATGAACAGTTAACACAGGTAAATAAAAACAAGTCAATGTTAAAAAATGAAAAGCTTTACTATACTTGCTATACTTTTCACAATAATATTGGTGAGCATTTTGCTGTCTCCCATGGTTTGTAGCCCTCTGTGTTTAATTTGACTGTTAAATCATCCCTCATTTCTGACATGGGAGGTGCATTAATGGTCACAATGAACAGAGGAATGATCACAACAACAGTAAACCCTGATTCAAATTTCACATGGACAACGGACTATTGTTCAGATTTATTAAATGTGTTTATATATAAACAAATGTTTTTAGTGCAAAGACTTTTTAGAGCAAACTACAGACACATGAAGACCAAACATTTATGTGTCTGTAGTTACAGCTGTAATTTCTGAAAACTACACCAAGCTGACTATAGAAAACCAGGAGCTGGAGACACAAAACCAGGAGCTGGAGACACAAAACCAGGAGCTGAGGACACAGAGGAACAACTTAACACAACAAATACAAAACATGGAAACAAAGTGTAACGAACAGAACATCAGTCGAGCTCAGTGGACCATTGATACCTACTGTCCCAAAGTAAATAACGGTATGTAGAGATCCATTAATTATCTCCAGTAGAACCAATAATAATATCACAATGCAGTATTGTTGTTTATTAGCTGGACTCTGTTGTTTCCAGAAAGACAGTGTAAGGCTTGTCCGAAAGGCTGGGAAAACGTCCAGACCAGCTGCTTTGCAATACATAATGCTCGACCTGACCAACAAAGAACCTGGGAAGGAGCTCGAGAAGACTGCAGAGGAAGGAGTTCAGATTTGGCTGTAATAGACAATGAAGCACAAAAGGTAAAGAGAAATAGTTCATTTTAATGGCAGCATATAGAGAATGAAAATTCATTTTCATAAGCTCTTCACACACTGAGTTTACAGATTACAGTGTTTAAATATCTCTGTTAAGTGTCTCTCTGTTGTCCTCAGACATTCATCACTGGCAAAAGCTGGACTGAATCAGGAATCAATGGGTACTGGATTGGCCTGAGAGGTGAAAATGGGAGATGGAAGTGGATTAATGGAAGTTTTCTGACTGAGAGGTAAGAGACTCATTCATAAACATCATAAATCATAAAATCTCCCAGTGTTGATCTAACTAGAATCTTCCTCCCTCAGCTCCTGGGTACAACAACCTCCTACCAATAATAATTCATGTGCAGCTTCTCTTCAGAACCTAAATCCATGGAAATCAATGGACTGTGATGTTAAAAATGCATGGATCTGTGGACAACAGGCTTTAATTGTTTAAACACTGCAGTCAAACCTGATTATATTACTTAATGTTACTAATTACATGTTAGGGTTAGAAATATCAAACAATGAAGACTTTTATTTCACAATTTAAACATTTGTTTTCCAAGACATTAATTTTATTTTAAGAATTATTTTTTAAAGTTGTTTGTGTTTTTACAAAAAGACATTAAATGTACTTTTCGTCTCCTTCGTGAGAGATGCAGTGCTAATATTTGTATTTTGATGTAAAGGTTCCTACAGAAACTAGAACAGCCTGCCAGTGTTTTTATTCATCTATTTTTTTATTCACTATTATCACCAGATAGCCAAGCTTTAAGTTTGTGAATTTAGAAATAAATATTCTCTTATCAATATTTTCGCTAAATTTCGGATTGAATACTGTTCTAACTCTGACTCTCATCAGTCTGTCAGTAAATCAGATGGTATTCACCAAAGTGGCCTTTTGACACAGCCACACACTGTTTTACTATAAACTATATTAAAATGAAGTTGGCTTATCAACGTTAACATAGTGTACATAGCTACTATACTGTTCTTGTACAAGTGGATATTTCACTATTTAATAACTGAAACTGTAGGTGTGTTTATGTAACCTAATCATCAGATACCGCCACATTGGGAAACAATAAAGTTTTGTATAAAATTAAAGAAAATATATTAAAACTTAAATTATTAATCATCACTATTGTCATAATTTCCAATAGTTTTTATTCAGGATAAAACAAACTGAGTTAAATATTTTTCTGTTTGTGTGTTTTCAAAATGACCATGACTGTGACAGTATCTTTGAATGTGTTCTCTCCTTTGTGACAGGCGAAGTACTTACAATATGTATATTAGGAAAATTCTCAGAAAGATCAAATAGGCTGCTCAGTTCCTTATTTCCTGTTTAACATTTTACATTGTTGGTTTTTCAGAATGCTATAAATATTCAGCTATAAATCAAGATAAGACAGAAGTTCTGTTCACTCCATTTGTGCATCAGTTAGTCTCATTGTTAACATCAGTATCTGAATAGATCCAGGGGACAATAAAATGTCTAACTAGATTTCACTGCTGTCAGATGAGGCACCGGTCATGTTTTCTAATATCACTCTTGGCATGGCATCATTCACACAGCATTGGTATATTACCATAAGCAGCAGGTAACAAGAATAAGATGACAGTAGTAAGTGGCAATAACACAAAAGGAACATGAGCCACATTATAACAGCAGTATATAAAAAATCACACTGACATTCAGCTTGAGAACATTAGAACAAGATACAGAACAATAACCAGAATGTTAAAGAGTATCTGTTATCCAAATAATCCTGTGTCATGGGGTAAAGCTGTAGTCTAGGTGTACATAAGGGAGTATTCTACTGATAAAACTAAAGAAAATCATGAATAAGTTAGTTAGTGTTGAACTAAACCAGGAACAGTAAATAAAAAATAAAATGTGACACTTGTCGTTTCTGCTGCACTTGAACGCATCACTTCGTCTTCTACTGCGACTGTGCGAATCGTGACAACCGGAAACAACATGGGTGTTTTGGGACTCGCTGCTACAGTCAAAAGGAAAAGCTAAACTTCAACTAGCTGGTTTTGGCCTCGGGAATAAGGGCGGTTGTCAAGACTATCATCCTCATGTTTTGTCTGTATTAATGAAACGACCTGTGTGGCGAATGACAGACCTGTATCTTGTTAATTTGACGAACCACGGTAGATAGCGGTTAGCTAGCCTGTTAGCTGGCTGGCTAACTCACAGCTCGTTAACAAGCTGTGCTCAGCATGGACTGCACTGCGCTGGAGCTCGACGCTGTCAAATTTGCCAAAACAGCTGTCACCTATGACCAGAATGGCAAATATAACGAGGCTGTATTTTACTATAAGGTAAGTGGCAGTACACTTTTTAGCGAGCGGACAGCTGCTGTGTTTGAATGTTAGCATTTAGCTCTTAGAAGATTCACTTTCATTAATGTGGTTTTTACTTTGGATCGTAACCACATGGACTTATAGTTCTTAAAACTGGGTGGTGTAATGTCTAAATGTTCAATATTTAATTCAGTATGTGACTGTCACCGCCCAGATGAAACCTTCTTTATAACCGCTGCTTGTTTGTGATGTTCCTTGTTACAGGAGGCAGCTCAGGCCCTGATATATGCGGGCATGGCAGGGTCTAAACTGGAGGGTATCCAGGACAAAGTCAATGAATACCTGGATCGAGTCCAAGCCCTCCACAATGCTGGTAAGCTCGCCTGACCAGAGATGCAAGGGATCTACTGTTTTGAGTATTGGACTGTCCAAGCTAAGTTGTCTTTTAACCTAATAGCTTAGTTGCTGTTTAAAGTATACTGTACTGACAGAAACTGAAACACAGAAGACAAACAAAAAGTCAAGATGACTAGAGTCATGGAAGTCGTGTCATTTAAAGACAATTTGACAGTGTTTTAAAATAAATGTGTTACATTTCTTACTCTTTTGTAAAAACTCCTGCTTTTACTGTTTCTGTTGCATCTTCGCTTCTACAGCATAAAATGTTTTACATCAGAAAGTTATTAGACTTCCTAGGTTTCCTTTTAAATAGATACTGTTTACATATATACCCCATTCCTTCATCTGTCTTCCTGCAAATCTATTGCAGAAGTCTACCACAGAATATCTAAACTAAAGTCTTGCAGAGGTGCCATTAATCTGAAATAAGTAATAAGTAAGAAACTATTCAGGACTACTGCTACCGAATGAGGCCTGAGGATATACTTTCTCAGTCAGCTTTTTTCCACAACTCCGCTGAAACCATGGGTGTGACCACAGAAACTGTAGGAGTGTCATGTTTTGTTGAACAGCAACAGCCAACAGATGACGCACAGTACAGTATGTAACTAGTTTGTGTTCCCCCTGTTTTCTAGTATATTTCCTAACTTACTGTAACAGCTGCTCTAAGCTCCTTCTAATATAAAAAGGAGGTATTTTTTAAGTTCAAAACTATTTTTTATAGTTATTTATTTTACTTTTGTAATCCTTTTAGATAAAAATGCAGTATATGTTCAGTAAATGAATTCTTTCTATATATAAACTCTACTCTCAGTGATGTGTTGGGTGAAATATTAGAAAGATCTAAATTACAAAAAGTAATCAGATTCATATAAATGGACAGAGCCTCAGTCTGATTATTGATGGAAGTTTGTGATGTTTTGAAGTAGACATAAAAAGACTGATCAATATCAAACACTCCTTTTGTCTTACACTAGAATGCGGTCCAGCCACACTTGATGTATTAAATAATTTTCAAAAACCAAACATGGACATATAAAAAAAAAAAAGCTTTGATTGTAGAGCAGTTAACCAACACTGTGGTGGTGAAATAATAGCAGTCAGCTATATGGACAACTTGTTATTGCTATTTACAGTGTCTGCTGTGTGCCCTCACCTTTGCTTCTCTTGACCTTTGATCTCAGTCCAGGCACAGAAAAGCGACCCACTGAAGTCCTGGCAGCAGGTCGACCTGGAGCGTGCCCACTTCCTGGTCACTCAGGCCTTTGAGGAAGACGAGAAGGGAAATGATGATGAAGCCATTGAATTGTACACTCAGGCTGTGGAGCTGTGCATTAAGACGGTAGATCATCACTTTCTCTCTCTGTTAGCGCCTAACGTTCAGTTCAGCTTCCAAAAATGTATTCCTGCTTTCTTCTAAATATGATTCTCCTTCTGTGCGACAGTCCAACGAAACATCAGACCAAGCACTGCAGACAAAGCTGAAGCAGCTGGCTCGTCAGGCCTTAGACAGGTGTGTGTTTCTGAAAGAGATTCACAGACATTAATACCAGAAATTTGTGGAAGTTTTTTAACTGTGACTCACAAGTCAAAATACAAATACAGGCATAAAACTGAGCATACAGGACTGTTGTAGTATTTTCCATTTACTATGTCCTTTCAGAGCAGAGGGTCTTAAAGAATCCCAGTCCAAATCAACTCAAGCCCAGACTCAGGACAGGACAGGGTCCTCTGGAACCAAGCTCAGTAGTGGTGGCAGTTCAGGAGGACCCGTCCGCCAGTTTTTCCCCCTCGGACAAGACTTCAGCATTCATGACCGGCCTCAGCCCCAGCCGGTTCGTGCAGTCCAGTCGAGTGAGCCCCAGGGTCAGCGCTACACTTCTGAAGAGATCGAGGTGCTCAGGTGAGCTGAATCTGGAATCTGAAGTTGTTCTTTCTTCTACTGACAACAGTCAAGTTGTTTTTTTTCCATCTTATCTTTAATTTTCAGGAGTACATCTACAATCAATGGCATAGCGTATGTGCCCTTCATGAGTGTGGACTTGAAGGAACGATTTGCTTTTCCTGTCCCTTTCTCGTGAGTTTTTTCCAACATACAAATCATCATCAACAAATCAACAACAAATACTCGTGTCACTGGAGGAAAAATCTCTTTCCATAATGCTAAAATTATTCAATTATTAAATTACTCAAATATCTGGTAAAGTTAGAATACCTACAAAAATACACAGCTACATCACTGTCAGATTTCTTTTAGATGAGGTTTAGTGTAATCGACATACAGACACAGAGAGAGACCAGATTCAATGTAAATTTGTGAGGTAGGCACACATTGATTGTTTTGTTGTTTTATTTTCTCCCATCAGGGACAAAGTAGGAAAACTGGCACTGTCACCGAAACAGAAAGCCATCTTCTCCCGCTGGGTCCGACCTGACGAGATCTGCAATAACCCCACTATGATCATGTCTGTGTCCAGCTTCAGTATCAAACAGGTCAGACTGGCAGCTGGGATCAGCTATCGGGTTTAAATGCATCTGTGGCACATTTTAGCTCATTTAGTAGTTGCATTTGAATATAGATACAAACTGTTGTATAATTTTAGCTATTTTCTCTGTGCCTATTTATTTCTTTGATCAAAAAATATTTCATATTCAGAATATTGCTTAATTCTGTCATGTGTATGTTCTTTTATTTATCACTGCTATTCTACCCACAGTTTTCTGTTATACGCTGCCTGTCCAAAAAAAAAAAGTCACATACTGTAATATTTTGTTGGACCACCTTTAGCTTTGATTACGGGAAACATTCTCCATGGAATCCTTCAGTTAAGCTTCTGCATTGTTACAACATTCATTCTCGTCCAGAGACACTATAGACACTAGACATGATGGGTGCATCACTTCACCAACCTCTCTTCTTACCCTGATGCTCCCATCACTCTGGAACAGGGTCAATCTGGACTCATCAGACCACATGACCTTCTTCCATTGGACAGTTCTTAACCCAGTTTTAGTAGTTTCATCAATCTCCCTAGATGTTTTCTTTGATTCATTCCAATAATTTGACTCTTCTGAAACAGATTAACATCTTTTCCACGACCACAGGATGAGTCTTCAGACATGGTTGTTTAAGAAATAAGAAGCTACTCACTGCATCAGTTAAATAACTTGTTACCAGCTACAAAAATAATCATCCATACAATAATTATCCAGTGGAGGCTCTTACCTATTTGATTTGTTAAATCCAGGTGATGATTTTTTTTGGACGGTAAGTGTATTATGATGTACGTTTTTTTCCTGTGTATTTTTAGACATGTCAACACATTTACTGTCTACAGTATGTTAAGTACATGTGTTGAAATTCAGCCAATTCATGAAGTGACATTATAATAAATAAGGTTCTTCGGTGTAGATATGTTTAAATGATTTTTGCTGCGTTTTAGTGTTGTGCAGTTGATTTAATGTCTACCTATCATTTGACCTTACATTAATGTGACCTTCTCTCCTGTTCTTTAGACAGTGGTGTCTGACTGTTCCTTTGTGGCCTCACTAGCCATCAGCGCTGCCTACGAGAGGCGCTACAATAAGAAACTTATCACCAGGTACTGTTTGCTGCTTTGTTTACTGTGGGGAAACAGTAAAAACGTGTTCTTTATATTTTTATTCTTGTCACCCAGTTACCCAGGCATATCTCATATCCATATTTTCCTGCAAATCTTTGTCCCTTAAACTTCAGCCTCTTAGCAGTAGGCACAAATTAAACATGGCCATAGCTAAAACACAGCATTGACCCTTTTGATAACTCTAAATTGCATGTTTTCTGTGTTCCAGCATCATCTACCCTCAAAACAGACGAGGCGAGCCAGAGTATAACCCATGTGGGAAGTACATGGTCAAGCTTCACATCAACGGTGTTCCCAGGAAGGTAAAAGACTGCCACTGCCATTTTATGTGTGTACTGATGTTTAAACATGATAAAATCTTCTTGTACAATGTTCCTAAAGTAAACAAACTCTGATCCTGTTCCAGGTGATTATAGACGACTACCTGCCGGTTGATCGTAATGGAGAGATGCTGTGCTCCTACTCCAGCAACAGGAACGAGCTCTGGGTCTCTCTGATAGAAAAGGCCTACATGAAGGTGATGGGAGGCTACGACTTCCCCGGATCCAACTCTGTGAGTGCAAAACAAAAACTGCCAATTCAACATGCATCATGATATAAACCAAGGTCTCATGTGTTCCGAAAAGAGGCTTAGGTTGTGAAAAGTTTGTCATTTTTATATTTAATGTTTGTTACAGAATATTGATCTGCACGCACTCACTGGCTGGATCCCTGAACGCATTGCCATGCACTCTGACAATCAGTCATTCAGCAAAGACGACACCTTCCGCATGCTCTTCCAGAGGTGACAAAGACAGAAACTCATCAAAAACATATTTTACATAACATATAAAGTCTAGGAACCACAATTAATCCTGCAGCCTGAGAACGGAGAGTTCTGCTGGGAAAATATAGAACTATGAGGTCTTTAAGATAAGATGGAGCTTGATTATTTACATCTGGCATCATCTATTTCTGTTCTCCCTTCTCTCTCGCTGCATCTCTCTGTCCAGGTTTCACAGGGGCGATGTCCTCATCACTACTGCAACAGGGGTGATGACTGAGGAAGAAGGGGAAAAGTGGGGTTTAGTGCCAACACACGCCTATGCTGTTCTTGATGTCAGGGAATACAAGGTCAGGATAATTAGAGTAGCATTTGAAGTGATTATAAACACTTATATTTATCATAAGAGAGAATCCAGAGAACATGACCTTTTTATGGTGCTGTGGTAAAAACTTACCCTGCTACAAAGTCGTAAACATAAATGCTAATGGTAAACTCGCATTCTGAATATGCTTATGTGGCAGTGGTACAACGTGTGATATATGTTTAACAGTATTAAGGGTTTATGGCAAATAATATAAAGTATTTGTCTCTATGGCCAGTGGAAAAATATCTAAATATACAGCTGTTTTGTCTTTTGTAATTGATGCTGTAATTACATGTGTCCTTGTAGGGGATGCGTTTCCTGCAGCTAAAGAATCCTTGGAGTCACTTACGGTGGAAGGGGCGCTACAGCGAGCGAGACGAGAAGAACTGGACACCTGAACTCCTCAAATACCTCAACTTTGACCCTAAGACAGCACAGAAGTTTGATAACGGTAAACACAATCATTTCCTAAATGTAGTATCTGGTAC